>NW_026623078.1:80161972-80880097 GCF_023065955.2 Ursus arctos | reverse complement strand
TAACAATTTTGAGCCTTCTAGTCAAAAGACATGATATATTTTCCATGTGTTTGGAACATATTTACTTTCAGCAATGTTATGTAGTTTTTGGCTTGACGTTTTATGCATAATAGATCAATAGAATAGAATAGAAATTTCAGAAAAAGGCTAACACATACATGGTCCATTGATTTTTGACAAAAGAGCTATGTTAAGTCAATAGAGGAAACAGTAGTCTTTAAATAAATGTTTCTTCAGCAACAGTATATCCACAAGAGACAAATATTTCAACTCCCTTAACTCCTGACAATAGGAAAAAATTGCCTTAAACGGATCATATACCTAAAGATAAAAGATATAATTATAAAAGTTCTAGATGCAAACAGGAGGAAATCTGCAGTATTGTGGCAAAAGATACTTTCTTGGGTAGAATAACAAAAACATAAGCCTTATAAAAATGGTTGAATTGGATTTTATCACAATTGAAAACTTCAGCCATTCTTCAGCCATGGTAAGGGAGTGAAAGACAATCTTCAGAATGTTAGCATGTAATCTCAGTTCCCATTTCTAACGAAGGATTTGTATCCAAAAATAACTCACCCCAGTTAGAAGACAAATCATCCAATTAAAAAATGGGTACTTTACCAAAACATGTCCTAATGGCCAGTAATCATTGCTTATTTATGAAAAAGAATGCTTAGCATTACTGGTCATCAGGGAAATACACACTGAAACCACAAGGAAAAGCCACTATGAATCTTTCAGAATGACTAAACTTTTTAAAATTTTAAGGTTATTCTGAGGATCTGGAACAATTGCAACTTGCCTACTGCTTTGCGTTAAGTCGAGTAATACAACTGCTCTGCAAAACTGTCAGTTTTCTATGAAGTCAAGCACACACTGAGCATAGGACCCTGGGATCCCACTCCTCTGTACTACTGAATACCTTCTCTGGATCTGTGCTGAGTATCCTTCACATTTCCTTGACTCCTTAGAACTTCAGACAACACAATGTTAATGTCAGAAAGACCATTTTTACTTTTTTTACTTGCTTTCTTTGCTCCTTTTTTTGCTGCATGTCCTAAAAACAGAAAACAGCTGCTAATGGACAAATTAACATTAGCAATAAAAAAAAAAGCCAGTGAAAATGCAAATATTTTAGCAAGCTTGAGAAAATGGATTAAAACTGGCCTTATGCCACCAAAAGTGCCAAACATTTCTTAATCTCCTAGTTTTCTTTGGAACAAGATGTGAAGCATTTGTCTTGAGTTTTTCTTTTCTGAGAGAAACTGGTATTTTCTGCTGAGGTGATTCCTCTTCCTCCTCCTCTTCACCTCCTCCTCCTCCCTGCCTTAGCTTGGTGGACTCTCACTTAATGGGTATGTTCAGGTCTTGATGTTGATGACAGTCTCAGGGGTGTATACTTCACACCAAACTCATTGAGTTATCTACATTAAATACATACGGCTTTTTATATGTCTAGCGTAGCTCAGTAGAGTGGTCGAATAAAGAAGCAAAATCATTATCTTTTAGTAATACCTATTAAAATAAAGATAAACTAATATATCTCCAATTTGCTTCAAAGTGATTTGAGATGGGAAATGGATGGAGATAAATGTAAAACATGGTTGGTCACTAGTCTGTAATTATTTTTTTTTAAAAGATTTTATTTATTTATCTGACAGAGAGAGAGACAGCCAGCAAGAGGGGGAACACAAGCAGGGGGAGTGGGAGAGGAAGAAGCAGGCTCCCAGCGGAGGAGCCTGATGTGGGGCTCGATCCCAGAACGCCGGGATCACGCCCTGAGCCGAAGGCAGACACTTAACAAATGAGCAACCCAGGTGCCCCACTAGTTGGTAATTATTGAATGTGGGTGAAGTACCTGGTAATTTTCTCTACTTTGTGTATGTTTACAATTTTCTATAATTGCTGAGTTTTCAGAAAGAATCGGTGTAACAAGTAGTTTTTACCATGAAAAAAGAAGTCTCCATAAAGGAGAAGAAGCTTGAGAAGTGGCCCTGAAAGATGTGACCAACGAGATGGGGAGAGAAGACTGAGAACCTCTGCGAAGACATGGATTCGCAGAACCAGTATTTGGCAGCAAATTCAAAGCTTGGTTTTTCTCACTTGATGAGAACTTTAAGAGCAGGAGATGTGGGGAGAAAAAGCAAAGAGAAAAAAATGTAGCTAATTAAGAAGTGATGGGAACCTTGTAAAAATAGCTGTGTCAGAAATTGGATTAAGCAACATGTCCTTGAAAAATGAGAACGTATTCAGATGAGGACAGCCAGATGACAGGCCCTCAGTAGAGCAATTACGGGAACGGGTTAATGAAGTAGTCATTTAAAGCTCCTTGGGAAGTACGTGGTATAGCTAGACACTGCCCACAAAAGAGAAAATGAGAGCAAGGGTGAGCATACTACACATATACATGGCTGTGTATGTGCGTGTGCGTGCACACATGCACACGTGTGGATGTACACACGCACGCACATGCACCCCCTGGTCCGGTTCTCTACAAGATGGTGGATGCCCGCACCTCACATACGTACCTTGTGTAGTCTCTAGGTTGATGGTATCCTTTGATGATTAAGTTCAGGAACAGTAGCAGCCATTTTTCCTTTATCGTACACATTCTCTTATATTTTTGCTTTTTTTTTTTTTTTTGGTCAAAATTGGAAATATACCAACTATCATGTGGAAGAATTTGAATCTTTTAAAAAATTAAGATTAAATGAATTTTTAAATTCACCTTTTTATTTTTTAAAGCAGAATTTACTGACCTCAATATTGAATTTCCTTTCTTTGCATTTATAAAATGGAATGTTTTACTTGAATCCAAGCATTGGTTTAATAAGTCACTTACTAGAGTGGGGCAGGATTTTCAGAAGTTTTGTTTTCCTTTTATAATCTCAATATTTAGTATAATGACCTTTGCTAGCGTGGGAAAGGCTGGCAAGTCGAAGGGAGGGAATGAGAGACAAAGGATGGAAGAGGGGCAGGATATCCCTAAGTCTGTGATCCTGGCGCAAAGCTGGCAGTACGCTGGTAACCTTCCCAAAACCGCCTCTCAGTCTGTGCCTCTTGGACTAAATCTTACATACTAAGTATTGTTGAAAGAATATGGTGTTATGTTTGTTGTTGTTGGCAATTTTTTTTATTTTTTGTTATAGTAACGTGTTGACCCATATGGTCTGGGAGAAATGTCTCTTGCACAAATTGCATACTGCTTATAGTAACAATTTGCCTTCTCTCTTGGTTATTTTCCAAATGCTCCCTGCAATCCTTCATTTTTATACCTGGACCATTTGAGTGAGCCTCCTTTTGCTAACTAGTGAGATTGGGGGGGGGGGGGGGGACAAATATATATCTTGAAACCAACTAAGGAAGAAGTCGGAGACCTGATATTATCTAATGTAATTTTTCTTAGATATGTGGGGGCAGACCACTCACTGCATGGAGAAGGGGAGCATCGCTGCCCTGAGCAATGTCTGGTGGAAAGGGAGAGAGAACGCAGCAGGGATTGGGCTGCAATGTCTAGCTCTTTATCCCAGTCTCACTTAGCAGACGAATTCCACTTTTCTTTCCAGAAAGTAGAAGTTTCTTGTTCTAAAGGAAAACGTGAGCAAGGTGTACAAATTTTCCCCGCAACACCAATAATTGCCTGAATTCCCCCATCTCCTACTTCATATTCGAGCAATTTTAGACAGTTTCCAATTGCCTTAACACCTTCCTTTATGTTGCTTTTCAAATTATTCTGTCTTCCCAGGACATCAGTCTTTCCTGATTCCCCTGGTTCAGTGGTTCCCCACCTGGTCAGAGGAAAGAGGCTTTTGCACCTGCCCGCACATCTCAGAACTAATGTGGCTCCCATTTATTTCTAGTCATGCTGCATGCCACATGCGCTACAGTGAACTGGCAGGATTGAGGAGCGGGGCCTCTTACCATCACTGCAGCGAGGGAAATCATTCTGCCCACTGGCTCCTAAAGCTTCTGCTTAGAATTGACAAGCTCCACTTTTGCTCAGTTGTCATTGTCCAAAATAAGCCCCGTGGCTCTACCTAACGTTAAAGAGATGACAAAGACATTCATGAGCCCAGAATGAGCAGCAACCTGGACAAATCTGGTAGACATATCAATGAATGGTAAGTACATGTGGTAAAGGGGAAAGCAAGTTCTAATGTCTGTTACCCCTCAGCGGAATGGCTTGAAAGACTGAAACTGGTTCCATACCAGGTCCCCTTTCTGGTCAGAACTTACCCAGTAGCAAGGGAATGAATTGATAGCTTCTGTAGCGAGTTTCATTTGAGATGATAGGGTGACGGTTGATAGAAGAAACTTCGAGCTTAGACTCAGAAAGTCTACCTACCTGTCTTTGATTCCTGAGCATCGGTTTTAAAGGCTTATGCTGTAGATTGAATTGTACCCTTCCCCATATTCGTATATTGAAGCCCCACTCCAGTGTGATGGTATTAGAGATGTTATCTTTGAGAGATAATTAGGTTTGGCTGGGGTCCTCATGATGGGATTAATGCCCTTATAAGAAGAGAAGGAGACATCCATCAGAGGGACTGATCTGTCTCAGCCATTGGAGGAAACGGTATGAAGATGGTCAGACCCGAGCTAGGAGGACAGCTCTCACCAGAAAAAAATCTGTCAGCTTGGGCTTCCTCAATATTGGACTTCCTAGCCACCACTGGCAACTGTGAGAAATAAATACTTGTTTAAACCACCCAGTCTCTAGCAGCCTAAGTTGACTAATACGGCTAATATACATCTCTCCCCTTCTCTGAGTCTCAATCTCGTCTTCTATAAGATGGACATCAGACTCTATCCCACCTGCCCTGTAGGGTTACAGGGAGGAACTAAGAAGCAAGATAATGTCCTAAAAATTGCTTTACAACCTATGCAAAAACTATAAAAAGACTGTTCATAGTGTTTCAGAGTCTCTTGTTTTTCCTCTATGAAATTTCCGTCTTCCGGCCTTGGCCATCTGCTCAGTCCACAATCACTGCTTATTAAGGAGTGCTAGTGACATTAAGGTAACGTGATCAGGATCATGCCGTAGATTAAAGAGCGTCAGTGGCACTACTTGGAAGTATTCTTGCCAAGCTTTGTTGTTCAAACTGAATTAGCATTCCACAGGCGGTAGAGATGGAGCAGAGACTCCGCAGACTACTGGTGGACTTGGGTCAGAAGCAGCCCTGCACTGATAAGCCTTTGTGACCTTGGCTAAATCACTTAGCCTTTCTGAACTTGGGTGCTAAAAGCAGCTAAACAGTATTAAAAAGAGCTCTTATCTTACAAGTCTTGTGTTAAAAGTTCTTCCACTTTACTAGGAACTCATTTATTCCATGGTGAGGCTCAGAAACAATGTTCTACTGGGAGAAAGGGCAGGTGCCCACAGTAGCCCAGGCCCTGGGGAGAGCTCTGAAGCCAATCCATGACAGTAGATTCATACCCAAGGTAGGATTTTGCTGCTTACTGCAGAGTTATTCAATCATTTCATTTATCAAATATTAACTATTTTGGGTGCTGGGGATAAAACAATATACAAAGTACACAAAGTTCTTGCTCTCACGAGGCAATCAGAAACCAAAGGAATATATCAAATATTCTGTACAATCAGATGCGATATGTACTATGGAGGAAAATAAAGCCAGGTAAAGTTACGGAAGAGTACATCAGTGATGTGTGAGAAAGAAGCTCTCTGAAGTGAATCTGAAGTGAAGGCATTCCAAGAAAGTAAAAGCCTGTGCAAAAGCTGCGGCAGAAAAGAATGTGGTTGGTGCTAACAAAACTGGTGTGGTCGAAGCAGAATGTGTGTGGGGGTGGGGTGGGGGGTGGGGGGCGGGTGTGCCAGGGAAAAGACAGTGAAGGCAATCAATTTCAAGTTCATTAGCCTTGGAGAGGTTATTATACATTGTAAACATATTTCTGCTGAATCTCGTGTGGCTGGGGTTTTGTCAGGATATCATAAAACACTCTATGTGAAAGCACACTCCATCCTGAAATTACAAGAAATCTAAGAGGTAAAAAATGAGCTGAACTTATCCCCTGGCTCCAGTTCCATTCTTTCTTGATGAAATAACCCACCAGCTACTCTTCTGCTACCACCACTTAAAGTCTCTGAAATTCCTGGTCAGAGCCATGTACATTCTCTAAATTAACCCAAGCTTCTGCCTTTAATTGCTAAATGAGATAATAGACCAAAAATTCTAGAAGGGTGCCAAGGACATCTATGTTAGCCACTGTTATTATTTTCCCATTACCATTGTGAGTTGGTCAAAACAGAAATGAACGGAATCTGCGAGATCCCTGCTTTGGATATCTCTCCCTAAAGTAAATAGAGAGTGGACTGAATGTGTACCTTTCCTCGGTGATGCACAGCCATAGAAAATGAAAGAGACATTCATAAATCACTTATGATTATATTTCTAACAAGGAATGTGAACTCCAGAAAAGCACTTTTTATGAAGCCCAATGTTTTTCAGTGTATTTGAGCAAATCTGGTTCTCAAGAGTAAAAAGTGAATGCAATGATGGTGGAGGTGGGGGTGCTGGTTGATAGAGATCTGATATGGGTGTGGGTATAGATGCAGCTATCATAATTATTAGTATTCTTGTATAATTGCTTTTTTATGTAAGTATAAACAGGTTTCTCTTCTAGCAACATGATTCTCTAAAAAAAAATATCATTCTACTAATGCCTGAATTTTCACTATTAGTATGTGCTTTTGATGTATTTGAAAGTATGTTTTATGCACAGGAAGAAGATTGAAAGGTTATTTTGACCTTAGGAAATTAACGTTAGTGTATTAACATTATAAAATTGAAGTCCTGTTCTTGTGCTTTCTGATTTACAAATCATCTTATTTTCTATTTATAAATCCAGAAAATGCTACCGAAACTTTTAAGTCAACCTTGGCAATTTAAAGTCCATTACATGTTTTCAACTTTATCTATAAATCTAATGTGTTCATTTTTATTTTTAAGTACTTCCATTCTCCAATAAGCTAAGCCTCCCAACCACTTAAGCAACTTCCATAAATCCAATGAACCAAAGTTATGAGATGTTCTAACACTTTTCACAGATGTGTAATATTTTTTCAGACTAGTCAACTTAGAATGACAAGCAAAATCAAATTTTCAATTCCACATTTAAGCTGGAATCAATTTAATCTGTTAGATACTCTGCAATGTCAAATTATACTTTAATATGCCAAATTCTCCTAAGTTACAAGTGATTAAAATGTCAAATAAGCTCAGGTTATTTCCAAACTTAACATGAAAATATGAACACCATGAGTTATAATTTGCTTCCTCATGTTCAGAAGTAAGTCTGTCATTTCCAGTGGTGAAAGTACTCACTCATGCATCCATTCGTTCATTCGTGCAACCTGCAACACCTACTATGTGCCAGGCACCATTTAAGATGCTGTGTCTCAAAGAGTGGAAAAAAGATCAATGTCCTCACCTCATGAAACATAAATGCCAGGGGCATGCCAGGGCAGTGAGAATAATAAGAAACACATAATTAAACTCCAAGATGTTTCAGAAGATTGCCATGGAGAAAAGGTCATTGGATAGGGAGATCCTGAGTTACTAGGTTGACACTTGAACAGCACAGTCAGGAAAAGACTCCTGGAAAAGGTAGCAACTGGGAAAACACCTGGAAGAAATGAAGAGGTTTGCCTTGTGGAATCTGCAGGAGCATTCCAGCAGAGGGAAGAGCAAATGCAAAGACCCTGAGAAGGAGCGAGGCCGGTATGTGAGAGGAGGAGCAAAAGGTCAGAGTGCCTGGAGCCCGTGAGGCAAGAGAAAAGAGGGAGAGCATAGCTCAGACAGGGAAAGGGGTCCAGGCTGTGGGAACCCTCCTGGTCACTCACTCTGAGTGAGAAGGAAACGCAGGCAGTGCACTGTGAACAGGGGGGTCATGACGAGACATGATGTGATAGGACATTGAGCAGGCTGAGTCCAGCTGCTATACAGAGATGAGATGTGTGTATGGGGTTGAGGTGCAAGGGCAAATGTGAGGAGACAGTGGAGGGCAACGATCCAGGTGAATGGCAATGGTGGTTGTGACCAGGGTGGAAAGGAGAGGTGGTGAGAGGTAATCAGACTCTAGCTATTTGGAAAGAGACCCAAAGAATTTGCTGATAGATGAGAGGTGAAAGTGAAGCATGACCTCAAGATATTTAGCCTGAGCTGCTGGTGGGATGAGATGGGAAAGACCACAGGAGAAGGGAAAGGTGGCTGTTCATGTTTGGAGTGTAAGTTTGGGAACTCTATTAAACATCATGTGGAAACATCAAGTTAGATCTGTAATTACGCCTGGGAAAAATGTTGCTGTACTAAGTAGATTTGGGATTGCCTATTTACCAAGTGAATCAAAATGACATATTAACCAACAAGTCTCATGTAACATGAGACATAGAGCTTCAGATAATAGGAGTGATTTTTTTTTTCTTACACTCTTCTTGCAGAGGAATATAGAAAACATCTCTACAGCCATGCCCTTCAAATGGAGTCTTACTGTCCACATCCCATGGATTCAACTTATGTCTAAATTAATTATTGCCAGTGTTTTATGTGTTTTTTAAAACCATTTAATAGGACATGACTTACCTCTTTATTATCTGATGCTATTCTGAAATCTTCGCATTCTTCCCCTCTGACAGAACCGCTTTTCTCATGGATATTTAAATGGATTTGGTTGGTTCTTATTTCTACCTCATTGAACCTTCCGGAGTTAAGATTCCACTTCTAAAAGTAGTCCAGCCAAAATTACCTCCCCAGACTTTCTTTGTTTTGTTTTTGGGGGCTTTTTTTTTTTTTTTTTTTGGTTTTGATTTTGGAGATAAGCACTGTCCACTCCAAGCTTTGAAGATGAATATCGTGGGCAGGGGCTAATGCATTAAAATCAATCACACTTTATTTTTTCTTGATCTGAGAGAGCTCAGGGAGAGAGAAAAATCTTTTGGCTTTTCAAAAACCTAACAAAAGAATTCCATATGAATAAGCAGAGTGTTCAAAGACCACCTTTGCCCCCCTAATTGTGGTGCTGTTGACCCTATTAGAAGAACAAATTTTTCCATACGTAGAACAATAAGAATGTGCGTGCATCATCTCTCAGAGCTCAGTTACCAGTTACCCAACCACCTCCACCACGATCCACATTCCTGAAAAGGAGAAAAGTGCTTTCTTTGGAGTCCAAGTCGTGTTGTGTAAATCCACATGTGACAACTTGTGCATTTCATCTGCAACAACCGCACCCCCCCCCCAAGTTCCCCATAAGGCCGTTCCCTCTGCAAGGTTAATAAGTGCTTGGTGATTTGGAGAACTTAGACTAGTTAACTATTACAGAGGGCTCCTGGAAGCTGGAGGTGAAATCTGAGCAAAGGGGGAAAGAGGAAATTTTAAGCACAAGACTGCCATCTAGAATCACAATCGGACAGCATGAACTCCTCAAAGACACTCAAATTCATTAAGAAGAGTGAACTGGCATTTAATATCATTTACATAAGAAAGTAGAAACAGGTTCCAACAGTGTGCCTGCTAAACACGAATCTAGTAAAAAATGGCTGAATGACAAATTTTAGCGCTGAAATGAGTACATTTTCAACCACTTGGAAAACTGTTTTCTGAGGGTTCCAAATAATGAAAGTTTTCTGTAGAATAATACATTATTATATCTATAAGGAAATGTCAAATCCATTTTCTTTTAGTGGAAACAGGTCTGGGAAGGTTAGGTGACTTTTTCAACATCACACAACAGGTTAGTATCAGTTCTTGATTAAAACTAAAACCAAAATATCCAGGATGGGGTTTTATTCAATTCACATTTTGGATGAAGGTTTAATTTTCTTTCTATTTCTTTTTTTTAAGTTTTTACCACACACTAATTGTACTGTGACTCCTTAAAACTAACTGAAAATGAGATTTACCACTTCCCTTAATTACTCCATAAAGTGCTTTATTTCCATTTATTCATGATCATCTGGATGTAGTTTTATGTTTCAAGGATCACATGACCTTAGCCAATTTTGGACTTGGTTATTTTTTTTTAATATTTTATTTATTTATTTGACAGAGAGAGAGAGAGCCAGCGAGAGAGGGAACACAAGAAGGGGGAGTGGGAGAGGAAGAAGCAGGCTCCCAGCGGAGAAGCCTGATTTGGGGCTCCATCCCAGAACGCTGGGATCACGCCCTGAGCCGAAGGCAGACACTTAAGGACTGAGCCACCCAGGCGCCCCTGGACTTGGTTATTTTTGCCACCTCTTTAGTGTTCTCTAATTAACCAGATTGCTTTATTTTCGTTTTTCTTAAGGCCTAGTTTTAAAAAGCTTGGTGCATTTCCCCATTAAGTAAGTCTGTCTTCTCACTGGCTGGCTTTACTATATTTGTTTTAATTTCTCTTTTCTGAAGTGAAAAGCCTTATCTGACCGCAATAGTTCATCTTCAAAGCTTGGAGCAGACAGAGCTTATCTCCAAAATCAAAACCAAAACAAACAAACAAACACATATAAAACCCCAATCATTATTTCTTTTACTGATGCACTATGTGTCTTAACGGATATGTATTCTGTTTCATTTATTATTCTACTTCTTAGAGTAAACATTTCCAACCTACAGATAAATTTAGGTGTTCAACAAATCAGAAAAAAAAAATAAAGAATTTAGTTGTATACAAAATTCTTGTGTTTTAATTTCTCCATCAGAAACTTCTTTTCATGAAGATATCTTGTTTGCTAATAGAATAGTTAATATCTATAAATCTAACATTGTCCCAAATATTTTATTTCATTTTATTTTGGGAGGCATCTTTCTAGAACATATTCCTACTCAATCTTACAAAAACCTAATGTAATAGACATCATTTGTATAACCAGGAAGTTCAAGCACCACACACAAAGGGGCAATACTAAATGCTAAACGTATTCCTCATTTCTTCTTCCTCCAAAATGTTCCATAGTTCTGTATGTGGAATGGTGGTCATATCCATCTCAAGTGTTTTCAGAAGACTGTAGTGATGATCAAGAATCAACAGAGAAAGCATTTTTAGCGGACATCAGCTAACTACTAAAAGACAATTGCTTGATAAGACACGTTTTTTTTTTCTCATTTCAAGTATTTGTGATGCAAGTATTCCAGAAATATATTAAGCAGTTCTGAGTATTTTTTTGTTTAAGTATTTTATTTATTTATTTGAGAGAGAGAGTGAGAGAGAGCACAAGCGTGGTGGGGGGAAGGGCAGAGGGACAAACAGGCTCCCTGCTGAACAGGGAGCCCAATGTGGGGCTCAATCCCAGGACCCTGAGATCATGACCTGAGCCGAAGGCAGACCCTTAACCAACTGAGCCACCCAGGTACCCCAGTTCTGAGTATTTTTAATAAACTGACTGCACATCTTATAATCTTCTCATGATACCTCAGTATCACCATCATGCAGAGGAATTATCAGATCTTCTTTCTCATCCATGTGTCACCTGTGCTTCCTGTCATTTAAGCTCCCCAGAGATCAGCTGAATTTCCAGTCTGTGTCTTGTGTGAGTTTTAATGTTCTACCTGAAATTTATGCAAATGTGGAGTTTCCTCCTTCTGCTGGATTGTCATTCCATGTGACTGTCTTCTCTCTCCGTTTATTCCTCTTCATTCTTCCTATAACAAATTGCAAAATAGTGCCCAGAGTTGTGGGTAGTAACAGTGCAGGATACGGAGAAGGCTGGGTTCTCAGCATAATAAAGTCGGTGCTTTTGCATTGGCTTATTGGTAGCAGAGGAATTCTGGTCTCTGAGTCATTTCCACCACATTAATACATACTAGAGCAGAGGAAAGTTCTTTTATTTTTTTACCTTTCCTGTGGTAGCATGTGGTCACATTCATTGATTATGTGACCAGTTCACATAGTTCAGTTTAACAAACTTCCAGTTCAACAAAGAAATCCTTATAATTATCGGCTTATTTTCCTCCCTTTTCTTCTCTTATAGAAGGAACATGTTTCTATGCTATAATTTCCAGATTTTGTGATGCAGAATTTGATTTGGGGCAAACTGGATATTTTGTTTTAATTATGTTATTTGTACACTTGTATGTTTTGTCTTTCTTTCCCATGACTGCAGACACCCCCTGTTCTGTTCATTTGTCTATTCCCTGTGCCTAGAACAGTGCCCAGCATATAGTAAGCATTTAATAATGAATATTTTTCAACTTCGTTTATATAAGCAATTACATTTATCTTGTTTCCTAACCATGAACATGGAGAAAAACGATTTGCCCAGAGAGGGAAAACAAGAGAGGAAAAAGACCTATTATTTATTTTGTGCCCTACAGTTCAGGCACTATATTAAACATATTATATTTATCTATAATGTGTAATTTAATTTCTGTAACTTCACAATGGAAAAATCATATTTAGAAGTAAGAAAACATTAATTTAGCTATGTTAGGTAAGCACTCCAAAGTTCTATAGATTATAAATGGCAGAGTAGAGTCAGAATACAAAATCACTTTCCTGATATGTAAAGATTTTTCATACTGAGCTTCTAGTTTGATCAACATAACAACCCTACAGCAGCATATATCAGTTTGCTGAAAAAGGAACTGAGAGCAGCAGAGGAGAAATAACCTCCCCAGAATTATATAGTTGTTATGTAATTGAACACTGACTCCTCATAAAGACCTTTAATGGTAGGCTAGAGTCCTGTTCCTTGGATTGTGCCAAACCATCAACATAAACAACATCTGGTGGTTTATTGGATATACCATGTCTGAGCCCCCACTCCAGGAAGATTAGGATTTTCCTAGTGATTTGTCTTTCAAGAACCAAGTGAAATATCTGGATGGTCGTGGGTCTAATGGAAGATGACAAACAACTGTAGGGGCCAAAGCCAGGCCACCCCAAAGTGTGCCACTTTGGCATAGTGATTATTCTGAATTAAAAGTTACTTAAGAAATGAAACAGCCAGTGTAAAAAGAACACGCTGACCCTACTTTGTCTCCAGAAAACAGGAAATAAATCTACCATGTGAAAGGTACCCTCTCTGTACCTGGAGGTAAAGAGACATCCTTATCACCAGAGACAGAGAATCCAGAGCCAGAAAGGCTATGTAAACAATCCTTGTACTTTTATTTAATACCCCAGGCCAAATTCTGTATAGAATTCCTTACTACGTGAAGCTACTAAAAAACTGAATCGCCCTGCCAATTCCTCACAGATTTGTTGTCTCTTTGTCTAAAAAGTGTAAAAACTGCCTGCCTTGGCCATCTCTTTGGGTCTCAATTTCATTATTGGGCCTCTGTGTATATGTAATTAAACGTTGGGTCTTTTTCTCCTGTTAATCTGCCTCATGTAAATTTATTTCTTAGACCAGCTAGAAGAACCTTAAATGATAGAGGAAATTTCCCCTGCCCAATCTCCCCAACATAGACTATATATGACAAGAATCCCCACTTAACAGACCTGTCCTAAACTTGTTCTCTACGATCAGTTGTGCTAATTCCTTAGAACATTACTAATCTAAATTTAAGAGGCCCAGTGAAAGGAGTCAATGCATTAAAATTTAAGATTGGAAAATTTTGGCATACATTTTCAGGACAAGACACAATTTATCACAGGAATTGTAATTTCTTTGATTTCTTCTCCATCTAAAGTGAGATAAAAGACTGATGGAAGGTGCTGTTGGCACCCTATTAATGGATGCTGATAAAAGTCTTTCTTTGGACAAAAGAAGCTGCTGAAGAAGGCATAACACAATAGCACCTCACAGATGGCTCCTAGAACAAGCAAGGTGGGATGGAAAGGGCTGGTGATTAAGACACAACACTACGGAACTCTTAACAGCTGAATCTGTTCTGTTCCTTGTGTGGACGCAGCATGAAAGTAATTATTCATATGTAAATTGTGTGATTTTCCTCCTATTCTTAAAAAAATGGTCTTATTCATTATAAATAACAACTCTAACGAATAAATCCAACTGAACATTATTTTGTAGATTCTTTTTTAAATTTCTCTCTCTCTCTCTCACTCTCTCTCTCCCTCTCTCTTTTTGTTTGTTTTTTGTTGTTTTCTGTCGTTAATGGCACTCTCCTTTTAGATGTGACTTCGTGAATAGAAAAGCATGTAACATCTGGAACTGCTTAAAATCAATTTCTTTTCTCCTTTATTTTTCTGTTCTATAACTAAAAATGGACTTTCCAATTTGCATCATGCTTTTTTCCCTTCCTTTCCTTTATAAAATAAATAAATAAATGCCATCTGGTCTAACAGCTCAGTTGCCAATTATCAGCCTGAGGCAATCCAAAACTGCCAGATAGTCAACGCAGAAAATATGGTTTCAAGAAGAAATGCTAACAGAGCCTTAGCTGTAGAATGGCTTGGCACACTGCCAAATCACCACCCCATGCAAATACTGTCTTATCTCCTAGGGACTTGCAAAAAAGCCTTGCAATCTGCATTATGGTGTCTTAGCACCTTGACTTTTCTTAATGAAGATGTCTTAAAGACTCAACTGTTTCATAGTTAATGAAACATATTGACATCTCAGAAAATCAGATCAGCACTCTTCCATTGGACCTGTAGAGTTTGGAAGTAACTGACTTTTCAACTTGTTCATTTTCACGGGATCACAGTAGCTTTTTGGCTATGGCCAGTGAGGAACAGCAGCTCTTTCCTGTGGTACCTGGCTCAACTAAGTTCTACTGGGTCCATATATAGTATTATTCATTTATAGTCAGTCTCAGCAGGAAATAATCACTTGGCCTACTTGAATTCAATACTAATTTGGTTGTTTATTTAAACTGCAACATTGGAAGGTTTAGAGTCACCTTGTTTCCCTTTATCCTGTACATACAAAACCTAGTAATTCCTGGAAATTTTACTCCCAATACTGGCCCCATTCTTTTCCATATTCACTGTCACTAAACAGATCCAAGCTATTAATATTCCTTATCTGATTTCCTCAAAACCTTCTTTGTGGTCTTTTATAACCTCTTCTACCTCCATAGCCAGTGTGAGCTTCTGAAAATATAAATCATACCATGTTACTCTCCTACTTAAAATGAGGCAATATCTTTCCATTGTATGTAAGAAGAAAATCCAAAATCCTTAAAAATAGGGTAAAGTTTTTCTATGAACTGACCTTAACATCTCTTAGACCATCTTGATCCTTTCCCCATTTCTCTCCGCAAACTAATCTGTTGGATCTATAAGAGCAAACACCATGTCTATTTTGTTGAATATTCTTGACTCAACACCTCGCGGTGAATGACATGTAGTAGTCACTCAACAAATGTTCTTTGAGTTAATTCAGATTGAATCTTAGTTCTTACCATCTTTGTAATGTTAGAAATTCTAATAATTCTTAGGCTAAATTTCCTAATCTATGAGATGAGACAGCTAATTACTTCTGAGTTTTGTTGGGAAGAGTAAAGGAGAATACGCTTGTAAATCTCAGTTGGTTCCACAAAATAAAATGTGTTACATAAGTTAATATTAAAGAAATATTTTAATGGTTGCTCTTTCACCTACCACTCTTATGACTTTAGACAAGTTCTCTAAGCTTTCAAGCCTCTTTTCCTGATCTGTAGAATGGGATAATAATATATTGTGAAGAGACTTGCTGGGGAAGATTAGATGAGAAAAATATTAGTAAAGCACATAGGCTAGTATACAGTGAGTGTTCCATAAATGGACTAACGATTATCATACTATTATTGATTTATGACCGTAAAAATAAATAAAAACTCCTGAGTTCCTAATTTCACTAGTTTCACAAAATTTCACCCTCACAGGAAATTTCCCCAGCAGTGTTCTTTGTTGAGCCCTGATTCCATGATGTGTGTACAACTACATGTAAGAAGCCTAGACTGGGAGGGTGTAGAAAACTTCAGAAGCCAGAAAACAAATTTCTCTTTTGTTACTTGACACACACATTCCCATCATTTTCTGTTTCTCTGTATTTCATCCCTCACCCACCTACTTGTATAAACCTTGGCTCCCAATCTTGCTTTAATCTGTGATCTATTAGGTTTGTCATCTCAGTTTACCTTTCCTTCAAGATGTCCCTTTAAATTATGTCTTCTAACTTCATTTACATAACCCATATTGCCCTGTCTACATTTGTTGTCCTCTGTGTCCTCTATCTTCACTCTATTCTAACAAGTATCACATCACACATGTACACTATTTTCCTTTTGAGAACAAAGAAACCATCTACCTTATTCAGCCAGCCCAGGACCTGCTGCATGATTCCTAAATAAATATGTGTGAAAAAATAAAACCACAAGTTTGAGGTATTTCAGCCCCATGTCCCAGAATACTTAGCAGGACATTCCAGTCCTATCTGAGCCAGTCTTTGTCACACCTAATAAGAGATATATTTGAACGGGAACAAAACAAAACGTTTACATGGAAAGGTTAGTGTTGTATTTGTTCTTCTTGCAAATTAAAAAAAGGGGGACATAGGACTTAGGTAACTTCCCAGGGTTTCATTTCTTCATCTGAGTATTAGAGGTAATAGTAGCAACAACATAAAATTGTGTGGATTAAAACACTTTTACTGTACTTATCAGAGAAGTTCCATTAATTTCCTTTTTCCTATCTCGTCTTATATTAGAATGTGGAGAGAATATCTTGCAAAAAGTTACAAAATACACCTAAAACATTTTAGGTGGACCCACTGATACGCACATGCCCATTTTATTACAGAATGAGGTTGGAGTTAGCTTCTCCCTTGAAATGCTGAAACTTCCCATGTTACACTGTGCATTCAGGTAGAGATGAAGGATGGTAGAAAATCCTTCCTGCCACTCACAGAGAACTGCTTTGAGCCATCAGGCATAAGGCCCAATTATCCGTACTATCTTACTTTGCATAGATAAAAATGTTGTGATTGCTCATGAAATTAAATAGCATCCTTTTCAATCTGTTGACATTGATTGGCTTGATGACTTAAAATAATTTAAAGGATAAAATGGAAATATGAGAGAACTGAAATACATTCCAGGCAGTGGTTTTTATAGCCAGGAGTGGTATTTTCACACTCCAGGTGTTTAGATGAGCATTTGGTACACAATGAAGAGGAAAGAGAGTGATAATTATAGTTTAAGGACTTGTATTAGATTTGTTAAATTATTTCATTATCATAAATATTATGACTTTTTCCCCCCATTTCACAACTAACCAAAACCTAAATTACTTGTTTCTACAGGCAATAATCTTGGTATCTATTGTTTACTGGGACATTGTTGAGTTCCTGAATGTAATTCCTTCCTTGAGACAACTATACAAAGCACAGAATTATCTCATTCATTAAGATGTAACTGGAGAGAACATCTGCTAGAATTGTGGAAATTCTGAATGAAAAAAATAGGTAATGCATTATTTGTGTTCACAGTTTTCATGTTCATATTGCAACTCGAACTGACAAACTATTATTATTTGAACACATTTCATGAACTTTCTTAACTGATGAGAAGAACATGAATTCAGTAACTCATTTATTCAAAACATTTTTATGTACCTACTGTGTGCTAAACACAGACTGAAGGTACAGAGATGAATAAGCCATTTTCTTAGCAACAGTCATGAAGTTTATTCCAATGCTAACATATACATTGATAATAGTATAATGTGATAATTTCTGTGTAGAAATATTATGTAAGAACACTGAAATGTCATCAACATACGAGAGGATCCCAGAGATCTTGGGTGAATGGAGCACTGAGGAAGAGGAGGTTTAAGAAAAAAAGAACGTGTTTGGGCTGAATCTAGATAAATAATTAGAAACATCAGTGCTGATCATGGGAAAGTAATGGGGAAATCAAAGCATGTTTTAAGCAAGATGAAGAATAATTTGGAAAGCTAGATATACGAATATGCTCTTTTCAGACAATTTTAAATCCCTTGTTCTGGTTGGAATTATACACGTGAAGTAGAGGGTGGTTGAAGGTGCTTCTTGATGTAATAAAGATCAAATCATATAAATTATGAAGGGCTTCCCATATTAAGATAGGGAGTTGGATTTTTTTTCTAGAATGTTATAGGGAGTCATTGAAGGATTTTCAACAGAGATGAGATGGTATTGGATATTTGTTCAAAATTATTAGTTTGACAAATGTGAGAAGGGAGAATTGGGGCGATCCAGGTGAGAAGCAGAAACCAGATGGAGATGGCACTATAGCAACTCAAGTGAGAAATGGTAAGTCTTTCAATAGAGGGATCAATGAGTTAAGGAAATAGACTCCACATGGTCTGAACATTCATTAAATGTGGTGATATTTGGCAAGGCTTGGAATTGGACAGCTAGATGAATGATTCTACGATTGTGAACTATAATAAGGGGTGGGTTTGGATCACTGAGATGAGATCACAGATTTTATCTGAAGAGTGCATATGATATTAATTTTAGTTGCATATGAATTTCTTTAAAGAAAATCATGTTGTATCTTATCTACTTATGAAATCATTGGGTTCTAAATTATGGGTGTTTTGCCTTTGTTATATAAAGGAGTTAGCGATTTAAAGGGAAATTAGTCATCATATTCCATCAGTGTCATCTCACAGATAAGCAAAACAAGGCTCAAGTAGAAAAAATATATATCCAGTTTCCAAAACTTCTAAGAGTCACCAAATTGATTACTTGACTAGATTATCTACAAATCCAGGGTCAGTTAAGGATCAAGGTCTCCTATTCCTGATTCTTTACCTCTTTCTTCACCTTTCTCTTGATGTTCTGAAACTCAAACTGCTCGTGTAGTCTTCTCCAGGTGTTACCTCAGGCCTTGAACCAATTTTGAACAAAAATCCCAAACATATGTTATGTGATTTACAGTTCAAAATCTGTTAATAGATAGAAGACAACATTTCTAAATGTGCCCCAAAACACCACCAGGATTTGTCTTTTGCTGTGACCTACGTATTGCTCTTCAGAGACCACCCTTGCTTCTTTGGACTTCAGCCACAGGGAATTGCTTACAGACTGTTCGGGATGTAGGTTGTGAGGTTGAATAGGTGGGATTTCAGATCCCCAGGAGTGACCCTGGGCAAGGTACTCTACTTCTCTAAGGCTCAGTCTCCTTCCCCATAGAACAGAAGTCATTAAGGCACACATATCTCATGAAGTGCAATTAAAGCAATGTATGTGAAATGGAACTTGTAAATCCCCCATTCTCTCACCATAACACTTACCAGTTATTTAATAACCTGTCATAAGATTTGGTTGTTGTTATTAAACTCCCAAGTTTGAGTTAATCCTTCTTTCTGGGTGCCCCTGTGTTACCCTCTACATACCTGTGATATTGTGATTTATAAGAAATATATATTTGGTCTTTATCCCCATTTCTGGCACAGAGCTCCTAAAACCCTTGGAATTTCCTAAATTATGAAAGCCATAAAGATGTCTTTTTTATGTTAATGAGGTGACTTTTGAACCATACCCATGGATGAGGGCTAGTTGCTAGAGCAACCAATCTTGGGATTAGAGGGTTGGAAATTTCGTTCTCATCCCCTGACCTCCCGGGAAGGGGAGAGAGGCTTGAAGTTGAATCATTCCCCGACAGCCAAAGATTTAATCTATCATGCCTATGTAATGAAGTTTCCATAAAAACCAAGAAAGAGTTTGGAGAACTTCCAGGTTGGTGAACATGTGGAGGTTTGGGCAGAAAGGCACATTCCGAGAGGTCATGGAAATTTTGAGTCCCTTTCCACATACCTTGCTCTGTGCATCTCTTCTATCTGGCTGCTCCTGAATTATATCCTTTTGAAAGAAACTGGTGATGTAGTAAGTTAAATGTTTCTCTGAGTTATGTGAGCTGCTCTAGCAAATTAATCAAACCTAAGGAGGAAGTCTTGGATATCTCTGATTTATAGACTGTTGGTCAGTAGTACGGGTAACAACCTAGACTCGCAAATGGTGCCTGAAATTCAAGGAGAGGTCATTGGAACCTCCAATGTATAGTTGGTCAGTGAGAAGCACAGGTGGTAACAGATTGGTGTCTGAAGTGGAGGAGGGCAGTCTTATGAGACTCAACCTTTGACCTGTGGAAGATGATGCTATCTCTGAGTAGACAGTGTCTGAATTAGGTAGAAATATAGGACACTCAGTTGGTATTCAAGAATTGCTTGGTAGTATGAGGGTAAGTCCTCCCACATTAAAATTGGGTCTACAAAACCCCCAAACACCCCATACCGTGGTACCTCTAAGACTTCATTGCAGATTTTGGTTGGTGGTGGTTTCAGACCTGGAGTCTAGTAGTTGAACTGCATTGAATTCCCTAATGACCACTGGAACTCTTTATCTTATGTTCTAAAAATGATCCCTAAGCTCTTTTTACCCTGGTTATAGTTTTGAGATCATGTTCTCTGTTCAGACCCCACTTTCCAGTTTCTGCTGGGTCTGATGTCTGGATTTTCATGTATGTGTCCAGACCATGGAACCCCACTTCTATCTGCCATCACTGAGGTCATTCCAGTTCTCAGTGAGTCCAGACACAGGAAGGCACTACACCAGGCTAGTCCACACCATCATCATCATTACAACCATAGTCCACCTACAGTCACCATCACATGACTGTGCTTCCTCCACCAGGGATTTTCGGAGCTGTGTTTAAGTTTTCTACACTCTCTGCTCACTGCTCTATACCCCCAGTTTCCACTTTCACTGTTATCATCAGCCACAGCAACCTCAGAATCTTCTGAACCCCCAGGGGGGATGTTTGTCTTCCCACAGAAGTGTCTGAATGTCAAAGGCATGGGTTTTGGAAGCAGGCACTTGAGGTAGGTTCAAATCCCTACTCAGCACACATAATAGAGATTGACTAGGAATTTTCCCTGGTTAAAATACTAAGTCACTCTGAGCCTCGGTTCCCTCCTAGCTAACATGGGAAAAATCATGCTATCTCATAAAGTCATGGTGAGCGCAAGATGTGAAGATCTAAATATCATGCATGTATTTATCTCCATTTGAACCACTACAACCCTGGTTCAAGCCACCATCATTGCAATGCTGGGCCTTTGCAATGGAGTCCTAACCAGTATCTCTGGCCAAAATAATTTAAAGCTGTAAATCATTTTCTCCCTCTTTAAACCCTCCTCTGTCTTTCAATTCCCCTTAGGATAAAAACCAAACAGTCACTGACACAGGACTCCGTCCTCTTGCCTCGACTCCAACCTTATTTCTGAGACTCCCTATCTTGCTCACTGTGTTTGAGACACACAGACTTTCTTCCTGGTCTTCAAAATGGTCATATTCACAAAAGCCTCAAAGACACACTGCCTGCTATTTCCTCCAGCAGGAAAGGAGCCCATCCCGTTTTTGGTCTCACCTCCATTGGAGCCTAGGTGCTCCAAACTTCACTTTCCATTACTTTCTTATATCTCCTTGCATTGTTCTCTTCAAATAACTTGTCACTCTCTGAATTATTAAATTTTCTACAATGGCTGTCTTAAATTTTTACTTACTTATTTATATTATCTATCTCTTTTTCCTTCGTGTGTATGTCAAATTCATGTGAAAAGAGACTTTGGCTTGTGCCAGGATAGCAGAGATGTTTAGAACACAGAGGCTAGAGTTGAACTTCCCAGAACTGATTCCTGATTTCACTTCTTAATAGTTGTATGGCTCTGGGTAATTTGTTTCACCTATATCTCTTCTCTAAAAAAATCAATTAATTATCAAGTGCCTAATTTAGAACATATCTAGTATACAGTAGTCTCCGTTAATGGCATTATTATAATTGCTACTGTCATCTCACCTATAGGAACAATAGGCACACAGAAGGTACTCAACACATATGTACTAGCATAGTGCTTAGACCACAATCCGTGTTCAGCAAAAGGAGTGTGTGCTTGTTGCTGTCAGTACTACTACTGAAAAGATAATAATAATACCATTAGTTACAATCAGCAACATTAACAATTCTGAATGTCAGCACTTTGAAAAGATGCCCAGAAATCAAGAACTCTACCATCGCCTGCTTTTTCTTCTTTTCTTTCTCCATCCACAGATATCCCCTATTTAGAAGGTCTCTTCAAGAAGCTGGAAATACAGAGGTTAATAAACCAGAGTCCTTGTCTACAAGGTTCACACCCCAGTGCAGATATAGGCATTTAAAACAATCTCCCTGCTGTTACGGAGATGTGGAGAAAGTGCTTTGGAATCTTAAAGGCAGTTAATTCCCACTTCTTCCTAAGGGGGGCAGAGTGCTGTCACAGAGTAGGCACCAGTTGGAACAAAAATTAGGAATTCTTCAGGTAAAGGAGACTGAAAGGCCAGCCCAGGAAGGTAGAAGGGATTGCCATGGGTAAAACCATCACTATTCAGGAAGCACATAGTATCAGGAGGGTCTGCAACTGTGGGCAGGGAGGAGGAACCAGGCTGCCGGGATTCAGCTGCGTCTGGAGGTCAGATCAGCAACTGTAGTGGTTTGGGGACAGAGTTTTATAATAAAGTCAATGGGGGAACATCAGAGGTTTTTAGAATGTGGAAGTCAAATGATCGTATTTGAGCTGATGTAATTACCTTAGATTAAATTATTAATTTAATTAATTCATTGTAATTAATTAAATAAGATTACTACTTTTTTTTTCTTTTGGATGAGCAGGGAGAGTAGAATTGAGACTATGGCTTTGCAAGTTTCTTTATGATACTCATAGTTGGCACGGGGCTGAAGCGGCACCAGTGAGGAAAGTAGAAAGGAAACAGATTTTCAGAGTATTTAGGATAGACGGTCAAACTTTGGCAGCCCCAAAATAACATGGTTATTAAGTGAGGGAAAAGGCCGAAGACGCAGCAATATGTCTATTTTGGAAGACGGACTCCGTACGCCGGTTGTGTATCTGTGGAATAGAAGATCAGAAGTAGGTCAGTGGCACACATGTCGGAATTTGGAAATGCTACTTTTGATTTGTGAGGCCCTGGTGTGTAAATTTACAATTTTAACTTGTTAGTCACGTATTAACTGTTTTCTGTGGGGCTCTGTTTGTGCCAGGGTTCCTGTGTAGGGCAGCCATATTGGTTTGGTGAAGACGCGGCCGGATTTTGATTTATCACCCTGGAGTCATTAATAATATGACCTCTTTTTCTTCACTGAACTCTTAGTTTGCATCATTATTATGCAGTTCCAAAGGTATAAGGAAATCCAAAATTAAAGAATTGAGAACTTTCAGCCTCAATAAGAATTTATAATCTGGTCTAGGAGGCAGACATATTTGAATGCGATTTTTTAAAAAATGTTACCAGATTGAAGAAAAGCAGAAATAAAACATGTCAGGATTCCAAAGTCAGGAGACACTTTGAATTCCTATCCTGGCTTCGTGGGCAATGCCATTCTGATGCTGAGTCAGCAGATGACCCTTTGTACGAGGGCTTCTTATTAAACGTCATTCCGGAAGGATGGCCTCCTGTGGGCGTAGCATGAAGTACTAGGTACTCGGAGACTTTTCACAAACGTAGCATGAGGTAGGCAGAGTTATCTCACTCAGAGAGGAGGACCCCCAGGCGCTGGTAGGTAAAATCACTTGTCACATGGAGGCAGGACACAAAGGCCTTGAGCCTGGTGTTCAAAGATTGCTTTCTTTCCACTCCGCCGAAGATGGCTTTCTTCTTCTTCAGAGGACTGAAGACTTGTCTGGAGAGGCTGAGTGGAGAGACGCATGATGCCAGGCCTCTCGAGGGAGAGCGCAATCCTCTGTCAGTGCAGGGGAAGGAAGGACGCCTCTCACTGGGGATGGTGACTGCTGTTGAGCAAACATGAGTGAAACCCGCTCAAAGTCAAAACAGCTAAGCTGACATGATATTCCAGGTGAGCCAGGAGGATGCCATAACCAACCGTGTCGAAAGTAGCCTTCAGAGCGAGCAGAATTAAAAACTGTCAGATGCGACTGCATTAATAAATCATTAAAAAGGAGATCTCAGGCAAGGGCTGCTCCTGCCGTGAAGTGAAGTGAAAATAAGCTGGATTCAAGTTTCTCGAAGAGACACTATGTCCCTTCCTTCAAGAGAACTTGTTACTTTCAGCTGTGAGTGTTCTGATCCAAAGAAGCGCATTTAGTGCCTGATCAAATGACTCCACATAACACAGCCATTTATTTCCTGAGACTTAATTGTAGCCTCAAAAAGAATGAAGAGCAAAATCCATTCGCTGAACAACCGTTTATTGATTTTCGGCTCAGACAAACAGTAACAAGTGCTGTGTGTATAGAAGTGAGTAAAGCACAACTAGGGCCTCAAGGTGCTGGACCAAGTAGACTCTGAGCCTTTGTGATCAACCCAGTAAATAATAAAGTAGTTCATATCAAAAGAGTAAGAATATCTGGGAAAAAAAAAAAAAAAACAAGGAAGAATTGGATACGGCCTCTGATTTGGCCCTTGTAACTCCCTCTGAGAAGGAGAGGAAACAACTCTGCCGATATTTCAAAATATGCCTTCAGGGATCCTACTCCGTGGGAGAGCTCATCTGTCTTACTCAGCTCGGGCTGCTCCAACAAAACCCCATAAACGGGAAGGGGGCTATCAACAATATGTGGGAAAACATGTTTCCCGCGGTTCTGGAGGCTGGAAGTCAGAGGTCATGATGCCAGCGTGGTCGGGTTTGGTGAGGGTCCGTTTCCTGGTTTGCAGATGGCGCCTTTTCGTTGTGTCCTCACATGGTGAGCAAGACAGGAGAGGAACTCCCTCCAGTCTCTTCATGTAGGGCACTAATCCCATTTATGAGGTCTTCACTGTAATTACCTCCCAAAAAACCCGCCTCTGAATGCCATCACTTTGGGGGCTTCAGATTCCACCATATGCATTTGGGGGGGGAGGACATAAACATTCACTTCATACATTATCCAAATTGGACTTCTAAGAAAGAAAAGAGACATTAGTGACCACCATAGCAGGACAACAGACATAAACTGGCACTGTGCCAGATAGATATGCAGGACCTACTGGGGGGTCATTGGACTCAATATGAGAAATCATCATTCTTCAGGAATCTGCGACACATTTCTTTGGTTTGACAGGTACACAATGTAGGAGCCACATACCTTACTCTTTTTTTTTTTTTTTTTTTTGTCTTTTTCTCTGACCCTAGTGTTACACTTAGATGAAGTCTGAGTACTTTAAATTACTCTCCTTTCAGGGTAATACCCTTGCCTATCCACTTCTTACTGCGATAAGATGGAGGAGAGGACTGTCATGGTTGCTTACGTTACGGCTTCGGTCCAGATGTAACCGTCGCTTTATCAGCTGCTGGCCTTCCCCAGAGGATTTTGGACCCTCATTTAAAGAGATGACCATCGGATTCTTTTGCTGGACTACAGCTGGATTAAGAAATTCACTGTATTTGTTTCGCACACTATCCCCATCCAGGCATCTTACCATCTGGATTCCATGTTTCCAGTCTCCTTCTACATTCAGGCCTACTATAACATTCAGCAATAATAAAAGTTCGCTTGTAGGGGCGCCTGGGTGGCGCAGTCGTTAAGCGTCTGCCTTCGGCTCAGGGTGTGATCCCGGCGTTCTAGGATCGAGCCCCACATCAGGCTCCTCCGCTGGGAGCCTGCTTCTTCCTTTCCCACTCCCCTGCTGTGTTCCCTCTCTCGCTGGCTGTCTCTCTGTCAAATAAATAAATAAAATCTTTAAAAAAAAAAAAGTTCGCTTGTATATTATGGTTGCATGTTATTTCTATTATCAATGTCACAAGGATATGATGAAATCATGCCTTTCCTTTTCTGTTAGAGCCGTCAGGGACGTTTCTGGGCATGAAGAACGGGAGCTGAAATCTGAAGGAAGTGTTCGTGATGTGGAGGGTAGGTTCTCCAGAACCACCCGTCCGCAGGTTAAAATCACATGTGGTCCTTCACTAGAGCCAACTTAACACTGGTACGTAACTCCTGCAGCCTCTGGTGACACAGGCATTTTCAGGAATGCTATTCTGAGGGGATCCGTCAAACCATGGTTGATGGGTCACTAGTTCAACAAAGAGATTGCATTGTGTTTCATTCATATACTTGATTCTTTTTTTTTTTTTTACTCCATTCTTATTTTGGAGATGAAAAAGAAAATCCTTTCATGAGTTATAAATAAAGATTTAATAGCTCCTTTAAATATTAAATAGCCTTCCCTGTACAATGTATTCCAAAATGCTTCCGTGAAAAGAGCCTGAAAAATTTTGCATGTCCTGTGAATCCTGTTTTCAACTAAAACTGTCTCATATTTAGCTGCATGCTTTCTATAACTGAGAAATGTAGGGAAACACCTTCCTTGGTGATGTAATAAGACACACAATGTCCACATTAGGTCAGCCTTACATTTCTCTTCCTGAAACATGGAGTCTCTCGTCCGGAGCTTCCTGTGGTGGTTTTAAATATCACCCTAACATTCTTGGATAATCAGTACCTGAGGAGCTGAGCTGGATTTATAGGATGAAATCCTACCTTGAACTGAAGCCTGATACTACAATGAGATGGGATTTGGAGGTTCTTGGTGGTGGGGAGAGAGTTTATACTGCATTTGGGAGGAAGGTAAGCAGTGTGTGGCCAGTGGGATGACTGTAGCAGTTTTAAATCATGGTCTCAATATTCTTTCATGATTCCCTTTGAATGGGTGGGTTATGGTCCCCATACCCTTGAATCTGGGCTCTATGACTGATTTACTAATAAAATACAGTAGAAGTTATACCCTTTCGTTTTGGGAGCCCAGACCTCTGGGATTGCTTCACGTTAAGAACTTAACTTCCATGTTGCGAGGAAGCCCAAACTAGCCCATAAAGAGAGACCACACCAAAAACAGAGCTTCCAGCCAACAGCCTTAGTTGATGCCTGAGCGGATAGCCCAAATCAATCACCAGGCATGTGAGTGAGGACTCATTCAGATAACTCACCTCCCCAGCTTTTGAGTCTTCCCAGATGCAATTCTAGATATTACGGGGCAGATATAAGCCATATATACAATGCCTTATCTGAGTTCCTGACCCAGTGAAAATATGAGAGATAATCAATTTATCATTTAAACCAGTAAGTTTGAGGTGGTGGGCGGCACAAAGTGGATAACCAAAAACGTACTAATGCTAACCTACTTAAAAAGTCACTTATCTACCAGGAAATACAAGGGAGTTCCATTATTTCCATCATTTGGTTTTCAAGCTTCAAGAAGACTGTCTTCACTTTCTTGGCTCTGAATCTTAGCTCTCTTTATTTTCTGTTCAATAATGTGGTGGGACAAATCTGACTGTAAAAATAGAAACTATCACAGCTGTATTATTTTATTTCCTCCTGTAGCTGATCATGACAATTGCTTATATAGTAAATAATAAATCTGTATTGAATAAATGAATGTGTGATCTGAACCATAGTTTTGTGAAAATCTATCGTAAGAGTAAAGTGCAATATAAAATTTAGACATTCCCATCAATAATCCCATTATATTAAAACAGTAGCAAAATAAATAACCTTTATGATTTATGTGTATTTCAAGGCATCTTATTTTAGAAGACCGCTACTTGAATATAGGTTGAACCTAATCCTTCAATGTGCTTTCATCTGAAACACATCTTCTGTTTAAACCATTGATATGAATTGTGTCTTAAAGGCAGTGTACATTTCTCTTCCTTCTTTCCTTCTTTCCTTCCATCCATCCATCCTTCTTTCCTACCTCCCTTCCTTCTCTTTCTTCCATATAGAGATCACTTCAGTCAGAGACAAATGTATATGCATTTTTTATTAAAAATTTTTTAAATTTTGAGGTAATTTCAAATTCACATTCATCTGTAAGAAATAATGCAGGAAAATCCCATGCACTTTTTGCCCAGTTTCACCCAATGGTAACCTTTTGCCAAATTACAGCACAATGTCACAACAAGGTTATTGACATTGATACAATCAAATGTTCTGTAGAATATCGACCACCACAGTGATCCCTCATGTTACCCAGTTTTAGCCATATCTACTTGCGTTCTATCCTACCTTCTCCTTAACATTTGGCAAAAATTTGTTTTCCATTTCTGTAATTATTTCATTTGAATAATGATCTATAAATACAATCACTTGATGCAATCACCTTTTAAGTTTGGCTTTTTTCACTCAGCATAATTCTCTGGAGATTTACACAGATTGTTGCATTTATTAATACTTTGTTCCTTATTGCTGAATAGTACTTCGTGGTACGGACAGCTATTGCTTGTTTCACTATAAAAGGACATCCGGGGGCGCCTGGGTGGCACAGCGGTTAAGTGCCTGCCTTCGGCTCAGGGCGTGATCCCGGCGTTCTGGGATCGAGCCCCACATCAGGCTCCTCTGCTATGAGCCTGCTTCTTCCTCTCCCACTCCCCCTGCTTGTGTTCCCTCTCTCGCTGGCTGTCTCTATCTCTGTCGAATAAATAAATAAAATCTTTAAAAAAAAAAAAAAAAAAAAAAAAAAAAAGGACATCCGGGTTGTCAGTTTGGGGCTATTACAAATGAAGTTGTTAAAAACATCTGTGTACAGGTTTTAACATGAATATAAGTTTTTATTTATCTGGGATAAGTGTCCGTGAATGCAATAATGTATTATATGGTGTTTACATTCTTAGTTTCTAGAAAAATTGCCAAAATGTGTCCTGGAGAGGTTGTCCTCCGTTACACTCCTATCAGCCATGTGTGATGGTCCAATTTTTTTCACATTTTTCCCAGCATTTAGTATTGTCACTATTTTTAATTTTAGCTTTTCTGATAGGTGTGTTGTGATATCTGATTTTGGCTTTAATTTGCATTTCTCTAATGGCTAATGATATTGAAAATCATTTTGTGTGCATATTTATCCCTGGTACATCCATTTTGGTGAAATTTCTGTTCATGTTTTGTACCTTTTTGTCTATTCAGATTAATGGACTTTTTCATTAATCTTTTTTTTTTTTTGACTGTTGAGATTTGAGAGTTCTTTATCTGTTCTAGATACTAGTCTTCTTCAGATATATAGCTTGCAAATATTTTCTCCCACTCTGTAGCTCATTTTCCTCTGCTTTTTACAGGGTCTTTGATAGGGCAGTTTTTTTTAATGTTGATAAAGTCCAATTCATCTGTTTCTGTCAGGGATTGTATCAAATCGGTGTTATTTTCCTAAATGTTGGTAAAATTCCCCAATGAAAACATCTGGGTCTGAAAGTTTGTTCTTGAAGACTTTTTAAATTATAAATATGATACCCTTAGTAAATATAAGGCTATCCACGATTTTTATTTCATATTAGGTGAATTATGGTAGTTTCTGTTTATCAGTAAATTAATTCATTTCATCTAAGTTGTCAAAGTTTTTTATTTTCATTGCCATTTAGTTCAATGCATTTTTAAAATTTCCCTTGAGACTTCCTCTTCATTTTCTGAAATATTTAGACGCATGTTATTTAGTCTCCAACTGTTGGGGATTTCCCTTTTAACTTTCTGTGATTACATTTATAGTTTGATTTCAGTATGTTCAGAGAACACACTTTGTATGATTTCAATTCTTTTAAATTTGTTAGGATTTGTTTTATGTCCCAGGATATGGTCTATCTGGATAGATGCTCCCTGCGGACTTGAAGATAATGTGTTTTCTGCTGTTGCGTGTACTATAAACGTAATGTGTATCTTGCTGATTGGTGGTGTTTATGAGTTTTTCTATATTCTTGTTGACTTTTTGTCTAGTTGTTCTATCAATTGTTCGGAAACAGATGTTGAAATCTCCAAGTATAATTGTAATTTGTCTATTTAGCCTTTCAATTGTATTTGCTTTTGCTTCACATAGTTTGCAGCTATGTGATTTGGTGCATCTACCGTAGGATTGCTATGTCCCTGGGGTTTGGATGTTGTAGCATTATAATATAGTCCTCTCTGTCTCTGGTGACTTGCTTTATTCTATGTCTAGTTTATTTGATATTAATATGGCCAGTCCTGCTTTCCTTCATGTAATATATTCATAATATATCTGTTTCTATCTTCTTACTTTCAACCTTTTTATGTTGTTATACTTGAAGTAAGTTTCTAATCGACAATATATTGATAGGTCATGTGTTTTAATCCATTCTGAAATTCTCTGTCCTTAAATATGAAAGAACAATAGCAGAATGGGAATCAAAGAAACGTTTTATTAACATTTTAACCAAATAAATCCCCAAACAGGGAGCTCTGATATGAACTGGATTGGAGCAAATCTTTAAGTTAGTTTGCAGACCTAAGTAAACTATGCTTCTTAACCCTACTGTCACTGAACCTCAGGAATGCTCAGGGACACCAGTGGAAGGACTGAGAGGCTGAGGGGCAATTTCGGACTCAGGTCTAAAACTCCACTCAGCTTACATGTATGTAGAAACATGGAGAAGAAGTGAGCCATCTGCATTTGCCCTTGGGAGGCCTTGCCCCAGCCCCTCTGGAAAGAATGCGGATTCCCAGTGGGTCAAATTCAGCTTATTGATAAAGCATGGTCTCACAAATGTCCTGTCCCTAGCCAGTGAGATAAATAGTAAGCAGTAAATAGAGGTATAGGACACTAGTGAATAAAATTTAAGAATCTTCTGACACTAGACATTTTCCTTATGGCCGACTTTTCATTCTTTAGGCTAAACTTCAAACTTTACAGTTCTCCCTATTCTTTTCATCTTTTTCACTGTCTCTCCAGACTGCCAGACTTTCCCAAGAGATTGCTACATTTCATCATCTTTCTTCTCTACTTACCTCTCTCATACATGGCATGCCAGGGATTTCCTGAGAAGATTGGGTACGCCTGGCTCCTTCCCATGGCAGGGAATGGCCTGAATTAAAAACCTTACCCATGAACTCATTCTCAGTTAAATAAGAGCATTCATGTGCCTGAGATAATGAGCAGGGACACTTTTCTCTCTTAAAAAGACCTCTCTGGACACTGCAGTAACCCAGCAAAAGTGCAGACTGAAATGGGGATTTATCACTGCACTCTGGGGGATCCAGGCCCACAGTTGTGTTGGCACAAGAGACCATGACCAGCAAAGTCACTCAGACACATTTTTGATGATTCTGCAAGAACCAACTAAGTCAAGAGTAGATTTATACCAAGAATCAGGTAAGTCAAGAATGGATTTATACCAAGATCCACATGATCACATCCAGATACCTCCCGGGAAGTCCAAAGAAGAAATGTGCCCCTTGTGCCACCTGTAATAAATCAACAACAGATCAAAATAATCCTGGTTCAGAAATGTGTTTCTCCAACAGATATTCATTCCTCTTCGCAAGACCCCACAAAAAAACAGGTCATCATCCTCTCTCTGTAAACAGAATAAGCATCGCTACATAGCAAGTATATTCATACTTACAGTTTTTAATTACTTTTATTCAGAACACCAAACTTGAACCCGAGAATGGAATGAGATGGATGGAATGTGGAATATTGCTATAAAAAACAGGAGCTTAAATGATTCACTCAAGGCAATGATATTTAGAAGTGATAATGCCCAAATTCGAAACCATGTCTAATTTCAACATGTCTCTTAAATATGCCTTAAAATGAACAATGGAATCAGAAGGAGGAAGGTCCTTGCCCAAAGACTGTGTGGTAAGAAGAGCATGGGCCTTTTGCTGGGTACCAGGTAACATATCAAATTAAATATCCCCAGCAACAACAACAAAAAGAGTGGAAGGAGGTAAAAGAAAATGGAGGATAAGTAGAAATAGTGACTCAAAGACAAAGTTAATGAGTGAAATGTGAGTAAAAATGATTTTGTTATGCTTTTGCAATACTTCAAGTATTTTATAAACTCTGTGACCCTTTTTGGAGCCTCCAAGATAGGAACCATGGTGTATGTAATCATAGGGTGACTGACTCTCCCTGGTTCAACTGGAAATGTTCCAGGTTTAACCCTGAAAGCCCATGTCCTGGGAAATTCCCAATCCCATGCAGACGGGGACCATTGACCAAGCTATGTAATACAGGAAGGATGAGAAATCAATGGGATGATCAAAGCCAATGACCAGTTCTGGTCTAAGACTCCCATGATATTTGTCAAGTTATCTCAACATCTCTCTCTCTCGGTTTCTTTATCCATTAAATGTAGATCTCTTTACTCAACTCAGGCAAAAAAGTGCAAGTTCCATGCAAGATCAACCCTGTGAAAAATCTTTCCTCAAGTAGGTTCTCAACACTTTCGTGTTTTTAAGGCTGAAAAGACATTGTACAGCCAAAAAACGCCGGTGCATGTCTAATCAGGGTGTATTTGGAAAGTGAGGGCTCATCAAGCAGGGAAAGAGAACCTCATTGAGGAGTCCCATCTAGGAGGGAGGCGGGATAATGGAAGGGAATGGCAGGTTAGAGATTTAGGAACTATGGAGATCTGTGCCCTGCTTTCCTGCTGCCCCTCAGTTACAGAATGGCTCCAGGATGTCAGTCATGACTTGACATGAAGACTTGAGGCCTCGGAGAGCTTTGCTGGGTGTCTCTGCTCCAGCACTCTGAGAGCTGAGGGCTTAGTTACAGTGCACTGCGGAGGAAGGAGCTAAGGCAAGGGTGGTGCCCACCACTGACTGAAGACCACATCCCTTCCTATTTTGGAGATGTGGTCTTCATTCCCAAGGAAAACAGGTGGACGCCATAATATAATAGATTGAATCAGTCACTGCCTTGGTCAGTGGGTGCTCAGATTTAATCTGATTTAAAACAAATAGAGTTAGTCTCCACGGATCTAAATATTGTAAGACAAACTGTTACCATCTACTCAAAGAAAAATAGGATGTTTTTCTGGATCATAAATATTCTTGGAGGATAGTTTTAAAGAAAGACACATACACAGTCAATTACTACAGAAGAAGGTGAAATTGCTTGTACAGGGGATGGGGAGAGCTGAGTAAGGAACTATCTAACTGTAAATTTCCAGATAGAAAGGCAGGCAGAGCTGCCCTGCAATTCTCTCCCATGGTAATCCCTGGGACAAAGAACTCCTCTGAGATCAGGCAAAGAGGCTAGATGGAGAGATGAAGAGCATACTCAAAATGCCATGTTTATGCCTAAGAGAAGAAACACAAGTACACGGAACAATCTTCAACTCTTGATCTCTCCCCTTTTTCTACAGAAGTCTCTCCCAGAGTCAGGAGAAGAGGGAACAGCTCCTTGCAGACTACTTGCACAGGTAAGTGACACTTTGGAATGTGCTTGTCCTCACGACCTGAGGAATAAAAAGCAACTACAGACCCCATCAAATGTCAGAAAAGTCACTTTGTTCCAAAGGGGCTATTTTTAACCACATTTGTTACAATCTAATGCTAAGTCATGGAGACTGTAACAATTAGCCTTCCCTTAATTGCCACTGGCAAGAAGTCTCTCCAGGAAAGTTCTTTCTAAGGGAAGATTTAAAATTCCCTTACTGACAACCATAGCTGAGAGGAGGTAGGGTGGGTCTGATCTTTTGTCTAAAATATTTAGAGTAATTGACAGAGAGAGAGAGAGAGAGTGCGCGTGAACGAGCAAGGATGAGCGAGTGCCTGAGCTGAATGATTGATAATGGGACGTTTCTAATCACATCAGCCCTTTCCAGAAAAGACAGGTCATGGAACTTATAGATCCACAGCTACAAGTTTAAGAGTTTTTGACAAATAGCTATAATTTAAAATACAATTATTAAAAGATAAGACAGATGTGAACAGCTTGTTTCTTTTTTCATGTGGGAGTCAAACAGGGACACGGAGAGATTTCGCTGCCACAATGGCTTAGGGCTGGTAAAGTTAGCTCACAAAAAACACTAAACCAGCAAAACTGAGGGTGCCTTTAACTCCATGGGGAGAAAAATGTATGTCCTTTTATTTTCTATCCTCTAGATATGACTTATTTTAATGTAGTATTTTATTTTCTGACTGTAAATGGCATATGTTTTCCTTTTTGAAGTAAATAAAATGAAAGTAAAATATAAAATAAAAAAATAAATTAAATACAAAATAAAATAAACTCTCATCCATACTCAAATCTCAGAACTCATTGCTGCCATAACATTTCCCAAAGAATAGTTTTATATAGTTGAGATTTTGCATAACCCATGCAGTCACCTCATTTTCTTCCCGTTTAATATTAAAATACAAACATTTTGCAATGCCATTAAAAAATACTTTCTACATTTAATTTTAATGTCTCCAAAATATCCTATTGCAACTTTTGAATTTGTAAGTCTGTTTTTAAATTTAATATAAGAAAAAATAGGCTAACAAAATATACTTTCTAAGATTGCTGTTAGGAATTTACTTTTCTTACTACTATAAATAGTTCTCTGAGAAATTAATTTTATTGGATAATATTTGTTTCATCAAATTGTTTTCCAAAACTTTTACATTTGTACTGTACCTTCCCCACAGTCCATAAAACAAGAAATAATTCCATATTGGAAAGGTTAAGCTTTGAACCTTATAGTGTTAGATAACGTTTCCTCAATTCAAGTTCCCGGATAATTTTGCCACAGAGGCAAATTACTAACTAGCGAAGACATATTCAAGTTTCGAAAAAATATCTTTCAACGCTGTTGAGTCTATCAGGTTTCCTATTTGAATCCTACCACTCTTAAAATTCCGTTCCATTTTCTCTTAAAAGTTTGTTTTGGTAATTGTTGCTTGCTATTAGAAAAATGAAAGTTGCTGATTCATAGAAGAGAAATTTTCATTGATATCATTTTTCTTACTAATATTAATACTAATGATTGCTAATTTGTACTGATATATATATATATATATATATATTTATACATACAGCTATACCTCTATTTGTCTATCTAGAAAATCTCCAAATTTAATTCTTGCAGGAAGTAGTGCTATTTCTCGTTTATGACTTAAGAAAATGTGGCTCAGAGAGGTGGAGTTCCTTCTTAAAGTCACACAGCCACAAAACTAGATGAAATTTAAGCCAGGCATAAGGACAATAGAATCCATGCTCTTGTAGCATATTGAGTTTGAAGCACAAATTAAGCAATTCTATTTCAGTAAGTCTCTGGATGTGTAAAAGGACAATGACTGGTTTCCTAGACTTTTATCTTTAAAATTGCCCTTGACCACGGCCAGGAGAGAAGGATGGGGATTAGCTTTTTTCTAATACATCTTTTTTCTTTGAGACAAGAGCGTGAATATTTGTGGTGATTATACCTACTTAGTCAAATACATTTGTTCCTTCTATTAGTACTAACTCTTTAAATGGAAAATCCTGTGAATCTGGGCATTTCCTCAGTAATCAACTAGAAGGTGAGGTCTGGATACAGTTGTTTTAAGAGAATAATCACTATTTACTGGTGGAGAGACGAGGTAGTATAAAGGGTAGTATAGAGCTGTTTCTACCAGTGTTCTAGCTGCAGCAAGTTAACTTCGTGGAGAAGTCTCTGTATCTCTCTGTAGCTCCCTTTCATAGTCTGGAAAGTGGACACAAAGCAAGCTTTCTCACGAATTATGAGGATTTTATGAGATGATGGAAATTAGCACCTTTGTTTTTTGAGGAAGAGAGTGGGGGGGAGGAGAGAGAGAGAGAGAGAGGCGGGGTGGGGCAAAGGGAGAGGGAGAGAGAGAATCCTAAGCAACCTCCATGCTCAGTGCAGAGCCTCACATGGGGCTCAATCTCATGAACCTGAAATTGTGACCTGAGACGAAACCAAGAATCAAACACTTAACCCACTGAGCCACCCAGGTACCCCGGAAAGGAGCACATTTTATAAAGCACAGAAGCATGATAAATACTTGAAAAAAGAAGAGAGATCGTCCAGTTCTCTCACTTTGTTGATAAAGAAGGAAGGTAAATCCTAATACTGGTTCTGACGTAAGCCAGGAGCAGTGCACGCACCGTGTCAGTTAAGATCCCAACACTCTCTGAAACAGATCTTCTGTAGATGGGTCAGTGAGACTCAGAGAGGTTAAATCATACGCCCCTGTGCATACACGCAGTGTGTGACCTAGTCAGCATTTGAAGCCAGTCCCTCTCTTTAGGAGACCTGTGCTCCACCTAAATGCAATGCTTCACTATTCCTTTTCTTCATCTCAAAGGCACTTTCGCCTGTGTTTGACTTCCTTCCAATTCCGACCAGGCCAGTTCCTTTGATTTATATTGGGTGACGATGTGACCACCATATGAAAGATTCATTTTCTCCGCAATGCATGCCACCCTCCCTGGGGTTGGGGCACCATCCCTCTCCCAGTTGTAGAAAATATCCTTCTTATCCAATTCATCTCTCTCCTGCACAAAAACTCTGCATAATGGAAAATCACAGCAGTTAAAGCTTCCGTGATACATGGGATCCATCTCCAACCACAAATCACCTGGAGTAATTAAAGCAAAATGAAATACCTTAGTCAGTCAAGGCCTAAAGGAGGTCTTTCCTGCAGTGTTTGCCTCCTACGTTAATTCTCTAATTAGACAACTACACGTCATCTCCCCAAAAGCCCAGTTCAATATGTTAAATGGAATTGATTATTTTTAATATATAGTTTATATTTGGAATTTAAGTAGTCCCTGTGGATAAAGGGGCTCAAGAAAAGGCAACTGAGAGAAAATCCTTACTTTCTAAAATAATATTAAATTTCTTCCTTGGAATGCGTAGTCCAGGCCCCTAGGTGATAACTGTATTCTTGCCAGTCTCTTTCACGTCGTCAGATCGACAGTCTAAAATAATCATCTTTCAACAACAGCAACTTTAACACCAAATTCACTCATTTGTTCATCTAGTCAATAAATAAATCCTGACTACTTATTGTGCCAGGCACTGTTCTAAGCGCTCGGGATAAATCAGTGAGCCAAACAGACATGATCCTTTCCTTTCAGAACTTAGATGCTAGCAGAGGAAGGAAACAATTCACTATGAATGAGTACGATCATTGTGTGGTTTAGACACCATGTTGGAATGTGTATGTGGATCAGGGTAAGAGACATCAAAGGGTGGTGTGTGCAATAGCATACAGTTATAAGTAGAGTAGTCACGGGAGCCTGATTGGAAGGTGGGGCTTGCAGGGGACCTAGAAGGAACTTAGGCCCTCAGGGAGCAGGGAAGGATGATTCTGGTAGAGGAAGACCAAGGGCAAAGTCATAGAGTGTTGGAGAATCCACTAGGAGGCCACCAAGACCAGATGGAGGGCCCTATAGGACATGTGGAGGACTCCAGCATTGGCTCTGAGTAAAAGAGGGAACCATTAAAGATTTCAGACTAGAGGACTAATGTGAACAGTCTGCTATTTCATGTGAACTCATTGATGACCGGCCGCTGTGGACTGAATGTGTGTGTCCCCCAAAATTTGTATGTTCAGGATCTAATCCCCAGTGTAATGGCATTAGGAGGTGAAGTCTTTGGAAGGTAATTAGTTTCGGTGAGGTCATGAGGTTGGGGCGCCCGAGTGGGATGTCCGCCCTTGTAGGAAGGTGAGGGACCAGAGCTCTCTCTCTCTCTGCCATGTGAGGAAACAGCAAGAAGGAAGTTGTCTACAAACCAAGAAGCAGGCGTTCTCTAAGAACCGAATCAGCTGGTGCATTCATCTTGGACTTCCCAACCTCCAGAACTGGGAGAAATAAATTTCTGTTGTTTCAGCCACCCAGTCTATGGCATTCCCTTAGGGAAGCCCAAATGCACTAAGACCCAGGTCCCAAACGAAGTAATTTGTATTTCTCAGTTTGTATTTGTATATCAAATTGCCTTTGTGAGTTAACAACGGCAGCTCCATTTCACAGATAAAAACGCAAAACGTTCTGAAAGATAAAACGCCAAAGGAGTGATGTTCCAAAGCACCGGAAGTAATATTCTGTCGGCAGAAATTCATCACAGGCACCCACACCACCCTGACTCTCATCTGTGTAACGTTCCCGTGTAGGTCCCCAGAGACCCCCACTCCTATCCTCCGGATTCTTCTGGCATCTTCTTATCTTTCAGAGCAGAGCTGGGTAAAGTCAATCCTGAGCACCCGTTCTGGTATCAGAGCCCCTTCTTGGTTCTTCCGTAGTTCTTATCACAATCTGTATCTATTTATTTACTTGTTCGTGCTCTATCTGCTACACTCAATATCAGCTAAATTCCTCTAAGTGATTTGCGACTATCGCACATCTAGCACAATGCCTGGTATCTTGTGGGTGTTAAATAAATATTTATGGAAAGAGAGAGTGACGAACACTTAAAACAATATAAAAATAAACAAAAACTCATTTTTTGTGATTTTCACAAATGAAACAAAAATGGCTCCTCCCTGCCTCCAAAACCCAAAGCTCAAGTCCTCACAGTTTGGTCAGAGTTTGCCTTGATCTACCACCAAATCCTCGTTCTCCCCACGAGAAGGTACCTCCGGTAAGTCTGCAGCATTATTCGTCATCAGTTACCCAAGAAGCCATATAATTCTTGATGCACTACTTCTGCCACTAGAATTAAGCTTCTCAGGAGCAGGATCCAGTTTAATTCATGACCTCACATTTTACTAACTCAAGGAACATTAAAAAGTATGCAATACATAAACATAAATTAAAATACTTAAAATCATAAAGACTAGATTAATATTGTTTATTCATTTTTTAATTTTTTAAATATTTATTTGAAAGAGAGAAAGAGAGCGAGCAGGGGGAGGGGTGGAGGGAGGGGAGATAAGCGGTCTCCCCACAGAGCCCAAATGTGGGGCTCGATCCCAGGACCCTGAGATCATGACCTAAGCCAAAACCAAGAGTTGGACCCTTAACCCCCTGTGCCACTCAGACATCCTATTCATGTTTTCTTTCTTGAACTTAGCACTTCGGTCATGCACATTAAGTATTATTTAAGTCACCGCTGATTCATTCCAGAAGTCTTCTGCGGTGGGCAGGATGATTGATATTTTGTTTTAGAAACAAGGAAGCTGCAGTTCAAAGAGGTAAAGTCAGTTGCCTGAGGAGCCTTACCCAGTAATTGGTGGAGGGGAGCTTTGGACTGAGGCTGTCTGTCATGAAAACCAGGGCATTTGAAGCCTCACCTTCACAGGTAGCAGAGGCATGGCTGTTCCTGTTTTCTAGATGCTGAATCTGGCCAGAAATGGCAGGCGGAACACCAAGGCTCACGTTCTTTCTGCTAAATCAGCTTCTTTGCCTAAAGCTTCACTTTGTTACTGTGTGTCTCTGAGCGCTGAGGATTCTAGACTCCCCAAGGCTAGTTAGGCTGGAATTGTATCAAGAACTTGAGGAGGAACGAGTACAAGAAGCTCTGTGCGGACATGGGGAAGGGCAAAAGGTCAACGCAAATTAGCCTCCTGGGAGCTCCTGGGAAACTGAGAACTGTGAAGCTACATGCCACCCCATTTTTAAAAATGAGAACATGGAGGCCCAGAGAAAGTCAGAGACACGAAGAATGAGTTTATCCCTGCCAATACCAGAAACCCCACTCTTCTTAATTTAAACTTGAGCGACTTCTACCACTGCTTGAAAGATCCAGGTCTCCTTCCGACCAGCAGTTTGGTACCAGAACAGACTGAGTCATCCTCTCTAAAATGACGTTAAAGAGACAGACAACGTGCAAAATGTCAAGTGGCCCAGTTGAAACAGAGGTCTCACTTATTTGATTATTATGATAATGCCGCCGGTTGTAATAATCCTTGCCACAGAACAGATGCTGGCTATTCAATAAAAATTGAATAATGTAGCACGATTTTTTGACATTGTTGCCCCCGCTTAATGGAAACAGCACGTAGGAACACAAACATACACCATTATGTAGGTCTGTTAGAGAAATCACGGCAAACGTGGAAAATTGGACAGCACGTTAAGGTCAATGTTGGGCCTTACGGGATCTGAGAGGTGTGAGGGAGCAGGGGGTCTGGAATGCTCCCTACCACTTGTAGTGTGAGGAAAGCTCAAGTGAGAAGATCAGTAATCCTGGTAAGAATGCACCACATGTTCCTCCGGCCCAGAGCTCTTGGCTACTGTGGGACACAGGCTATATTATAACAGATATTTCAGGGCTTCGGTGAGGGCTAATGGAGGGGGAGTCATACTTCCAGGAAAGGCTGAGTCTAAGTGGACGCAGTCAAAAATGCATACAGACCACAGGTATGGTCCATGAAGCAATGCTGAAAGGGAAGCTAAGAACGAAGGTGCTCACGGAGTACTCGGAAAATGCAGACGCGTAAGAGGAGAATGGGGTGGAAATACAGCACCAGAGAACATAAGTCCTCCATCATTTTAAATAGCAGAGCCCAGTATCAACCTTCTATAAAGCCCTTTTTTAGGAGATAGATTGACATACGAAAAAAATAGGGTCCCCATCTTTAAAGGTATTACTACGTATAACTGGTAGGGAGACACAGAAACCAACAGTTGTGATATGATCGTGATTTTTGCAATACAAAGATAGTGCTCTGTGGACTCGGAAAAGGAGCCCCTCATTCCGACTGAGGGAAGCAGAAAAGTTTGAAGAGTGCAACAAAGATACCATTTTGGCACTACATGAAATCTAAGACGAAGTCAGACGAAGGGGATCATTTTGAGTGTGAACCAACATAGCCAATGGAGGTAGGAGGTCACAAAGGGTTGTGTGGTGCAGGAGTATTAATTAGGGAGGCATGGCTGGTAATTGGGTAAAAGAGAATCTTGGGAGAGAGACAGAGCTGCATGTGGGCGCTTTATGTGGTCATAAAAGGTGGCCTGCACTGCTCAAGAGAGAGTGATGGGCCAGCAGGTGCTAGAGAGACCAAGCTGGGTCCAAACGGGAAGTGGAAGGACACAGAACACTTTTCATACATGCAATTTCATTTTATAGAATGTATATTTTAAATGGGTTAAAGTGTGAAAATATGAGACTTCTTACAGATGACACAATTTTCATTATTTTTAGCAACAAAATCACACCCTGATGGAAATATTTCAAAATATCGCATACAATATGCTCTTTTTATTGAAGGAGTTATTTTATGGAAAAGAGATATTAATTGCTTAAATGACTTTTTCCCCTAAATGAATGCAGATATGGAGATAGAGATGCAAAGATAGATATCCATATCTATATTGGTAGTGATATCTATATCTATATTTACCCATTTACTGCTTACATAGATATCCTTGTATCTGTAAGTGCATACAGTTATATAGAGATATGTAGAGACAGTGAGATATGGAGAGATGTGGATAGATAGATGATAGATAGATAGATAGATAGATAGATGATAGATAGATAGATAGATAGATAGATAGATAGATAGATAGATACTAGACCGATCTCTACATAGATATTGTTATCTATTCTATCAGTTAAGGTTGTCCGAAGAAACAGGACCCATAAGGACTCTTTCCCCCTCTCTGACTTTGCATTTTGTAAGCAGTGAATGCAGGGGGAGAGGGGGGTATAGCAAGCTATTGATGCAACCCAGGCAAAAGAGGTGATAGAATCTAGGAGGCTAAGGCAGGGTGGTCAGGTGACTGTTGGAAGCTTTATGTAATGAGGAAGCGTATTACGGCTGGTGTTGACCTATGTTTGGTAAACCCTGTTGCTGCTTCAACTGAGATGTTGACAGACCATTACCTATGGGCTGTGCTGATGGTGGTACAGCATAATTTCCAAAGCTTCTCAGCACTTGGGAACTTTCTGTGTCCGTCCACTAGGGGATACTAGAACCATGCCTACCAGGAGATGCCCGTTGCTTCGTAACTTGCCCACCTGGAACGGCTACTGGAATGGTACCACGTTGGGCTCTGGGGTCTAATGGAACAGCCCCAAATTGAGTGAGACCTGACTGCTCTGAATCTCTTTCTTCTTCTGGCATGCCCTTCACAGTGCAGTAAGCCTTGCATGGCCTCACATGGGCTGATGTATGTGCCGGCAGCACGTGACCCAGCACACAGGATAAGCGTCCCACACCTGGCTCTGCTTGCACTACTCTCCCTAAATGCTGATAGAATATCAGTCACTCCCTCTATGCGATTAGAGAACAGAAATATCTCGGAGGGGTGCACACACTGCACATAGAACAAAAAATTGCTAGAGAGCCCCTAAGACTGCAAGATTTCTATCCATATTAAATGAAAATGTTTCTGTTTATGCAAACCTAGCAGTGGATTTAACCTGAACCCCATTGCCTCATCCCAGAGAGGTAAACTAAACAGATAACTCTTGACAGTCTTTCTTATAATCGCAACAAAGCTTCGGCATCAGCTTCTCAAGGTGACCTCTACTCCGAATATTAAATATATAGTGGAACCATACAAAATTGCATTTACGTAGGTCAAAATAGTCCAATATTGGCAATATCATACGGCTAAGCCTAATGCCATCTTTTTAGCGGATTATGATATTTTTATCAAAAGTGAAAAAAATTATACTAAAAATGTCCTTTCTTATTCCTGACATTCAGCTTAACTTGATAAATATCCAATATTGACTATGAACCAGGCATTGGGTATTTACTACAAACAGAAAAAAAAGATAAGAGATAATCCTTGCTTCCAAGGGATTTACAGTTCAGTGATGGGAGCAGAGTTAAACAGATGGTCTCCACACACTGAGATCTCAAAACTCAAGTGTCTGGGGCTACGTGCAGGGTGACTGTGAGGTGCTAGAGGAGTAGTTTACGGAGCATGGCACCAAGAAACGCTTCCTTGACATGCCAACGCTGTAGCAGATGATTATGGCCGTGAAAATCAATATAATTGTGTAGTGGACATTTGCTTTTCTTTTTTGGTGGGTTGGCAAATGTATTTGAATGTTTTTGGTGGAATCCCTCATCAGTTAAGTCTCAGGGGGAAAAAATCTGTGACCATCACAAGGGAAGACAAATAGGAGGAAAAATTGCCTTTCTCCTCGTCAAAGCAAGAGTATCACTCCAGGGTCTGAACTTGACTGCCAGGTGGGTCATGCTCAAAACTTACTGCAGACAGTTGGTACAGGACAGAGAGGAAAGTTTGGACTCCACACGGCAGGGAGTGGGGTGTCTACTGTGGCATCTGGCAGTGGCTGTCTTTTGGAGAAAGAGTGATGATGGTGTCTCTCTCAGCTTCCTAAAGGAACGCTTCTGGGGTGTGATCTCCTGGGCTGTCCTTCATGACCTCCAATTCCACTCCTTCTTGCTGGTTTGAGTAGGGTGGTTTTCAGTCTTCCCGTAATTCTGTCAGCTACCAGAAATCTTCCTACTAAATTCCTTCATGATGCCAAACTCCTCTGGTTCCTATTTGAGTATCCTGCTTATCAGCTTTCCCATAATTCTGTCAGAAGACCAGAAATCTTTCTTCTAAATAGCTTTTCTACTCAGCCCGAGTTGCTTTCTCTTGCTTGCAACCAAGAAACTTAATGATACAAGCCATTTGTTAAATGTACTCAGCATGTGGCAGCCAGTGTGCCGGAGCCTTTACGGATTGTTTTTGTTTTTTGTAGTTTTTTTTTTGCATCTAGTCCTCACAGGTGGTGCTATAAAGTGGGCCTTGTCTCCACGGCATGGGGAGAAATTTGAAATTGAGAAGCTATGTTACTTAGAAATTACAGTTATAGTCTCTGGAGCTGGGCTACCTTACAAAGCAGGGAGTAACCATAACTTCTCTGGTTATGCTTTCATTACCTAAAAATGGAAATACAAATAGCATTTATCTAAAAGGGGGTTAATGTAATTGTTCATACATATAAAATACTCAGATTGGTATGTGGCAGTGAATTCCCAGGTAGGGTCAACTATCAGCACTTCTGGGTAATTTGGCTCAGTTCTTAGAGCTGGCGAGTGTCAGAATTGGGGTCAAAATACAAATCTTTTCTGAATCTACATGTTGTTCTTTTTCCATAAACTGTGTTAAGAATGAACAAGTCTCACACCCCAAAGAACACTTCCCTGAACAGATCCTTCTCCTCCGAGCAGTTAAAGTTTAGGTGAATGACCTATGTTTCTGTTTCCCTGATTTATCCACATGGACAACAAGAACACGAATAATCTGACAAAATAACAAAAATTACAACAAAACATTAAAAGTAGCAGCTCACATGTATTCACTTTTGTCTATCAGTATACAGCAGAGAGGTGTCTGTTGAATATTTACAATAACACTCTGAGGAAGGTACGCTTTCCTGGGAGGCTTGATGGGACTGGTGACTAGCTGTCTTCTGTTTTGCCGAAATTCTAATTGAAGTGAATAAACAAGACCGTGGAGATCCAAAAAATCTTCATGCTAATAAATCTGATATTAAAAAATATGCTTATGTCTGCAGGACACTGGACTTTCCTGCCTTGAACTCCAGGATTAGACAGACTGGCACATGAAGCAGCAGACATGGGAGAGGGCGTGAACTTGACCCGCGTGCATGTCTCCTTCCTGCTCCCGCCTGAATGCCCTGTGTTCACCCTGCACGGAGCCCCGAGAGCAAACTCGGGCAGCCAAAGATGCTTCTCCTGGGGCCTCAGTTTCTGTCTCGGAGTACACCTCTTCAGTGAGGGTTAAAATGGGGATATCTTTCTGTTTCATACTCAACACAAATTTATTGAGTACCCAGCGGTGAGTGCTGACAAAAACACACAGTCGGAAGCTCCGGCAGGAGTGGGAGCAGGCCCCTTTGTGTAGGACGCACGGATGGTTTGTATCCACGCTGAGTAAACGATGTTCCTGTGTTATGGCAATGAGTCTCAAAATAGAGCCTGTGTCCGAGTTAGATTATTTTCCTTGTTAAAACTGATTCAAGAAGCAGGTGGCCTGATACCAGAGGCAAGGATGTTGTGTCTGTGCCTGAGAAGAACTTGGAAGATGATGGTTGACAGATCTTCACGTTGTCTTTATGTGTCCTTTGCCATTAACCCCCGATAAGAAAGAAGTAGGCTGGGCATTGTCAAGAAGGTGATGTGCATTTCGTGGTGGGCAGAAAACCCTTCAACTCTTGATCTGTGTTTGTTAGCAGAGATGACTGTTATCAGGACAGAGGAAGAGGCACGGGGAAGGGCAGGGAGCAGATGATTGCTGTTGCCATCCTAGCCCGCTTTCCAGGGATCAGGTCAGCTCTTGCCCACACAGCTTTCACAGATGAGGCGGCCCTGCTGTCCAGAGCTGGCCCTCTCCCTCCCTCTCTTACCGTCTACCTTTTGTTCTTCTTTAATCCAGACTAAGCTGATTTTGTGAGGTTACAAAAATTAGATTCAGAGAAAGCTTGCAATTCTTCTTGGACTTTAAGCCCCAGGTGCCAATCCAGGCTCCAGAAGTCTGCATGGGGGTCTTGGGCATTTACTCCTCTATGTTACCACAATCCTTTGATTTCCATCTTGCTACCATCTCTTGCATCCATAACTCCCTCCACAACCCTGAAAGAAGGTAGGTCAATGTTCTGGATCGCAATAGACCAAACTCAATGGCCTAAAACAAAAATTATGTATTGTTAACCGTGTATTTGCTGGTCAGGTTGGGGCCTGGCTGCAGATTTAGGCCAGATCTACTCCACCTGTCCGCTCTTCTCCTTCAGCAGCTCCTCTGGCATGTGTTCTCATGATGATAGTAGAAGTGCAAGAGAGCCGAGCAGAGACGCTAGATGTTTCCTCATGCCTAGTCTTGGAACTTTTGACCAAAATCCCATACAAACTTAGCATTCATGAGGTGGCTTCTAATCAGAAGAATTGCAAAGTCACATGGCACAAAGCCAGGATACTGGGGGTGTGAAGCATTGGAAATAGTAAGAATCTACCACAGGAGGGACTCGGGTATTACCAGTTGCTAAGGGTTGTGCCACTTAATCATGCCTGAATCTTACCCCTTTCCTAAGACTAGACACCATATAAATTTAAGTTCTGTCATTCTCAACTTGATAGAAAGTGGGTGGGTTAATAAACTATAGTAAAACCTCGATTACCTCTTAATTACAATCTCATTAAGAGTAGAACATGGTCCTTTCTTACGATTGCAGCCTTAGTGTTTTGACATATATATTTGTTGGGGAAATGAATTAAAAACCAATTTACTAAAGAGTTCCAATCCTTTCCTAAGCAGCTTTCCTTTTATTTTAATTATTACTATTATTATTTTTTAGTATCTGGTTTATTTTTTTTAATTTTGTTATGTTAGTCACCATACAGTACTTCATTAGTTTTTGATGTAGTGTTCCAGGATTCATTATTTGCATATAACACCCAGTGCTCATTGCAATACGTGCCCTCCTTAATACCCATCGCCAGGCTAGCCCATTCCCCCCCCAACCGAAACCTTCAGTTTGTTTCTCGGAGCTTTCCTTTTAAAGTGGCTAATGAGCAACATTATCAGATAAAATTGAATAATATAATTTTTTCCAGCTGATACAATTGCTAATTGATAATAATAAAAAAAAAAACCTCCAATGAGTTTGACTAGTATAGAAGGGGTCTAAATAATATATTAGCTGGATAATCAGAAACATCAGAAGTACATTGTGTACTGTTAAATGAAAACTTTATAAAGGAAAATTAAACCCCTTTTGATTTGTTGGCAAGGGACCTGGAAATTATTAAAGGGAAATTAATGCCGTCAGAAATCCAAGTTTCTACAGCACTCACTGTGTACTGCCTTTTCTTTTGTGGGTCACTGTTTACACTTCCATGGAAGATGGGAGATGGAGATCCCTTCTTAAGAACCACGCATGTGGTGGGCAAGTAGGCTATGCCCATGAGAAACAAGTAGAAAAGAGAGTGGGCTGTCATGTCCTTGAGAACAACAATGGCGAGCAATGTCCTTAAGAGCACAGAGGAGGGAGCCGGATCTCAGCTAGATTTTACCAAGTGTAGTTAGACTGTGGCGTAGGATATAACAGCAAATATTTGTCTGGGCAGGGAGACAAAGTAAAAATGTATTCTGTGAAAATTCAAGTTTACCTTGTTGAAAATTGAACCTCTAAGTTCTCCACCTAAAACTTACTTCCTTTCCTGTGGTCTTTAACTCTCGGTGGGATACCAAGTGTAGAAGTACTTAGTCCTCCAAATGGAAGTCTGAGAATTCTACCTGGCATTTCCTCTCCCCTGTATGTCATGACCAAGAATTCCCACGACCTTAAAAAAAAATTCCTTTTATTGAATATTTTTACATATATTGTCTTCATTAGATGATAAGCAGTTTCGATTTGGGGTTTGAGCGGGGGGCTGTGCCTGCATGTGAGAATCGGAAGTGTCTATGGAGGGAAGCAGGAGGGAAGCCATGGGAATTAGGGGTCTTCTGGGTCAGCAGAAAGGATGACAAAATAGTGTATCATGAGGAGTGGCAATGTTCCACTAAAGGAAAAGTAGAGTTTTTATGGCCATTTGGTCTTACCATGTATATTTGCATTTTTAGTTCTATCCAGTTGTGGTTCAGACCCCTGTGCTGGGTCATAGAATAGGGAAATTGCAGGGCTGCCATGTGTGCCTTACAGGTCATTCATGTGGGCAGTTACCATCAGTGAGATGAGAGGGTGTTAAGATTGCCTCACTGTACCCCTCAGCTCAACTGATCTTTACGCAGCCTTCGTTCTGACTCAAGTTTCCTCACCCTCCTTTTCTAAGAGCATTTGCTCTAGAAGACTTTCAGTTGTAAATGCATTCCTGATCCTTGAGATGTTAAGTCTTCTCTCTGCCTCCTGCCTGTTTTACCACACAGAGTAAAGTCTTTCTCAAGAGCCTGGGAGCCACCCCTTTGAAATGCAATCATTGAAGAAGGTAGAGATCCTCTCTTGGTTTTCTGTGGGAGGATGAGAGCCTAACTTTGATGGGCACCAATTAGCAAACACAGATGGCTTGATCACGCAGGCCAACCTCTCCTGACATCTTCAGTACTTTCCCACCAGCTCACACCAGTACTTAAGACCCACCCCCTTGGGTTTCAGTGAGGTTGTGTTCAATCTCCCATCCCAATAGTCTTGAATATTTGTCTAACTTATCTGGTGCCATTTTTCTTTGACACAGAATACTGTTGGCGAGAAAATTTGTTCTCGGATAATCCCCTGAGCAGAAGTTGTGCCTGGCAATGGATTGATTCTGGAGTGTAAAGAGAGTAAACTCAGGGATGAGACAAATGTTATTTTAGTCACCATTTTGGATGACAAGTAGACAGTCATCTGAAAAAAGAAGGACATGTGCAAGAGGGGCACCAAGGCTGACACTGAGGTGTGGGCCCACCACATGGCGGCCGGGGAACCTCTCTTATAAACAAGGTGCACGTGCTGCTTTGGGGCAGTAAGGGTTGGTCTCGGCAGTGGAGAAAATGCACCAGATAAAGTTAACCCTCCAACAAATGTGGATTATGCAGGCTGAGCGCTCAGTCTGACTGAAGCTCATCATCTCTCAGCAAAGCTTACTTCTCCCCTGGGTCCCCAGTCAGCTGAGGGCATCAATACCTATGCTGCTTCCCAGATAGAACCCTTAGGCACCCTAAGCTGTTTCTCTTTCTCCTCTCCCTCGTCAATGGCTCCCTGTCATTCCCCAATCCAGCCTCAGTGGGAGGCCACTCAAACTCCTTCTCTTCAGATTATGCTTCTCGAGCTACGAGACTCATGGATCCAAAGGAAACTTCAGGTTCATAATCCCAGCAGGTTTCAGTTCACTTACGTTTAAGGGTTCCCTTCTTGTCCAATGCAAGCTGAGAACTAGAGGATGTGCCCCCCACTTCCTTCTAGCACCCTTTCTGTCTCTGGAAATGGGGAAGGAATTGGACCTTTTTCAACTTTCCCCTTTTGGAACAGTGGACGGTTGTGTCTGGGTACAGTACTTTGCATACATCACAGAATTTATTCCTCCAGCCAACCTGGGGTGAAAGATCTTCTCATGTTCTGAAAGGATGAAATTCAGACTCAAGCTGAGCAGCTCGTCAGGGATCACAGAGATGATGAGAAGCTGAGTCAGGATTGAAAACCAGGCATTTCAGATTCCAGAGCCAGCACCTTCACCAAGACCCTGTGCTGTAGGACTTTTTCCGGGGCAATTGCTTCCTAATACATGCAGCTTTTTCCTGGACCGCCTCCTCCGCCTCCCCAGGGACAGCTGGGGGCATTAGGGTGCTGCACCTTTACCCTCAGGTGACTTGTGACACGTCTGAGTGCCATGCGTTTGTCAGCAATTCAAGTTAACTTGCTCTTTCTAGTAAAATCCTTTCTAGCAAAATTCTTTCTCCTCGAAGAAATTCAATAAAAACTGAAAGGCAGGGGAGCAAGATTAGAAAGGTTGAAAAAGGAAACTAGATAACCAAAGAAGAACAGTCCCCCAAAGCCCGTATTTCTCTCTCATCAGAGATTTTGTGAAAGGGCCAGATTGGCGGGAATGAAAAGGAAAATCCTTTTTTATTAAGCTCACCTGTATAGTATTATCTCTTCAGAGGTGTTTATGAAAACATTCACACACAGTAAAACTTGCCTTTTATAGAATTTTTATTTTTATTGAATAAGCCCATTTTTATTGAATTTCTTCAGCTCTCCATCAAATTTTAAAATCCCGGCCTATTACTCTGTCTCTACATAAATCATGCCGCATGTCCATCAGACTCCAGCGTAGATGCAATTCCCTCCAGCTCCCGGTTATTTGATACAGAGCGGTGTATCATGCTGGGGGGGCGCTGATACCCTCAGCCTCCGAATCACCCAGGATGCATGGCAATTGCCTCCTTTCATTTCCTGGGCAGGGTGGGGGGGGCGGTGTTGTAAAATGAACTAGGATCCAGAGGAAGAAATAAAAGGCCACTGGAAGTTTTAGTACCATAGACCTGCAATTATTCAGGCAGCCGCGATCCGTTCTAAATTTAAGCACCATCCCAGTTCTGCTGTGTCCAAGACCAGAGTCTGCCCTGGGCTTCTGTGTCAATGATCAGTCCATACCCTGCAAGGATAGGAGCCAGCTAATGCCAGACAGATATGTAGGGTGGCAGAGAGTCAAATGTGACTGAGATGAGGCACCTTAGTGGGTCCAGAGCTGAAAGTTGAGGACAGCCTTGGCTTTCGCTCACAAGGACTAAATCAGATTTTGTTTGAAAGGGCTCGGATGGTAGACAATGGGCTGCTAGTCTTCAATAGTTTATACATTAAAAAAATGCTAGAGTATTTCTCTCCCAGACCTACCATCCTCCTATGTCTGTTAATTCATCCATTCCTTCATCCTTCATTGATTTAGTAAACCAGTCTTTCAGTCACTTGGTCCACAAAAATACAGTTAAGCATCACCAATGTGTCAATGGAGTGTAGGTGTGGGATGTAATGATGGACGAGAGACACGGTTCTCGCTCCGGTGTACTTATATTCAGTGAAAAACACATTTAAGAAACGAATTTGACATAACATCAGGAAGTTCAGCACACGCATGCTATCCAGAAAGTCATAGGTAGAACAAATATGAAAAAAACTTTCAAAGCTTTTAAGTTCAAAACATAATGATGCGGGGGCTCCTGGGTGGCTCAGTCATTGGGCATCTGCCTTCGGCTCAGGGCGTGATCCCAGAGTTCTGGGATCGAGCCCTTCATCGGGCTCCTCCACTGGGAGCCTGCTTCTTCCTCTCCCACTCCCCTGCTTGTGTTTCTTCTCTCGCTGACTGTCTCTCTGTCAAATAAATAAATAAAATCTTAAAAAAAACAAAACAAAACAAAACAACCAACATAATGGTGCATTTCCCTTCTTTGGCTATCCAAGCCCTACATGGGTGAGGTCGCATATCACACGTGGATTTGTTAGTTTTCGGTGCAGAGGTATGTCAGTGTCGGAATAGTGAACTGGCACAACTCACCGATACCATGTTTTGAATCATCAGAGAGAAGAGCTGGTCCTATGGGTAGAGCTGGATAAATCATAAAAATCAAGAATCTGTGTCGTCTATCACCTAAATGGTCTCTGAAGGTCTGTTTTCCATCCTTTTCTAAATATTCCAATTGATCATCACCATGCCCAGGGGAGGAGGAACATATTTGTCTGTGGTGAACCCCTTTAACACAATAGCCCCTTGCCTGGGTGGCTCAGTTGGTTCAATGTCCGCCTTTGGCTCAGGTCCTGATCTCAGGGTCCTAGGATCGAGCCCCACGTTGGACTCCCTGCTCAGTGGGGAGCCTGCTTCCCCCCCAACTTCCCTTCCCCCTACTTTTTTTTTAAAAGATTTTATTAATTTATTTGACAGAGAGAGACAGCAAGAGAGGGAACACAAGCAAGAGGAGTGTGAGAGGAAGAAGCAGGCTTCCTGCTGAGCAGGGAGCCCTATGTGGGGCTTGATCCCAGGACCCTGGGATCATGACCTGAGCTGAAGGCAGATGCTTAATGGCTGAGCCACCCAGGTGCCCCCCTTCCCCCTACTTGTGCTCTCTCTCTCTCTCATGTGCTCTCTCTCTCAAATAAATAAATAAAATCTTCTAAAAAAAAAAAGACAATGACTCACACTCCATGACCCCTTCAATCTCCAGAAGCTCACATCCATAAGAATGAGTGTCTCCTTCAATGGCCATAACCTTACTTCGGCTTTCTTCTGATTTCCCCCAGCAATATGTTTTTTCCTGTCTGGACTGGCTCTTCTGGAGCTCTGGAGTTGACAAAGAGCTTGTCTACTTTCCTCCTCCTCCATTGCCCTCGATGGTGGTCTTTCCTGATGCTTTCCTTCTTTCTACTCACCAGGGAATCCCTTTTCAGAAAGCTGAGGTGGCAAAGGATCCCCAAACAAAGCAGCACTGTCTCTCCTGTCCTCTCCACAGAGACGGCAGGGTGACTGCGGACTTCCAGGGCAGGAATGATACAGTGGCAGATTCTCACGGGAGAAAAAGATCAGCCCTAAAGCACCTCAGAAATGTATTCACTCAGAAAGGAGGTTTCTGAGCTTAGAAAGCAAGGTTTAGAGGCATATACTTTGCCAAGTGGGACCAGGATTTGTCCAGGTGAACAGGACGTTGAGTGTGGAGGCCATGAGCAGCTTGGTTAATACAAAGGTATTTTCTGTCTTAAGACGGGAACCGCTCTTGAAGACTTCCAAAGAACTTGGTAGACTATTCTCTCAAAATCATAATGACTCAACAACTACCAAGGAAGGTAAAGGGTAGCACCATTTTTTGAGTACCACTATTCCCTAGGAAATACCACATATGGTATCTCATGCTATACATGAAACATCCCTTCACGCTGACATTTTACCAACGGACTTCATTCGAACTCAGGAGGGCCAAAGGAGTTAAGCCATTCACCTAAACGGCCAAATGATAAAACTGGAATTTGAATTTAAACTGTGTCTTATCCCAAAGCCTGTGCTGTTTGCTTGCCGTATGACCCCTGCCTATCTTTCCTTAGCACCTGGTATGTTCAAGGGAGTTTAGATAGAACATCCCATTTGCTTTTTAATTTTAATTTCCCTCTCAAAATAAAAAATGTGCACATATTGCATGGTGCACTGGGTGTTATACGCAACTAATGAATCATCGAAACTTGCATCAGAAACCAGGGATGTACTGTATGGTGACTAACATAATGTAATAAAAAAACATTAAAAAAAAAGTTAAAAAAAATGTGCTAGGGGGCGCCTGGGTGGCTCAGTCCTTGGGCGTCAGCCTTCGGCTCAGGGCGTGATCCCGGTGTTACAGGATCGAGCCCCACATCGGGCTCCTCTGCTGGGAGCCTGCTTCCCCCTTTCCCACTCCCCCTGCTTGTCTCTCTCTCACTGGCTGTCTCTGTGTCAAATAAATAAATAAAATCTTTGAAAAAAAATAAAAATTAAAAATGTGCTAGAAATATAAGAAGTCCACATTTTATAGGTAGAGGAAGTAAATTTCAAAGATGTTAACCAATGTGTCCAGGTCATAGCATTATCAGATGCTATCAGATGGCAGAACTGAAATTTGAATTCCTCTCAGAGTTACAGGGAAGGATAACTGAGATAGTGCATGGAAACGTATTTTGTTAGCTAGATACATAGTAGGAACTCAATAATTGGCCACTCTTATTGTTGCAGGTGTGTCCACTTAAACTATATTAGATTAATCTCGTCTTCCGAAAGGACTACTTCATTCATCCTGCTTGGTTATTTCCTTCTTCCCTTTTTCTCTTTGCCCAACCTCATGGCACCTGCAACTGTAAGAACTGTGATTTATTAAAGGTAGTGTGGACATCTCCAAGTACAGTGTGCAGCACTGAATAATGAGAAGGATGTGGGCTTTGAGGTCAGACATATCTGAATGAGGCATCCTGATTCCATTCTCCAGCTGTCTGGTCTTTGGAAAAGCCATGGACTTCTCCAGGTCATGGCAAATGTAAAATGGGAACTCATACCTATCCCACAACATTGTTGAGAGTTTTATTTATTTTTTCAATGTTTTTTTATTATATTATGTTAGTCACCATACAGTACATCCCTGGTTTCTGATGCAAAGTTCAACGATTCATTAGTTGTGTATAACACCCAGTGCACCATGCAATAGAGTTTTAAATCCCAAACTATGTACCTAAAATCTGAAGTCAAGTGGGCAGCTAATATATGTTATTCTGCCCTCAGCCTCGATCTTACATGGACAGCATGCGCACAGACATAAAGGCAGTGCAGTGGTCATGGGAGCCATTGGTTATCTGAACCGATTGTTTCCAGTTCTCCTTCTGAGCACACGGTATAGCATTGCTCCTTCCTGCCTCTGGAAGTTAACCTTGGCCATATGACTGGTGGTGGCCTATCAATTATAAGTGGAAGTTTTACACCCCGTTTACCACATCCCCTTCCCTCTGTAGTGGAGTCTCTGACAGCGGACCCTTGAATAACTGCAGAGGGCAGGATCCTTCCATGAGCTGGGTTGATGTGAAATATGGGGAAGAACAAGGCTATTGCTTGATAAGCCGCTGAGATGCTATTTAACCATGGCATAACTTAAAGATCCTGACCAATACAGGTGAAGTTTACCTTGACCTTTCCCTCCATTTTATTTTTCCCCAAAGAGGCTGGTTTTAACTATTCTTTTCTGTTTTCTGAGAGGCCCAGAGGAGCGTGGAAGCAATCTGATCATGTAAGTGAATGATTTATCACTCCCGTTTGGCCCTAGCTAGGATTTGCCCTGTACCATTCATCTCTCAAGATATAATTGGACTTAAAATTAAAACTGCATTACCTTCCAATTCATTGAAAGGAAACTGGTGGTTTTGAGTTAAACAGCAGTTTCAAGCTAGGTATCTATTAGGAGACTGTGAAAAATTGTTCTAGCCTGTTATCCTGGGAGCCAGCATGGGAAAAGAATTGTTTTCTAAATGGCACCCAATTGAGCCCGAGGTCCTAAGGACAAACCTCAGGACTGGACGAGGCAGAGGTTGAGCTCGGTGGCCCTCCTCGCTTCAGCCCAGGCTGCTCCATGTGAATTCATTGTGTTTCTGCGTTTCATCATTTCTAAGCTCAGAAACCTCCTTTCTGAGTGAATACATGTGTTTCATGCGTTTTGTTTGTAAAAAAAAACTTTCATTGCTAACGTGACCCCCCTGCAAAAGGCACGAAAAAGAGTTGGTGCTCTAAGAACATGGGAACAGACCAAAGTCAGAGCAGGCTTCAGAGGGTCCCTGACAGATGAGTGGGGTGGTGGGTCAGGCCCCCTCCCGGTCTCTGTGTCAAGTTCATCTTGGTCCATACCTGAGTCTAGAGATAAGGTCAAAGCAGACTCCACTATGAGGACAACAACATCAGCTGCTTCAGAGTTTGGAAGCCAAGATGCTGACATCTTGCTACTCAAAGTGCGAGCTGTAGATGTGCCTTTCGAGTTATCTGGAAAGCAACTGCTGACAGGGAATTCAGAGTGTGCAAGACTGACACCTGTGAGTGGAAAAGGCAGTGAAAAGAAGGATGGGGAGTCTCCGGAGTGCAATGCCCATAGGGCAATGTCTCCGCCAACCCAGTGGGAGTCTGGGGCAAAGACTACTGGCAGAGGAGTTTCGCTGTGGGTACGTGCCAGACCCTTAGACCAACAGCGTGCTCGGTCATCGGCAGGAGGAGGGTGCTCGAGGGACACCGTCACTCCAGTTCGACAGTCGGGGTGGACCCTGAAGAGCTAACATGAGGCTGCCATTTACTACACACTTCACAGCTGGGCACTGAGTTTTTTCTCGAAGGAGACTCGGTGTCTGATTCTGAATCGCACCTCTGATTCTGTCACAGGGGCCCCGCAGCCCATCAGCTGGGAGCTGGTCGGAAATACTGCACCTTGAGCCCCCTAGAGACACCCTGCCCCAGGGCCAGCACTTGAACGAGATATCCAGGTGGTTTGTTTTCCACCTCAGGGTGTGAGAAATCCAGAATTTGATTCAAGGAACCCAAGAAGGGAGATTAAGTCCTGTGGCTGGTCAGAGAACCAGAGTTCCTGGAAATCATGCCCGACTGAGACCTCATTAAAGATTAGGTCTGTGTGAGAAGCCCTGGAGGAGGCTGCTGAAAGTCAAAGCTCTAGCCGTCAATCCCATACCTACTGACTTAGCACGTTGGGAGTGGACCCGGACTCTGCATTTCAACAATGCCCAGGTGATTCTGAAGTAATCAATCCCCCATTCATTCCTTGACAAATGACCTTATGATGGGAATTCCGCACCCGGCCTTGCTGCACACAGATGCCTGTGGGGGTCTCAACAAATCAATGTTCTTTTTTTGCACGCTTCGGTATTTTCAAGAGTAAAAATAGTCCCAAGTGGTTGCGGTGAGGATTAAATGATACAACATTCATTTTTACATTTTTTCCCATTAAAGAATAAGACAAAGATCTAAAAACAAAGTTGAGTTTATTTTTCAGCCAAGTGAGAAAACGTCATTTAAGAAATGAGTTTCATCAAGCCTCTGGGGTTGAAAGTAGAGTGCCCAATACAGAAGCAAAGGAGGGGGTGAATTCGATATGGGGAAGGATTCCAGGAGCGGAGTTCTGACAGTTGAAGGGTAGAGGGTTGTCAGGGATGACCCTGGGACTGGCCATTGTTTTAAGTCACAAAAGTGGGGACATGCTCTACAGGGCGTCCAAGGAGAACTGTGGGGCTCAGAGCGTGTGGGGACACATTTAGATGCACATGTTTGGTTTGTTTTTGTTTTTGTTTTCTTTCAGTGGTCTTTACCCAGACTCCTATGAGCACTTACCCAGTGCAGTCCTGTGCGAGGTATCAGCTGTGCTGGAGGAACGCTGAGCCCCTGCTCTCAGGAGCTCCCCCGCTGCAGGGGAAGCGATGGATAGAAGTGTGGACTGTTCTAGGCGAGTGACAACAGGTCACTTAAGTCCTTGCAAGCAGAGGGGAAGCGAACACACTGCAAGCCAGACTCTTCTCCCTGAAAGATGGCTCTCTTTTTTTAGCTAAGTGAGCACAGGCGAGTGACTCGATTTCTTTGTCAAAGCCCCCTCACCTGCAAAATGGAAATAATAGCAGGTCTATCTCGTGGGTCTTTTATGACTATTAAAGGAGCAAATCTCGATAAATCGCTCAGAACAGAAGCTGGCATATGGTAAGCACTCGATAAATAGTTGTTATGCTAACAACTGTCCATTCATTCAATGGCATATAATTCACCCACTCCAGACCCCACTTCAGGAAGATTACAGGTTAAGTGAGTACATAGAAGTAATACCAAATGAAGCATAGGACAAGTCCGGATACAAAATTGCAAATATTAAGTGTTCAGAAAGTGTTAACTATTATTACTACTTAAATCAGGCCGGGGAAGTTGTTTCTGACAGGTACGTAATAGGAACTCCTTAAATGCCAATTTCTCTTCCTTGGTTTTCAGCATTAATTTTCCTGGCTATCTATACCTTGCATTTAACACTCCAGCGACCCCAGATGACTTTCATTCCCGGCATATACCCTCGGCTGCCTCTTCCTCCCACGCCTTTGCTCACAATCTTCGGTCGCCTCAATGTTTCTGGTGCCCCTTTGTCTGGACGCTGACCCTCTCCTGGCTGTTAAGGCTGGCTGAGAGTATCCTTCAGCAAACCTTTATGCAGCCCTCCTTGGAGGTCCCCATCGCATGTGGAAACGGTCTTCCGTGACACTCGGCACACAGTATTGTCACGGGTTCTCTTCAAGAGAATCGCGTCCACCTAGAGACTGTAATCTCTTTTAGGGCAGAAAGATAATTTTACTGCCTTGGTAGCCCCAGGGACTGATACCAGGTGGGCGTACTGTACTTTCTGATCTGGAAACGTTAAACAGGTGCGTGAATCTTAACTTCAGAGCAGCCTGACCTCTCACTCCCACGAATGCACTCTTTTCATCTTTTTTCCCAAGCTAATTTTTCACCCTAGATTGCTGTCCTTTTCCCCATCTTCCCTTTTCATTCAGAAACACAACTGTTCCTTAGAAATTCAGTCCACAGTCTATCTTCCCATGAAGAAAGGCCCAGGAGCCAAGCAGATAGTAATTAAAATCTGGCATGTTCTTGCCAAGTACACTTAGACAAAGATTCTCCACCTTTTCTCTTTATAGTTTTCCTAAATGGGGAAAAAATAACTGAAAGAAAGAAAAGGGGGGGGGTGGGAAGAAGAGAGAAGATATACCTATATCATGTAAGGGGTAAAAATATTTAAAAGCATAAAGGTACCAAGAGTACAATGGTCAGCACAGAGTAGATGTTTAAGCAACAATTGGAATCCAGCTCTAAAATGATTAATTTACTGCAAATTCCCATAGCAATGGCACAGCACTATTCTTCCCCCTAATCTCCATGTGCACATTTCTCTGCATAGCTCACAATTATCTCAAATTTAACATGTCCAAAACTACACTCATCATCGTTATTCCAAACCAGCTTCCCCCTACTCGCTAATGCCCTAATCATTCTCCCAGCTGCTCAGACTTGACAACCAAGATTTGTTCACACCCTTCCTCTCTATTGACCAAAGTCCTTAGTTGCAGATAACAGTGACAGAACAGGGTGGGGGACGTCTGTGGGAATGGTCTGCCCCAGCGAGCAGGAGGGTTTTATCACTGGGATCATTTCAACTTCCTGGCGCGCGGTGATAATAAAAGGCCAACTACTGTTTTGTTAATTTACTACTGATTTAAAATTTCTGCAAAGAATGTACCCCCTTGTTGCCTAAACCTGGGGCAGACTGCTCCCACATCTCGGTGCATGGAAGGTGTGCTGCTGTTACGGGATGTTTGATAGATGGCACAATATCCCTGATGACCACAGGGAGAGATCAAACCTGAGCTTCCAAGAGCAAAACCCACCATCAGCTGGTCTGTAAACATACTATTATTGCCAAAACCCTAGCATAGAGCTCCTCTGCTATAGTAGGAAAGTGAACAATGCCACCCACCGCCTCTCACTTGTCAGAAAAATCCATGCCCAAGGCTCTGTCCGTATCCCCCTGGAGCTCACTTCCAGACCAAAGCCTCCTGGAGAAGATGAACTAGGACAACTTAAGTCTCATGGCTTCACCCGAGCAGCTTGTGAAGCTGAGGAATATCACACACACACACACACACACACACACACACACACACACACACAGAAGCAGTTCCCACTTTGCATGGGTTAACTCTGTGTTAACTGAAACGTGCATATATCAGAACCGTGTCCTCACACTGCACAGTTTCCTGATCACCACATGGAAATGTGCAAATCAAGGGCATCGCTCTGAAATGCGTGAATTTCCATTAACACAGCACCCTGCAAAAGTGTCTGGGTGTGTGGATGCCCTGGGAGTATAGGATTCACAAGGCTGGCTACTGAAACGTGAAAGGGGTTCATAGATTTCAACATTTACAAATAGTGGATTTCTACCAAATCCTCCCAACCCTCTTCCTCCAGTTATTTCTCACATTCTGTCAATCCTACCTCCAACACAGCCCTTGCTTTCTGTCTTCCCCCCAGGGCCAGGGCCAGGTCCCACTGACCCTGCAGTAACTCTGTGTCCTGCCTTCTTGCCTTCGGCACCTGTCTCCCTGCTTCCAGAGTCAATTTCCTACAACACGACTGTGATTATGTCATGCTCTCCATGAAGTACCTTCACATCCTCTGCGTTACCTGGGTAACAGGCTGTTGGTGACCAGTGGCATTAGTTAAGCAGATCTCACGTGGTCAAAACAGGAGGGGTGTTTATTATAAGGATGGCTGAGTAACTCACTAAACAAAGAGTTGCTGAGTAATTAAGCATCGAAAGATGGAAAATAGTGTAGGTTAAGGATCTCAAGGTCTGGAAAAGGGAGCTGGACCGCCGTCAAGTCTACATGTGTCTATGGATGGGATCAAGTACTTTCTCCGTCCATCCTCCAGTCTGCCCTGCTGAGAAAGACTGGCTTCCTCCCCAGACCAAGTGCACCCGATCTCCAGAAGCACCTGAGACACAGCTCCAGAAGCAGAGAGAAGAGGCATTTCTTTAACTATAATTGTAAACATCCCGGGAAATAATACTATCGACCTTACGTGGCGCTATTGAAATGCTTGGCGCTGTTTTGAGGTTTTGGTTTTGCTTACCTTAAGTTGTTAGCGTTCAGTTTTTTGTGTACTCACGTAATGCATACTGCAGTCTTAGAAGACAGGTAATATTATCCTTGTTTCACTGATGGGGAAACTGAGGTATAAAGAGGTTACACGACTTGCTCAAATTGCTAACAACTGGGCTCTTGTATTCCCAACCACCAGGACGCGTGTTCCTAACCACCTCACTGTACTATTTTGCAAGGGCATTAATGGGCCAGATTTAGGTCACATGTGGTCCTACCTCCTAAACCAGTGGTGAGAGATATTATTAAGATTTAGAGCATGAGGCGCCTGGGTGACTCAGTTAGTTAAGCATCTGACTCTTGATTTGAGCTCAGGTCATGGTCTCAGGGTCATGAGATCAAGCCCCACATCAGGCTCCATGGTCAGTGGGGAGTCTGCTTGAGATTCTCTACCTTTGCCCCTCCCACTCGAGTGCTCTCTCTCTCTCTCTCTCTCTCTCACTCTTTCAAATAATTTGGACTAAATCTTAAAAAAAAAAAAAGATTTAACCACATGTGGGGCAAGTAAGAAGAAACATTTCCTTAAGGAAGCGGGGGTTGTTGCTGAAAGAAAAGAAAGTTTCAGGGCCAAAAACGAGAAGGTATCCATTATAAGTTCCATATGTTTAGTGCAACCTCTGAGGCCTGAAACTGTCTCTTCCCTCCATTCCTCCCACTGCTCCCTCCAGCACCCTCTGTCATGGCCTCCTTGCAGTCAAGCCATTGGTCCTAGCCATTCACAAGGTTCTCCTTCTAGAATGCCATCCTCCCACCTCTCTACCCATGAGAGCCTTCTCTTCTTCTTCAATAACCACAATTAAATGGCCTTTTGCTGTTAAGTTTCTTGCAGCTTCCTGTGTGCACCAAGCAAGTTTGGTACCATGGTCTTCTTGTACCATATACACCCAAACCGATCAGGCAATTGCCTGATTCTTCCGCTGGACGGTCTGCCCCTACTCGGGATGAATCATGTCCGCACCCCTACCATGCAACCACGTCACACAGTTGAAGACACGGATGAAAAGAACAATCAAATGAACGCAGCTGCTCAGTCAGATCCCTTTTCAATCATGGATGTATTCTTGACTTCTCAGGGTTGCTGAAAATGTAAGCATTATGAATATACTAGATTCTATACCACTGTGCTTACTTTATCTAAATCAGGTAGTTTTATTGAATCTTCTCTATAATCAACAATTTACAGATGGGGAAATGAAGCTCATAGAAACTAAGAAATTTGTCCAAGGACATATACCCTGTAGATCACAGATGTAGAACTGAATCCAGAACTGAATCCAGATCTAGACTCCAAAATACGATTTGTTCCATAATACTGCAATTTACATAAGAAGAACCATAAGGCTTCTCTAAAAAAAGTGAAACTTAAGGACCAAAATCAATCCCAAGCACTTTAAGCATGTCCAACAGAGATATAATATGACCACCTACTTTTGCAAGTAATTGTATTGATTAACCGATTGATAATCAAGAAACCATACAGCAAACCCATTAACTGGGAGATGAAAGCACAAAGAGGGCCTGGTGTTTCCAGAAATGTTGCTATCGATTACGTTTTTGTCAGCCTGGACTCAGAAATGTACGAACTGTACGTGTGAATGGAGTCACCATGTTCCAAACGATAATGCTATCAAGCCACTCAAAGCCTGGGGAGCGATTGTGACACTGCTACCCCCAGCTGCAGTGTTCCTTCTGTCTCTGAAAAATCATCGGGCTCCCAGGGTCCATTCTTCTTGTTTTCACTTACTCAGGAGTTCTGTGTCCTTTTAGTTTCAAATGGGCTCTAATCGGTTTTTTTGTTTCTTCCACAGCGTGCCTTCAGTAGAGGAACGCACCCCGCAAGGAACTGCTGCCAGTGAACCTGCTGGGAACAATACAAAGTCAGATGGGCGCTGTTTTACGTGGCTTTTGTTTACCTATTGCTAAGATACTGAGATCACTTGCTGCGCTCTCAGGACCTGGAGTCCAGGTGTAAAAATAAGAGAGCCTACTTCTAAAATTGCTGTGATAGAAAATTTTCAAAGTTTAATAGGCATGAAAGCATACCTAGTAAAATTCTAGGGAAAAAAACTTCCATGAATTAACAGAAACGAAAAACATCTGCTTGCAACAGCTTCTACCCTTTAACAGAAAATCTTACCAAGCCTCGATCAGTCAGACTTAAGATGTACACGAAGGAGGGACGCTCCATGCCCAGAGGGAGACGGGATGCCTCTGTGCATCTCCACCCAGTCAATGCTGGGAGATGTTTAGGGGAATCGGGGGGTGCAGGGTATCGCCTACTGGATTTGGCCTAGGGACGACCTTGACGAGTGTGTGCTCTCACTGTGTGCAGAGAGTACTTCAATTTAGTGAGACTGGAGGACAGGGGTCATGTGATATTGGCCAGTGTTAGCTGAAAACGGCATAACTCTCAGGCCCATTTAAGGAGGAAAGTTACGCATTGGAGGAAACTAAAGTATCTTGCACGTTTCTGAAAGGTTCAGAGACTTAGGTGTGAACAAAGTCTCCTTCTCTGTCCCTAGACTCTCATCTTGATTTGCCCACAACTGTCTCAGTTGCAAAGGTGAGAGTCAAAAGCTCTGGGAAGTCTGTCAAACCCAAGCGAAGCCAGAGAATGGGTCACCCTACTGTCACAGAAGAACTGTGAAGACACCTATGAAGACACCACTGAATAGGTCCATGCAAACAGAAAGTATGGTCTGCACCATCTCTAATGCTGGGCATAAAGTCTACTACAGTTAATCATCCTAGGACATGGATGAGATCACAGCCACTACTGTCATCACTGGAATTAGGGTGGCAGGGTTCCTATTTCCTGGTGTTCTTAGCACCTGATCAACTGGGCACACCTCAGTAGTAGATCCTGGGACCCATCAGTAAGGGAAGATGCAAAGCAGCATTCTGGATCTTTCAGTGTAAGAGTAAGGGAATTCCGTAAACACAAAAGGAGGGTCAAATGTAGTGTTTCCCCAAAATGATGACAACTCTTAACTCCAGTGGCTCTGGAAATGGCTCAGAGAGAGATGGTGAAAAGCTGAACTATGGCTCAGAGAGAATATAAATTGTTTGAGAAATGTTTAGAAATAAATTTGTAAGGTCAGCGGGATACACAGAGCCAATGACAAAGAGCCAATTGTCACCCGAAGGTTTCTCAATTTGGTAACTGGTTGGATTTTGTTGCAACCTACTAAAATACTTCAGGAGAAACAGAGTATATACAGAGGAAGGCAACGATGTTAGTTCTCATTGACTTTGAGTTACCTCTGGGGCATTCAGATGGAAAGGTCCATTTGGAAGCAGAAGTGCTAAATTATCCCCCGTTCATAGGTGGGGAAACTGTAGGGGCAAAGCGTAATGGAGCCAAGATAATAAAGGGAGAAAAAGAATCTGAATCTAAATCCAATTCTAAGTCCTTGCTATTCCCAGTACTTCATACTGCTTAGCATATTTTTAAAGATTTTTTCATCTGTGGGGCACCTGGGTGACACAGTTGGTTAAGCATCTGACTCTTGGTTTTTGGCTCAGGGTCATGATCTCAGGGTGATGAGACTGAGCCCTACACTGGGCTCCACGCTCTGTGTGAGTCTCCTTAAGATTCTCTCTCTCCCTCTCCCTTTGCTCCTCCCCTGCTTGCGAGCACGTGCAGTCTCTCTCTCTCAAGCAAATAAATAAATAAATCTTCAAAAAAAGATTTTTTTCATCTGTGTTTTGTGGCACAAATATGTCTTTTCTGCTTTCGTAAGAGGAGAGGGGACGATAAATATTTAATAATTGTCTTGGAAGTGACAACACTGTGTAGTAATCATCTAGAGCAAATTCAAAGTGAAATTTATTTTTATTTTGCAGATGGTAAAAATGAAGCTCTGAGAGATTAATTTGCTTAATGTTACGGAGCCACTAAGTGGAATGAGATGAATGTTTCTTCTCTTTTTTTAAGCGTGCTTAGAGCTCATAGCTTATGGTGGCAGTTCTGAGAGTGTGAAGCCAGGACCAGGAGCATCAACATCATTTTGGGACTTGTTAGAAATTCAGATTCTCTGGCCCTGCCCATACCCCACTAAGTCAGAAACTCCAGGGTTGGGGCCCCAAAATCTGTGTGTTAACAATCCTCCAGGTGATACCAATACACTCTCAAGTCTGAAAACCACTGGCTTATTATATCTTCCCAGATATGAGAAGGACAGATTAAAAAATGTGTTTCTTCCACTTTGAGATGAGATAAATAATTTAAATGAGATACCATTTATAAAGTCCCTGGCAGAAGGCTAAGTATATATTAGATTCTCAATGATTCTAATTGAAATATGATGAACCTAATAATTCAAATTGCAAACCACACTCCACCAAAGACATTTTAATATACGAAAACCAAAAAAAAAAAAGCTTTACTTTACATTTATAATGAATTTATATATTTTGATTCTCAAAATCATTAGTTTTCTTAATAAAATTTTTCACGGCTTCAATTAATTCAGAAATATCTTATCCCTAAGCCTATTTGTTTTTCGGCTTTCTTACCAAATCTGCATGTAACAACAGTTAGGAAATCAGAACCTGGACATCTGAAGTGGATTCTGAGTAGCCCAGATCGATGTTTTTCTGTCCCAGTTAACATTCTGCCCCTAGTACACACTCATTTCTCCTCGTACTGGCATTCTAGCTCTTGGAGCATATTTCTGGTCACTGAAAATAGTTAAGAAGAGACTCAGCAGTCATTGTTTTTGGTAATCCAGAGGGGATTCATGAGTTGAAGTGAAGGAAGCACCAGATACTTTCTTGCATCCCCTCCAAATTTAAGATTCCAATTTTCAGCGAAGCATGTGATAAGATGGGAGGGGCGTCCCTCAAAGTCACACCTCCCACACCCTGAGCCCTCGGAGTGCTGCCCCCTTCTGTGTGAGAAACCATGGGGTGATTTTAGTTGGTCTCTTCACTTCTCAGCCTTCCTTTATGGAACAAAGTACTCTGGCACTAGATGGTAAAAATTCCTGCCAGCACTGGCATGATTCTAAAAAAGAAAAATTTCCCAAATAATAAAGAAATATTAGTTAAGGAAAGGGAGAGAATCCAACCACTAGCATGTTGCACTTTTCAGAAGAGTATAAATTGTTCCCCTGGGGATGCAGATGTTATTCATTATGCTGCAGATAAATTCAGAAACGTAGTTTGCCCTGATTTAGCTTTATGCTTAATTGTTTTGAAGACTAATGCGATGCAGTCAGCTCTGCATGCTGCTTTGTTGTTATATTTAAAAGTGAATGCTCCACCGATTTGCCTTGTGAAGTTTCTCTACGGGAAGAACCTCTAGGTTTGTAGCCTCAAGACTCAGAAATGAAGGTATCACCACACTAGGAGATCTAATTATAAGAGCTACACTTTTTTTTTTTTCCACATATGTTGGGCCAGCCAAGTGCTAAAACTCAGAGTGATAATGCATTGTTTCTAATCCTCAGGAAATCTGTAGAGAATTTAACACCCCATCCTACCAATGAAGACTCTATCTCAAAGCAGAAGCATGATTGCTGAGTGTGCCATGGGAAGCAAAAGGTAGAGTTTGGATCCAAAGTATTTCTACTTGACTCTTTCCCCAAAACAAACATACGAACAAATAGACGTAATTGAACATGCACTGTCTGCTTTGTATCAAGTCTTTTCTATTTATTTACTTCATCAGTGTAACATCCCTCAGGCGGTCTTATTATTAGCCCTATTCTACTGAGTAGCTAATAATTTGCCCAAGGTCACGGGAATGGGTATGAGAGAGACATGGCTCTAAACCTAAGTGTTGGAGTCTTGACCCATGCTCCAAATACAGTGCAGATCAAATACAGAAAGTAAAGAAAGATTACTGCTAAAAATGCAACAAAAAGCAAGCACAGACACCTAGCTAAGCGTGGATAAAAATGGTTTTGTAATTCCTTCTCACATCTCATGACATTTCACAATGTTAAGTAATAATAAAGCCTAGGAAAATATCTCATTATTTCAAGACAAAAGTTCTTCAAAAGTGCTCTTAAGATTATCTGCTTTCCTTTTAGCAAGTATCACGTATTCCCTGACCCTTGGGAGCACAGAATATGTTTTGGATAGTAAAATGCATTTGAAGAGAGATGTCCTGACTCAGTGTTGTTGTTTTTCTTCTGATCACAACTGTTGGGGGAAACACTGAACAACTATTTCACATTCTTGAACAATGATGTTGAAATATCATTAGGAGAAACCAGAGACGACTGACATTTTTTATGGGAATAAATAAACTATATAAAATTGGATTTGCACTCTTGGATGTTATAAAAATAAATCTTTAGGGTTATTGTTGAGACTATTGAGATAATCTAGTTTTCAGCTTAAAAATTTGGGGACCAGTTCCTTCTTCACTTAACAGGTGAGAAAAATGACCAGATTGGAATGTTTCGAAGTCACAGAACTCGTTAGGCTGAGAAAGGCAGGAACATCTCCCGTGCATGAGTTACTTGCTCTATTAGACTTATTCATACCAGAAGATTGGATTACTATACTGCCATGCGATATAAAAAACTAGGTTCAAATTCCAGCTTCACTTATGTGCTGGCTGAGCATTTTACATAAGATATTTCACTTCTGTTAAACTAAACATTAGTTTGTTCTATCTTGAAGATGTATGAATAATACAGACCTCATAAAGTTTTTGTGAGGATTAAATAGGTCATGTATGAATATTTCTAGCATCATAAAAGAGCCCAAAACTTTAAATTCCTTTTTCTTCCTCCCACTTTGTTTCCCTCTGAATCATGAATAGTTACAAAGGTTAGTACATTTCCTAAAAGGTGTTCTGAGCCAACCAAGGGTTTCTTGAGCATAGCCATGCAGCATACCTGTTGTTTTTAAATAGGGATGTCTCCTTGTATTTCAGAAACTTGTGGTAAACCTCTCCTGACAGATAAACTCTCCTGGCAATGTATTCATTTCAGGGAAGCTAGTCCCTGGTCTGCACAGTTGAATTGCAAAAGTAGCTCACAACCATTTGATATGCTAAGCACAGATGACAAGTGCTGACAAGGTTAAGAAAATGATTTGAAAAAAATTAGGTAATCTCTATTGAAAATGAGAAAACCTTAGGGTTCTCTCTCCACAGAAAGATTATATTTATAAAATCCATGAATAAAGAGCTCAGCAGAGAAGAAGCAAGGCAGTTGTGCGTTAGAAAAGACCATGAGCTCTGGTGCCATAGGACTAGAATATGAGTCCCAGATGTATCATGTGTACACATGGTGGAACTACATGTCAGTATATCAGTTAGCTATTGCTGTGTAACAAAACACCTCAGAATTTTGTGGCTTAAAATAATGGCCATTTTTAAAAAATCTTTTATTTATTTATCAGAGGGAGAGGAAGAGAGCACACAAGCAGGGGGAGCCGTGGGCAGGGGGGGCAGAGGAAGATGCAGGCTCCCCACTGAGCAAGGAGCCCAAAGTGGAACTTGATCCCAGGACCCTGGGATCATGACCTGAGCGGAAGGCAGACGCTTAACTGCCTGAGCCACCCAGGTGCCCCCAAATAATGGCTGTTTTAAAAATTATTATTTCTCAGGAACCTATGGGTTAGCATTACAGTCGTACAGATCTAAGTTGAGCTTGGCAAAGGTCACTCACCCATCTTTGGACAGCTGTAGGTTAACTAAGCAGGTCTTCTAATCTTCTGCTTTGGCTTTCTCCAATGTCTGGGCTCACCGGGGATAACTGGGCTGCCTCAGGTCTGGTCCAGATGTCTCCTTTCTCCTGAAAGCTACCTGGTGCATGTTCCTACAGAGAAGGCAGAGAAACAACTGAGAAAAAAGAAATCCACAAGGTCTGCTTAGGCCTCGAGCTAAGAGATTATGATGTTCCCCATTCAAGTCAGTCTGCATGAATACGACCCAGACATACGTATTTTATTATTATTATTTTTTCTTTTCTAGCTAACTATAATACATAGGTAGGTTTGAAGACAATGTTCTCACTGTTTGAATCATGTATGGATCACAATACTTTTTATTTATATTATAAATAAACCAAACAGAAAGTATTGAAAACAAAGGAAATACGCGAGAAACGAATAAACAAATCATAAAATGGGCAGAAGATATGAACAGACACTTTTCCAATGATGACATACAAATGGCTAACAGACACATGAAAAAATGTTCAAAATCATTAGCCATCAGGGAAATTCAAATCAAAACCACACTAAGATACCACCTTACGCCAGTTAGAATGGCAAAAATTGACAAGGCAAGAAACAACAATTGCTGGAGAGGATGTGGAGAAAGAGGATCCCTCCTACATTGTTGGTGGGAATGTAAGTTGGTACAGCCACTCTGGAAAACAGTGTGGAGGTCCCTTCAAAAGTTAAAAATTGAGCTACCCTATGACCCAGCCATTGCACTACTGGGTATTTACCCCAAGGATACAGACGTAGTGAAGAGAAGGGCCATATGCACCCCAATGTTCATAGCAGCTTTGTCCACAATAGCTAAATCGTGGAAGGAACCGAGATGCCCTGCAACAGATGACTGGATTAAGAAGTTGTGGTCCATATATACAATGGAATATTACTGAGGTATCAGAAAGAACGAGTTCTTAACATTTGCTGCAACATGGACGGCATTGGAGGAGATAATGCTAGTGAAATAAGTCAAGCAGAGAAAGACAATTATCATATGATTTCCTCATCTATGGAACATAAGTAGGAAGATCGGTAGGGGAAGAAAGGGATAAAGAAAGGGGGGGTAATCAGAAGGGGGAATGAAGTATGAGAGACTATGGGCTCTGAGAAACAAACTGAGGGCTTCAGAGGGGAGGGGGTGGGGGCATGGGGTAGGCTGGTGATGGGTAGTAAGGAGGGCACATATTGCATGGTGCACTGGGTGTTATACGCAACTAATGAATCATAGAACTTTACATCAGAAACTAGGGATGTACTGTATGGTGACTAACATAATATAATAAAAAAAAACATTTAAAAAAATGAAAACGAAGGAAAACAAAAACACAACAAAACATGTCCTTATTAGCTCTCACAACTGAAAATTTCAAGGACAAATGTAACTTCCGTCATGGTTGGATCCAAGGGCTCCAAAGACATGGTGTCTATCTCTCTCTTTCCTATTTTCTCAGCTTTCCATGGTGGAAGCCATGCTGTGGATGTAGGTTCTTCCTCTATGGGAGGAAACTGGTCACCAGCAGTTTCCACAGTCCTTGGAACTTTATTAACTGAGAGAGGGAAAAAGAGACAAAGAAAGACAGAGAGAGAAGGACAGAGAGAGAGAGAGAGAGAGAGAAAGGGCTTCTCTTTCTATAACTCAGACAAATCCTATTATGAGTTCCCATTGGCACAACTTGGATCACATGTCCACACAGGAGCCTGGATGAGCACATTCAACACATGTGGATGAAGAATGGAGGAGGTATAAACTCCCAAAAGGAAATCAGAGTGCTATAACCCAAAGAAGAGGAATAACCAACAGAGACTGGACAGGAAGAACAGATGTCTTTAACAAATGTATTCTACGGCTGCATTTCTGCAACATACTATTAAATCCCTTCTCATGCTGTTGTAGTCATGTATTTTATTCTGACTTATACACTGTTCTATTATTTTCTTGAGTACAGGGAAAACGAAATATATCTGGTCATTTTCAGTGTTCCTAGAACTGCATGTGACACTTAAGTAGATCTTTGTTATAACTACTTTGAAAAGACTTTGTTAGGAGTTTCAATTTCTAATTCCTTCTTAGGTTGTTAAATTCAAAAGGTACCTTTGCATGATTCCTCTTTTTCTTGAATTTTATTACCTTTGGATACAGCCCTATATTTCTATTTGTTCTGTAGCCTTAGAAAGTTGGGTGAAATAGAAGGCCTCTTTTGCCCTGACAAGAATCATGCCAAGTAGCCTGCTCCTTGGGCTCATTCTACTAGGCCCACATCCCAATCTTGAACAGACTGACTCAGAATTATACGTTCTTGAAGTGGCAGCGGATTAAAGAAGACAGAATATTTAAAGCATAGAGCGATCTTTCCCATGCAGCCTGCTTCCATCTGTGTATATTTTGGTCCACTATCTAAATTTTGGGTGATCTTCCAAATGGGTTAGGATCACCTGGCCAGGAGAAAAACTACATAACTGATATCACAGTGCTGTTCACAATGGAATGAAGAAAGCAAAACTAACAAGACAGACAGCAGATTAGGTATTATGAGAGTAGACCACTAGGAGGAAATAATGTTTTTACTTTTCCCTGAAAGTTTCAGATACACGGAATATGTGTGGCATGACTTGTGCTTCTCATCCAAATCAGAATATAACTTCTTGTCCTCTCCTGTCCAAGGTTCCCTTTGGACTCTTGCTTAGTCTCCATCACCACCATGGTGACCAACCCTGCAAGGACTCCACCCAATCATCATGAGGCTATCAGCTATAGGTGGACTTATCCCAGCTGATCCACGGCACTGCTCTGTGTCCTAAGATAACCCCTGCGATTCTAATTCTTCCCATCACTACTAGACCTGAGTAATGTAGCTCACCCAAAGGCTCCTGCAGGCATCGGGGTTATCTCAGAGAGCTATACTTTGAACACTGAGAACTGTGACCAATGGAAAATAGTGGACAGAAGGAGACTCATAGATAAATTCCCCCTCTGTCCTTCCCATGGCTACCTCCTCCTGTATCTGTCAGGACTTACTCAGGACACTGAAACACCACCTGCAATTTTAACAGAAAGAAAGACCATAAAGGTTTCTTTCTTTTTTCTTTTTATTCTTGACCATAAAGATTTCTTAATTAGGTAACAGGTGGTGGTTTTTGTCTGCTTGGGTTACCATAGCAAAATACCATACACTGAGTGGCTTAAGCAACAGAAATTTATTTTCTCACAATTCTGGAGGTCAGAAGTCCATGATCAGTGTTCTGGATGATTTAGATTTCAGTGAGGACTCTTTTCCTGGTTTCACAGACAGTCTCCTTTTCCCTGTGTCCTCACCTGTGTGCACTGGGGTAGAGAGGTACACTCTCCTATGTCTCTTCTTCTAAAGACAATAATCCAGTCTGATCAGGGCCCCATCCTTATGACCTCATTTAACCTCCATTACTTCTCTACCCTAAATAACAGCCACATGTCAGGTTAGGGCTTCAGCATATGAATTTTGACAGGATAACTTCATAAGAGTAGCTAACTCTTAACAAGGGTAAACGAGAATTCAAATGTATAAAAAATTTATAACTACAGAGATTAATCACTATCCCCTAGGGTTGAGGGGGAAGTAGAGAAGAAAGAAGACCTGAAGCTCAGAGAACAAAGCCAAGCAAGGCTGATAGGCAGCACATGGCAAGAGGACATGGCCAGCACAGGAACACACTGCCTACTGCGGGCGTGACAAAGAAGCTGATATAGAGTACTCACCACTGGAGGGCCCCATCTGCTGACCCTCCAGAGCAGCCCATCACCGCGGCGAAGGCTGTCAGGTCCTTGCACATAGATGCTCTTGCTGCTGCTGAGCTAAACAGAACACCACCTTCTTCTCCTAGCCTGACAATGCCTCTCTAGAACCTGCCGTCGGCTGACGCTACTGTGGAGACACAGTCTCGACAGCCATTGTGTACACTGGCTATGTTATTTACTACTCCTCATTACAGTACCGTTAAATAATCTGGTACTAAATAATAAAGTGAAATTTAACCTACAATATATCTGCATAAAATCGTAAGGAACAGGAGAGAAAAAAGTAGTTAATATGTAGATGTAAATATATACACAAAACAAGCAAGGAGAAACACGCAAATTTCCTGTAGTTGTTTCTACAGTTGCCTGTGAAGTCATAGTTGATAACTATGGCTTCCTTCTTTCCATGACCCATTCCGTATTTCTACTTAGCCAGCAACTCACCTGATCAAAGTCCTTCACTGGGAGAATGCCCCAGAACTTGAATGCCGAGGGTGTCTGATTATTTTATGGTCTTATTTTGGACATTGTAGTTCTCCACTAACCTCTACAATTGGCAATGGAATATTAATCACCCAAGAATGCCCCCTGGGTTCCAGACATATCTCTCGTCCTTTCTCTTGTGTTACACAGCTACCTTGTTTCTTGTTGATAATTGGGATCAATCATTCCACTCTTTATAATAACACCCTCCCCCTCTTTTTGACCACTTGATTCAGTGGCATCAAGATCCCCACATAGTCAGAGGTCAGTTTCAACCTTCCATTCATTGGGATCATTGTTGTGTCTTCTAATGGAAGCACATCCCCTTTGGGAGCTAATGTCTCCAACCCAGCGGGAATGGGAATAAAAAATTCTGTGAGTGTGTTAATTACATATAATAATGAGAGAAGCCACTCCAAATACAACTCTTTTTCAGTCACACCTATTTTAGCTATAAGAAGAAAGCACCATAAAGTGCTGATTGAATTTGTTTTAAAGCATATATTGTACCCTGTAATATAGAACTCAACTCTCTTAGAATACTGTCTCCAGGCTGACACCATAACTTAATCTTCAGCAAGCCAGGCCATCTTCCCACAGACTCAAGAGGCATCACTTAAACAAGAATAAGTCATGGTTCAAAGCTGATTAATCAAATCTAATTAGGTGGCTCACTAATTGATCCCAGAAGCTACCGCCATTTGACCTCTGGTAAAAGGGCTCAATACATTCAAACGCCTCTGGAGACAAATGAATAGAAACTCCCATTGGTTTAAACCACATAACTCAATTAATCCACTTAGTGAATTCAAGGGTTAGTCAGATCATTCAAGTGAATATTGGTTTTCAGGCAGAAATTGAACTAGAATTTATCTTTTCCTTGTCTTTTGATAAATACTGTCTAGATAGCAAAATCTTACATGCAAACTTCAAGAAATGATATAGAATAAGGTTCGTCACTATTGCTTTAGAATATATTCCTTATTAAGTTTTTCTTCCTTCCTTCCTCCCTCCTTCCCTTCCTCTCTTTCTTCTTTCTTTGTTTAATTTTCAAAATCCTGCCAAACCGGATTCTTTGGTAACAGGGCGTCTCTAGATTAACCCATCAATGTAAGTAGGGATTGGAATCTATAATTATCTAACTTTATAAATCAAAAAGGTAAATGACAAATTGGCATAATACATAACAGACACTGGATTAATATATTTAATATATAAAAATCATCTTGCCAATAAATGAGGAATCATAAACATATAGTAGCAATGTAAGTAAAAGGCACGAATATTCCATTCAAGAAATAATACAGGGAAATATGGGAAATATGGGAAATATATTCTTTTAAATCCTCATCAAAGAAATACAAATTAAAGCATCAGTAAGACCACTGACGTCAAAAGGATAATTCACTTTCACCTGTTAATATATTAATAAATGACCATTTATAGAGACACCAATATTATACCCCAATTCTGATGTTCCACACAAATTATGTGTGTGCATGAAAGATATTTAATTTTCGTCCATTATGAAGTACAAAGAAGTAGGTTACAAGTAGTTACACTACAGAATGTAATAGTGTTTTATGAATTGCACTGCTGGGTATTTACCCCAAAGATACAGACATAGTGAAAAGAAGGGCCATATGCACCCCAATGTTCACAGCAGCATTGTCCACGATAGCTGACTTGTGGAAGGAGCCAAGATGCCCTTCAACAGATGACTGGATTAAGAAGATGTGGTCCATATATACAATGGAATATTACTCAGCCATCAAAAAGACTGATTACCCAACATTTGTAGCAACATGGACGGGACTGGAGGAGATTATGTTAAGTGAAATAAGTCAAGCAGAGAAAGACAATTATCATATGGTTTCGCTCATTTATGGAACATAAGAAATAGCAGGAAGATCAGTAGGAGAAGGAAGGGAAGAATGAAAGGGGGGTAAACAGAAGGGGGAATGAACCATGAGAGACTATGGACTCTGGGAAACAAACTGAGGGTTCAGAGGGGAGGGGGGTGGGGGAATGGGATAGGCCAGTGATGGGTATTAAGGAGGGCACGTATTGCATGGTTTACTGGGTGTTATACACAAATAATGAATTATAGAATGTTACATCAAAAAGTAAGGATGTACTGTATGGTGACTAACATAACATAATAAAAAATCATTATTAAAAAAATAAATAAATAAACCGAAAATTCAAATATATAGGCTAAAAAGACTGCAGAAAGCTAGTGATGTTTCTTTTCGAACGATAGGGTTATGGGTAATTTTTAATTTATTCTATTTATACATCTCGATTTGTGACAATATTTTAAATTGGTGTAACTTTTGGACTAAGAAAAGTTATCCTTTTTATTAGAGAATTTTAAAAAAATGTCGATGATAACACTGACAAACACCTCTGGAATTCTACCCACCCTTGTCCCATCAGAATGATTTCACCTGTTGTCTCTCACATTTTTCTTCCTTGACTCTCCAGTCTCTCTTCAACCCTCTACAGGGCCTTTGAATGTCTCCACAGGTGCTTCTGTCTTTTCAAAAGCGCAGTTTCAATGTGACAACTATCCTATGACAAATCCCGCCTATTCCTGCTCTCCTTTCCTCCTCCAGTGTGATCCAGTAAAACTGACTTGGTATCCCCACCAATCAGTGAAACATCAAACTAAACAACCAGAAGAAAAATAAAACTGAACATCACGGAGAAAAAAAGATATATATTCAATTTACTCTTCTGACTCTATGGAGAGTATTATGCTCCGGTTCTAAGAGCAGAATTTGCATTAACACGTAAATGTTACCTGCTTAAGTTTGGATTCAATATAAATATTTTCTTCCATAAATCAGTTTCATTACACTGGAATAAACTGCCTCAAGATATTCAGATGTGATACATACTAGAATATAAATACAGTAAGTGTCTACTGGGCATTCCGGTTTGTCTTATATTTATTCCCTACAACCATCTAGTAGGTTAGACACTGTCTGCACCTGCTAGCCCAGATTGGCACTCAAAATCGTGAAGGCATTCATTTAGGATCACTGAGTAAGTGGAATAATCAGAATTTTAGGGGTCCTGAGACCTAGCTTCTTTTTTCCTACTTCACAAACAATTTTACAACACAGTTCAGTACTAACATGGTGAATGTGAAGCTTATAAGGAAGAAAAGAGCAGTATAACCCCACACAGAATAAAAATAAGAAAAAAAAAAATAAAAGAAGTTCAAGACTTTTACAGCAAGAGTGATGAAGGTGGGAGTGACAGGGGAACGCTTCACGGAAGAGCTGCGGAATCCCTAAGGCCCCTCTGGTATCAGTCTGCTTGGGCCGCCATTACAAAGTACTACCAGCTGGGTGGCTTAAAAACAGAAAGGTATTATCTCACGATTCTGGAGGCTGAGAGTCAGAGATCAAGGAGTCAGTGGAGTGGGTTTCTTCTGAGGCCTCTCTCCTTGGCTTATAAATGTCCATTGATTTTCACTGTGTCTTCCCATGGTCTTCGCTCTACATGTGTCCATGTCCAAATGTCCTCTTCTTATAAGACACCAGTCACATTTAATTAGGGTCCACCCAATTGTCTGCATTTTCACTTAATCACACCCTTTAAAGACCCTGTCTCCAATATTGTCACATTCTGAGGTCCTGGGTGTTAGGACTTCAACATACGAATTTGAGGGAACACAATTCAGCCATTCACACAGTCTTTGTGGAAAAGCGATACTACTTCTAATATTTTTCTTTCCTAAAGACATTTTTCTAAGACTTCATTTGCAGCACTTGATGGTCAATGAGTCAATCTCTCCTCTGAATAAACATTTAATTATGTGCTGCCTTTTGTATAAATCATTTCACTCTGTATCAGTAGTATTTGTTTTCAGTCTTTCCCATCAGAATTTCAATTCCTCGAGGATATATTCAGTGTGTTATCTTTATTACCTCGAAGAGTGCAAGTGCACACAAGAGTATGTAATGAATAGCTGTGGACTAAAGCAGTAAATAATAAATGAATTCATAGAGAAACAAATGAGAGTATGTTGAAAGAGTCCCAAGGAGACCATGAACCCCTCTCCAAATGCAAGTCTTCCCAAGTGGAGACAAGCCTTGGGAAACTGAGTGGGCATCAAAATAAAGGATTAGCATTAGCAGAGACTGAAAATTGGGGGAGATAGGCCCTATGTGCTATGCATAACTCAAGGACAATGATCTTGTTTGTTTTATTTAAAAATAAATACTCAGAACCTAGTATTGGAAAATGAAACAGAAATGTTTTGTTTTGTTTTGTTTTTGAATCAATAGATGAAAGAGACAATGGAATATTTAACAAACAGAGCAAAAGGCAGAACAGGGAAAGAGAGAAGGAACCATCAGAGAGGTAGGCACATTTTCGGGAAGGTGGCACCAAATTGCATTGCCTCCAGTGATCCGCATAAGACATCTTCACTGCTACCGAGTTCTCTCAATAATTCTGATGTAAACCAAAGTCTGGGAGGCCCTGGTTAACCTACATCTCCTTTGCAAATGTTTACGAGGTAGATTGCTTAATTATCTGAGAGCTTGCCTTTCTCGTCCACTTCATTTTCTTCGTAGAGACCGGCTCGGGCCTCCAGATTTCTGCAATGAGCACCTCGGAGGAGTCCCATGGCAACCTCCCTGGAGACAGCATGAGGATTATTAATACACCTTTGGAAATAGCGGCTCTCAGACACTGTAACTCACATTACTCTGCAATATCCCTACCGCTCACTCTGCTGATGGGAATGCAATGTACTCGCTCTGGTTTATTATAAAAGCATTAAAATGTGCTCTGTTGCTTAATCATGATGACACTTTCATCTGTTTGGGGGGTTTTGAGCTGTTTCTTGTGGAATTTAATCATATACTTTTTGAACTTTACCTTCTAGAAATGAGTCTGAGACATTTGGGGCTGGATCCAAGCAACACATACAGCATATGTTTTTTGGCAAGTTAGAACCTTGATCAAAACTCCCTTCAGAATCAAGAAACTGGGTCCCCTGGGTGACGCAGTTGGCTAAACGTCTGCCTTTGGCTCAGGTCACGATTCCAGGGTCCTGGGATCTAGCCCCGCGTCAGGCTCCCTGCTCCGTGGGGAGCCTACTTCGCCCTCTCCTCCCCGCTCTTGCTCTCTCTCACTATCTTTGTCTCTCTCTCAAATAAATATATAAAATCTTAAAATAAAAAGCAAAAGAAAAGAAACAGAATCAAGAACTGTATTTCATCAGGTGCGCCTACTGTGTACTAGATCATGGGGCAAGTGTAGACCATGACGGGCGACCTCTCACCAAAGCTTTGAAACAACATTTAGAGGAAAGGACAATTTTGACCTATCGGTTAAATAGGTGAGAAAACAGAGGCTCAGGAAGGTTTATGGATCAGCTCAGATATATTAAACAAGCTTCTCTTGTCTTTCTACTTCACGGTCTTGACTGAAGACAGCCCACTAGGTGACCAGGGCCTGTTGTTCCATGAATACTTGGCCTGTTCCTCTGTTTTAGTTTGTTAATGATCATATAATCATTATGAAATAAATAATAATTATGAAGTCAGAGGCCAGAGAGAAATCTAGTTGTGGGACTTAGTTCCTTGGCCATTTCCATTGAACTATAAAAATATTTGGAAAATCATAGCACCTTACATGTTCTCCCCTATCTCACCTTACCTCCTCTCCCCCACTCCCAGTCACCATGGAAATTGAGAAGTTAGTAAGATTTTGAAGCACATTGACGTTTCATTTGACCCTCAGGGCTTCTTGAGATTGACAGGGTGGATCAAACTCTTTCTGTACAAGGGAGTCAAAGCTGCTGGGACTCGGTGGAGATTAAGTGATTATTTATGAACACGGAGAGACAGATTCAATTTAGTAGTGATAGCGCCTTTTTAGATTTCATATTCAGTAAATACTATTTGAATGCCTACATCTAACCAGTGATGCTCTGGTCCAGGGGTTGGCAAATGGTTTCTACAAAGAGAGGGATAGTAAATATGCCATCTATGTCACGATGTCGCCAGCACGGCAGCATAGAAGCAGCCATTGGTGACCTATGAAAGAATGAGCACGGCTTTGCAAATAACGAGCAAGCAAACAAAAATGAAAGCTTTATTCCTGGACACTGAAATTTTTAAATGTTGTGTAATTTTCACATGCCACTAAGCATTGTTCTTCTCAATTAGCATTTCAACCACTTAAAATATAAAAATAACTTTGAGTTCACGGGTCACTCAAAAACAGCTGGTGGGCCAGATTTGGCTCAGAAACTACACTTTGCTGATCTCTGCTCTAAACCCCAGAGATTCAACGCAAAATAGATCAGAACAAAAACTCTTTGCCCTTTTGGAGATTACATTCTACTGGGAGTAAGGCAACTAGGGAAGAAGTAGGTCAAACGTAAAGAATGTTCGGCAAAATAGGAAGAGGCTAGAACCCAATCAGAGAAGGGTGGGCAGGCAGATTCATCTGTGAGAGCATTTGCACACGACCCTGAGGGTGTGCTCACTTCCGGTGCTGGTGTGGGGTTAGTAGGCTGGTAGAGGGGTGAGATCACTGAAGAATTTAAGAATGAGGCCAGCTGGCATGCAGCTGGAAGTTTTCTCCATTCCTGTGCTTTGTTGTGCCTCACCGTACTTTAACAACCCTCTGTTACCATGAATTTTTGTGACGTCTGCTCTACACAATGGGCTGTGATGAGTAGTCTTTTGTGGAATAGAAGGCCAAGGGACTGTGTTCCGCATTTAGGTCAAAACACAGCAGCCTAGAAATGGGAAGAGCCACCTGAGGCCAGCTTCATGGGAGAATTTAGTAGCAGCTGAAAATTCGTGCCAGATGAATCCGGGAATGGTTCTCCCAACACCCACCAAAGAAAGAATCCCTGTAGATACCAGGAGGGTAAAGGAGAGTCCCATGGAATGTGAAAAGAAGTGAATTTCCTATGAATCTTAAATGATAGAACACGCAGCTGCTAATAGCTGGTTTGCATACTTTTATTTGATCTTTTGAAAATCCAGGGAGGTGTCTGGGACAGATGTTTCCTTTGTACATCATAGATAATTCTTGCACTGTGACTCTGGGATTCGAATATGATAATGATGATGATTATCCTCTATAGTATACATTACATATAACACTATATTATGTTATTATATTCCATTGGAATATAAGTTCCATGAAACAGTCTTTTTGTCTGTTGTCTATTTCGTTCACTACTGGATCGCTAATGCCCGAAAGAGTGCCCAACATGTCAAAAACACCTGTAAGTATGAATGAATAAGCAAATGAATAAATGAACAAAAGAAACATGAATAGAATAAGTGGGGACCCAGATAAAAATTCTTTTAACTGTGATTTTTGGAGTTGAAATGAGGGAAACTTTCAGGCTTGGGAAGGGTTTAATAAACTAGGAGACCTGGATGTACGTTCTCCGTGGAGCTGCTTCTTTGCTGAAGAAATTCAGCTTGTGGTTTCGTAAGGAGGTGATGCTCTCTACAGAGGCTCTGTCTCTTCCTGTTGAGTTACAGGCTTGGTATCTGCAGCTATTGACTTTCTAACAAGTCCCTGGTAAAAGTACCCGGATCTCACAAAATTGCTGGAAATCTCAGCACTTGGTTATGATTTCTGCATCCCCCTCTCAGCAAACCAATTGACTTCTCTGCTCTGCAACACTGTGATCCTTTAAGTTGTGGGAAGTATGAGGGAATAAATGAGGCACTGTTCTATTTCACCCCTTCGTTCACCTAGATAAAGACGGAATAACTTGGGTCCTTTCTCAAAGTTTGTCTTTTTCGCTTATCCCGCTACAGGCTCGTTGACGGCAGGAGCCACATCATTTCTTCTGTATCTCAGGATTTCAGGCAACACCTGTCACAGGTCCACCGTCAACAAACAAGTGTTGATTAGAGTTTAATTAGTACCTTTCTCTTACATGCCCAAACCATACCATTGGCTTGATCATGAAATTCTAAATCGTATATGCCCACTTTGAAGAAACTTCTGATTTCAAACTCTTAACTGACACACCACCAGTATCTGATATCAACAGTAAGGCTTCAATATTTTTTTAAAGATTTTATGTATTTATTTGAGAGAGAGAGAATGAGAAAGACAGCACTAGCAGGGGCAGAGAGAGATGGAGAAGCAGACTCCCCACTGAGCAGGCAGCCCAACGTGGGACTCGATCCCAGGACCCTGGGATCATGACCTGAGCCAAAGGCAAGTGCTTCACCAACTGAGCCACCCAGGCACCCCAAGTCTTCAAATTTTTATAGGACTGATCATTTAAAACACTGCCATTTTTTTCTAATAGAGCTGAAATACATGTGCAGATATAATTATTTTTTGTGTTCAACAGATACTTAATAATGACATCTATGTGACAGATACTGAACTAGAGCCCGGGTCTAGTGGTGAACACCTGGTCTCTGCCCTTGAAGACGTTCTAGCCCAGGAATGCAGACAGAAAGTATGAAATTGATTATGAAAATAAGTATCGTAATACAGATTTTGGTAAGTGAAGGAAAAAAACGAGGCTTCTCTCGATAGAATATCCAGAGTGTAATATTTAGCAAGTGGACAATGGCTAGAGGAATCTCAGGAAGTTTCATTTAAGCTAAGACTGGAGATCTCAGTGAGAACTGCCAAGTGACTTACTTCCCTGTACCATGAGGTCAAGTCAGAGAAAGCACCTCTGCTGAGAACGGAAGTGTGTGAGTTCAGCTTTGCCTTTGTTGACTTCAATGCCCCCTGAGGTGTGTTGAATTTCACTTCCTTGATTGCTAAAATAAAGCTCATGCTTACTCTCTCTGTGCCTTGATTTCCTCATCCTGTGAAATGGGAGTAATTACAGAAACTAACTCTTTTATTTTTAATGAGGAGTAAAGGAGTTAACACATGCCAAACACATGGAACTCTATCAAGGTTATTTTAAGTGCCTGATAAATGTTAGACATTGTTGCTATTGTTTTTATTACTGAACACAAATCCACCACGTTTTTTTTACACCTTGATTAAATTTGCATTGTAAATGAGGACATAATGGCTGAGGGAAAAAAATCAATGAATTAACTTATGCTTATGATGCTCAGTTGGACCTTTTCTTTTTGGAGGGGCTGCAAATACTCTTTATTTTATTTCTTTAAAGCTGTTACTTAAATTCTAGTGAATTAACTACAGTGTAATATTAATTTCAAGTGTACAACATAGTGATTCAACATTTCTCTACAACACCAGGTGTTCATCGTAAGTGCACGCCTTAATCCCCATCCCCTACTTTCCCGACCCCCCCTGCCCCCCACCCACCAGTTTGTTCTCTAGAGTTAAGAGTCTGTTTCTTGGTTTGTCTCTCTCTATTTTTTTCCTTTGCTCATCTTTTTGTTTCTTAAATTCCACATATGAGTGAAATCATATGATATTTGTCTTTCTCTGACTATTTCACTTGGCATTATACAGTCTAGCAGCCTCCATGTCATTGCAAATGGACCATTTCTCTTCTGATGATGCTGTCTGACTTCTCTAGCCCATGCTACGAGTCAAAGCAAGGGCTAGGGAGGTGATGAAGAGAGGTGCTTGCTCAGTCGTTTCCACAGAATCGGAATGCCCCGAGGTGAGTAACAACAGAATTGTGTCCAGGGAATTATGGGATGTTGAGCAGAGCAGGCTGTCCTTATTCTGTTGGAATGCAACACATACATTGGGAGACAATCTCCAGTCAAGATACAGGGCCCCATGGAAATTGGAGAGGTGTGAACAGAACAAAGATTAAAAATGAAAATGGCTCAAAAGTGATCCCCAGGAGGAGTCACTGACAGCCATTGGCTGTGGACCCACTGAAATGTAAAAAGCTCCAGAAGAAGTTGGGTGGTGATCTTGGGAAAGAAATAGAAAGTAAGTAGACAAAGTAGAAAGAAAGGTTGGAGAAAGCATCGAGAAGTATGCTACAGCACAAAGCAAACCCCGAAGAGGAACAAAACGGGACAACTTCAGAGAACCAAAGATTGCGTGGAAGGTCTGGAGCATGTGGTACAAAGAAAAGGAATAGACAGATGAGGGTAGAGAGGCAGCCTGGGTTAAATAATGACGGTCCTTGTGTGTCGTGTGAGGCTCTTAATAGGTCAAACACTACGAAAACACCCTGTTGCGAATTCTATTGTCAGTTTGCTCTCAAAGTGACTAGCAGGTCCTCATTCGAAGGGACAGGAAGTGTTAAAGACAATAGAATTGTATTTTTGCCTGTCTCCTAGGAGATAACTATGGGGCAGCTAACAGAAATAGTGACATTGCTGAAACATCGCAATGTGAACACACACAGGCATGCGTGCGCACATGGTCACAACAGGCTGATAATCCATAAAATGATATCTCTAACAGTGGCCACGAAACACGGGGAATTAGTTAATTAGAACACATTTCCCTGGATGTTCAGGGTTTCAGCTTTCACATTTGCATCTTCCGAAGGTGTAATTATGCCAGATAATACACCCTGTGCTGGAGTTTTTACATAAACACTGTGGTCTGGTTCAGAGTTATCTCTACTGCATGGAGCAGCTGTTGGGAGAAAAATATACGCTATTAAAAGCGGTTTGAATTAGATGTGGTCTACTTGCTTAAAATATACAATGCCTAGTCACTTATCAAGCAGAGGAGTGAGTTACTATTTATTTATTATGCAAAATGTGTGCCTGGATAAGGTATACAAATTAAGTGGCCTGGAGAGGAGCGTGTTACCAATTCTGCAAGAAGCCTAATAGCAAACTCCCTTTAAATATACATTGCAATTTCAGGTCAAGTCTTTATTCATAGGTGCACAGATGAGAAACACGTATCGAAGGCCTGGACTCAGGAATGAAGCAATTGGAATGTCTTCCCTGTCTTCACAATGCTCTTTTAATTTCACTGTGTGATCATAGACATGATTGCCCTGCTTTCACTGAGGGGTCTTCAGAATAGGAAATAGAGGATATTTTTAAACCTGTTCAGTTAAGGTTCATTCAGGGAAACAGAAGCAGGATATGTATTATGGAATAAGGACTTTATAGCAGGAATTAGATCTTACACGATTACAGAAGTTGGGGAAGTAACGTTCTGAAAAGGGTCAGAAAAGAGTCACAGGCGGTCCTGGCAAGGGTGCATGGACCACACCTCCTGGGAAGCTGGGCACCTACAGCCGGTGGAGTGTAGCCCCGAAGGGGAGGCAGAAGTCAGTGGTTGGTTGCTGGTCTTCCCGGCGCCTACCTCCGTGAACTTCAACTCAGCATCTGATAGCGGGCCTGGTGCTGCTGTTGACCAGTGGGGTGGAAGACAGGAAGGATTGCTGGATGGGAGGCGGGGAGAAGCAAGGGTATTTGCCTCTTGCTTTTTCTAAACAACCATAACCTTCAGGTATAATTTTTCTTATTAATAGTATTTATTTATTAGAGCAGTTTCAGGTTTACAGAAAAATGGAGTAGAAAGCACAGTTTGCACATATCCCCCCTTCCCCGCGGTTTCCTCTAGCCTTGATACTTTGCTTGGTGTGGTGCACATGCTGATTGGAGAATCACTATTGAGAACTGCTAACTAAATGCATGTTGATATCAGGGTTCGCTCCCTGTGCTGTAGCTTTCTGCGGATTTTGACAAACGCACAATGAAAGGCATCCGCTGTTACAGGACCACACAGTGTGGCTTCACCACCCTGAAAATGCCCTGTGCGCACCCATTTATTTCTCCTTCCCCTTTCTCCCCGGACCCCTCTTCCCTCGCAACCACTGATCTTTCCACTGTCTCTGTCGTAGTGCTTTCTCCAGAACCATAGTTTTTTTTCAAACCAGATTCTTTCACTTAGACATACGCATGGAGATTTCCTCCATGCATTTCCCTGGCTTCACAGCTCAGTTCTTTTTACTGCTGGATACTAGTCCGCGGTATGGAGGTGGCAGTTTGTCCATTCAATTAAGGAAAAGCGTCTTGGCTGCTTCTAAGTTTTGGCAATCATGAATACAACCTTCCGATTTTAACGGTTGGTGCTTTACCTGTGCCAAGCAGATTGCACACAATTTTTCTTGTGGCCAATACTAATGCCGATCAATCCAGGAAAGGAAATTCTGGGGAAGTTCGTTACAGCTTAGCTAATTTAACGCAGGGCAAAATCACCACAATCCACTCTGGACAACTTGTTATCTATCTATCATCTATCTATCTATCTATCTATCTATCTATCTATCTATCTATCATCTATCTATCTATCATTACCTATTAACCTAGTTTCACTCTCAAGCAAAGTGACTAGTAAAATCAAGCCTTCTGTAACGAGATGTAACTACCCCACCTACAAATAAAAACATGATAATCCCTCCCTGAAAAAGGATATCAAGTCTGATATGCAACTTTATTTATCTCTGGATACTCTTTCCTTTTTGGACTGTGCTCATTATCCATTAGGTCTCCTTGACTATAAATACTGAGATAAAATGTTAACCACTACTCACATATCACAATTAACAGGTGGAAAAGGGGAAATTTGTTAATATATCACAAATGTGTCTGATAAAATTAAGAAGAAATACTCATAACTATTATAATGTTTATTTATGTAACTGGTTACATGTCTGTAACTGGTAGTTATAACTTCTATGCCTCTTATTCTCTGTTTCCTTTGCCCCCAGAAAACACCTTAACAGTTCATGGTTCCTTAGCCAGAGTTCAAAATCTTCTTTCCTGAAGACTCTGGGTTATTAGCAGTCCTGTGGGTACTGGACTCTTTAGAGTTCCATTAACTTTTATTCATAGAACAAGGGAATATTAAGGGGCATCCAGGGAAATTTCCTGCATTCCAGACATAATCTTCCCTTATTTTTATTGTGTATAGCAACCCACCTCCTTGATAGTCAAGATCAATCACCCCAACCAGGACAGTAATTCCATTTCTTGCCTGTTTGGTTCACTGACCTGAGGAGCACACGGTGATCAAATGACCCCCTTAGCTTTCCAGTTTAATAGATGATGGCTGGTTTCCTGACAAGGACCTTCCATAACCGGACATCGAGGTTCTGACCGAAATATGTGAGCTAAGCATTTTCTTATCTCAAGTTCTCTGGTATACCAAGAAGCAATCCACATTACTACTTACTCTGCCCAAAGTGTTTGAGGGTAGAAATCCTTGATCAACCAAAAGCTTGCCTTCTATGAGTGCTTCCAATTTCAGAGGGGATAATTTATATAACAACGTTGTCACAGTATGCTGTGGACAAAGTCCCTTTCATAAATGATAAAATGAACATCGGAGGCTTTAAATATAATAGTATCAGAGAATCAGAGAATTTAGAGTATAATAGAATCAGAGAATTTCAGATTCTCATCTTTAAATTTATGTTTCCCTGGAAACACTTTGAGGACTAATAATTGAATCAATAGAGTTCACTCAGAGAAGTGAAGTGCTGGGTATTATATTACAAGTAATATTACATGAAAATTAAACATTCCACAATTGTGAAAGAAGCTGAGGAAATAAAAGTCAATAAGAAATATATTGGGGCACCTGGTGGCTCAGCTGGTTAAGCGTCTGCCTTCAGCAGGGTCCTGGGATCGAGCCCCAGATTGGGCTCCCTGCTTAATGGGGAGCCTGCTTCTCCCTCTCCCTCCACTCCACCTCCTCCCCCGCTCATACTCTCTCTCTCTCAAATAAATAAATAAAATCTAAAAAAAAAAAAAAGAAGAAGAAAGAAAAAGAAAAATATTGCTCAAGAGCCCAGGCCTGGGTGAACGAACTGAAGATTGAAGGAAGCTAGACGTGTTCCCAGCAGGTAGCTTGAAGGTAGAGAACTGCACCACCACTGCTCCTCTCAGTTTAGAAAGACACAGCTCGCTGTGCCCTCGCAGAGTGCATTAAGGAGTCTTGTGTCTCTGAGCCCCACAGTGTTAGTGCTGCCTGCCCCTTGAGAGCAGACTCTCTCAAGACATTCTGAACACTTCCTTGAATAGCTCTGGACCCGAAATACTTCTATTTAACAGTTGGCTCTTCTGAAACTAGTCCCAGTGGGAAAGGAAAGGCCGGAAGCAAACAAAGTGTCTGTGAGAATACCGTGAACCTTGAAATAGGTCTGTTTGGAAATAACTTTTCCTGGTGTGTATGGCAACATAGGCAATTCTCAGGCCATGGCAGTAAGAACGCTCATTACAGCTTGAGCAAACACTGATGGTCACCCCATTTTTTTGCTGGCAGAAACGATCCCTTAAAATAGAGTCTAAAGTTGACAACAATCTTTTTAATATTCAGGGTTGGTTGTTTCAATCAAGATGCAAATAATGTTCCTACGCTCGTTAGATCTCATAGTATATTTGTAGATTCCTCTACTCATCTCTTTAATTTTAATTTTTGCAATTTATTTGTTGAAGAAACTGACTATTTTTCTGGTAGATTTTTCCACTGTGTGGATTTTACTGATTGCGCTCCTGTTGTGTAGCTCATCATTTCCAGGGGTTCTTGGGTCTTCTGCACATCGATAGCTGGATGTAGAGGCTTCGTCAGCTTTGATCTTTTTGGCCACACTCCTTCATCCAGCAGAAGGCCCACCATGCCTGATTTTCTCTTTTATGCTGATGTCCATAGTCACTGATGATAATTGGCTAGGTCCATTCATTCATTAGAACTGGCAAAATAGGGCGCCTGGGTCACTCAGTCGGTTAAGTGTCAGCCTTCAGCTCAGCGGGGAGTCTGCTTCCCCCTCATCCTCTCTCCCTCCCTCCTGTTCATGCTTTCTCAGGCTCTCTCTCAAATAAAGAATTAAAATCTTCAAAAAAAAAAAAAAGAAAAGAACTTGCAAAATAGTGATATCCTAATTTTACTATTGCTTCATTTTGGGGGTATTCACTACTGGCCAATGAGACACAAGGAACATCTCCTGGTGGACAGAAGCAGGGTGCGCTTCTAGGCAAGCTATCACTTCTTAATTAAAAGAGAGGGAGGTGCTGAGGACCACGTGCTTTCATCTTCTTGGTATAGGTGTTGTATGAAGAGCTAACTCTTGGAGTTGTCACAGCCACCTTACAATCACGTCTTACAATCTGTTGAGGTTGCCAATAGATTAAAGAAGCAGATTTTTTAAAAATCAGAAAAGACGGAATTTTATGACATGCTTGATCTGTGAACCAAATCTCTGAACTTACTGTCATCTCATAAAATAAAATAATCCATGTTATTTTAAGTCACATTTATTCAGTTATTATCTGACCTGTGGGCAGAAGCATGCTAAATAATATAGTCCCCGATGTGGGTTGGTTATATTCTTACGGTGTTCTGGTGAGCTGGTACACTAACGTCCATCTCTCACCTACTACAATATACTCTATTACGGACACGAGTTACATTAAATAGAGCCAGCGATCTTAACTGACCCCATCCAAATCAGATCCAACCATCACCGTAAATGCCCTTGACACTTTGATCTCTGCAATCGTAAGTACAACATCTTCTGGAATTCTTTATTTAGACCTGAAAGGTATCAGTAAATATGGTCCTCTCATTATATAGGGGAGGATCAAAGGAATAAGATGATTGCGTGCCACGTATGGAATCAATAAGATGACAATATGTTCATCAATGCTCCACATGGTGATAAGAAATATCCTAACACGGTATTGTTGATATTCACTCCGTACTTCCTGTTAGATTGATTCTTTGCCAGGATGCCTGTCTGTATTGTATTTGGTTCCATTTATTCCTATGTACTGTCTTCTGATGCTTCCCATTCATTTACCCATGGCCCAAATATTAACCATATTAACATCACCCAACAGAGGTTCTTAGAATCCTTTCTGTGTCTGAGATCTCAGAGTTATCTAGGAAAGGAACACAGATTTCCTTCACCTAAAAATAAAGAATCTTAGATCGGGGTATTTGTAAACTCTTTGCGTGCACAGACTGTTTCCTCCCAAGTTATGCTAAGAAAAGAAGAATTTCTTGCCTCTTTCCTGCTTAGGCCTGTCTCTGCCCAGTTCCTGATAGGTCACCGTCAGGGGAAAAGGCATTTCTAATTGGGTCAAAATCTGAAACACTCATTAGATTGCATTTAGTAACACGCAGGGCTACTGCATCTTAAAGAGCAAGACCAGAAACCCTGCCTCTGTGTCTGCGTCTGCCATTCTGCTCAGCCTTCCGCACACGGGGCAGCCAGAGAACTAGCTGGTCTCCCTAAAGCAAAGCCATTTCACATTCACTCTCTCTTTTGCTTCCTTCCTTCATCTGATTGTCAACAGGGTGGCAAAATCCATGAGTCAGACTAATAGGAGAAAGAGGAGCTGTAAACCTACTATATCATCAAAAACCTATGCTATTTCACTCAAACCGGACTTTACCAGAACTCTGCATCATGATGCGAGCATTTGGGCGTTGCTCCATGAAGAGATACCGTGGTTCTTCTTTGCTAGGTCTTGCATGTTGACCTGCTACCAGAACACCATGGAGAGGAGGCTAATACTTCGACATTCCTTGTTCTCTGGACATAATTATATCACAATTATAATAAAACCAACCCATGATTCATACCCTATTTGTTCAAAACATGGAGGCAGAGCATGTGAAAGCACCAGGAGTTGGTTTTCCCGTTTGCGCAGGTCAGAGCAGAAATTTCTTTCTTCCCTTACCGTCGACAGAGTCCCATGCAAAGCTCCCTCCCAAACAGGTAGCATGTCATTAAGGTGGCTTTTACTTACCCTAAAAATCCCTTTTGGGATGGAAGATTTTCCATAACTAGGTCTGCCTTGACTGCCTATTCTGGTTTAATTTTAAAAATAAGCTTCATTTTTAGGGTAGTTTATAGAAAATTATGAAGATAATACAGAGACTCTCCATATACCTCACACCAAGCTGTCCCAGATTTATAGACCATTTAGTACAATTACTGATATTGTTACATTTACTAATATTAGTAAGTTATTATTACGTAATGTCTATACTTTATTCAGAGTTCCTCAGGTTTTTACCTAATGTTCTTTTTCTGTATCAGGACCTTCTCTAAGATGCCACATCACAGCCATCATGTCTCCTCAAGCTTCTCTGAACTATGACCGTTTCTCTGATTTTCCTCGCTTTAGATAACCTTGGCAGTTTTAAGGACCCCTGACTGGGTATTTCGTAGAATGCTCCTCTACTGGGACATGGCTGATGTTTTCCTCATGATTAAACCAGAGTGGGGAGTTTGGAGAAGGAAGAGTACAGAGGCAAAGTGCCAGTGTCATGGAATCGTATCAAGAGCCCTTACTACCAGCATGGCTGACCGCTGCTGAGGTGAGCTCGCGTGCCGGCTATAAGGCTTCTCTGGTGCAAAGTGGCTCTTTATGTGAGTACAGGTAAGGCAAGGAGGGTGGGAGGTGGTTACGCTCCACTTCCTTGAGCGGTTAGTGCCTACATAAATTATTTGGAACTCTGCATAAAAGGTTGTGATTGATTGAGTGAGTGAGTGAGTCACAGGTGGCCTCATGGATCTTACTCTTATTCCTATTCCTATCTTAGTCCTTGGTTTACAATACGAAGCTATTTCATTTATTTTGCTCCCCCAGTTGCTCCAGATTTGGCCCTTGGAAGCTCTTTTTTTGGTTCCCAATGGCCTTGATGAACAACCTCACTGAGGTTTTCGTTGTGTTCGCTTCTATTTTGCGCACTGTTTTAGCGGTTCGTACTTTCTGGCCCTGGGAGATACTTCAGGCCCATCTTGTGTGTTTGCTGCCCCCGTCCTAGATTTGGCCATTTCTCTAAGAAACCCTTGCTCCTTTTCTGAGAGAATGGTTTCAGAAGCCAAGATCGGGGTGTCTGATGTGCTTCCTAGTTCAATTTCTATCTCGTTTTCATCATTTCTTCTCTTCGTTTTTGTGTCTTGCACTTAATTTTAATTTTTAGAAATTAAATTAGAATTTTAAATTTAAATTACTTTGCTATTTTCTCCTCTATCCTTTCTCATTTAGAGTTTGAGTTGTGAGATTTAGCAAATAAAAACAGCCTGCCCAGCTAAATTTGAATCTCAGATAGACAAGTTTTAGAATAAGTATGTCCCATTTAGTTTTTGGATCATACTTATACTAAATTAATTGTTTATCTAGAATTCAAATTTGGATGTGTTTCTTATATTTTATTTGGCAACACTGCAGATTTTTTTTGTCGGGGGGAGGGGAAGTGGTAGATTTTCATACTGCCCTGCCCTGCCTATTAGCAAAAGCATTCACAGCACACGCTTTGCCCTCTAACCTCAATGTGACTCAGAACTTAAGTCTCTGGGACTTGGTAAACTTCACTGTTTGGGGGGCAGTACAAACTCCGCATCCAGACCCCATGGCATCTTAATTGGCCTCTGAGTTTACTTAGGAGGCTCAGCAGCAACAGTCAAAGACTGAGAACGCCTTCTCTCCTTGCAAACATTCAGGGTAGGACCATTACACCCTCGTGGGAGCACCCTGCCCGGCCATTAATCCAGAGGACATGGCTTGGGGGCCAGTTAGGATCTAGGAAAAGCTGAAAGCAAGGAAAGCTTCCCTTTTACTTATCGTCTTTATTTTGAGTATCCCTTGCCGAAATAACATCACTGTCTTCTCTTTGACCTTTGCCTGATAAAGGTCATTTCTGTTGGATCGTGGATTTTTCTTTGAAAATGCATTTGCTGCAGAGTCACATCTGGTTGAAAACAACGGTGGGGTGTGTGTGTGTGAGAGAGAGAGAGAGAGTCTGTGCATTTGTGCTTTCCTGGATCTATGGATACATGCATATGTGTCAGTGTTTGAGGGTTCCTGGGCCCAGTTGCAACATGGTGCCCCCCCCAACAAAAAACAATTCCCTGCAACGAGAGCTGGGTGTTCTACAATTCAACTCCATTCTAGCACTGTCTACCGGGCCAGCATCAGACCTCACTGGTTAAAGGCTCCGTCCCCCAAGATTTCACATGCCAGTGGCAAGTCCAAGTTGTTACCTGTATTTCTGATTGTCTGGCTATAAATCAGAGATTCTCATGACCCCTACCGCCTCCACCCTCCCACCCCCCACCCCCGCTTAGGTTTATTTAATTTGCTAGAGTGGTCATAGAATTCAAGAGAAATATTTTACTTACTAGATTACCACCTTATTATAAAAGGATAGATATAGCGTGGGAACAGCAAGAGAGAAGAAATGCATAGGGCCAAGCATACAGCAAGAGCACAGAATTCCATGCCTTCTCCAGGCAGGCCACTCTCTCCACATCTTCATGGGTTTAGCAACCTGGAAGCTTTCCAAACTTTGTCCTTTTGGGTTTCTATGGAGGCTTCATTACACAGGCATGATGGATGAAATCATTGACCATAGACACCCGACTCAACCTCCAGCTCCTCTCTGGGGGCCAGAAGTCAGGGGGTGGGACGGAAAGTTCCAACACTTTAATCACAAGATTGGTTGCCCTGACAACCGGCTCCCACTCAAGGATGTGGTCCAAAAATCACCTTATGAGCATAATAAGAGACACTTTTGTGGCTCTTATCATTTAAAAATTCCCAAGGATTTTAGGAGCTCTATGCCAGAAACGGGCTGAAGAGCAAATATATATTTCTGATTATAAATCACAGTACCAGAGTGATGGGTAAGAGGGAATGTGTGTCTGTGGGTAGGAGTACTTGTGGTATTCAGCGGTGTGTGTGTCAGTGGGAGCTGGTGTCTATGCATGCGTGTGTGACTGTAGGATGCTAAGTGGGGATATGAGGGTCTGTGGGGTGGTAGAGACGGCTGCGTAGCAAGCAGTGTGGTAATATATTTCTATTTGCTCTTTTGAAATTGTCAAAAAATTGGCTAAAAAGTCACAAATGATTTTCCTTGGATTCTGACTAATTAGAATTTTGTTGCAAAAGTATGACGCATGCTCCCTCTCTCCTGCCTAAGAGGAACTTCAGTCCCTTTCTTCTTCCTTTATTCTCCTATCCTCTAAGCCCAACATTCAATGTATAAAACCAAGCAAAATAAGCCACTATGGACAGATCGCGTATTTGATCTGCGAGAAAAGATGTGGTTCAGCCAGGATCCTCATCCAGAAAATATTGTTCATTCTTTCTGAAGTTTTGTGGCTGAAGCAAGAGGCTCCAGAAAGAACACTTGATATTAAATTGTGGAGCTCATGAGACAGGGTTCACAACGTGCCGACAAGTTGCAAGCATCCCAGCAGCCAGCTCCTCACACAGCTGCAACAGAGCACTGATACTCTGGGAAACACACCTCTTTTATCACCCTTTCTCTCTTGTTCTCCTCTCCTTTGAAAGCTTCCCAAATTCGAGGAGGAAAAAAGACATGGCTTGATGTGAAGAACAGCCATAAGTTGAAGGTTCATATCACTTAGAGCACATGGGACAACAATATCAATTATTTACAGTAGAAACTATGAAGCATTCATATTTTATTTCATGTCAAGAACCACATGGTATGGAGAAGGCAGGTGCTACAATGGGTTTCAGGGGGATTTGAAGACACTCAGTAAGACACTCTATGTCAATACACATTTCCCTTGAAACACAAAGTATACCTCGCCCACAAGAGCCTGCATCAAATTTACAAAATAAATACAAAAAGTAATATAAAGTTCTCTTAATAGCTGCTGAATTCACGAGTCTTAGCCCTGGATGAGACAGTGCAGTGTGCAAAGCAAAGGCACGGGGGTAGAGGCACCGTGGGCAGGATATTGGTGAGGAGGAGAGATGGGCCCATGGCCCTCCATTCCAGACAAAATAGAAACACCACATCACAGGCAGTCTTGCCTTATCTGCACTCTGGCTAACTCTGCCTGGTGGAGGCTAGAGAGAGCATTAGTGAAGAATTAAATTGATTTATAATATAAGTCACGGAAAACAGAAAAATATCAGACTTGGAAGTTACAAAGTAAATTAAAAAGTATTTCACACAGTAATCACATAATTTAATCCATATTATTTTACAATTTTATGTATTTTAAATTGAGGTAGTGTTTTTGGAAATTATTTAGATATAATGACTGTCCCTCTGCTTTTGTATGCTTTCACCTACTAAAGCAAGGATGAGATTGTATGTGTGTGATATTACATATTATACATGCATGAGTGTGTGTAAATATATATATGTTTCATGAACTTAGGTAATTCATTTTAATTGTATAATATAACATAACTTCCCGAATTTTGCTTTCAAGTACATTAAGATTTGAAAATCTTTCTGGTTAGTGCAGAGAGTTATAATTCACTTTCTATAATTTTTCTGTGATATGGATTAATGATAGTTTATTTGAACCTCCCACTTCTAATGGAAATGTAAAGCTAAACTTTATCAAATTTCAATCACAGTAGCATTTTATGAGCGCATATGTACTGATTCCATCAACTCACTAACAGGTATGATTCAATATTTTAAAAACTGCCAATCCATTCTGTAAAAAATATACCACAGAGTTTTAATTTTCTTTATACATAGTTAGATTACCTTTTTAAAAATTTTACTTATAATTTATATTTTTTCTTCTCTGGAAGAACGTTTAAGTTGTGGGATTTTTAAAAGTTACATGCCTTGCAAATTTATTTGGAGATGTTCTATACATATTTTCGACAATACAATATATTCCAGCATATATTTTTCCTCTGTATTTTATTTGTCTTTTAATACGTGTTTATGAGGTCGTTCATCTTATAAATAAAGTTGATTCAGTTGAATTTTTCAATCTTTTCCTGCATTGATTTTACTTTCTGTGTCTTTTTAAAGAGAGCTCCTTACAGTAAAATTATAGTCATGTTCTCATATAATTTCTTACAACACTTTTTGAAGTTCTTTTTAAAGACAGTGTTCTTCGATCATGTATTTATTTGTATAAATGTATGAAATGTTGATCAACTTCATTTGTTCTCCAAATCCATGACTAAATGATCCCAAACAACCTATATTACTTAATTTGCTCCTTTCTTAAGGATCTGAAAGGCAAGAACTTCCTTGCACGACCTGCATGTAATTCACGGTCCGCCTCGCTAGGGGACACCATCCACACAGACGTCAATGGGGATGTCGCCCTGAGGGTTGTAGAGTAGGTGTCTGCCTCTTAAATGCCAGTTCTCAACTGAATTTCCAAAGCTTGAGTGTTTATTTATGTACTCCCTTTTCTGTTCTAATGACCAGTCTGTATGCAGTTTGCATTAATATTATTTTCCTTTAGTTACTCGAATATATATATATATATATATTCGAGTAATCTAATCTCATTTTTTAATCAAACTAATCTCATTTTTTAAATGAAATATTAGCTAGCCTTTTGGATTCTTACACATTTTCTCTTCCATATCAATTTTAGAAACACTTTGTCAAAGTCCATGAAAAATCCTATTGGGACTTGAGTAGGATTGGTTTAGATGTATATATCAATTTGGGGAGGAAGATGGTCTTTACAGTATTGATTCTTGTCATCCTTGAACTAAGTAGATTTCTTCATTTACTCAGGTATGTATTTTAACTGTCTGGTTATATGACCCTATTTTGTTTTTCTCCCATAATATTTTAAGGAGATGAACTACATTGATATATTTTCTATCACTGAAGCTTCCTTGCATTTTTAGAATTAAAATATTTCACATAAGCTTGGTCTTCTATTTTTTTTAACATATTGCTGAGTTGTGTTATTAAAGCAGGGATGCTCATTATCTGAGTATTCCTAATGTGAGTCAGCATTTGAGATTGCCTCTAAAGAACCAAAAAGAAAGGAAAATATTCTAGTGGTCTGATGAATTACGTTAATCCCCTCTCAAACATCCCTGTCTGTTTAGCACGGACTGTCAATCATCGCCCACGTAGTTAACCTGGGTCTATCTCCAGCTGATTGTCAGCTAGTTTAGTCATGATGAGTACAATATAAACAGACTGCAAAATAAAACGACAACTATCACAGGAGATGTAGAAATTTAGGAGTTAGTAAAAGCATTGGAAGAATGTTCAAATCATTAATTCATTCAATAAATATTAATAAACCAACTGTTACATGTCAGGAATTATTTTGTCTGTTGGGATATAATAGTGAAGCCAAATGAGTAAAATCCCAGCATTACATAGGGATTATATTCTATTGGGAGACAGAGTTAATGAACAAATTATTAAATTGAAATAAAATAAAGCGCCAGTTAGTGATGAATGTTATAAAGATCTGCAAGAGCAAATAAAAAACTGAGTAAAGCACAGAGTTTGAAGGTGGGAAGAGTGGTTATTTTAGAAAACTAGCCAGGGATATCACACAAAAACAACTGAAAAAAATGTCAGCATTTCAAAGAGACTTAAAAAATTAAAGAGAAATAATGAATGCAAAAATATACATTTTAACATCAGAAGATTAAAAGGTTGTTGGAGACAATGTTGAAGCTCTCAAAAGTATTTTGCAAAAATATCCTTCCTTCAGTGATAACAGGCAGCAAGCAAATATGGAGGGAACAGAAACAGGGAAATTCTGGCACGTGGTGACTTTAGGAAAACGATAGTAAAAAGAGCAATAACTAATACATTTTGAGTTCTAATATTTAGTATTTCTGGCAAGTGCATCATAATAACAACACGAATTTTATTAAATGTGATAACTTCAAACAAAACTATTTTTATATTTAGTTGCACTCTGTCAAAGTAAAACCTAAGTAATCTAAACCTTTCTTTATGCTTTGCTCTGAAGTGTTGAGCTGTGTTTTAATTTATTGCAATTTAGTAGCATTTCTGAGTCCCCATAGATTCAGATCATAAAGGTGTCTTTTTTTTTTTTTTTTTTTTAGAAAGAGAGAGAACACTCACAAGTGTTGGGGAGGAGCAGAGGGAGAGAGAATTGTAAGCAGGCTCCATCCCCAGCTTGGAGCCACACCCTATCCCAGGACCCCAAGACCATGACTTGAGCTGAAGGCAGACGCTTAACTGACTGAGCCACCCAAGTGCCCCAAGGCCTCTGATTTTTAATTGGAATTAATGAGTTTGAATTTGTAAGTTACTTTGGCTTATATTTCTTATATTTGTCAGTTACTTTGGCTTATATTTCTCTCTCCTTCTGCCATTTTGTTCCAGTGTGGGCACTGAAGTTTTGATGACCTTGTAAAATGTGTACTAGAACTTTTCTTTTTTTTTTTTTTGGAAGATTTTATTTATTTATTTGACAGAGAAAGAGAGGGCACAACCAGTGAGAGTGGCAGGCAGAAGGAGAGGTTGAGGAAGTAGCAGACTCTCCGTGGAGCAGGGAGCCCACCGTAGGGCTTGACCCCAGGACCCTGGGATCATGACCTGAGCTGAAGGCAGACACTTAACTGACTGAACCACCCAGGCACCCCTGTACTGGAACTTTTCATCTTTTTCTCTGTTCTAGAAAAATTTATGTAATAAATTTATATGAGATACAAGTATTTTTAACACTTGATTCCATAAACCTTCTCGGGCCTGTGCCATTTTCAGGATTAATAATTGACTGACATTTAGAAGTTTTTTTTCCCTTATATTCAAGTATTCTAACTTGAAGTGGGTAATTCTGATAATATTTTCTAAGCATGGTATAGAAATATAGTGCTATATTATTGTGCATATTACTATCCTATGCAATTTTTGAAGTAAAGTTTTTATACAATGAAAAGTACAAATTTTAGGGATATATATATATATTTTAATGTTCAATGATTCATTAATTGTGTATAAATCTTAACTAGTGCATACACCTGTATAACCTATCTCCATCTCAAGATAGAAGCAATTTCTATGATGTCTCTTCCCAGGCAATTTCCACTCCTGCAGAAATCCAGCCACCTTTCCCATTTTTGTTCACCATAGATTAGTTTGCCAGTTCTGGAATGTCCTGTTAATGGAACCATAAAGAATGTACTCTTTTGTGCATTTTGTTTTAGGCGTATTTCACTCCACGAAATTCCTATAAATTTCATCTGCCCTGTTGTCAGCTCACCAGTGTTTGTCTCTGAACATCCGCGGGAAGCTCTCCTGAGGTCTTTCAGATTTCAGCTTCTGCTTCTTCACTGAGTTCCCCAATGTCTCCCAAGGTCTCTGATGTACGATTTGGGGGCAGAGTTTACGTTAGGGTTTCTCGTGTTCATCCCATTCTATAGCTCTTTTCCCTTATCTCCTTTCACCTGTCCTTCCTGCCTCTAACTCTTTACTTTGATACCACAAAGATTGTGACTTTCTACCACTCAAACAGTCTGTGGACATTGAGGAATAACCTTGAAAGAAAGAAAGAAAGAAAGAAAGAAAGAAAGAAAGAAAGAAAGAAAAAAGAAAAAAGAAAAAAGAAAAAAGGAAAAGAAAGAAAAGAAATGAAAAGAAAAGAAAAAAAAACCCACACAATTTCAAATCTCTCCTGGTACAGTTTGGTTCTCATTTCTTTCCCCCTTGGGAGACTTTCCAAAAAGTTTGGTAATGTTATTTTAATCTTTGGTGCTGCTTTTATAAATGATATTTGTGAGCAAAGTAGTTCGACCAAAACACTTCCTTGTTACTAGAAGCCATACATATATTACATGATTTTAAAAATCCTTCCAGGTAATCTGTAAATATTTCCTCTCCAAGTATCCATCTTTTTGACTGTGTATTTTACTTCCTGGGGGCTTGCTTTGAATTTGTCTTTAAACTGGTGAATCAAGTTGATATTTATTTTTATTTCAGATGCTATTGTTCTCATTTTATAGAGGCAATGTGTGCTCAAATCTTTCTGAGGACCATCAATTATTTTTTAGAAGTTTTATTCTGCGTTATACATAAATATTTCACATGAGAGGCAACATGGAATGGGAGGCTTGGGAATTCAATCTGGGCCTATATTTTATCTTTATCTCTAAAAATCTATGGAAATTTGGGAAAGCTGCTCTATGAATCAGAGTCCAACCAAAGAAAATAAAATATTAGCCATAAATAATGTAGATGGGTTTTGTACCAGGAATTGGACTCACAGGTGATGAAAGTGACAGAGAGGCCACACAGTGGAGAGGAAGGCAGCTGAGATATTAACAGGGAGGGGGCCTCCATTATCTCTTGGTGGCACGGAGGAAGGGGGTATTGCTACCAGAGTCTGCACAATAAGAAAGCAAGATGCACCTGTCTGTTGAGAGACGACGCTTCACATCAGACACAGCAGCTGTGAGACACACAGCCTGAGGCAGAAAGAAAAAGAGAGCAGTGTCCTTGCTTTTCTTTTCTCCTGCCTTGTGGTATATTTCTGGTGCTTCTGTTGGCCAAACCTGGAAGACCACTGGCACGGCTGCTTGGGCCACATGGCCAGAATTGCGGGATCAGAACAGGGAAACTCCAGGAGCAAGCTATGCTAACAACAGCACATCCATTGATACCTTGACTTGTTTGGCTTTGAAGTGACAATCTTAACGCCCAGCACTAGGAGTCTGAAGCAAGATTATGTGGAATAATATGGGCCACTTCCCAACTCGTCCCTAAGAAATGATAAATGTCAGGTAAATTTTCTGAAAATAAACTGCATATAGCTGTTATACTATAAGAAGAATTATACTGCACTTGAAAACATGTGTCCGTGTTGTAGACTGCAAAAAAAGGCTGTAGATCCCTCCCATTCCTTTAGGTTAAGATACGATTTCTTCCCAGCTTGATCTGTACATTAATACTGGTCCCAAATAAAGATATGAGAAGACGCTCAACCTCATATGCTATTAGGGAATGACAAGTTTAAATAACAGCGAAACACCACTACACACCTAGCAAAATGGCTGGAACGTAAAACACCGACAACACCAAAGTCTGGTGAGGTTTTGGGAGCAACGGGAGCTCCCACTCACTGTCAGTGGGAGGGCAAATGATACTCTGTTAGACAGTTTGGCGATTTCTTACAAAGTAAACATACTCTTACTATACAATCCAGCAATCATGCTCTCAGGTATTTACCCAAATGAGCTGGAAAGATATGTCCACATAAAAATCTGTACTTGAATGTTTTCAGCAGCATTATTCATAATTGTCATCAGTTGGATACAATCAAGATGTCCTTCGGTAAGTGAACGGGTACGTAAGCAGCAGTACAATGGACTATTATTTGGCTATAAAAAGAAATGAGCTATTCACTCATGAAAAGTCAGGGAGGAACCTTTAAAGCTTTTTGTTAAAGGAAAGAAGCCGGTCTGAAAACATTACATATGGTGTAACCATCCAACTATGTGACACCTGGGAAAAGGCAAACAGTAAGCAGGTCAGCAGTTGCTGGGGCTGAGACTGAGGGTCAGAAGAGGGAGAAACAGGTGGCAGAGGGCATTTGGAGGGCAGGAAAACTATTGGGTATGATAGTTCAGTGGTAGATACATGACATTACACGTTTAGCGGAACCTGAAACTGCAACACAACACAACTAGTGAGCCTTGATGGAAACTATGGACTTTGTTAATAACAACGTATCAATATTGGTACATTAACTGTAACGAACGTACCACACAGATACAGGACGTTAATAATAGGAGAAACTGTGGGCAGAGGGTGGGGACAGTGAGTATGTGAGAAATCCTGTACTTTCTGTTTAATTTTCTATAAACCTAAAACTGCTCTCAACAATATGGCCAATTAATTCAACTAGTAAACTTACATTGTGAAAAAAACAATTCTCATTTTCCTGTTTCTTTCCTCCGGAGACAAAGTCTACCCTTCCATCCGTTAAATCTGGCCTTGACCACGTGATGTGATTTGGCCAATAGTACAGCTAACAAATGTGAAGAAGCAGAGGTTTGAATTGTGCTTGCAGACGCGAGATTATCATCTCTGCTGGGAATCTCTTTTGCCACCAAGACAAGTCCAAACAAGTCTAATAAAGGACAAGACCCCAAAGCACAGAGGCCCGCCATCTCGCTTACTACCACTAGAGGAACCCACTATTAGCTAACTGAGACCACAGAAGTTACTCCAAGTGAGTCCAGTCCAAGGAGAGAAGCATTTTGTTGAGCCCGGTCTACACTGAAAACCTATAGAATTATGAGTAAATAAGATAAGCATTTAAATTATGAGTAAATAAATAAGGTTTAAATTCGCTGAAGTTTGCGGTGGTTTGTCACAGAGCAATGGAGAACTGAAGTCTAGGCATCCTGAGTTCTGGACACGGCTCTTCCTTCAGGATATTGGATCCCTGAGGAAGTCACGTTGCAATAGGATCCTCACTTTTCTTGACTATAAAATAAAGTAGCAGAGCAGAGAGCTGGAAGATGCTACCCCTATTTCTAGTTTTCTTCCAAATCTGAAATTATATGATTATGCAAAATGAACTTGGACTTTCTTCTCATTTTTTCCCTGTAAAGTTATTCAAAGATCTTTTTTTCTTATCCAAAGAATCTAGCTTGGAGGACTGTTTATAAATATCTCGTTATGAGAGCTCAGATCTCCCGTCAGTGACATGAGCAAGCAGTTCAAAGAACTCTCAGAGCCGGCAGCCACGTCAATATTGAGGCACTGTTCCATTGTGGCCATCATTGTGACACACTGCAAGGAAGGGCTAGGATCTAAAACCTGAGTGATTTTGCCCTGAATACCAGCCCTGTGGCTCTGTGATTCTGAGAAACCTACTGAATCTATGGTTATTGGCCAGAAGATACTCATAAACATATGAGGACATCTTCCTCTGAATTGGTATTCAGGGAAAGACAAATAAAGATCATTGAGACATCATTCCTCAGTCAGAGGATCAACATTTTTATGTTGGTATTAAGTTGGGTATAAAACTTTTGATACTGTTTGTTACTCACAGAGAATGAAGAAAAGAGGGCCTTGAATGGACCGATAAAGAGAGTGTCATATATCAAAGATTATAACTAATTCATTTTTGTGCAGTTGACCTTCAACCCATGAGGAAAAAAAAAAAGTTAATGACATGAAATACGTAGTGACCTAATGTTTAGGTAGAAAAAATGCATCAAACTGTATTTTTAGTAGGACTCTGCAGCCCTATAATGGGAAACAATGGTGGGGGTAGGGGAGGGCATGTGAGGCTCTGGGTCATTTCTCCATTTGCTCCCAGACACTATCTGAAATCCAGTGATACATGGAACAGCTTTTGGATGAATGAGGATGTTGTTTCCTGCTGCCTTGCATTTTATTGTCAATCTTCATACACCTAATTCTTTTTTTTCTCCACCCTTCAGTAACTGGCTCCATGATTAGTAAATATTAACAGTTAGCCTTCATGGAAGTCTTACAAGCACTAACTATGCATTAATGCATTGCATTCTAATATTCTCACAAATATTCTCTTTTTTATCCTCATTTTACAGAGGAGGAAAATAAGGCTCAGTGAGGCTAAGGAAAATGCTAAGAAGTGACACTTCTGCTGGGACCATAGGTGCTTAATCAACATTGAAAGGCCAGATAAAGGAATCCAGAGTTCACCATGCTCTGATGAACGTGAAGGGTTGCTCCTGCAGAAAATCTGTATTCGCAGTCCCCTAAATTTTCCAAATAAAATCCATGTCCTCTACCTGGTCTTCATTGCTGAGATCCCAACATGCTTTGTGCCCATAGTTATATGCCGTATTATTCGTGACACACACAAAATATAATAATGCCTCTTAACACTTTTCGCGTGAGTGAATAGCTCTGTGAATATCTGTTCCCTGGGGCTGGTGTCTGGGGTTGCTGTGGTCTAGTGAGAAGGACACACTCACCCGGTCTGTTGTGAAAATGAGCTGTTCCCTCCAGGAGGATGTCGATAGACGCTGCCCTTGGGGCTCAGATGACCCGGAGCCATTAGCACTCAATATCTGTGCCAGAATCTTTCTATCAATAGAAACATCTCTAGCAATCCATGTTTGCACTTAAAAGAAATATATCCAAGAGGAAATGACCCACTGGATCTAGCAGTAGATAAAATTTAAGCACATATGGTACCATTCCAGACCTCAAGAAATGCACTTTTCCCTCTTCAATTTGACCTGCTCAAGCAGCGGGTGCTGGGGTGCTGGGTGCTCTTCTTAGATGCGGCAACAAGAAGGTGAAGTGGCTGAGACCCTGCGTGGCAAAAGGCAAGGGTGCATAAAGGGAGCCAGAAGGGCTGTGAGCAGGGCCTCTACTTACGGGCAGCAGACACCCAAACAAGTTACTGAGTCTCTTGCTACCTCCACTGCCTAATTTTAAAATGAGAATCTACCAAACACGGGGTTTTGTGAAAACAATGTAAATAAAATAGATGGTTAATTCCTACTTTCTTCAAAGTAGTTGTGAGGCAGGGACCCGCTTATTTATTCCTAAGCCTAGAAAAGGTGTGCGGAGGGCCCACTTCTCATTGCCGGGGACACCGCAGAGAGGGAAACAAGGTCTCCGTGGAACTCACATCCTAGATGGGAGACCAACAACAAAAGAATTGGGCACTTAGAGGAATAGAAAAAGGAAAGGCCAGCGTGATGTATGTGGTACTTTCCAGACTGTATTACCTATGTATCTATACATATACATCTGGTTTTTTGCTAGATGCACAAAGATGACTGGACCTTTAAGGATTATCTGAATTTAATGCTTTCGATGCTTGATTCTGTCGAAGCACCCCAGACAAGATGTCATTCTTTGTCCGCTTGAAATCTCTCATGATGTGCTGTTCATTTCCTTAGACAATGTTTAACTTCCTTTTGAAGTATGTTCCACAGGAAAGTTCTTCCTTATGTCAGCATGGATTTAGGTTGCTCAGAACCTCTTGCCTTTGACCCTAACTCTACTTCTGTGTAGGAGATCTGACTCCTCTGGCTCATGACCACCCTCAGGCCTTTAGAGGGAGCCTTCCCATCCACCTTGAGGCAAAGAACCACCAAACACTCCAGACCCAGAATGTTCTTTTTCCACGTGTTTTAAGTGTGATTTAAGTACCAGACACTATAATGTGGAATAGGAACATGGGTGACAATTGAAAAAATGTCACGCTTGGAGAGGTTCACATGCTGGGTGAGGACTGAGACACAAACAGGTGAGTTATATAATACTACGGTTTGTGCCGCTGAAGAGGTGAACGCAATGTGCCATCGGTGCAAATGGAAGTGAGTATCTCATTTCCAGGCGTTGGATTCTTTATGAAGGGTCCACATGAGAATACCCCAGAGGGAGGCCTACCTTGAGGACTGAACCTTCAGATTCAGGTTCTGTGGGAAAGAGCAGAAACAAGAACCAAGTTAGTGACACATTAGCTGCACTTGTGCCCGGATTATGAAAATGCTGCTCTATGTATCCCTCTCCCATGGACAAGCGAACTTACTCATGGTATGTGTGCATGCATGTGTGTGTGTGTGTGTGTGTGACAGAGAGATTGACAGGAAGGGACAGAGTGTGTGTTAGGGGTTGTAAAAGGGAGGATGGGAAAGAAACATAAGCTGTACTTTCCAACACTTGAGTTTTCGCCACAACTGGTCAAAGCGCTATATTTGTGAGTGACAAAGGTGCCCACTCCCATCTGTTAGCTCAAATATGTGTTCACTAATACACATTCTCGTGGCTGGTTTAAAATAAGCTCAGGCTGCAAAGACATATTGTGCATAAGAAATATGTTAGTTGCTTATATAACATCTCTTTCCGAAAGTGCCCCATGCGTCGCCAGTTCAGAGCGAGCACACAGGAAGCAGGGGCCGCCCCTCGCGATGCGGTAGAAAGGGGCAGCGTGGGTCAGCCCTTTACGGTCAGGCAGATCTGAGTTCAAACACTCTCTCTGCCATTTATTAGCCCTCTGACCTTGGTCAGATCACTTTGTTTCTCTGAGCCTACATTTATAAAAAGCCTTGGATGTGCCCTGAAACTGCCTGGGTGTTATTTTCACAAGCAATACGGAGATGATGCCCATGGAAATGCAGTGTGATGGAGGAGGGGTTTTAGAAAGGTCATTCGGGGAGTAGTCCGTCTTGGGGCTGGGGCAGGCGCGGGTGATTAAGAGAGATTGTAGGCAAGTTGAAAAGTCTCTTTCAGTTTCCTAGGGGAGAATCTGAAAAGAAAGTTTGGGTTTTTGGCAACCCCCGCGCCAGGCTACCTGGCTTGTAGCAGGAACACAGAAGCCACTGGAACCAACTTTGCCTGGAAAAGGCACGATGGCTTTACAGCGGGAGTTGTATTTAGCTGACACTTGGATCATAAGTGGGAGTTTTACAAGCAAGAAAGAGAAGAGGAAGTATCCCGTGAAGAGGAGAAAGAGAGTACAAGGGAGCAAAGGCACCGAAGTGTATATGCTTTATGAGGATAAGGTGCGATGATCTGGTGAGGTGGGGTTGTAGTGCATGGGGGTTGGGAAGGAGGATCACACGGTGATAGGAGCTGGAGATGAGTAAGATTAGGGACAGATCATAATGGTTCTGACTTGGCTTCCATACTTATCTATTTTTTTCAAAGTAGGCCAATTCACTTGTGGATAATTTGCTGACTTATAAAAACAATTCCAATTCCTTGCATTTTCAACACTTGGTTACCACACCACCCTCACCACCCACCACCATGATTACATTGTGCTTTTCTTTTTATATCCTCCCCAGCTTGCGAACACTTTGTCTCTTGCCTGTCAGAACCACTTCTCTCCATTTTGCCTACATTCTGATTTTTGACCTCCAAGATTTCCTTCCTGGCCTCTTTCTGCTCAGGATGACTCAATGCTGTAAGATTCTGCAATTCAACATGTCGCAGGTAATTGTGCACCGCGACAGGGGGGCCTATGGAATCCAACCTCTTGGGAAGAGTCCTTTCCCACCCCAGCCACCCCACACTGGGTCAAGAACCCTAGTATCAAACCTTCCTTGTCCTTCTGCTCTGACCATCAGTTGAGAGAGGAGGTGTCCTGCTGGTAGACCTCAGGAGAAGTGGTGGATGAGGAGGAGTCATACCAGCCCCATCCTACCCACAAACATCTTTGTTAGTTTCAGTCTCAAATATTCTATTCATTTTTATTTTTATTTTTTGGATGGAGCTGGAAAGTATTTTTTAAGGTTTTATATAAATTCAAGGTAGTTAACATGTCATGCAATATTAGTGTCAGGTGCACAATACAGTGATTCAACACCTCCCTACAACACCCGGTGCTCATCAGATCTGTTCACTTTTAATGTAGAGCACTGTTCTCAGCACCTCAGATGGCATATGCATGACTGACTAGAAGACTTTTGTTGTATGATCAGCTGGCTCACATTTCTCTCACACTGCTAGACGAAGAGAAGACAAATGTGATCCAATTCTTCATTCCCTCTTGGGATCTTAAGCTTTTCTTGGATCAAGTCAACCTTTATCTATAATTGAATGATTCCAATATTAGTAAAGATGATGGCCCATAGATATTAAATCCAGCACCAAGTCATTTCCTTTGGAGATGATGAAGGACCAATGTATCCCACGTTGGCGAGAATAATTAACTTTGGTGGTTTGCTGTGTGTGCACATGAAGTGATGTAGCTTTCAGAAGCATTCACCTGCACACACACTTACTTAGATGCTAACGATCTGTTCAGAGCATTTTTCATTCTTCAGGTAAGGAAATAAGGGAGGGAAATGCGTGTGTTTTCCCAGTGTTACTGCACGAATTCCTGCACACAGTACATGTGGGGAGAGGAGAGTGTGGGTTCGAGTTTTCCAAGAAGCTACTCAAGTGCTCTCTCTGCCAGACCACACTCTTCCATCATGTTTATATCTCTTACACTCACATAATTCATCATAGATCCTGGAACCCAGGATATCGTTAATTTCTGTACCCCTGATATTAAGAGAAGGAATCAGCTCATTTTCTTAGAGCCTGCTGCTTTTCATTTCCCATGTGAGAAAGATGAAGGAGGTAATCATGCTCTAGACTTTGGGAATGGGGTGTGACGAGGCTTTTGTATTGAGTGGGGAAGTACTCACTTGAGACAATGATGATTGGAGAAACATAACAATTGTCTCAACCATTCTGGATATGACAGAAGTAGGGGTCGAAGTCAGGGAATTGATCCAGGGAAATAATATAAAAAAAGAAAAGTTTTGACACAAGCAAGACTATTTATTGTATACTCTGGGACCACAGCAGAGGAACAGTAGAAGTGGTAGAAAACAGGAGAAATAGGAGGGCTAAGTGTGTGAAGGATTCTCAGAAGTGCTATATTTATAACACAGCACCATGTTAATTTGGTTTGTGGAAAATGAAGGTCCGAGGTTTAAGTAAAAATAATTTCACATCACCGACTGAGAAATTCAAGGTTTTCATTCATGTGGGAGAAAAAAATATGAACTGTTTGGTAAGTGCCAGGGATGGTATACGGAAATAGGTTTGCATTCACTGCTGGGGGAAAGGTAGAGTCATAGGCCACGTTGGAAGTAATTTTGAAAATTATATTACAATATGAAATTCACAGACTACATGACCTAAAATATTAATTTCTGCTGGCTACCCTAGAGAAAAACAAGGAGACAGCCACAAGGGTGCCCCTTAAAATACTGTATATAATACTAAACATTACAAATCCATCTTAATGTCTAATAATAGGAGAATGGCTAAGTAATATGTGTGTTCATCTCTTATAATACCACGAAACAGTTAAACAGTTAAAAGTAAGTAAGTGTATGCACTGATGGAGGAAGTAATCCAAGATATATTATTGAGTGATGAGTATAAGAGAAGCAATATATACAATGTGAATATACTATATAAAGATCGATAGATAGATAGATAGATAGATAGATAGATAGATAGATAGAGATATATATTCATACTATAAATACTGCATTTTTTTTTTTTTACAAAACATATATAATTAAAGGTCTGGAAGGTTATGCACCAAATCCAGAATACAAGTCTTAATTTGTGATAGATTGCACTATTGGCCCTACTTCTTCACTCCTCACTGTACCCATGCCCTGAGCATGAGATTTTTAAGATACTCTCATTAATGGACAGAATATCTGTACCTGTGATTTCACTCTGGTCTTAGCTACGCTTGCTTTGGTCTATGTAACAAGGTAGAGATAATGGCACCAGGTCTGATGTAGGCCTTAAGAAGTCTTACACGTTTCTGATTCCCTCTCTTTCCATAAGAAGAACACCTGGGAGAGCCCGCTAGTCACAGAAGAAGGATGAGAGTTTATGTGGATCTGAGCTGCCCCAGGCAACCCCCAGACTTGCAGTGAGAAGCAAACTGCATAGCTCAGAGCAGACCAGCTGTACCCACCAGTCCGCACATGCAGGGTGAAAATAGGGCAGGTGTTTTAAGCCACTGAGTTTGGGCTGGATCGTTATGCAGAATTATTGTAGTGATAGTTGACTAGTACATTACCTTATTTCTGATATATTTTTTTTAAATAAACAAGGAGAATAAAACAACGGACACAAATACATTACAAAAATATATTTTTTAAAAAGTCAGCTAATGTTTGTCTAAGTGTTTTTTAGGAGATTCTTGTTTTGTTGAATATGGGAATGGAAGGCTGCTTTTTAAAGGCTGAGGGTGGAGAGGATACGTTGCAGAATAAAATGTGTACGTACTGCTATTTGTAAATGACAGTGAGCATGTCCGCGCTTTTACCTATGACTACAAGTGAACTGTTTGACCATGGACAACTCATTTTCCACTTCTGGAGCTTTTTTGTTTTGTTTTGTTTTTTTGTTTTTGTTTCTGTGGGGTTTTTCTGCAGGTAAAATGGAGGCTATGGGTTAAGTTTGCTGATCTAAAGTCTGTTAGACGGTGTACATTCTAAGATACTGCATCCTGCCCCACACACATCACTGTACCACGTATAATTGCTCCAATCTCTGATGCTTGGCTGTTTGGCCTCTGTGTTCTGCACTAAGGGAGAGTGTGGGAGACAATTCATTCAGACATATTTTTCTCAGAATCTCATGATTTCCTATCTTCCACCCCCTCAGAATGTCAATCTCCTGTTAAATTTTTAAAAAAATCTTTGGAATATAATTTCCTTGCTGTTTTACCTTCCCACAAGGCCATCGTCATGTCTTTTTTTTTTTTTTTCCAGGGAAGAGAATAAAAGCACACATGTAGTCTTCTTTACAATTTTAGAAAGAGAAACTAAGACATTTATATTTATTGAATTCAAAGTATTTACCAGGGTATGGGCAAGAACATTGTACAGAGTTTAGAAGCAGTGCAACATAGTTAAAATAACCAAATTTTGGGGTCTAAAGGATCTGGGTTTGAAATTAAATGGTGCCTCTAACCAGTTATGTGTCTTTGAAAATGAGCTCAACTTCTCTGAGGTCACGTGGCTAACTTGTAAAATGAACTTAGTACTAACATACACTTCCGTGGGTACTTAAGAGCATTAAAGGAAATAAATGCAAGTTAGGAATTTAGAGGAAGGTTAGGATATAATAGAGAATCAGTAGCTCTACTGTCCACACTCCTATGACATGCCTGGGAGGCGAATTGTGTCAAAAACATTGTATAGATAAACATTCTAGAACTTAAAAAAAAATAAATGTCAAATAAGGAGAAAGAATGTGATAATAAACACAAATGTGGAGATTAATAATAGAAAGCAGACAAATAATAAAAAAAACAAAATCTGGCTCTTCCAAAAATCAATCAATGGATCGAGATCTAGTTAGACTGATAACACAAAAATCGAGAAGTCAAATATTATAGTATCAAGAATGAAAGAGCCCTTATACAGACAGCAGTGTCTACAGAAAGAAAATGAGAAGGAAATTAGTGAAACAGTACAATCTGTAATGAGAAAGATCAGAAGTCAATTCTTTTTTTCAAGAATATGGAGATGGTAATGATGCCTCTTGTCATCAAAATGAGCTGGTTTAGAGGAGGTCTAATGTTGGAACATATCTGGAGATAACAAAGATTTATCCATCTATATGTTCAACTAGCCATCTGCCTACTCATTCACTCATTCGTTCATTCATGCATTCATCTTATTCAATTGGTAATGTGTGAAAGATTATGTTAGAAAGAAGGTAGAGACTTAATGATAAAAAATGCTTCCTACCCTCTTCTTAGAGCTCACGTTCTAGAAAGGAAGGTCAGGGTATGAGCATACTACAGTGAAGTCACAATAAAGTAGCAAGTGCAGTGAGGTCACTGATAAAAATGGGTGTCACACTCCTGTGTATAAACATGGAAGACAAGAGCTCTACCCGTGCTGGGGTAGGAGAGGGGAACCGAGGCAGGGACATCTTTACACAGGATTTGAATCCTTCACTTGGCTTATATGCAAAGATAGAGAACCAAAAATAATAATGATGTTGATAAAGAAAATGTAACTAAGTATTTGGGTCAGATTCCACAGTGCTGAGATAAAACGTCTTCCCAGTCACCTCATTCTTTCATTGGTGTTGCTTGCTGGGCTGGGATTGGATATCTTCCACCAGCCATGAAACGAAACAGCACAGGATTCATGCTCTGGAAGGAAATCCTACTGCAGAGTCCACCCCAGCCATCTCGATGATAAAATTCCAGATAATGTGCTGTTACTTCATTTGAAGTTTCTTGTTATGCAAATACACACATATTTTACTCAGGAGAATCTCATTAAAAGTGAGCAAGTTCCAGCAAGTCCTTGGTCTAATGGTTTGTAGTAACCCTAACCAGCTCAGAGCACCATGACAAACACAGAAAAAGCACTGGAACATTTATGCTCATTTGAGTTGTGCCTCATATTTCCTTTAAAGTTGGTTTTAAGTGTAAGAATGCTGAGAAGGAAGATGGAGGGGGAAAGTAATGGTGGTATGTCAGAACCCAGAGAATGGCAGTCAAGGGGCTCAAAACACTGTCATGTCTGAACCACAGAAAGGCAGAATATTTACCTCTTGGCTAATTTAATCAAAGTGTTCAAAATAAATCTAGTACCATTTCATTTTTTTGTTTGTTTTAAGATAAATATTGAAAACATTACTCATGAAGCCCTCATTTCGCTATTTCCACCTTTAATCATGACACTGTAGATGGTTTCATTTCCTTTAGCCATAGAAATAAGAGAGGGAAAACCTCTTTGTTACAATTGTTAGGTGCTCAGATCTAGCAGAAGTATGATTATTTATCACTGATGTTATTTCTAATTGTCTTAAGCATCAGCTCTATGTTTTTACCATTGCCCATCAGAAACTAAAGTAAGGTAGCAAAACCTTGACAGAACTAGTTTGGAGATTCTTAAAGGGGTGAGTGGCTATCATAATTCATCTATATTTCTTGAAAAGCTAATGGTCATCTTAAGCCTAGTTCCAAGATTTCTGTTTCACCAAGACCTAAAAAGACAAGAACTACATGCTTCAGAGAATATCACAATTCAATGCGTGTTTCCCCCACCTCCTCCCATCCGCTAAACACCATGAAAGTGATGCAAAGGTGGAGACAGAAGACACGTTTAAATAAATAAAGCTCACTAGGCCCACCTGCATGCCCAACTCAGTCTCGGAGACCCACCTTCTCCTTCTCTTCTTCTTCTTCTTTCCACCATAAGGCATATAAGATTCTTCAATGACACGCATATTTCCAGATAAACATTACTTTTGCTTGATGTTTCTGACATAGAGAACATTTGAGTTTGTACAGAATCCCATCTTTAATAGCTGGAATAAAACATTTAATTTAGACATATCCCACATTTACACAGAAGAAAGGTGAAGACAACATATAATTAAATAAAAGTAATGCTAGTCATTATTATGTGATGTTAATAAATAATGAGTCATGGAACACTACATCAAAAATGAATAATTTACTGTATGGTGACATAACATAATAAAAAAATAAATGAAAATAAATAAATAAATATGAAAAGGAATGAGCAAATTTAGAAATATAGATTTTCATCACAGTGCCCAATAGGGAAAAGAAGAATGAATATCTAGCTTGGATCCCAAATGAAGCCCTCCTTATCAATCAAGCCTACTAAAAACTAACCCTTGATTACATATTCATTTAATAATTACAGCGTGTTAATAAATGTGTTTAAATAAACTATAAGGTAGATGTAAATGTGTCTTTTTGACCAATGACAAATGATGAAACATACATACAATGTAACATTTTACTCTTAAACTATTAGATGTCTTCCTGACTTTGACATTTTTTAAGTACCTAACGAGTTGCCATGTGGAGTGTCCTACCCTCTGGATTTATCTGATTGTTTACCTACGCCGTTGCTTAAGTAGCTAGTCTGTTCTCTAAATTTCCCATAAGCTAGAAGTTAAGATTAATGTCTGATTAGATACAGGATAAAAAATTAGGGGGGGGAAATCCTTCCAGGTGATACTATTTATGTCATGTCCCATCTCCCCAGGAGGAACATAGTATCAGGTGGTCCCAGCAGCAGTGATGACGTATGATGCCTTTCCTAGGTGACGATGACCAAGTAGATTCCTTGTGAAGACACGTTTTTCATTTTGTGATTAGGAAGTAATCCACAGAGTGATCTCGCATTGGGTGAATATCCTTTTCCAAAATTGCCTTGCACCTAATGGTTTTATGCATCTACCAGTGTTCCTTGCCTGAGCTATTTCTTTTTTTTTTTTTTTAAGATTTTATTTATTTATTTATTTATTTATTTATTTATTTATTTGACAGAGAGAGAGCGCACAAGCAGGCAGAGCAGCAGGCAGAGGGAGAGGGAGAAGCAGGCTCCGTGCTGAGCAGAGAGCCTAAGGCTGGCCTGGATCTCAGGACCTGACCTGAAGGCAGCTGCTTAACAGACTGAGCCACCTAGGTGTCCCCAAATTGCTCTAATTTCTAAAAGAGGCGTGGTTAAATACGTAAGGCCGAAGTTTCCTGGTATTTGAAACATTTTCAAATGGTTCTACAAAATATGCGTCTAGTGTATTTCCATATAAATAACAATTCAATTCATAGTTAGCATGTATTGTATAGTTCTTTCTGGTGTTTTTTTTTTTTTTTTGTATGTTTGAAAATTTTTGCATTGTTGGAAAAAATCATGAAAATTGATTTTGCATAATCAAGCTAAATTGTCATGGAACACCTAAATGTATAATATGCAAGTTAAAGAAAATAATTTTAGGATCCGCAGGACTGATCATCTCTATCCAAGTCCAGGGAGCAAGAATGGATCTCAGTCAGCACCTAATGCATTATAATGTTATGTTTACTCTGTTGCTGGCTTCTTGCCCCTCTGACTTTAATTCTCCCTATGGATTCAAGGCTCAGATTAAGGGTCACCCAGGACCAGCTACATACTTTGCAGGACCTAATGCAAAATGAAAATGGAGGTCCCTTGCTAACAAATCATTCCCAATTTCAAGACAACAACAGTAGAATATTAAACCAAGGGAGAAGATCCTCCAAGCAGGGGCCCTGTGTGAAAGCACAGGCATAAGCCCACCGCCCTGGCCCTGGGGCTGCCTCCTCTCATTGGAAACACTCCCCATACTTGAACTGATAAAATCCAAGCCAACTTTACATGCTCAGTTAAAATGCCGCTAGAAGACAGCACAACCATCCTTAGGGCAGGAGTTCTGAATTATTTTCTCTTTCTTCCATTATTCCTAGCATTTTGCTTTGCATTTGCAAGCCTTTAAAGACAGGGAGAAGAGATGGTTAGTGAATTTACAAGGGGAGGATTTGGTCAAGGTTCACTACTTCCTAGATTTGTTTCTACCTGAATCTCTTCAGCTCGCATGTACCCATATTCTTGACTTATGAAAATGCATAAAATCTCTATCTCGCAGAGATCTTGCGTGAGAAAATACTGTCTTAATTAGGTCTAAAACACAAATACTAGTGAATGAATGAATGAATGAATGAATGGTCTGAGTGATACACATGTAGTCCCTGTCTATGCTGAACCAAGTGAGGAGGAAGGAGGGGTCAGCAGACCATCTTTCATGGGGCTGGTGCAGACAGCCAAATCCACAACACACATCCTGTGATTCCTTGTCCTCGGGTCACCAGATAATCACAGGCAAATCCTACCTGAATTGTATTATCCAGGCGCAGACAGAGAAAGATAATACGATTCCTCTTGCAGTGATACATGACTAAGCAGCATCACTCAGAAAAAATAATGCTTTCTCTAGTTAGCTTGCATTCCTTTCAGTAAGATTGAGATCCTAAGCATGGAAGTTAACCTTCCCAAGCCTCTTACTCCTCATGCATAACGTAAGCGTAACACGACAGTGCTGTGAAGGCTAGACTGTGGGTACCAGAATAGCAGCACGGAGGTGATGTCCCATATGTGGCAGTTTATGCCACAGCCACAACATCACATTTGTGACAACGATGTTTTCCTTTACAATGAATTGCAAACTGTAGCCTATTAACCACTAGACATCCTGCTCGCGATCTTTCACAGAACCCAATTCTCCCCTTGCTTTTGCTTTGTTTTCATTCTTTGAATTTCTCTTCAAACAATTTGACTCAACAGAATTAAAAGATATTTCTAGTTTTCTCTTATCTTATGAGGGCCTGTATTCTCCTGGTGGTGTTTTAGGAGCCGGAGCCCACGGGTCTTAACCGTGATTTCACCAGGTAATGTCTTGTTAGAATTCTTGGTGATGTCAGACCTAATCCAGCTCAGTAGTCTGACGCTGCAGTGGTGATTTTGGTGGCGTTTTTTATGTTGCAAACCTGAAGTACCTAATTTTGCACTTTTTAAAGTATCATTTTAAAATTAGAGGTCACTTTACCCATTATGGTCTAATGTATTAAGGATTTACCAGTCTGGTACATTGGCATATCTTTTCTGTTTAATTTATCAGGAAAGAATATCACATTTTTCAAATGCATGGACTGATTTTTATGGAGAGTTACATTCAAAGACAAGCACTCATTCATTTATTCATTCAGCTTAGTCGTTCACTCATTCTTCATTCATTCAACAAAGACATATGGACTGTGTCTCTGGCACTGTTTTAGGTGCTATTTAGACAAACCAGATGCAACTATGTAGCTTTTCCTATAAATGATTTCACAGTCTAGCACGATGTGATCTGAGCTCTAATTAAGATTTTCACAAGGGCACAGAGACCAGACAAGGAGGAATGCCTGTCTCCTTGAAGGCTTTGGGACACAACACTTGAAGACAGAAGTTTGGAGAAGGCAGAGAAGGAAGGAAGATCATTCTAGACAGAAGGAACATAAGAAAATATATTTCTAACCTGTATCAACTATGTATGCACGGTAGTGAAAAATCTGCTCTATGTGGTTGGTAAACACAGGTAAAGCTCCCGGCATTTAGAGATGTTTGAACAAAGTCTGCCTGTCAATCCAGCAGGTGTAGCGAAAAGGATAGGGGGTTGTGCTACAGACCTCTGTAATCACTTTAAATGTTGAGATTTTAGATAGAGTAGGATATGCGTGCAATTTACTCCAAATAATTAATGGGAGCAAAACCAAGGAAAGAATAGGAATCAGGGTTGAGAAAAAAAAGCAACAGGCAACGTGAAGAAGTATGCCGAAGGCTGAGAAGTGAGGTCAGAGGGTGATCAGAAAAATGAGGCACAAAGCCGGAAACCAGCCAGTTCTAGGAAGTTCTTGCTGTCAGGGTGAGAAGTTCAGGACAGAGAGAACAGTGATGTAAAGACATTGAGAGCCCCATTTCTATGTGGCACAATGGCGTTCTGTTTGCCTGGCGATGGGCCAGCCTGCTGAAAGGCATCCAGAAGGGTCGTGCACCTCCAAATGGCTCTCCAGAGCTTACAGAGATGAGTCATGTGTGGCCATAGGACAATTGACCAGATTTGGGTAAAACAAAGAAAATACCCAACATAGTTCATCAATTCATTGTGACTCACGCTTCACAATACAACACTCACGTCCAGGAAGCCCCGTTAGCGTGGAATCCTAGTAAGATGTGCACTGCTCTCTGCAGTTCTGGGCTCATCACACTTTATCTTCAATGCAGTCCTGCGAAACGGGAGCCCTTGTTTCTCCTGAGAAACATTGAGCAGAGTGGCCCTAGTGTGTTTCTGTCATCCAAAGTCATGCATAAAATTATGATTATAGTCGGCTTTGCCCTGGCACTTTCTGTTACTGTCTTTGTGGAGTGTCTGTTAATTCATGGGTCAAATGGGGATGATGATTCGAACTCCAGTTACCTCAAAGACTTACCCTGTGAAGATCCAGGGAGATGATGCATTTTAAAGTGTTGCACAGAATATAAAAGGTCACCCAGAAGTAGTTACGGGCTAACAGGTGACGGCAAACGAGGACGATGAGGACCAGAGAGAGAGAGAAAAAGGAAAAGAGTCAGAATTTAGGATTCTTTTTCATCTTTTCATTCCACGATCAAAATCTCAAGCTTCTTGTATATTCTGGTCAGTTGCTACAGTGAATTCTGGGGGCTTTACTCACACACCCTCCTTTCAATGCTGTATTGGAAGGTCTGGGCTTTAGGCCATGTTTTTATTATTTTTATATACGTGCATATGCATGTATTTCAATGATGGCAGGTTTCCACTTTTAGAAATTTATTTGGTTCTTTTTTCCAAGCCTTTTTGTTTGTTTTTTAAGTTGTCCTGTACTCATCCTGTGGACTCCATTATCTGGTTTTTTGTTTTGTTTTTTAAGATTTATTTATTTGAGAGAGACAGTGAGCAAGCGAGCATGGGCAGGAGAGACAAAGAGAGGAAGAGACAGAGAAGCAGACTCCCTGCTGAGCACAGAGCCCTACTGAGACGTGAGCCCTACTCACGACCTTGAGATTATGACCTGAGCCCAAATCAAGAGTCTGATGCTTAACCAACTGCAGCACCCAGGCGCCTGACAATTTTCTGTTTTTTAAAATCTCTTTGAATATTTCAAACATAATTGTCATAGAGTTCAGCTACTATCATCTGAATTTTATGGGGGACAATTTCACTCATTTTTGAAACGGCTAACTTACTGTCATGGGGGCTGGAGTTCAAAGGAAGGAAAGAGGCATGTGATTTGGGAAATAGGAAAGACTTTGGGCTGGAATGGAAGAGGGCATGTGTGGAAGAGTGTGTGTGCATGCACGTGTAATAAAAAGAACTATTACTATTAGCTTCTCTTGCAGGAGCATTTAGTGTTAGGACAGACTTGATGTTAAGCATGTAAGTTGCAACGACTCATTGTTTCTCAGATTCGGTGGCCAACAAACCCAACCTTGACTTAAATACAAAGAGACAAAGGAGAGACAGATGGAACAACTTCTGCAAAGTTGGACACCGGACAGTTTAGATGGAACTCAAAGGCATTCTTCCGAATTGCAGCTACTTCCTCGTTAAGCTACCTGATAATGGGTATGACTTTAACCAACAGAAATTCTCTGAAATGTTCCCTGCTGGCCCTCAGAAGTATGAGAAGAGAGAAGCTATCTATTTTAATGAATATTATAGGATTTTATTTAAGCAAACTATTTTTATTTTGAGAACATATAGGCAGATTTGGAGAAACTGTTATTGCTTCTTTGCACTACAATCTACTATCTTGTCAACTTTTGAGTTGTCTGTGGAGAGGGAAGATCTGGGTTGGAGAACAGAAAGTATGACTCTGTTGTGGGACATCAGTATGCTGAGAAAAACACAGGGAAATCTCTTTGATCCCGGAGCTGAAATTGCATAAAATGAGACAGACTTAGGGTTTTCACACGATAGACTGTTAGAAGAATTCTATAGACCTAAATTTATTTTTAAAAATACATATGCTGACAAAACCGTTGGCTTGAACTTTGGAAGGATTGCACGTCCACATGAAGTGAATGGTGCGTAGCTGGACACATCTGTGGAAACTGATACAACCCCCGGGGACTCATACAAAGAGGAAGTGCGGCAGCTCCTTTCCGGGTGGGACACCCTGAAGCATGGGCTCTAGGACAGCCCAGCTGTTGCTGGTAAATTGTTGCAATCAGAATCGTGAGAGTGTTTCCAGGAAGGGGGGAAAAATTGCTCAGCAACTTAGTGACTGTCAGGGATCTGAGTGGGCACTTTTGTCCCTGAGATTCTGATTCATTCGAAACGTCAGTTTCTTCATGTTTAAAATACATACCATGAAATGGGTTGGTGTATGATGCTTTTTCCAGCTCAAATGGACTATGAGTGCAGAATGTCACACCTGTGTGGAGAGCTGGTTCAGGGGCTCCCAAGCAAGACCACATGTGGTGGTCACGAAATTATTAAGAGGGATCCTGGAGTTATTATCAATAATTTAAAAAGCCAAATGGAAACCATATTTAATCTCGAGAAAATCCCTAAATGAAATGCCAATTATTTATATAATTATAATTATTAATGATTATTATTAATTATCTCAACTTCCAGTGGTAAATCCAATCCTCCTCTGCTGACCTAGAGATCTAGTAAATAACAATTATGTTTGATTAATAAAAATATATATAGATTTAAAACATCATTAACTATTAAAAAAGAGTATAGTTTTTATATTGTGTGTTTTTGTTTTCAGTGGAGAACTCAGTTCTGGGAAATGTGGGTAACTATGCCTCTGTTACTGTACATTTCTTTTAGAAAATTATTTTTTACTTGAAAAATCACACTAATGTTTGTTCCAGGAATCTTATTTCTGAGGCTCTATGTAAAGAAAATAAAAGGAAAGACTGTGTACATGGGGAATATTTACTTTCTCTAGAGCACCACACATGGTATCAAAAACCTAAGAGCAACATAAACGACCAAGAGGGCACTTGTGAAATTGATTCCTCTGCTATGTTGTGTTGCAAATGTTAATTAGAAACAGTCTATAGAAATAAAGAAAATAATTCTGTTATAATGTTTAAAATAGAAAAGTAAATAAAATTGTATGCACATTTTGTCTATAACTATGCAAAGTATACATAGAGAATGGACTAGAAGAAAAACCAAAACATAAATTTTTTTCGATTAGTGTAGATATTAAAATATGCACATAGAATATGCATATGCATATAGAATGGGCTGGAAGAGAAAATTCAGATCTGGAGCTAGTTTTTTATTTCTTTAGGTATCAGTAGTGACCCTGTTCCTTTTAATTAGCGTGAGGATCAGTGTGATATTTTTTCATTAGTGTGGATTTTTTATTCATGCATGCATTTCTATTTTTTCAAAAGTTTGTAATGCCCTTACGTTAGTTTTACAAGTAAAATATTAAAGTAAGTATCGTACTGTATGGTGACTAACATAATATAATAAAAAATATTATTAAAAAAGTCAGCTTAATTTATAAATACATTTTGGTTAGTGAAAGATAGCAAACTATGGAGACTTTCTGAGGGAAGATGACAGAAAATATGAGGCAGGAAAGGGAGAGAGTATGTTTGTTGAATCCTACTATTGACATAACTTGATACTTGACCAAAGCTTTCCCAGTGAGCCCAGCACCGTGCCTGATTCACATATAGGGCTCACTATTTGCTAACTGAATGCATTCGGCTACCACTGTTGAAACCCTTTGCCAGAGGGGAGACCTGAATCACAGGAGTGAAGGAGGTGCCTGGACCCATGGTGCCGGTCACAGTGGGCATGCTAGAAGGAAAGCAAATTCCCCTTCTGCGGCAGTGTTAGCCATACACCGACTAAACACCACCTCTGCAAAGGTATTTTTCTCTATAGTGACATTATCATCGAGAAATTTTCAACCATTCAAGAAAAAGACCTTCACTAAAGTTTAATATTCTCCTCTAGGTGAGAACACTTGGTGCTTCAAACCTCACGATGGTTTTTAATTACAAACGATGAACTGCCCTTTCAAATTATGCCAACAAAAATTGATTTTACATGTATCAAAGTTTATTACCAACTCCTAAAGTTCTGCCTTTTCTCGCCTCCACTTCCAAGGCGGTTGGCAGGGCAGCGGTTGGGGCAGAAAGGTCAAGATGGAAAGAGATTAGAGGAATGAATAACAATTGAGCTGTGTTTTTCCTTCTCAAGTGATTAAAATGAGAAAATCACCCAAAACTGTACCAGCGGCTGCCTGGATGTGTGTTTCTGCCGCCACCCTTCCCCCAGGCGAGTCCACAGTGTTGCTTCCTCCTGGCTTGGTGGACCATGCCCTCGAGAACCAAGATGGCGGAGGTAGGTGGGGTCTTGATGTCAGTACTGGAATAAAGTCCCCTGTCGATCTCCTCCAGCCAGTCTTGCTTCATCTAAAGATCTCCAACCTGGGTTTGGTTCATTAATTCCTTCCCTTATTCAAAATTATGATGCCCCTAATGCATGCACCGTGAAAGCAAGAACGTAGCCCTTACTGACTTAGCCTAAAAGAATTGAGTCTAGTGTACTGTTTCTCAGCCTCTTTTCTTAGTATCACTGCCTTAAGGAGCCTTTATTATAAATTACATATAATATATTAAATACAATATATGGCATATTTATATATAATATATAGCATATTTTTATATTTATATATAAATTTATTTATATTTTCTTTATATTTATTTATATATAAATTTATTTATAAATTTTATTTGTATTTATTTATAATAAATATTTATTTATAATATTTAAATATTTATTTATATATTATACATATTTTATATTATTAATTTATATTATATATAAAGTATATATAAATGTATATTATATAATATATAAATATATATTATTGTATATTATATGGAGAGTATATAAATATATATTACACACATTATTATATATTATATAAATATATAATATAATATACAAATATAATAAAATAGTAAAATAAATAACATAAAAATAATAAATAAAATAAATAATAAATTAATAAAATAAATCATAAACATAACATATGATATATAAATTTATAAATATTTATAAATATATATATATTTCCCCCTCCCTTAATTTTACCACAATGCTTATGACTATGGCCCTTTGGAGGGCCAGAAATCATTGTAATACTGAAGATCTTTTCTGACTTAGAGACCTAATTTTCACTACTACATGACATTGTCCCTGTTGAGAATGAATAATCTGGTTCCAAATTTGTTCAGGAAGTAGTTGTCTGACATGTGCTCTGGAGAAAAAGCACGGGCTGCTACAGAAGCAGTGAACGGGGGTCCATGTCCTGGATTTGGGTGCATGAGGTAAGATTCCAGAGGAGGCTGGGGAAGGAGTCCTGGAGAGGGTCTGGGAGATTGGACAGAGAAGAGGCCAAGCTGTGACCTGTGCCAGTGGAAGGTCTGCCATGTACCTGCAGATGAGTGCCTTGTGATGGTGGCTTCCCTCACTAAGATGTTTCCATCAGCTTCTTGGCTTTTAAGACACAACATTCTCATTATGCACCACCTGGCTTTAAATATGGTTAGGAAAAACAAAACAAAAGAAACAAAAAATCTCGAGATATCCAAGCAAATTTTCCTATATTATCTCCCTCCTACCCGTTCCAAATCCAATTGTGGGCCAACTTAAATCCACTTTCTCATTTATTATTTGTGGTCACTAATGTTCAAGCTATTTGTGGCTTCTGTGGAAAGACTGTAGCCATCCCAAATGATGACTTTTAACATTCCTTCCTAGAAGTGGTACACGTCACTTGTACACATGTATTATTCATTGAAACACATGGTCATTATGTGGTTCTATCATTGTTTTTCCCCATCTGCCACGCGAATGGCAAAACCCAAGTAGAAACTACCCCTCGCTGGGTGCTGTGGAAGAGGAAGACATGGCGGAGCGTCCAAGACAATTAGTTCACCTCAGAGGAACCACACAGTCTTCTTCTCTCCCTATTCTGGGCACGGTATAGGTATGTGGTTCTTCAAATAGTTAAACCTAGGGGTTCTAATAAGTACTTTTAATCAGGTTATTCCTCTGCGCTTTGCTGTTCTGTGCTACCTTATCCAGACACCTCATATCCCTGATGCAAACCTAAAAAACCTTGCTCCTGATGACTACTGTTGATCAGATATTCCACTAATCAGGTCTTTTCACTTAGAAGGGCATGGAAGAGCCAGGATAGGATGGATATCATATCCTTTCTCTGTAAACAGATTTTTTTTCCCATATCATAAGCTCAAAGGTCCAGTTCATTGTTCTTGTTTCAGCTGTTAATTATCTTGAAATAAATCACATTGAAATGAACAATTTATGTAAATCAGAGTTGCATACTTGAACTAAGACCGCATTTTTAAAAATGTATCAATTAATTCTTTGTAATAATACCCATTGCATTTGTATAATGCATTACCATTTATAGAATGTTTTCAGATGCATGCTTTTATTAAATTCTTATAATAATCTTATAAAATACACATTTTGAATATCACTATTTTACAAATGAAAAAACCTTCAAGCCCTTTAGACATATTCAAGACAATTATTACCAAGTCAAAGAGAAGAAGGAATTAATTTTAACAATAATCCCTATAAAATTCTCAAATTTGATTTGAGGTAAATAACCATGGTATTTTCCAAACAAGTGCCAGGCATTACACATTGGTGATTGTGAATTAAAGACAGACAGATATAGACTCTGGCTTCATATAATTTACAAGCCAACAGACATTTAAAAGAACGCTAGAAGTTTCTAAATTGGGGGCACCTGGGTGGCTTAGTCAGTTAAGCATTCAAATCTTGTTTTTTGCTGGGGTCCCGATCTTGGGGTGATGGAGTCAAGCCCGAGTCGGGCTCTGTGCTCAATGAGGAGTCTGTTCGAGAGATTCTCTCTCTCTCTCCATCTCTCCCTCTGCCCCTCACTCCGCTCCTACTCTTTTTTCCTCTTTCTCTCTAATGAATAAATTAAAATCTTTAAAAAAAGTTTCTAAATTTCACAATTTAATTAAACTATGATAAAGCAGAAATGTGGGATGCCATAGAGGAGAATTTTAAGGTTCTGACCTGGTTCAGGGTAAGCAAGTAAGATTCCCTTGAAGAATTACTGAGTTTTGAAAGGTGTCTGAAAGTCTGCCATGTGAATATGCCAAGGCGGGTGGTGAGAATCTATCTTCAAGTGACAGAAACACCACATAGAAGGTTATTCAGGTGGAGGCAGCATGGCGCATGGACAGAAGGGGAACACCAACGTCCGGGGTGGGCAATGTTCAGAAGAGGAGCAGTGCTTGTCACTGTTGGCTAGGTAGGCAGGACCTTGGTCCAGCCTGCTTGTAGTCCAGGTTGAGAGTGTTGGACTTTTCCTTAAAGCCGTATGAGATCATTTTAAGCAGGGGAATAACAGGATAAAGTTTACATTTTTAAGAGCTCACTCTTGCTGTCGTGTAGAAACAGAGAGGAGAGGCACAAAGCCAAATCCCTGAGGACAAGTTCGGAGTCCAGGGACAGAAGAATAGGGTCCTTACCTTGAAGAAAATGTTTTTGAAACTAGCAGTCGACTCCATCCTTGTGAATACTAACCCATTGCCATGGTAATCAGAAGCAGAGCAATGATGGAGAGTGCTGTTGTCTCAAACTGAGTATAAGAACTTAGACAAGAGAGAAAACAACTCTTCTGAGGTTCTTAGAACAGAGATGGTTGATTTTCTTGATTCCCCCTTTTATTTGGGGACACACCTGAGGAAAGACTTGTATTCGTCATGCTTTTCGCCTCTGTATTTCTGATGCTTTGACATCTGGGCCTTGCTGACCTTGGACAGGCTGCCCCTCTCATGGCTATTACTCCTTGGATAGTCAGTGACTTCATGTGTGTAAGACTTACATATGCAAACTACCCAATCCAGAGCCCATACCCCAACTACCTCCTTTATCGGGCTCTTATACTCTGGGTCACCATTCACCTGCCTTGATCACCCGAGGGCCAGGTACCAGACAACTACAGACAGCCCCTGCACCTTAGCCCTGGAAGCCCCATTGTCCCCTACTCCCTCTACCTCCTGACCATTCCCGGTGCTTCCCCATGAGGACCCCTGTGCTGTACACGGCCCTTCCTGTGGGGAACTGTGAGGAACAAACTGTCGTTTTATTTTTTTATTTTTTATTTAAATTTTACTTAATTATAGATACAGTGCAATATTGCTTTCTGGAGTAGAATTCAGTGATCCATCACTTACCTACAACACCCACGTTTTAAAGGTGGTTGTCTCCTGATCTGTTGGCCTCACTGTACCTGAATTATATTAAAACGTACTTTTTAAAACAAGCCTACGGTAAAGGCTTTGAAGCAAAGCCCAACTTTTGGGGAAAAAGTGTCTAATGTTTGTGGAGGGCTTGCTGCGTGCTGGGCGTGGTTCTCAGTACTTTCCTGCATGAATCAGTTAATCCCCATGACACTCTGTGATTTAGGAGGACTATCTTTACCCCAGTTTACAGATGGAAATACTGAGGCACAGTGAGGTGAAGTGACTCTCCCGGCATCACCTCTGTCTGATCCCAAAGCCCATACTCTTGCCTCCCTACTGGTGGGAGAACTGATTCTGGAACATGGAGGTAAAGAGACAAGGCTCTACTTGAGGGAATAAAGTGCCCGTGAGAGGAGCAGGGCAACTCTGAGCGATGCCGTATGCTGGGGCCAAGAGTGAGAAAACGGGAAAACAGGAGCCATACGAGTACTTTCTATAAACTCAGACAGAAAAACTGTGCCACAGCAATGGAGACAGAGTTGAATTTTTCTTAAATAGGTATCAAGGCCAATATGGTCACTCTCAGAGGCCACATTTGCCTCTTGGCCAGTTCTAATTATCAGCATCGATGCCTTCTATGGGCAATTATCCAGGCTCAGGGAGCCGCCTCAGTCAATAATTGGAGAGCAGGGAGCCCTGGAAGGGTTATCCACACAGATGTACTTACTACACACCCTTGCTCCGACTGGCTGTGTGCATGGCCTGAGTGGGAGCAATAAGGCGTCTGCAAAGCTGGCCCAGGGCTGTGGAGCAAATTGCAAAGCTGATCTCTCTGCATTAAGAGAAGCCCGTTAGTACAACAGAGCTATCAGAGCTGTCAGAATCGCAAGGTGCCCGGCTGGCCATGTCCGTGTGCTCTTCCGCTGAGCCTCGGAGAGGGAGCAGAGTGACGTCGTAGGCCCCTCATTCTGACTTCCTGGGCAGGGAGGCCTGACCCAGCAAAGTTAAACACCAGTTTTCCTCTCCTCGCACCAAATGTGTAGGCTGAAACAATTCTGACAGGAGCTGCCAGGAGTTCGTGCTGAGCCCAGGAGTCAGGGGCTCAGTCCCACGAGACAAGATGGTCCCTGACTTCAGACACCAGTCATGCATCTCAGGCTGTGACCTCCATTTCTGGCTGATGGACTGGGGGTTCCCACAACCCCTTCTTCTGGCTTGATAACTTGCTAGAATGGCTCACAATCCCCAGGGAAACATTTTACTTAATGCTACTGATTTATTACAAAGGCCACAACTCAGGAATTGCCAGTAGCATAGAATAAGTTATGTGAGAAGGGATGTAGGGTTTCCATGCTTTCTCCAGGTAACATCCCTTTCCCAGAATCTCAAGGTGTTCACCAGCTCAAAAGCTCTCCAAAACCCCATTGGTAAGGGTTTTCATGTAGGTTTCATTACCTAAGCATGATTGATGAAATCATTAGTCGCTGGAGATTAAATCAACCCTACGCTGCCCCTTCCCTGAGTGGGGATGGGATGGAAATTTCCTACCTTCTCATCACCTCTAATCAAGTGGTTGGTTCCCTGGCAACCAACCCCTCATCCTTAGAGACTTTCCAAAAGTCCCCTTATTAACATAAATTCTGGTATGGTGGAAAGGGGCTTGTCAGGAAGAACAAAAATTGGCCCCTTTCACCTCTATCACTCAGAACTATTTCAGAAATGTGAAAGGAAGACCAAAATATATATTCTTATCATTTTACAATATCACACAGGGTCAGGGGCACATAATGGGAATAATTCAATTGCTTTTTAATACTTCTTTGGTGAGTCATTAGACTGTCCCAGTAAAAGAGGAGAGATATCGAGAATAAAAAATCAGTATGGCTTGGGTACTGGCCAGTCATAACTGGTAGAGTCCACGAAGAAGTGGGGCAGCTGGCCCCACACTCAGGCCTGAGAGAAGCACAGGGAGACATATGTAGGTAACACTCAGTCTGTCCTGGTGGAAATGGCCGGTGGGATGACAAAGAATGTGACAGCCCAATCTGCTCCCTATTTTTTGGACTTGGGTCCATATTGAGTGTCTCCGTTGTGAGACCCGAGGCTGTGTCTCCTTAGTACATCTTCCAGAATACACTCTAAATGCTGTCTTTTTCCATCAACACCTTCCCACAAACAGCCCAACTTCCCACTCTGAAGTCAGAAAATGAGCCATCCCCCAGCACGCTGCCTTCCCATCTGACCCTTCTCCCATCTAGCCTCCACCTTTCTCAGCTCTGTCTCTCTGGATATGGGAAACTTCCTTTGCCTGTTTCTCATGGTGGAGAAACATACCCAAGACATCAACCATGCCTCTTTGTCCCTTTTCCTCATTCTCTCTGCAGTTTTTGTTTTCATCGTGTCCTCCCACTTTGCTGTTGTGAAGCACTTCCCAAGGAGCCAGTTCCTTCCTCCCTCTGCCTGTTCCTCAGGTCCCGCTCATCTGCTGGTCGGCTTCTCCTCCCCGCACAAGCTGCGCCTTGGTGATGTTGAATAAAGACGTGTAATTTTCAACAACACTGAAATAGATCCTGTGTTCCTGAAGCTTTTGAAAAGAGAAGGTGGGTTGGCACCCAAACATTCCTAGGGCATCGTGACTGTGCAAGCTGCATCTTTTTGCTTAGGAAACCAAGCCAAACACCCTTTCTGCTTGCCTTTTAACTTGCATCCCTAAGAAAGATTAATCGTAGTACACAATTCCTGAAGGGTGAGTAAAGAATGACATTTTAATAAAGTAAGATTGTGGCAGTGAAGCACGGCTGCTGAGGATTGACAGGCAGAATAAGATGATTCTCTGCTGGACAACTTAATTATATGTTTGCTTGTTTCCAGCATTTTCCACAGTGGCATCCTAGGAACTTGTGCCTGGAACCCAAAACAAGTTCATGTACCTTCTTATTCTTATCTGCCACCCCTGTGACACGGGTCTGTCATGCATACAGAGTCACGCTAGTATTTAACAAGCACACGTTAACATGAATTTTGCCTCCTTCAACTTACTTTCTGACAAAAAAAAAAGAAAACAATCCACTCAAACCCCATGGGCTGTTCTCTCTTTAGGATCTGACTCCACAGTTTGGTGTTTCCACCCCAGATTTAACTGCTTAACTGGAGCTCAGTAAATGAGTTCAGAACCGATTCAAGCATCTCACAGGAAATGCGTTTTTGTCATTTTGCAGTTATATCATGTTTAATTCCAATGATGTTTTCAAGTATAATAAGATCATTTTATTCAAGATCTAACTCTATCAACTTTTTCTTAAGCACACACTTTCCTTCTGAGATTGACAGATTGAAGGTATCCTACCACTGATGAAATTTAAAAGAAAATGATGTGGAATGTTGAAACACTGAGGATAACAATAGAGCTTTGAAGGAGACAATTTAAGTGAGATGTCCAGCTTTGAATTAGTAAGTCCTTGAATGTTTAATTTGAAAATGCTAACCATCATCCCATGAAGTTAGTGTAGGTATTGAAAACAGTCAGTCCTGGATGAGTATCCATGACCTTGAAAAATAGATGGATTAATTTATCTGAACTTTGGTTTTCTAAAGTATAAAGTGGGAATAATCATGTACAGAGGGTAGTGCTCTCGTGAGAATCAGAGACAACTCATCGTGAAGCTGGATCAGAGTCCAGGCAGGAAAATAAGACCACACCGAGTATTTCAAATGGAGAGATCAAGTACACAGGACTGCTTACATAAAATTGGAAAGTTGATAGAACAAAAATTAAAATTAGTCACTGAAGAAAGCAATGGTTTCCCACAGAACTGAAGGAAGAGAAGAGAAGAGGGAGTGCTCTCAGAAACCAGTAGCAAGCAGGGGGGAGCCTCTGGGGACCGTGCTGGGACAGCTCAGAAGAAAAAACAAATTCAGAATGTTCTCACCTTCAAATGCTTGATTCCATTTTCCTACTTACCGACTGGAGGAAGAGAGTGAATTGTTCTTATAGTGGTTAAGACTTGGACACTGGGACCAGACTGTCTGGATTCAAATCCAACTCAGATTCTTACTTTCCCTGCATCTCTGAACAAGCTTGTAACCTCTTTGTCCTTTGGCTTCCATGCTGGTGAAATGGGGACAATAATATCACCCCCTTCTGGGGTTGTTCTGAAGATTCAGTGGGCTGGTATGTGTACTAAGTATAATGTATGTAAAGCCTGACACACAGTAAGTGCTATGTGAAAGTTTGCTAATATTGGCTGTAACATTGTTATTACTGTCATTATTACTCCTATACTTTAATCTTTGGGCACAAAAAGTTCCCTTCCCTAATGGAGAACTGGAAGAATAGAAAGTAAATCTCTTCTCCACTGAATATTCCTCTCTTTTCCGATTAGCTATTTAACTATTAGTTCATGAGGGCAAGGATGGTTTCTTTTCTGTTGCAAAGGTTTCCCTGGTTTACAGCACTATGCTGGGCAAGGGGAAGGACACAATGAGCATTTAAGGGCTGAAGGAAGTATACGGCAACTCTTAATTTCCAATTTGGGCAACTGGGTGGATGGAGGTGTCAATCCTCTAAGGCCACACTCAGCACATAGATGGGAACTGAAATTATAAAGTTGTAGGATGTTGCCCCAGAAAAATGAATAGAATGGGAAATTTTATTTATTTGTAGCATTTGCTGTAGGACAGAGACTGTTCTAGATATTATTCTAGAGACTGTTCTAGAGACTGTTCTAGAAACAGCTGTCAATAGAAAGTAGACAAAAATGGAGTCCCTGGGTGGTTCAGTTAGTTAAGCGTCTGACTTCAGCCCAGATCATGATCTCAGGGTCCTGGGGGTCGAGCCCCATGTCAGGCTCTCTACATAGGGAGTCTGCTTGTCCTTCTTTCCCTCCCCTGCTCATGCTCTCTCTCTTTCTCTCTTACATAAACAAATAAAACCTTTAAAAAAAGAAAGTAGACAAAATCCCTGACTCTCACAGAGCTCACGTCTCAGTCGGGCACTCTGATAGTAAACATCATAGAGGAGTAAGTTCCATGGATATTTAGAAGAAAGTGAGGGCTGTGGCAGGGGTTGAAGTCTGGGATACAGCAATAAGTGTGGGCCTCACTGAGGATGTTTGCACAGACTTGGAAGTAGTAAGGGAGCGAACCATACGGACATCTGAGAGGAGAATGTTCTGAGAAGATGAAGTGGCACATGGGAACGCCCTGGAATAGAAGCACGTCTCATGTGTTCTGGACATAGCAGATTAAGCAAGAGAGAAATGGTGGAAGATGAAGTCAGATAAGGAGACAAGGCCCAGACTCTGTGGGATAGGTAAAGCACTCTGAGGGCATGGCATTCTTCTGGGTGAGGACTGCATAACTAGATTCGCATTTGAAGGATTACTTTGCCTGCAGGGTCCGTGCTAGTCCTGGGGGCAAGTGTGGATGAGAGAGAGCAGGTGAGAAGGAAACGCAGTCGCTCAGGGAAGAGGCAGAGCTGGCTCGGACCACAGTGGTAGCAGAGGAGGTTTTGAGACGTGGGTCAAATTTGGGTAAATACAAAAGCCCGGCCAAGCCAACAGGACTTACTGAGGGATCAGATGCAGGGAATTAATTTAAAAGAAGAAAAGAAAGGAGTCAAGTATGTCTCAGAAGTTCTGATTCCAACTGCTGAAAGAAGAGAGTTGCCTTTGGGGCACCTGGGTGTTGGTTAAGTGTCCAACTCTTGGTTTTGGCTCAGGTCATGATCTCGGGGTCCTGGAGTGGAGCCCCTCATCAGGCTCCTCCTGGGTCATGGAGCCTGCTTAAGATTCTCTCTCTCCCTCTGCCCCCCCCCAAAAGAGAGAGAGTTTCCTTTCATCATATAAGAGAAAAGTCTATGCAGAAAACTGGGGCTTTCCCAGCCTGCTTAAGATTCTCTCTCTCCCTCTGCCCCCCCCAAAAGAGAGAGAGTTTCCTTTCATCATATAAGAGAAAAGTCTATGCAGAAAACTGGGGCTTTCCCAGCCAAGAGACATACTGATTCTTAAATGATGGGCAAAAGAAGCCAAACCAACAAATGCACAAAAAGAGAGAAGCCTGAGAAGAAGGGGAAAATAATGAAGTATATTTCTACAGAAAACAAGAAGGTAAATGATAGTCCAGTTCTTCTTAAGAGGGAAGATAGAATACTCTTAGCATTTCTTGAGATTGTACCACTTATCCTGGCGTTTGGACACTGAATTTGTATCAACTAGGGCAGAATAAGTTGTTTATTTGTTTGTTTGTTTATAGAGAAGAACCAAGAGTTGGTGGGTGCATAGGTCAGCCTCAAACATGGTGGGCAGGAGGAAAAACGAAAGTGAGTGGGAAAAGAAAACTTTTCATCCCCCCTGCACTGAAGGAAGATAATCTGGTTAACCCTGGCACACACCTCGCCTTCTCTGCATGAGGGTGGGAAACATCAACATGAGCATGCAGTGAAAATCTTTACAGGCAGGAAAAAGCTTGAGACAAGTGTACTCATTTTCTATTACTCCTACAACAAATTGCCATGAACAATGACCCAAACAGCATAAGTTTATTATCACATAGTTCTGAAGGTCAGAAATCCAAACTGGATTTCTGGGGCTAAAATCAAGGTATCAAAAGGGCTGTGTTCCTTCTGCAGGCTATAGGGGAGAACTGTTTTCTTTCCTTTTCCAGCTTCCAGAGGCGACCACATTTCTTGGTTCCTGGCCCCTGGAGATAGAACCAGGTGTCTGATGGTAACCAGGTGTCTGGTGCTAACCTCCAATTCCCTGACTGAAGCCGGATGAATGCCTGGACTTTCCAAGCCAAGCAAACCCATAAACTGCCCTCTCCCTCCTTCCCTTCCTTTCTCTCTCCCTACTTCCCCGCTTCCTTCCCTCTTTATTATTCAGTTTGAGTTGCTGATTAGAAATCCAAAAATTTCTAATTCACTAGTAGAAAACATTGAAAACAAAAATTACCTACGTTTGGAGTTCTTTGATTCCCAGCAGTGATGGAAGGGTAACGTAAGGGGTAGTTGGTATCTTCCGTGAAACTGTGTGGGGGCTGCAGTCTGCAGGGAGAAGAAAAACATTTGGTTGATACTCCTAAGAGTAGACTCAAGGCACTGCAAGCATGAAAACGGATGGGCTGGCACCGAGAAATACTATTAACCAGTTGCCAAGAACAATGGGTCGTAATATAGCCAGCAAGAGTCCTGATCAAACTTCTGCTGGAGAAAAACCCCTTCCTGGAAGAGCAAAATTAAAACACAGTTAAGGGGAGTTCAATGTGCAGGAGTCAGAATTCATCATGATGAGATTAGAACACACCAAAGCAAATTCCACCCAAATATCAGACAATTTAGAGGCATGGTGTGCAGAGGCCACGTGCATTTTCTTAGGCAATTTGCAATGAATGACAAAAAGAAATTCATTGCTCCAAGGACAATCCTATCTTCGTCTCCTTTTCTACACTGTTCACCCACAAAAGCTGCTAAGAGCAAAGAGGGAAGGATGGAAGGTGGAAGGATAGAACGTTCTGAGTCAGTGACAAAACCCAGGTGATGAAGCTGATAGGCTGTTCTGGTTCCTCAGGAAGGTGAGCCTGCTCTTAGAGCATTCCTGAGATCTGGGGGTATGAAAAGTGAGGGTGACTGAACTAACAGGACATGGAGCTATGAGAGTGGCCAGTGTCTGCTCGGATGTGCAGGTTTCCCACGGCCCTATTAACCCCATCACCACGCAGGCGCTCTGGGCTGCGAGTCCCATCACCAGGTGGGCAGGTGCTCTGGGCTGTAGCTTCAGGTGCTTACGTGAAAGTCCCTCACTGCCCTCCAGATGCACAACCTAAAATACTAAGTCATCTGTCCCTGCCCTTATTAAACTCCCTTCGTCTCCATAGGAAAAAAAAATGCAAATAAAATCAGTATCAAAGAGCCCCCCTTTTATCACCGCCCCGTTGACCCACAATCATCTCTGTCCTACTCCCTCGAACTCGCTTCCCTGCACACGGGTACGGTATGCTCTGTTATGAGTAACAATGCCAATAGCTTACAAAATTAGTATTCAAAGATAATCTCCAGAGAACCATAAGTATATTAACTCATTTACTTTACTTCTGTCAACACACAATCTATGGAAGCAGCTAGTTTTATTATTTCCATTGCAATTCATGCCTGTATTGGAGCTCGAACCCAAACCAGTATGAAAAATTTAAGACCTAATATCTAAGATTGGCATTTATCTTGCCCTTGCCTGGCTCCATTTCTTACAAAACAGAGCTAAACAAGAAATGGTTCCAAATAAGAAGGCATTATTTGGGGTTTGCATAATTGACATCGTTATCTGTCAGGTGGCTTAAATAAACCCAGCAGCCATTATAAGATCGTTAGGAAAGGGGTAGCAATAGGTCCAGAAGGCCAATTGGCTGTGTTCTAATCATGGTAGAAGCAGCAATCCTAACAGGGGCCTTGGGGAAAATGTATTGAGGCAGATGGAAGAGTTTAATGACCAAATCAAGGGAAAGAAATGACTACCTGTGCACCACTGCATCGGATCGTTTCAGCCAATGCAGAGGAGCTTAGAGACGCTCGTCCTGCCACCCCTAGCTTCCCCACTCCTAATGCATGATCCCACAGCGGCTACAGAAACTGGAGAGCTCTCAGATTTCTGAATGAGGTGGAGACAAAGAAGGGAAAACATCCCTGACGTAAGTAAGTAGGCTTGGCTCCTCAGATCCCAGCCTAGTCTGCAATCCCCTCCCGCTAAGGACCCAGTGGGTTTTCCTATAGGCGTCTTGGGCGTTTGTCTCCAGAACACCAGCTTTGCCTTGAAGGGGATGCGGCTTGAGGAAGAGAAGAACACCGCCTGCTAATTGAAGCAGAATCTAATTTTAAAATCTCCTTTTCAGTAGGCATCTGGATGTTCTGTTTAATGCGACCAATTTACCTGGGGTCTATTTCCTGCCCAGCAGCCTGGGGAGAGAAGCACTGGAGGAGAAAATGAGATGTAATGAGAACCAGGTCTAGGAGGAGCCCGAGCGCCTTGCAGAAAAGCATCCCACTCTGTGGCAAGGGTACCTGAACGCAGCATCTCTCAGACGATAACCTGGGGACTAGGCTGATCTGAATTAGATGCTGGTATCAGGGAATGTTTCTTCTTCATGAATTTTTTTCCCTCTTCAGAGTCATTGGATCTTGGGTGACAGAAATAAAATGTTTTAGTTACTTTACATTTTGTGAAAAACACCATGCAACCACCTTGGCCAGGTAAGCCTGGTTCATCCCCCCTGTAAAGTACCCCCAAACCATCTTTTACCGATTTAAAAACCTTCCTCCCCCAAATCATGAACATCTTCCAATGCCTGATCTTATCGATTTATCATTGCAACAATGTTTGAGGTATCATTATACCCAGTTTACTAAGAATAGCAAGGCACAGAGAGGTTAGGGAATTCACCCAAAAGCACACAGTTTGTGGTCAAAGTTTACATTTATTAAGGCACACTATGCCCTGGGCATGGGGAAAAGCACTCTGTAGAGACTATGCCGACTAACAGCCACCAGCAGCCTCTTGAGTGCGAAGTATTGCCATTTTCAATTTTGCTCCATTGATGAGGAAGCAGAGTCTGGATGATGAGTAACTTACCCCAACACAATGGAAAGGAATTGGGGTGTAACCCCGGCACTGTGGCTCCAGCGCTTCCTCTGCTATCCCATGCTGCATTGCTAGTTCACAAAGACCCCGGGCTTGCATAAATTCTCTGGCTCCAAGTAAGGACTCAGCAAATTGGGCAGGAAATACATCTATATAAAAATCCAATCTTGTTTAATATATAATTGGACAAAGTTAGAGATATAAAATTATTTATTGTGTGAATCTCAGTACCCCCAAAGACCTTCAGTTGCTTTGGTTTGGTTCGGGTTGGTTTTAGTTGGTGGTTTTGCAAGTTTGGAACTGCTGAGGTGCCATTAAACTCATCGGTATCATAAAACCTTAGATGATTTAGAGGTCTCATTGGAAATTTCTGGATCTCAGAGGATAGAAGCTAGACAGGGATGGATAAAAAGAGAAGCAGCCACTCTGTTATTGGCATTACCAAGAGGGATTTTAGGAAGAACATAAATGTCTAATGGGAATTTGTGAATTTGCTTTCTGTGTGATGTGCAATGGAAATCTCCTCCCACATTCCCCCATGGAAATGTCAGTGAAATTCAGAGTGATTATTATGTTTGATACAAGTATGCTTCTTTTTCTAGAAAATACAAAGAAGTAATGAGCTCTGTATCAAGACTGTTGGGAGCCCATGGGGACAAGCAATTTCTCCTTTTACATCAAGAGCATAACTGACTCCTAGCCTGAGGGAAGTAAAAAAAAAAAAAAAAGGCAGCTATACATAAATACTATACATGCATATAACTGGTGCTACCAAATCTATGATGGCCATTTCCAGTTATTTAACAAATATTTCTTACCTGCATTCTAACTGCCTGCTAAGTATTATAGTTATTTTTTAGTGGTGGGGATATGGCATTAAACAAAACAGAGTCCCGATCCACATGGAACTTCCATTTCGCTGGGGGAAGATGCTAAACAGAAATCATCTTGGGTTCGGACATGTATTGTTGGTAGGGTAAAGAATGGTTGAAAGTGGGCAGAAAAGCATTAGGATGACAAAGAAGGCTTTTTGAGAGAAGAGTCCTGTGGCAATAAGAGGAGTGAGGATTCCAGGTGGAGGGAAGACCATGTCCAAGGGCACGTGGCTCCAAGGCTTGATGGAAGTGAGCTTGGTGAGGTCAGGAAGACTGTGTGGTCTTACCATAGCAAACAAATGTTGTCTCAATAGAGAGAACAAGAGGGACAGTGGGAGGATTTGAGATGGGAACCCAGGGAAGAGCAGGTGTATAGTGTTTCGTAGATCATAATGGGCAGTTGGTACTCTATCTTTATTGTAATTGGCAAGCCATTGGAGGGGGATGAGGGAATAAACCTTGCGAACAATGGACCAGACACTGGTGTGAGTGGAAACAGAAATAGGTATTCCAGATGAGAGATGGATTACAAGAGCATGACTTTTAGAGAAGTTGACTTCAGATAGCATTTAGAGACAGAGTCTACAAGGGTTGCTGTGAAAGTGGTTGTTGGGTATGAAGGAAAGCATGCTATTGAGTATGATACGGGGGTTTCAGTTCAACAAACATGAAGTTGAAGTGTATGAAACCAATGCTTCTGCAGGTGGAACCTAAGCTCCCAGTACCACGTCCTCGTGGAAGTAGGATCTATGAAGCTCTATGAAAGCATCCAGCCGGGAACTGCTGACTTGTGCTGGGACTATCTGAGATTCCCAACTATTTACAGCTGGCAACTCAGCCAGAATTGTAGAGTGGGCTCTATGATCAGAGAAAGAGGCATGCAATTTGAGAAATGATGTAACCAGTAACAGAGAACCCCACCTCCACATGGCATTCTACATGAGTCAATGTAATGTCTCGCTCAGTAGGAATAAGCGTCTTTTGGTTAACACTCTAGGTGGGTAAATAAGCTGAGAAACAGCTCCTAAGTGAAGATTATCAGTAAGTATACAATTCATTATCATGACAATCTTACGAAGTACCATTGTACCCACCTTACTGAGGCACAGTAAGGTGCATCATTTGGGGGAACATGGGTTTCCATGAAACATGTCTGCAACACCTGTACGATCCCTACATGTGGACAGAGTAAACATGTGTGTGCTTTGTGGCATGTTAGGAGGTGCACACACGTGCTTATATCATCCAAGTATCTATCGACACTTTAATTTTTAAGCTTAGTCTCGCCTCACCTAACTAGGACTACATTTCTCTGTTGTGCTTCATATAAATTATTATTACCATTCAAACTGAAACATATATATCTTTGGAAAAAGAAAATAAAACCTCACTTTAGAGTACAAAACCCAAGAGGAAAAGAAATGGTTATTACAATATCAAAAAGGTCCAAAACCTAAATGCAGGGTCCAGTCTTTGCAAGGAAGTGGGGGTGAGAATCATTATTATCCCAACTTCACAGACATGGAAACAGAGGCTCTGATAGGTCAAGTAAAATGCCAAGGTCCAGACACCAAGAAGCAGTGATGCCAGAACTCAGATCCTTGCTTCCTAACCCCACATTCTTTGTTCTCTCACCTTAGTACATCACCTGGAATGTACTAGATGTCTAAAGGATCCCCATTAAATAAATGCAAAAAGAAATCATTTATGTTCTCTTACAAAATGTAGACCAGAGCAAAGACATTTTGCTTAACCTAATGTATCTGAAACATAAAATTACTTATTAACAATCATGGAAGCATCAGTTTTCCTCTCCTTCATCAATCAACATACATTTTGGCTGGCTTGATATAAAATTTTCCTATCTGAAGAGCTGTGAAACCTTCCCACAAATGCACCTCTGTGGGCAGGATTCACTGTTTGTCCTTGAACCCCACGCTGGGTTTTAATTTGAGGACGATGGACTCCAGAATTATTCTCTTTCTCTAGGCAGAATCCATTTCCTGTAAAAGTAGATAAGTGAGCATTTTGCTTCACAAGAATAGACATGGAAGGAGGTCCTAGGAGAAACCTATATTACTCTACTTATTAAATTTTTCAGGCCATTTAGGATACTTGTGGAGGTTTCAGGCTGCCGGACATTTTCTCTGTCACATTTTTGTTTTTCAATTCAGTTCTACACGGAACAAAAGTTGATTGAATGCACACATTTGTAACATATTATACTAGGTTCGGGTTGGGCTAGAAAAGTAAATAAGATAGGGTCACTGTCGACCAGGGGCTCACCGTCTGGGTGGAAGCAGGGAAGGTTTAGAGAGATACTCAGGAGGCACAGGACAAGACAGGTAAGTGAGAAGAGTTTGTAAGATGCAAACTGTGGTGGGAGAATACACAGGCCCCCAATCCTTCTGTGGTCTGAATGCAAGGGAGTCAGGTTAGTTCGGTTAGGCTAGTTACTACATGCACAGGGACAGAGGTAAGAAAGGCATTATGGGGCAGAACAGAGTTAGCAAGACCACAGAGTCAACAAAGGTGGTACAACAGTGAGGGGCACCAGGCATGAATGTGCACAGGGAACATATTGCGTGAGTTGGAAATCCAGGTGAGGGCCATTCGAGAGCCATGAATGTCATGCTAATGTTTGCTTCTCATTACCTCCCCATTACATCCACAGGGACTTGCACAAGGTCCCTGCTTAAAAATGTGTGAAATAAACAATGAAATGCTAGAATTTAGCGATATGAAGACGAATAAGATATGTGTTGCGTTGTTATGATTTTCAAGGCCTTGTAGAGGAGGAGGGTTTTAGAAGCAGATAGGTGGCCCAGGCAAGAAACTAATGGTCTGAACCATTATGCAAGCCCAGCGAAGAGATTTTGACATTCAGGAGACAAGAGCCACTTGAAATATCTCTTTTCTTATCAAATAGAGGAGGCAGTCTTGAATATGGAAGATTCAACTAAGCCTGGCAAATCTCTCTTTCATTGATTGTCTCCTGAATGAGAGGGACCTAGTCGTAGCCAAAGGAAGAACAGCATAATGGGATTGGGAAACTGACTTATGGTTAATTGATGTTTCAACATGGGGAAGCAGATGAATATTTGAAGAACACCAGGATGTGAGCTTCCACATGATGCCGTGCTCTTGTTGGCTCCCTGCATGTGCCCAATTTACACTCTCAAAGCTCATCCTGCCATTTTTAGAAGAGGCATCTTACGGAGATGCCTCTTCATCTCTTTGACCCTGGTTTCTCTACAATTAGGTGTAAAATGTGCTCTGTACTACATCCCACTTATTCCTCCCTTCCAGAATCTGTCAGAGGAATTGCACAGGTGATTGAGATAATAACACAATGTAATGTAACATGACCAAAAGCTCTGGAACCACATTTGGCTTCTCCACACACAAGCTGTGTGATTGAAGGAAGGTCAATTCATACCTCAGTTTCTTCATCACTAAAACTGAGATGTAAATTTTATATGAATGTTTTGAACTCATTTTGTAAAGTATAAAATAGGAATTCTTAATCAGAGTTTATAAATTCCAAGTGGGTGGATTGAATATTCCATATGGACATACATCCTTTTGGAGTATAGAAGGTTCTGAGATCAAATGATACGTATGGTGTGTATTTATGTAAGTACAATTTTGTCTGGTTTCTGTCTCCATGCAGGCTTAAAAGCCTTTGTTAGATTCTCAAAACATTCCTAACCCAAAGGAAGCTAAGCCTCTGCTGCAAAATGCTATGAGATGCCGGGGATTTAAAGCAGCGGTAGTAGGGTCATTTACTTTAGTTACTAAAAGAGGAGAAGCTGGGTCATACAGAGTAGTCTTTAGAATTCCTGGATTTATTGATTGGTTTTCCCTACTTGTCTTGTACTCAAAAGTCATGGACAGGAAATTGTCTGGGGGAGTAATTTAGAAAGGTAGGATCTAATTTTGACAACCAATAGATGATGAGTCCTGTTGCCAACTGAGGGAGCCACAGCAATCCCTCAGTGCCTCCTTCCCTCCATTCCTTTCTGTCTATCCTTGTTGTATCCAATGGCACTCATGATTTCTTAGATTCTTTGTAATCTTTTCAGAGAGTTATCTTAACTGTTACTCCAAGAGCTGTTGGGTTTAATCATCTTATAAAGATGAACTAGTCAATTCAACACAAACAGCTGGTTGGACTGTTTACTTATGTCCTTGAAATGACTGATTGTGAGTTCCTTGGAGGAGTTGCTAAGTTCCAGTGACTCCCAGGTTTTCCCATCTGTAAAATAAAGTGAATGAAATTCCTGTTTCGATCCATTGTTGAGCAACAAACTAGCTTCTGCAACGTTTCCACACCTGCCATCTGAGCTCATTCCCTGTTCTTTCTGTCGTTGTCCATCATGTTTTCTCAGGCAGCACTACAGGTCTATCTTCTCCACCTATTGAACCCCCAATCCTAAAAACTTCAGTCAAATGCTTCCCAGATTCTTCCATTCACAATACTTTGTTCTTTTGCTGAATTCTATTTAGATATCTTTAGCACAGTCTGCTACATGGCAAGAGCTCAGTATTTCATTATGTGCATCTGCACCTTCATATCGAAAGGAAATTATCCTCCGTATCCCTCTATCCCAAGATGCAGAAACAGACCCAACGTGCTTCATTATTCACATGTGTTAGTGAAAGAGTGAAGCCAGAGCTTATGTCTCTTGAAATTAGCATGCCATATCAGGAGGGAGTTGTACCATGACCTAGTCACTAAACACAGAGAAGAGAGTATGGAATTGCATTAAGGAATTTGATGTTTGGGAAGCTAACCCAGTTGTGTATATCAGTGTCTCTGTCAAGTGGGCCAGCCTTGGGGTAAGGTCTCAGTGCAAATGCAGAGGTGAGTAGCTTAGAGGAAAAAAAACCCAGCAAGGTAATGAAGAATTGTTCAGGGAAGAAGAAACTTACTTTCATCAACCAGGTCAACAAGGTCAACAAGGTGAGAAAGAAAAGGCAGAACCAGAAAGTATTGGCAAAGAAAAGCACGGCTGGTGGTTTGAGTCCAAATTCCTCCCTTAGGTTCCAAGTGATCAGGAACGTTTTGCTTTAAGCCTCAGTTGTGTCTGTAAGGCAAAGACAAACATATATACTTCAGCATGTAACTTTGAGAATTGATATAATAAATGTAGTTGCATGTCCCATTGTCTTGCACTAAGGATGTGATCAATGAATGGTGGCTGCCATCTTGTTATTTTCATAATCCTTGAAATAATGGATTCAAGGGATATTGCCAATAACATTTAGCTCCATTTAGTACCAGATGGTGAGGTTGAGTTCCTGGTAATTTCTCATCCAAGTTAAACTCCCCCATGAGCTGATATAAACCTGAGGTGCCTGGATTGGCCCATCAGTAAACAGAGTTGTCAGGATAGAGGCACTGGGATGGTCAAAAAGATGTACTGGGGCCTGTTCTAGTCTAGGGCTTGTTCGGCTATATCATGCAAAATATGTTGTAAGCCCTTGATCTCCATGGTAACCTTCCCCCCTCACACACACAAATACACTAACATCTGGGATTCTTATTTTAGGCGATAGCTATTTTTTCCCTCTTTTTCATTCACTTCTCCAGAGTTATAAACTTCCATAATGCATGATAAGTTGCATCTACCTAATATCATTGACAGACTTTTCTCCCAGGAAAAGAAATGTCCAATGAAAGCAAATCAATGGGCCATGGAAGCAGCTCTTCCCAGCAGTGACCTAATCTGCCTGTTTCAAAAGAAGGTGAAAAAACGGTAATTTAGCAGCAGGCCAGGATTACTGGAAGCGATCATTTTTTTTATGCAGCATGGTCTCATGTTCTTTTCACAGAGGCTACAATGAAGTGAACTGTAAGATCAGAGAGATATCCCATTAAACTTGAATCCTGGCCCTTATGCTTACCTGCTCAGTCACATCTCTGAGCCTCACTGTCCTCATCTGTGAAATGGTAAGAGCAATAGTCACCCGACCTGTGTCCTCAGGTTTTCAGACTGTTTGTTTTAAGATATCATATGTGACATTTTTTATACACTTTATACTGACATAGAAATATAAGTTCTCATTATCCATCGTGCTTTGATTCTTCCTTAATTTTTAGCAGGGGTCTAAAACTAAAGCTCTCTGGGAAACAAACTGAGGGCTTCAGAGGGGAGGGGGGTGGGGGATTGGGATAGGCCGGTGATGGGTAGTAAAGAGGGCACATATTGCATGGTGCACTGGGTGTTATACGCAACTAATGAATCATGGAACATTGCATCAAGAACTGGGGATGTACTGTATGGTGACTAATATAACAAAATAAAAATTTAATAAAAATTAAAAAAATAAAACTAAAGCTCTGCCTTCTCCTTTCCCTTTCGTCAGTACAGAGAAGGCTATGTAGGGGAGACCATGAGTATTTATCTAGCGCACTGGAAGTAAGGGTTTTATTCTGCTGCATTTACTGCCAGAGCTCAGCCTCAGACCAGGAGTTAACTTGGTGCACATTTAGTAAATTTGCTGTGTAGATACGTTTTTGTCTTGGTTTGGAGCCAGTAAGAACAGGCCCCTGAGACAAAGATTTGAGTATCAAGAGTACACTTGGGAAGTGACCTTAGGGAACACCTGTAGGAGGCTGGGGAAGTGAGTCAAGGAAGGGAAGGAGCCAAGGAAAAGTGTATTAACAAGGAAGTAATTACCATAGTTGTCAACAGAGCTGAATTCTGCTGGGGAGTAGGAGAGCCAGTGTAGGACCCACACTTCAGAGCTGTCCCGTCCAAAGCACAGCAAAGCTGGGATATTGGACCACCCACTCCGGTCAGGGAATCGGTTAAGGGTTTCTTCGCCAGGAGGCATTAGCTCTCCAGCACTTCGTTCCCACCTCTCGCGTGGACAGAAGGAGGCTCTGCAACGGGGAATGACGGCAGGTGGAGAATTGTGGTGCTGGCAGTTGGACTGTGGGCCCCATCACAAAAATATTAAGGGATTATAGGTAGGGCACCAATGGCATCAGTTTCAATGATGTACCAGAAAGTTTATGGAAAGCATCTTCATTTCCGTGCCTCAGATGGAGTTTTCTATTATTCAGTGATTATAAAGAATATGATCTATGATTTGCTGTTGCTAATGTTGGATGTAGGAGAGATAAAAAGCTGGGGAGGCAACATCTAGATTGCTGTGATTAGGACCATCTGATATCTGCATGTCTACCTAGATCTCTCTCTATGTGTGTGTATATGTATGTATACACATACGTTTACTTATTTAAAATATAAGCTGTGGTGCGCTGTGGTTAAGGATCAGGTGTTCTGGTGAGAGAAACAGAAGTAGAAACAGGTAAAAAAAAAAGTCACTGGATTTGCATTCACACGCTTCCTTCGTCATCAGCTGATAGGTAATCACAGACAATTCTCCTCAATTGCAAAAGTAGAGCCTTGAGCCAGAGCAGGGACAAAATCTACATTTCAAGGCATGTGCCACCTTCACTGAATGAGGGGTGGCTGCCAAGACACTTGGCTGAGAAGGATGAGACTGTGATTGGGTTTGTGGTAGAGGAGCCCCAACCTCATCCACTGATGCCTACAGGGAGCCTGGAGGGGCCATGTGTATGCCCCCCTAGTTCTGAATGATTGCTATAGGCACTGTGAACTCCTTTTACCCTATCCTGTCTGAGCTTTGTTTTATAATCACCAACTTAAAAAAAAAATGCCACTAATGGGAGACAGAAACAGATTTTTTTAAAGTCTCAAAGAAAAAAATACACTTAGCACTCGCTGTCCTCCCCTAAAGGTTCTTGTATCTCCCTGCCCTCCCCTAAAGGCTCAGAAGATCCATCTGAACTGATAACGCTCAGGGTCACTAAGATGGGCGGACAACATCGCTGTTGTGTAGTCGTGAAGATGGATAGGTTAATAATTTTTTTTTAAAGATTTTATTTATTTGACAGAGACAGAGACAGCCAGCGAGAGAGGGAACACAAGCAGGGGGAGTGGGAGAGGAAGAAGCAGGCTCACAGCGGAGGAGCCTGACGTGGGGCTCCATCCCATAACGCCGGGATCACGCCCTGAGCCGAAGGCAGATGCTTAACCGCTGTGCCACCCAGGCGCCCCTGGATAGGTTAATAATGATTTCTTTCTCATGACAAGTAAATAAGCCATGTTACCACGTACGGGTGCAAAGGCCAGAATTTAACAGGAGTATAGACATGACATAATGAAACACAGGTCATGAATCTCCAGGGAACATGGTCCAATATCCGGAATAGTCATTTAATTATTACATTTATTTACAATTTTAAATAGCCTTTCACCTATATTTTTGTAAATGGCTCACAAAATAAACACTGAGATAAATAATATGGTGCAAGCCTAGGGATGGAGCAGTGATGTTCCCTTTATTCAATATTATATGCCCATCATCTGCAAGAATTTCAGACATAGTGTTCATCTTCAATAAATACTTGTGGAATTAATGTCTTGTTTTCCCTTTTCTAGACAAGATGATGTATTTTTCTCAGCTCATGTGGTTTGTATACAGAAGAACATTGTTTTAACGCAGGTTTTCAAGCTATGTCCCAGACATCGTACCTATATGCAATCACAGCTAATGTTCAGACCCATCTGAAATCAAATCATTTTTTGTTTAACTCCTCGATTAGACTGTAAGCTCTTATCTGTGTCTCCCACAGCTGAGCCCTCAGGACATAGCTCCGTGCCTTAGATGTAGCAGCTGATCAAAGCCTAGTTGTTGTAAGAATTTCCATTTTAACAGTAAAATAACTTGGGCAAAAAATTAAGGGACTAAATCAAAGTCATTTAGAGAATGAGCAAGAGAGGCTTGCCTAGAATCAATTCTTTCCCCCAAGTCCTGGTAGAGCTAACAAAGAGGAACATTTTAGGAAAAATTAACTGCTAAACATTATGTCGACATGCCCAGGGTTCCAGTTCTGCCTAATGTGGATATTAAGAGTAGACTAGTCCAAAAATTCACCAGCTGCAAATTAGTTGGGGGAAAAAAAAAAAAACTTAAAACAAAGTGCCCATACAGGCACCATGAGTCAAAACACTATCAATCTGGGGAGATCTATATTGCCTTTTACGGTGATCTCTGGCCTTATTGAGCCTAATGGATAGTGACTCCAAATGTCAGATTTTCTTCTTTTTCACTCGACCCTTGGATTTCAGAGTGAATTACATTTATCACAGAAAGGTCAGCAAATTCTTTGAAGTGAAATGTGTGCTGAGAATAAGGGAAATTTAATGGTTAATGGGCATTGGGTTTTCAGCATCCTTGCCAGTGGGAAGCATGTTGTCAACCTTCTAGCTTTACAAAAGGAAGATAGAGCTAAATTCCTACTAAAAAAATATCTGAATCAATGATGCATTTGTATCTAAGCCTAAGCTACCCCACCAATAACCATAATATCAGCTTCTTCTGAATTTCAACTATGCAACTTTATCCAAGGGCACTGTAGCCGATGCTTCCAGTGCTTGCATCCTCTTGGCCCCCTTTTGGTTTCGGTCGTGGTGGCTGTAGATGATTCAGGTCCCATTTCAAACTGGCTCTGCCCGTCTCTCTATATCATGCCCTGAGGCCTTCTACTACAAGAGCCCACTTAGTCCTCTCAAGCACAGCCTGGAAATGAGCAGGAGTGGGGCCATGCATGTCTTTAGTTTAATTAACAGATGTTGCACATTCTCCTCTCTCAGAGGGACCAATCTATGATACATATGTGTGTGCCTGTCTGTATTCAGTTACCAGAACTGGGATACAAAGCAGATTTCCAGGAACAGTTTTAAAGTCATTGATTAAATGTCTGCAATAACTAGGTTCTGGGTTTAACAAGATGACCAAAGATGACCCTTGAATTGTCAGAGTTCAGGATTCAACAGGTGATAGATATCTGGAAATAGGTTTCTCCCTCTGTCATCTTGGCAGACTATTTCTCTGTGAAAACTCAGGTCAAAAGTCACCTCTTTCAGAGAGCTTCTGACATTTTCCTTCAGAATCTTCCTCTATAAATGTCCTGACCGGTTGTTTTTGGATATATGTGCTGATATCTGAGCTCCCCTGAGGGCAAAGACCCTGCTTTCTTCAACTCTGTCTTCGCAGAATGTCCAAAAGTGTATACAGTGGGTCCTCAAAGGGTTTAAGGAACACAATTAAATTATGGATCCTTGGAAAATTTAGCAGTGTCTTGTACATATGTTTGTAATTCTTTCCTTCTTCCCTCCCTTTCTCCTAGTAGATTATTCCTATTATTATTCCTTTGCACAAATTCTGTATCTTTGTAATTCTATGAGTGAGCAAAATCTCTAGTCATTTAAAATCAAATGGATTTCCAATGGTCTTGGAGAAGAGTGGGTCAAATATCTGACGATATCCTGGGTACCTTAGAATTCAAAGCTCCTGTAAAATTGATTTTGGTGCCTTCCATTTTCAGGATAAACCAACTCTCAAAGAAGATATTAACTAGTGGCAGCTACAAAAGAAGAAGATAACAAGTTGATGACCAAATGCTTCTGAGAAGTAAGAGAGAAAAAAGACCAAATAGCTGGCCCCTAGGCTTGTTAGAAAGGTGGAGTGTATGGCCTGATGGCATTCATTTTGTATTTTTTCTCTCATCTAGAAACAAACATCAATGCCCTCTCGTCCTAGGCCTGAATCTTCTGGCACCACTACTCTTCTCCTTCACCACCATCTCCCCCCACACACATACACACCAAATAAATGCATGTAATCAAACACAAATGCAAGCCACCTGGCTCACCGAACATTTGGTGTGTACTGCAGCCATATTTTTTCCCCATTCTAATGTTGTCACTCAATCGTGGCTGTAAAATGTAGGGGCAAAATCATATTGCCATTCAGCGACTAGTCGCGTATGCCGTGTTGTGGTGGGCTGACTCTGGAGCATTTCCTTTTTGAATGAAGGAAGTCATCCTGGACACACATTCATTTCTTATAATTGCTTTTTCTTCTCTATCACAATATGCTAGAGGACATATTTTTTGTTATTTCCTTTCTGTTGGTTCCATTGCTTATTAATGGGTTTTAAATTCTGCACCTTTAAGTTTGTTTCCTGATTTTGGTCAAGGAACTTTGCAGAGAGCTCTGCTATGAGCAAAACCAGAAGAAGGCAGACAAAGATAGCACACCAGGTTGGACACCTGGTCAGGGAAAAAAAAAAAAAAAGAGAATCTAACTTTGCAAAATGCTGATCTAGTTTGCTTCTTTCAAAGCCTGGAAGACTGGAAGGTCAGGTTTTATTATACTGTTTTCCAGATTAAGTACTGACTCTGGAACGTGAAAAAGACTTGGCCGAAGTCATCCACATGGAAGGTTGTGGAGCCTGCTTGCAACAAAATCAAGTCTTGGCTCCTGCCAGTGCTTTTCAGTGGACCAACCTAAAAGTTACTGTAATAAGAATAAATCAGTTATCTAAAAATTATAACATATGAGCCATTAAATAATTAGGGCCACTCACTGTATAGTCAATTTCTATTATTTCTCATACTCGTTTTAGTATGGTTTACAAAGGAGGAGAAACACTAATAACAACTTGTTCATGACCCCATTGTTTTTAAATAGTTGCACTTAAATCATGCTTAGGGTGCAACAGCATTCAAAGCCCATGTCCTCTCACTCCATCAACTGACTTATAGTATGAGAGCTAGTGGCCAGGTTCAGTGAGGGTATTTGTAGTTAATAGAAACTGATAATCCGAAAGCCAAGAAGACACAGAAGTTAACAAGGGTTGTTTGTTTTAGTTAGTAAGTCCTACGGTCAAAACTCAAGCTAGAGAAATAGAAGACAGGAAGAAGATTAGTAGAGAGTTAGCAATTAGAAAATAATTTTAGATTGGGGCACCATTGTCAACAGGATGTGAATAAGTAGATGGAGGATGTTTTAGTCAGCTTGTGCTGCTTTGACAAATACCATAGACTGGGTGGCTTAAAGAACAGACATTTATTTCTCACAGTTCTAGAGGCTGGAAGGCCAAGATCAGGGTGCCCACATGGTGGGGTTCTGGTGAGAGCTCTCTTCCTGGCTTGCAGGTTGCCTCTGCATGCTCACATGACATCCTCTTTGTGCATACATATCTATCTATCTATCATCTATCATCTATCTATCTACATACATATATTCAGGGGCTCTAATCTCTTCAGAAGCACTTACCATGACCTAATGACCTCCCAAAGACTTCATCTCCAAATAACATTACACTGGGAGTTAGAGCTTCAACATTTAAAGTCTGGGGGACACAATTCATTCCAGATCAGAGGAAGTGAGATAGAGACTTAGTGGAAATGCATTGTCTCTTAGGGAAGAACTTGCTTCAGAAAGTACTGAATTCCGGCATTAAAGGCTGAGTGGAAAAGACTCACTCTCTTTCTCATTCTTCCTAAACTCCATCTCTTGGCTCTGCTTATCTTATTTGTGGCCTCATTGCCTCCAAGTACAACCAAGTTCTCACCCTATTCCAAAGAAAATGTACTTCCTCCTTTCATCTTTGTAACCTGAAGGATAACTACTTCCTACTTCCAAATCAAAGAGCCCAAAGGAAGTCTGTTGGCTGAGCTTCATTATAGGCACTGCTCTGGACTATGTGCTAAGACAGGAGGACTAAGTGACAGGTTCTGGGTTACACATCCTTTGGGGCCAGAGAATGGGGTCCTATGATTGGTCACCACACAAAAATCACATTGCTGCATAAGAGATGAGCAGTTGCCTAAAAAATGGAGTAGTTGGCAGACAAAAATATCTAATGTGAGTGCAGAAATGTCCTAGTGTGGTAACTAGTGGGTGATGAGAAATGTAATAATATAGGGTGTGGAAAAGAGTGGGGTGGGAATCAGGTAATCTGGACTCTGTTCTAGTACTCTCTGCATGGGAACAATGAGTTTCACTTCTCTGAGCTTCAACTTAACTGTCAGTAATATGGGGAATCCCCAAATTGGCTCTGTATAGGAACCATTTTAGGAATTTTTAAACATACATTGCTAGAATGTCCCAACACGAGAAAACTATATATAAAGATAAAGGTTAGAAGAATAATTATCTCTTATCCAGTACTCAGGGACCACTGTACTGGGTGACCTCTCTGGACCTTTACTGTTCAAATATTTGATGATTCTATTTGAGATATATATATAGAGAGAGACAGAGAGAAAGAGAGAGGGGAAAATAATCTTTGGATGAGGAATAAGAACATGCAGACTTTCATGGCTGACCCAAGATAGCTATGCCATGTGTCACTCAATACTCCCATTACAGTCTCTGCTTGCTGATAAACAGTGAAAGCCTGCCACATGCTTTCAAGCAAAGCAGATTCTCAAGACTTTCCAAATAAAGATCAATGGGCTCATTCTGCATGCAGACAATTTCATCAACGGAAACACACACCATAGAAATAGACTACTCCCCATGGTTTCCTGCCCTCCAGCTTTCGTAAAGTCATAACAGATGCTCGACAGCCTTACAGAGCCCCAGACTGCTAGCAGCTGTGCATTGACTCTTGCTAATTAAGCCACCTATCACCTGACCAACAGTGCATTCCACACTGGGATTGCTCTAGGAGAGGCAACAGTCACACTAATCATTCACCTTGAGTGGAAAAGATTTCAGACATGAAAAGAGCTTCTTCCAGCACTGCCTGCTCCTACAGGGAAGACAATAAGCTCCACACTGAAAGGGAGAACACAATTTACTGGGGATTAGTGTCACAGCTAGTTTTGAGTGTGAAAATAAATCACGTAGGGATCATTTAGTCATGGAGTTCTTAACCAAGGTATAAATTCGGATCACTTCTGGGTCTTTTGGATTACAGATCCCTGGACCCCAATCTGGACCATGTGTATCAGAATTTCAGACAGGTGAACACACGTGTAGACTCACAAATCCTGTTTTTTCTGATGTTAAAATTGATCCAGCAGAATTCCCACCTCTGTAACAAAATGGATGCTGATGTCTAGCCCACTAAAGGGTTAATTTGAGACTAGAACTCAGACTTATTTAAAATTAAAAAAGAAAAATGCAGGATGAAGGGCTGAGGCTATTATCCTGCTTTATTTATTTATTTATCTATTTATTTATTTATCTATTTATTTATTTATATTTAATTTCAATTAGCCAACATGTACATTATTAGTTTCAGATGTAGTGTTTAATAATTCATTAGCTGTGTATAATACCCAGTGTTCATCACATCACGTGCCCTCCTTAATGCCCGTCACCCAATTATGTCATCCTTCCACCCCCCTCTCCTCCTGCAACCCTCAGTTTGTTTCCTATAGTTAGGAGTCTCTCATGGTTTTTCTCCCTCTCTGATGACTTCCCAACCAGTTTTCCCTCCCTTCCCCTATGATCCTCTGTGCTGTTTCGTATATTCCACGTTTGAGTGAAACCATATAATAATTGCATTTCTCTGATTGACTCATTTTGCTTAGCATAATACTCTCCAGTTTCATCCTCATCAGTGTAAATGGTAAGTATTCATCCTTTCTGATGGCTGAGTAATATTTCATTGTATATATACCACATCTTCTTTATCCATTCATCTGTAAGTGGACATCTCAGCTCTTCTCACATATTGGCTGTTGTGCACATGGCTGCTATAAACATTGGGATGCAGGTAACTCTTCAGATCAATACATTTTTATCTTTGGGGTAAATACCTAGTAGTGCAATTGCTGGGTAGTTGAGTAGCTCTATTTTTAACTTCTTGAGGAACCTCCATACTGTTTTCCAGAGAGGCTATACCAGCTTGCATTCCCACCAACAGTGTAAGAGGGTTCCCCTTTCTCTGCATTCTTGCCAACACTCGTTGTTTCTTGTCTTGTTAATTTTAGCCATTCTGACTGGTGTGAGGTAGTATCTCATTTCGATTTGTATTTCCCTGATGCCAAGTGATGTGGAGCATTTTTCCATGTGTCTATTGGCCATTTGTATGTCTTCTTTGGAGAAATGTCTGTTCATGTCTTCTGCCCATTTCATGACTGGATTATTTGGGGTTTTGGATGTTGAGTTTGAGAAGTTCTTTATAGATCTTGGGTACTAGCCCTTTACCTGATATGTCATTTGCAAATATCTTCTCCAATTCCATAGATTGCCTATGAGTTTTGTTGACTGTTTCCTTTGCTGTGCAGATTTTATCTTGATGAAGTCCTAATAGTTCATTTTTGCTTTCATTTCCCTTGCCTTTGGAGACATGTCTAGCAAGAAGTTGCTGTGGCCAAGGTCGAAAAGGTTGCTGCCCGTGTTCTCCTCTAGGATTTTGATGGATTCCTGTCTCACACTAAGGTCTTTCATCCATTTTGAGTTTATCTTTGTGTATGGTGTAAGAAAATGATCTGTACTCTAAAATCTACAGAACACATATGAAAGAAATTGAGGAGGACACAAAGAAATTGCAAAACAGTTCATGCTCATGGATTGGAAGAATAAATACTGTTAAATTGTCCTTGCTACTGAGAGAAATCTATACATTCAATGCAAGCCCTATCAAAATGCCATCAACATTTTTCACAGAGCTGGAACAATCCTAAAATTTATATGGAACCAGAAAAGACCCTGAATTGCCAGAGGAATATTGAAAAAGAAAACCAAAGCTGGTGGCATCACAATACTGGACTTCAAGCTCTATTACAAAGCTGTAGTCATCAAGACAGTATTGTACTGGCACAAAACAGACACATAGATCAATGGAACAGAATAGAGAACCCAGTAATGGACCCTCAACTCTATAGTCAACTAATCTTCGACAAAGCAGGAAAGAATATCCAATGGAGGAAGGCAGTCCCTGCATTAATTTTTTAAAAGCTAATTTAAAAATATATATGTTTGTGTATCTTCTTAGGGTAACGATGCAGCAAAAGTAATGAACATCGGTTTGGAGTCACATAAGTGGTTTATATCCTGACCATGTCTACTTATTTGGCACAATATTATGAAAACACACACACACACACACACACACACATACACACACACACACACACACACACACACCTGATAGTGAAAAGTATTTATCTAAAAAAACAGTCTTGCTTTCTGGATTTGCCTTTCAACCCCATGACTTATTGTAAAACCTCATGCAAGTTAGTTAACCTCAGAGTCCTCAAATATGAATTGGGATAATAGTAGTGCTTACTTCATAGAATTGTTGGAAGATTCAATTTTATAACGTTCATAAATGTAAAGCACTTTATTCAATTCTTGGCATATAAATTCTTGGTAAATATGAGCTACGATTATTGTTCAAAGCCTGAGAACCTGTTTCTACTCAGTGTAGACACCAAAGTCTGAGGTTAAATCTTTTTTTGTTTGTTTGTTTGTTTTGGTATTTAAGCTAATAATTTTATTTATTTATTTTTTTAGTATTTTCAGTTAGCCAGTGTATAGTAGTACGTCATTAGTTTTCGATGTAGTATTCAATGATTCATTAGTTACGTGCCATTAAATCTTGATCATGCCATTTACTAACTGCCATGATCCACTTGCCAACTCTGGTCAAAGTGGGGAATGGACCAACGTGAGTCTGAAGGAGGCTAATAGAGTGGGAAAGGAAGCCAGGAGATAGCGGTGTTAATGCTTTCTACTGAGCGTGGACCATGGAGCATCAGCAGCATTGACATCTCCTGGGAGCTTGTTAAAAAATAAGAATCTTGAGCCCTACCCCAGACCTATTCAATCTAAATATGCATTTTAACAAGATCCCTGGTGATTCATATTACATTAAATTTTAAGAAATACTGCTTTAGTGGGTCAGGTCCAGGCAAGGCAGATGCTGGAACAAAAGCATAACTCAGTGCAAACTACAAAACAAAAATAGAATTTCCCATCGGTGGGTAAAGATAGTTACAGAGTAAACCCATTGACAGGTGACTGACAGGTAATTTTACAGGGACAGAGCCAGTAAATGGAATTGTGGAATAGAAGGTTTTGCTATCTAGGACTGTTCTTTAGGGTCAGTTCACTTAAGAGGGTCTGTAATCCTGATGAGAGAGGTCAAAACACTGACCAGATTTAGAAAACATAGCTGACTTCACACATCAGAGGCAAGATGAGAAGCTTGAGCAAAATTTCGGAGCTGGAGGTGGGTCTGAGCAAGAGGAAAGCTGAGGGGTCAGAGGGGGAACAGTCAAGTGAGCTGGGGAAGGAGTAACGAGCAAGAGTGAGGGTTCCAGAGCAACCTGAGATCCCAGCTCTTTTGCAGACAAACTACAAAGCACTTACAATGTGAGATCCAGCCCTTAAGATGGTAGCCACTCTGTGAGAAGCAGGAGTCATGAAACAGACAGGAGAAATTCCATGCTTCTCAGCCCCAGAAGCAGGTCACCATCATCAGGGGACATTTACAGAGGAAAAGTGTCTGCTCCCACACCCTGAAATTGCACTTAATGCTCAAATGGAATGAAGACTCTGGTATTTCCGCTTCCTGAAGCTCCGCCAGGTGTGTTGATGCCCAGCCAGAGCAAGAAAGCCACCACTGGGAGTAGAGGGAGCAAATTCCAAGCAAGTCCTGTGCAAACACAAGTCATCCACAGAGATGGGTCAGAGAGAAGCCCACTGGAGAGACTAGAGGTATGAAGAGCAAGCCTGCCGCAGAGCCCAGAGAAACTCCACTGGGTCATCCTCTCTTCTGAGAGGGTTCTTCTTTCCTGGACTTAGAAATAATAGTATGGGGGGAGGGGTGAAAATTAAAATTGCCTCAAATTGCACAAAATAAAAGCAAATACTCCACTCTTTCAGGCACCTCCTCAAAAATATTCACTGCTTACAGCTTCCCCTAATGGCCTTTTACAAATATTTCAGTCCTTTACTCCATGAACATATATATATATATATATATATATATATATATATATATATATATATACGCATTTTGTATGGTGTCATGGACCTTGCTTTTTTCCCCATTTAATAACACACTGTGGTTATCTTCCCATATCAGCTCATACTTATTTATTTCAATCCTTCCAAATGTCACACAGTATTTCATCATTTGGATATGCTATAATTTATATAGCCAGCCCCATCCTGAAGGATACTTTTTGCCAGGTCCTCTCTTCTCTTTATTACGAAGCTGAAATAAACATCCTTACATATCTTGCTTCACTTTTTCCAAAATATCTACACAGGGTGTCCACGTTCCTATAGCAGGATACCTCAATCACAGGATACACATATCTTGATTTTTATAGACATTTCTGTGCTCTTTTCACAAAAGTTTCACACTTTTAATGACAGTGCTTATTTTCCCAACACCGTCCCTGGCAATGGTTATGATATTCTCAAAATTTAACCTTTTTGCCAATCTGCGTGGTAAAATATGCCATCTCATTCTGGTTTGGATTTGCATTATTTAAAGATGAGTTGCCTTAGACTGTAAATATATCGGGAGACAGTCCTGATATTTGTGTATGTATCTGATTCCCCAACTATGTCAAAAGTCATACCTCATTTACCTCTCCACCCTCACCCAGCACCCCAGTGCCTCACACAATGCTTCGGTAGAGAGAGGCCATCCATAGCTGCTGAACTGATTGATTGAAATGAATTACCAAGTGTCCAGAAGTGGTTTCACTGCCATTGTTTTGTGTGTGTGGCTGCATGTTGGGGGTGGGTACTCACACCCTAAGCCAATGATAGCTAACATTTATTGACCATTTATAATGTATGCTGTTCTAAGTATCTCTCATATATTATCTCCGTTAATCTTTATAATCACCTATAAGGTGAATGCTATGATTATTTCCATTTTATTCATAAGAATTGAGGCTAAGCGAGGTTTAATATCTTTTCTGGGTCCACGAGCCTGCAGAGTTAAGATGCCACAAATCTAGGGTTCAGCTACCTTAGGCTTGTGATGTCTGTGCTACACACTACCTCTCCGTTAGTGAACGACTCTTTTTTCTTGTTTCCCAGGCAGGTAACACCAGAACCTCATACTGCTTCAGAATTCTAGGCAACACCCTTCAGAACCTCATGGCAAGCTTGGTGTTGCATGACAGATGGAAGCACAGGAGTGAAGCCACAATATTTTGAAGTTCTGCAGACTCACTCTTCTGATCTCTCCTGTGGATCTATTCACTCCTCTGACTCCTACCACGGATCTGTTCGCAGCAGGATATTGAATGTGTCCCTTCCTGTAGACAGAGCTTGTACAAAAGTCACAAATGCTGAGAACAGAATAGTTGATTTGAAGTACATTGTCGTTGTAACGCAGGTCTTGCAAATGAATGGCCCGCGGGTGTTGGTTGTATCAGAATTAGCCTATCACGTGCACAGAGGAGGTCGGAGGCTGCAGGGCAGAAGACATACTCTGGTGAAGGTTGAAGATATGCAGTAAATTCTTGCTCACTGGGGTGAGGAAGGCTTTATGACCTTTCCTCTTAAAGCAAGTGAGGGGCTTGTAGGGAAATAATCAGAGGTATGTGTTCCTTGAATGTCAGGGGACTTAAGGGTTGATACCCGAGAAGCCCAAAACATCTGAAGGCAAAAGGTAGCTGTTGGGGTGAGCAGAGTAGCAACACAAAGAAGTGACGGGAGTAACAGAGTAGCTAGGGAAGCACTGTTCATGCCACAGGGAGGAACTAGAACTTCTTACCTGGGGACAATCCCAGTTGAAGAAGTTTCCACCAGTGGAGGCTCCAAGGAGCCCTCGAAGGCACTCCAAGAAGGAATAATTCAGCTTGTGAACATCTGCAGAGCACAACTCTACTGGCCATGAAGCATCATTTCCATGTCTCTGCCTGTTACCTCTCCTCTGTCCCTGCTCTGTCCCTAGAGGCTCTGGGACAGCACAGGGGAAAAGGATAAGGGGAGAGATGATGAAAATTGTAATGAACACACACAGAAGCGCTCCCTGGCCTCTATCCAAATTCAGGTGTGCTAGTCTGAAGCCGAACAAGTTGGCGATCGAGAGAAGCTTTAAATTGGATGACAGATTACACTGATGACGCTGGACATTTTCATATGGGAAGGTGACCAGAAGCTTTATGGGACTTAGCCCAGATTCCACCCACAAACTAAGAAACTTCAGCAGGACTTTATATGGACGCGATGCGATACAGTGGATTTGCTTGCCTCCCTGTAAGTCCAGCTCACCTTCGGGAATTTGAGAATTTTTTTAATTAAAATATTTTGTTATTATATTATGTTAGTCACCATACAGTACATCCCTAGTTTTTGATGTAAAGTTCCATGATTCATTACTTGCGTATCGGCAGTTGGAGAATTTGGTCAGGTTTCAGCTCAATTCCTGGCTCTGGGTTTTTTGAAGCCTCTATGAATACCCAGCTCATTGCAGGTGCCACCACATGGTTGCCCAATCCTTTCAGATAGCACGCCATGGCCACGCACCTCTGTTCTGTCCTTTCTCTTATTTTTCAGGTTATTACGGAAAGAGATGAAAAAAAGAGTAGAAATAGGACAGCAATGTCCCGTTATTATATCCACAGCTCCATTCGAAGGCATGTAAACATGCACGAGTGTTCTGTATAATCACACATTTGTATGTATTATCATTTGCTATCAGTTTTATTTCTCCTATTTTAACGTTATTATCCAAACAGGCTGGGCACAAGCTTACTGTACTTGTTCTACCATAAATAAACAAAAACGCCTAAACACAATTTGTAAAATGTCATCTCCAAACCACAGCTAGGATGCCGCATAAGTAGGAAACCAAAATTAAATCAAACTGGGCACAATGCCCAGACTACAGGCTTCGGGCAAACAGACGTGGAGGGAGAACACAAGAAAAGACACTAAATTGCAGAAAACTGGTAGAATAACAGGGAAAGCACAATAATTAACCCTAGGATCAGTTTGTTCCAGGACCCACCTTCTAGATACCTCTGAAAAATGAATGTTGAAAATTAACCATCTTTATTTGAAGCGAATCTCCATTTTTGGCACTAATTTTCTTACAAGTCAAGCTACATAAGTCTCTGTTATTCTGCAGGGATGGGTCATTTCCTTTATTCACCTAATACTTGCTTAAGAAGTAAAATAGTGATGGCGCACCTGGGTGGCTCGGTTGGTTAAATGCTGACTCTTGCTTCAGCTCAGGTCATGATCTCAGGGTCATGATCTCAGGGTCGTGAGATGGAGCCCTGCATCGGGCTCTGCACTGGGCGTGGAACCTGCTTAAGACTCTCTCTCTCTCTCCCTTTGTCCCTCCCTGATCCCTGCTCTCATGCTCATCCTCTCTCTCTCTCTCTCTCTCTCTCTCTCAAAAAAAAAAAGGAAAACAGTGACAAAAGTAGTGCTAATAATTAAAAATTATGACAAAAACAGTTGTAGCAGCAACTACAGTAACAAGATCTACTCTCCTTTCCTGGCCAACATGACAGATGTCTCTCAGCCATACCCCTCGGCAATTCTGCATCTACTTGGAGCTTTGGTCCTGGCAGGCTGGCACCTTCCAGCCTCAAGCATCTGGATCTTTCATCTCTCTTCTCCTCTGCCCAAGGGCTCTCTCCAAGCCCCATAAGAGCTGGCAGGTTCTGCACTTCCACAAGCCACAAACCATGAAAGCAGTGGAGTCGACATCCCAGGAAGCGGCCTTTAATTAGTGTGGAATGGGCATCAGTGGATAAAAGCTCCCATCTCATTGGTCTTTGGGTGGACAATTTGAGGTTTCTTAGCAGGTCCTGGTAGGCTTGAACCCCATAGGTCCAGAATGGAATCCTACTTACTGACGTGCCTTGGCTTTTCTCCTTTCTCGGTGTCATTTTCCCTACTTCTAAGATTACCTCCCCGAACTCTACTTGCATCAAGGTCCTCATTTCAGAGTCTGTCTTTGGGCAATCCAAAATAACACAATCGTCTATTACGAGTCAGTTATTTTAATTTGCTATCTGTAATGCTCAGAATAAGCTTCAGTATTTTATTTATAATATCTCTAATCCTCAGGATAAATATGCATATTAAATATTATAATCCTTATTGAAGAAATGAAAAAACTGGGAGTCAAGCTAAATAACTTGCCTGAAGTTTGGTAACTTGAAAATGGCAGACCTGATATTACAATCGACCTTCAAAGCCAGTACCATATTTTTTAGATCATTTTGTCATCCCTTCTTACCATAAGCTCCATTCTGATAAAAGCCATACTTAGCTTATCATTGCAATATTTACCACATCTAGTACTCTGCCTGACATAAATATTTCTCCAGTAGATATTGAGGAATAAATCAAGGAATTTAATGTACTCAACACTCATATAATTAAGCAGCATCTAAACCAAACACTGTGGTTGGCTTGAAGAAACAAAGGTGACTAAAATAAAAAAATTCCCCTCAAAAATATCATGGCCTACCAGGAAAAACAAGATAGGTCAACAGATGAAGCAGGGTGAGCATGACAACACAAGAATGAATAGAGTGCTTTTTGGTAGACATGAAGATGTGGAGATGTGCCACTCAGACACTTTCCAAGAAATGGCTTGTTGCCCAACAGCGAAGAGTGAGGTCAGCAGAGATCCAGCTATCACCTCCTTGGATGTGCCTCAGCTACAGAGGGATGCTTTGTTCTTGCCCCCTGCAAGTCCAACCCATGCCCACCGACTAAATGAAGTGGGTAGTAAAGCCCCGCCCACCCTCACTTGTGGGATAACTCGGATGGAAAACATTCTCTCCAGAGTTCTGTTCCAGGCTAAGTCTTTGTCAAGCCTGCTCCGAAGCTGGACTTTCTCCTCTGATTAATCTTGCTTCCTTTCTCCCGTTTCACAGGTACTGATCTCTAATAAACATCTTACACTCCAAACACCATCTCAGCATTTTCTTCCAGTGAACGCAACCAGTAACTGTTGGTACCAGTAGTGATCTAAGCAGGTGATGGTGAGGTAGAATTTTGAAGCAGGGTCATTGCCTTCTGAGGAGCAGGGAGAGCCCAGCACTAGTAGAAGGTGAAGTACGAACAGTCCCTGACATAAGGTTGTGATCCAGTTGTTAACAATTTTACTGGTGAATCAAGTTGCATAAGAGAAAGGATTCAACTAGGGTGTATAATGTATTAGGCATTTGAGAAAGCCGTATGGAGGAAGTAATACCTATTTACTGTATTTAAAAATCAACCAATTATAGATATCAACCACATCTATAACATACTTTCACAGCAATACATAGATTAGTACCTGATTAAATAACTGGGTCCTACCGCCTAGTCAAATCGACACATAAAACTATCACAATGGTCCCTTTGTTAGAGCAGGGTCACACAGGGGTCAAGTAGTACCCTGAAGTACTGGCCAACACCAAGCTAACAGTGACTCAAGCTGTCCAGCAGACCTTCCAGTGGTCATCTCTCTGGTCCCAGAAATTAGGATAGACATATTTGGAAGTTGACACAATCTCCAAACTGGGACCTTGGTCTCTGAGGTAAAAGCTATCATCATAGGAAAGGCCAAGTGGAAACCTCTGAGCCTACCAATGTCCTCTTCCTCCCATGCAAGATAGTTAATTAAAAACAGCATCATATCCTAGGAGGAAGGCAATATTACTACCACTCCTAAGAATTGAAAAGATGTGGGAGCAGGATGATTGCTATGATCTCTTCCTTTAATAAACCCCAACGGACAATATAGAAACTGAAAGAATCCTGGAGGTTTACTGCAGACTACTGTAGCTCAACCAACTACTAGCCCCCAGCAGCACCACCATGGGAGATGTGCTCTTTTTTTTTTTTTTTAAATATTTTATTTATTTGACAGACAGAGACAGAGCGAGAGAGGGAACACAAGCAGGGGGAGTGGGAGAGGGAGAAGCAGGCTTCCTACTGAGCAGGGAGCCCGATGTGGGGCTCGATCTCAGGACCCTGGGATCATGATCTGAGCTAAAGGCAGACGCTTAACGACTGAGCCACCCAGGTGTCCCAAGATGTGGTATCTTTAATATGACAGCTCAATCTCCTCAAGTACCTGGCATGCAGATTTTGATATTGTGTTCTTTCTTATCCTTATCAGAAAACATATCAAAACAGCTTGCATTTGCATAAAACAACAACAACACACACACCCCCATACACACAACACAGGGTTTTGCCTGGGACTATGTTAACTCTTCAAAGTTCAAAGTGACCTGGACTTCCTGCATATTCTGACAAACATCACATTGATTGATTATATTGATGATGTCGGGTTGATTGAGCTGAATGAACAAACAGTGGTTAACAAGCTGGAAGCCTGAGTAAGACACTTAGGCTTCAGGGGGTGGGAGCTAAACCCAGCAAAGATTTTGAGGCTAGACATATTTATACAATTTTAGGAGTCAAATCATCAGAAAGTCAAGAGGTCATATTCTAGGAACATGGTCTTCAAAGTAAAAGAATGTTACTGTGCTTCACATCTCCCACCATGAAAAAGAAATCTCCAAAGTCTAGTGGGCTTCCTTGGGTTCTGGAGATGACATAATCCACAGGTAGGACTATTGTTTTGGTCCATCTTCTGGGTGCCTCAGAAGACCCAACTATAAGATGGGACCTAGAGAAGGAAAGGGTGTGGTAGCAAGTCCAAGCTGCTAGGTAAGCAGCCCGGTTGCTTGGGTCATATGATCTGGAATACCCTATGGCTTTGGAGATATCAGTGGTCGGAAAAAATGCCATGGAGTGTTTTTGGGCAAAATCCAATTAAAAAAAACACCATGCAGCTATTGAAGTTCAGGAACAAATCCAAGCCACCTGCAGCCAATAATTATAAGCTTTTGGAGAACAACCCCATGTAGAGACAAAACATCTGACCATAGCACATTAAATGACAATGTGACCCAAACTGTCCATTATGAACTGGATCTGTCAGATAAACCAGGAAATTAAGTCAGGTAAGCTCAACAACCATTCACTATAAGATGCAAGTATCATATTCAGGACTGAGTCTGAGTGAGACACAGAGCACAAGCAAACTACGTGAAAAATTAGCCCAGACACCATGATATCCATCTCTCCTGAAAAGAGCATCACTCCATAAGCTCACAGTATGCTTGTATGGTGGAATCCTGTTCAGCTTCATAAAGGAGGAGTTAAAATCCTAAGCATGGCTTAGGGGTTTGTTGGTACAGAATGGAAACACAACCTAAAATGAATGGAAATTTCACTGTAGTCTCATGCAAGGGTTTCAGTGAAAACCCAGAGCAAGGAGTAATCCTACCAATGAGCCAAGTTTTGAGCAGTGCACCTCATCATTCACTGTGAGTAGAAAGACACATGGTTTGAAATTAGAATATATATAGTGAATCACAGTGGTAAATCTGATCAGAAGAATATTAAAAGATCAGGGACAAGGAGGGCTACAAATAAACACAAAGTGTGAAGACTTTTTATCACATGTTAACACCCACGGGAGAGCATCAACCACTGACAAAATACAAAACAGGCAAGGGCACAATAATTCCATCTTTGATAGAGTCTAGCCCCTGGTGTTAGCTACTTCATTGTTGTCACCTTGGGTACATGAATAACGTGACCATAGTTAAAGAGATAAAGGCTATCCATGGGTTCAACACTATGGACTCCCACTTACCAAGGCTGATCTAGCTGCTATCACCATTGATTATCCAATATGCCAGCAAGAGAGACAAAATTTCAGCCCTGATATAGTACAATTCATTTCGGGGACCCCACCACTTGGTGAAAAATTGAAGAACTGGACCCATTCTCTCCTGGAAAGGACAATAGTTTGTCCACATTAGGATACACACCTATTTTAGGTCTTTTCAGGACTTTTCCTTTGCTTCCTGCAGGGCCGCTGCGAGCACCCAGTATCTGAGAACTTGTGGTTCATCAGCATGAAATCTCATGCAACATCGCTAGAGTTCACTTTACAGAAAAGGAGGTAGGAAGTGAGAATGTAACAGTGGAATCCACTGGTCACATCACATATTGTTCTAGCCAGATGATGCCAGCCTGGAAGAGGATTAAAATGTCCTGTTCAAGGCAAAGCTGAAGTGGCAGCTCGAGGCCAATACACTATGATGACTCGTATCCATCTTCTAGGCTTCATTATATCCATTGAATCAGAGTTGTTATATGGTAGTGCTCCAAAAGAAACAATGCATGTGTCTGAGAACCAAAGAGTGGAAGTGGGAGTGACTTCAGTTGCTATCATGCCAAATTATTCACTTGAGGATTTTCATCTCTCATGTTCACAAGCTAGGGTATGCAGAATTAGAAATCTTGGTCTCCAGAAGGGGTGCACTTTTGCCAGGAGACACCACAAAATTTCTGCTTAATTATGAGCTATAGCTGCTCTCTGAGAAGTTTCAGTGGTTCCTGGTGTCCAGAGACCAGCAGGCAAGAGGTAATTGACCCTGATAATCAGGTGGATACTGGGCTCCTGTTACAGAATATGGACAAAGGAATATTTGTGGAACCCATGTGATCTTCTTGGATACTTCTTGTCATTCCCTTGCTAATTGTGATTATAAATTGACAGGGATGGCAACTCTGACCTAAGTAGGGCATTGTGACAGAGGCTCTGACCTTGGTGGTGAGATCTAGGTCATACCACCAGGGGGGCCTCAATAATAGCAGAGGTGGAAAAGAATCTATGGTGGATCAAGGGCAAAGAAAGACACTACTATCTATCGTGAAATGGAAACATATTGCAGATTCAGGGCTGTATTTCATCCTATACCATTTTTCACAGAACTAGAACAAAAAAAAAATCCTAAAATTACATGGAATCACAAAAGACCCAAATAGCCAAAGCAATTTTGAAAAAGAAAAGCAAAGCTGGAGGTATCGTAATTCTAGACTTTGAATTATATTACGAAGCTGTAGTAATCAAAACCTATGGTACTGCACAAAAATAGGCACATAGATCAATGGAACAGAATAGAAAACCCAGAAATAAAACCACAATTATATAGCAAATTATCCTTAAACAAAGCAGAAAACAATATCCAATGGGAAAAAGATAACCTCTTCAAAAAATGGTGTTGGGGAACTGGTTAGCTACATGCAAAAGAATGAAACTGGACCACTTTCTTACACCATACACACAAATACATTTGAAATGGATTAAAAACCTAAATGTGAGATATGAAGCCATAAAAATTCTAGAAGAGAGCACAGGAGTAATTTCTCTGACATTAGCAGTAGCAATATTTTTTTAAGTATGTTTCCTGAGGCAAGGGAAACACAAGCAAGAATAAGCTATGGGGACGACATCCAAATAAAAAGCTTCTGCACAGTGAAGGAAACAATCAACAAAAGTAAAAGTCAACCTACTGAATGGGAGAAGATACTTGCAAATGACGTATCTGATAAAGAGTTAGTATCCAAAGTATATAAAGAACTTATACAACACACTCAACGACCTTTTACATTTCCTGTTAGGAAGATTAAGCCCCCGGAATGTGGGAGGAGTCATACCCTGAATATATTTGGACGAGTAAATTTGAGCATCCCAATGGGTAGACTCCAGCAGACCGAAAGATGTGCTATCAGCTCTCCCTTCAAGAAAGGGCTTCCTGCACAGCTTCAAGGAGCAGGGGCAGCAGTCTCCAGCTGCAGACACTGTCGGAGCTGCTTTGCCTGAGACCATGTCCTCTGGCAGCCCACTTCAGGGACTGAGTGAGGGAGGGATATAAAGATCTGGCTATTTTGGTTCTACTTGGGATGATTCTAACTAGCATTCCACCATTTAGGCACCTCTGTCTAGCTGCATCACGGTTCCACTTCTTTCTCTGCACAGTCCTGCTTTCTCTCCCTTTCTTTTCAGGAAATTGATTCCTAATTAACATTTACCCCACCCAAACCCTGTTTTAGCAACTGCTTCTAGAGAGTCTGACCCTAGAACTCAAATGTGTGAGTAACTAACTTCACTTACAGGAATTGGAAGAAGGCTTTGCAGAGGTTTTCCTGTGCCTGACATGCGGTGGTTATTCTGTAAAGACTAACTAGTTTGAACTGAACTAACGTTGAAGGTGGTGGACTTAAATAAGTGGGCATTTCCCAAGGCTGAGTGTGTTCAGAGCTATAAGGGAAGCTGGCACGTGTTGGGGGAGGGGCACAGAACAATGAACAGTGTGGGTTTGTTGGAGAAAACTTCTTCAAGTGGATATCTTGACCTAAACAATAAAGCAAAGAGCTGAGTGTGAGTGCAAGGTGAAACAGGTGTGCTGTCGGAGAAGTTTAATGTAAGAAGAGCCGCAATGATAAAAGTCAGTAAATGGTGCAGTCTTGAAGGCAAAGTCCAGTACAAAGCACTTGTTATATATTATCTTTTTATTTCTAATAACAATGTAATAAAAGAAGTACCATTATTTTTAGTATTTTACATATGAGACTCTAATGCTTGAAAAGAGTTAGCGGCTTTCTCTTTGTGAAACCACTTGAGAGATGGAGCTATCAATCTAGAAAGTAGAGGAATGGACAGAAATAAAAAGGTGAAATTCCTTGACACCACTGTGAAATCACTGCTGACAACTATTCCCAGACTGCTGTTCATATGGCAATTAAAACCCCCTATTTGTTCAAGGCATTTTAGTGAGGGTTTTGGTTACTTGCAACTGAAATTGCTCATTGACTAATTAGGGGTGTAATTGCAGCCTGGGGGGCTTAGTCAGTTACGTGTCTGCCTTCAGCTCAGGTTATGATCCCGGGGTCCTGGGATCAAGCCCCACATTGGGCTTCTTCTCCCTCTCCCTCTTCTCCCGCTCGTGCTCTCTTTCTCTCTCATGCTCTCTCTCTCAAATAAATAAGTAAAATCTTTAAAAAATAATAATAATTAGGGGGTCATTGCATATTTAATATAAATTGAAATCTAAGATGCTGTTAAAACTTCTTCTTTGAGCATAAGACTTTTGCAAACAAGATCATAAGTAATTTCTAGAATTTTCTTATGATTTGTATGCCTTTAATGGAAAATAATAAAGTACAATTAGCAAGCCTGCCTCCTTTCTTGTCTTTGTCCCATAAAACAGCATTTTACGTACAAAATGCCCCTTTAGAGTCATAGGTTCCAGAAGTGAGAAAGTAGGCTAGAAGCTGCCTTAGCACAGCCACATGCAGGATATAGGCACTCTGACATCTTGAGGAGGCATGCCTACCCCTTCCTTGAACATTTCACCAATCACTAACTAACCGCTGTGTGGGATAGTCTGTTTGCTGGATGCAGAGATGCCGTGCTTTATAAAGTTCTTTCTTTGGGGAGGATTAAATTCTATTTCCTCTCTAGAACTTCATTCACCAAACCTGTTTCTGACCCCAGAGGCTAAATATAAGTTTATTAATTCTCCTATATTTCACAAGGACAACTACTTGCCTTTTTCCCCTGTAGCTAACATATTTTTTCATTCACACAGTAAATATTTGTCATCTCTTACGCACTGGGTATTGTGCAGATACTGAGGATACGATAGTGTATAAAATGGGCAATGTGCCTGCTCTTCTGGAATGAGATTCCCTAGCAGGGAAAGGCAGATCACAAATAAATAAACAGGATAGAAATGTGTGTTCTGAAGACCAAACCCAAAAAGAGCGAGTGTTATAATATGTACTGGTTTCCAGGGGGAGAGTCTTCAGATGAGGTGGGCAAGCAAGTCTGGTCCAAGCAGATAGTGTGTAAGCTGAGCTCTGAGAATGGCAAGAAGTAGACAAACATATGGGGATCTTGAGGAAGAATTTTTCAGGGAGAGGAAAAATAAATTGTTAATTTCTTGAGGTACTTTGGTCTCTGTAGAAACAACAATAAACTGGTGTGTCCAGCCAGTAGGGAATGAGCAAGAAGTGAAAAGAGATGCTACTGAAAGCAACAGAAGAGCTTGATCAGGAAGTAGTTATGGGTCAAGGTGAGTTTTGATTTAGTTAATACGGGCGATGGTCTGATCTAACCACTAACACTAGATTATCAAATACCTGTGTCAAGACACTGGCTTTCCTGATTTCCTGGGCGTATCACTGTACAGATGTCACCAAGCTCAGTTTTCTCATTTATAAAAATAGGAGACTTGATTAAACTATAAATTCTGTAGAAGAGTAAATGAGGAGACGGAGATGTGTGATTTGTAAATTTCGGGGTGTTATTTACACGGGTACTATTTCTAGAATTAAATTTTCCTTCTCTAAACTGAATGTTCTCAATTCTTCTACTCCTCTCCATATTAGATATTACGTGGTTTCCTGTTTCCTCTTCATCCCGGTGCCCTACTTTAAAACCTAAATTTTTTAGGGTAACTACCTAACAGTGTAATCCCAAGTATCACTTTGTGCTGTTTTAAATTTCTCTCAGACTTCTACAAAGAGCATGGCAGGACAGCCTATGATGCCAGAGACAAAAGTTAAAGTCACCTGGATCCCATATTGGGTAGCAACATCAGCTGTTACTGGGACCTGACACATTCTCCTGATCTTATAGGCCAGTTTATCCATTTGTATAATGGAGAGAATAGCTATCTAGATTAATTGAATGAAATGCATGTGAGGAGAACTCCTGAGCTCCAGGTACACAACGTAATGCCAATGTTATCCTTGACCCATCTTCCTGTAGAGTTACTAAATTGTCTCTTAATGGATTTGAAGCTACTACGATGCCATTCAGTGTACCCTTGGCAGTAATTTATTAAATGGAAGCTGGCATAGTGACCATGACATTTGAATGAGGCACCGGCCCACGGCAAAGCATGCTCTCCTCTCTCAACAGTTAATCTCAGGAGCATGGTATGAGAAAAACGAAATGGAAAACAAACTCCAAATGCGCATATGCCTTATGAAAAAGAACTTACCTTCTAATAAGATAGGGTTCATTTTTTTCAGGGGCATAGTTATGAGAACTTTAGAGGGCTCTTCTTAGCTGTGTTTTTCCCTGGTTCTCTCTGTTTGTCTTCAACTGATCAGTAATTTTCTTTTTCTTTTTCTTTCTTTCTTTTTTCTTTTTTTTTAAGATTATTTATTTATTTATTTGACAGAGAGAGACAGCTAGAGAGGGAACACAAGCTCGATCCCAGGACCCTGGGATCATGACCTGAGCTGAAGGCAGATGCTTAATGACTGAGCCGCCCAGGCGCCCCAAGAGCAGTAATTTTCTTTGTTGCAATGAGGTTTTGTAGCAGCCTGCCTCCTCCCAGCTGCTTATCACCAAGATCTCCACCACTTTTGGCGATGCCCTTAGGTGTGATCTTCCCTACACTCTTCCAAGTAAAGTCCGTCTCACTAGGCAGAGGGGCCTGTCTTAGTTTCTATTGCCACTATAGCAAGTGACCACAAGCTCAGAAACTACAAGCAACACAAATTTATTATATAGTCTGGAGATAAGAAGTTTAAAACCCAGGCGTTGGCAGGGATGTTTTCCTCTGGAGGCTTCATGGGGTAAACTGCTTCTTTTTCAGTTTCCAGAGGCTGCCTGCGTTCCTTGGCTTGGGGGTCCTTCTCCTAATCACTCCAACCTCTTGTTTCCCTCATTACATCTACTTCTGTCTCTCCCTCTGATCTTCATGCCTCCATCTTACGGCGACCTGTTTGATTTTTTTTTAATTTAAATTCAATTAGCCAACTTATGCTACATCATTAGTTTCAGATGTAGTGTCAATAATTTATCAGTTTCATGTAACACTCAATGTTCCCATTTGATTTTTTTTGGACCCCCTCAGATAAACCAGGATAATATTCCCATCTCAAAGTCCTTCATCACATTTGCAAAACTCCTGTTTCCATGTGAGATAACATATTCACAGGTTCTAGGCATTAGGATGTGACACCTTTGGAGAGCCATTATTCAGTCTACCAGAGTGGTGGAGCCCTTTACTCTTAAGGCATGCTTCTCCTCATGGGAAGAAGCTCCGTGCTATCCTATCAGACAGCAGCCCACTTCTCCCAGAGTGGCAACCCTGCTCTGAGTAGGGATAACAGACCCAGATCTTCTACGCTTGTACCCTTAGCCTTATGGGTTAGTGGAGGCAGGTGCACTCAGAGCCTAATATATTCTTAGCATGTTTCACCTTGAGCAGAGCCTTCATCCTACAGCAGATGCTGTATCAGAAAAGTAGAGTTTCTGCAGTGGGAGCTGAGGGGATGAGATATGCTAGAAGCCTGCCCTCCCTGGTGAAGCCACAGTCCCAGACGGGGTTCGCTGGAGAGGGAAGCCCATCCCCTTCTATACATGCCTGGAGCAGAGCTTCCGTCCCATTAAGGGAAGGCAAAGGGCGGGAGCTATGAGTGGGTCATGGCTCAGTGCCACAAACTGCCACAACTCTTACTGAGATTTAGCAGATTTTCTTCAATAAATGTCCCTCCATTTGCTAGTTGTTCTTAGGACAATTTCTAGAGTCTAAGTTGTGTGTGTGTGTGTGTGTGTGTGTGTTTCCTCATCATTCTCGGCAGGTAAATGGTTGTGTCAGTAGTAAAAAGGTCCACTGTGCTCCACATACAATCAGTCCAGACACTGATCCACCCTTTTTTACTGCGACAAACTGCTATCCATTAACCCCAGTATCATGGAACCACCCCAAAGCATCAGAGGATTTCAAATGTATTATAATCAATAGATTTTTGTTTGATTAAGACCTCCTTGCATTAGTTGGTTGACAGATGGTAGCAATCCATGTCCAAGATCTCTAAGTCAAACCTGCTAAAGAGAAACCCGCTGATCCATCCCACATATTGCTTACCCCAAATCACTGCTTCCTGATACTTACCCCGGATGACCTCATTGCCCTACGCATACTTCGTCTCTGGAAATCCAGGCACATCCTTATCAGCTTCTTTTATTTTTCGCCTTAGGCCTGTCTTGGATTGTCTCCATTGTGTTTACTTCTTCCTTTATACTTCCTTTCTGTGCTCCCTTCTGTAAGATGAAACACCGGTTCTGTCATTAATCTGCCTCTTGTCTATTTCTCCTCTCCAAGGAATAGCCATTATTCTCGGGTAATCATAAATGTAGAAGTTTTGATGGTTCTGCAATACCAAGGGATTCTGAGGTCTCAGGAGGGGCCAGAGCCTCTGAGACTTACTTCAGTTGCATCCATTGTTGCTGTCTTCTGGTAGATTCCTCACCTGTATTCCTTGTGTCCCTTATCATTTTATGCACTAATCCTTCCATGCCAACATTTAAGAGGGGTTTTAAAAAGCTACAGGGGTGGATTCTGACTTGAGCGAGAACTAAAGAGGAAGCAGAGTGAGTGTATGAGCTTAAGCAACACAACTTTTCTAAGGGAGGTTAAATTAATAAGCAAAATAAGAGAAGACTAGTAGACAGACCATGCTGCGTTTAGGAGCTGCAAATGGTTGCACCAATGTGGATGAAATAGGAGAAAATTCAGGGGAGGTTAGCGCCTAGCATACTAGGATCACGATGGGATTCCAAATGTACCCTGTCAGCAATGATTTTTTATCCCATTCCTCTCTTACTCTTCTCTCCCCAAACACACATTATGGAAAAAGTAACAAAAATGTAAAAAAATTAAATTTTAAACCTAGTATCAGCATTTCTCTTATGGAGAAGACTATCTTTCATTCAGCAAGATGGCTGCAGCTGTCTGTCCAATCCTTGTCTGGCTGACACTGCAGACCTGGACCCAGTGGCAAGCTCTGCAGGGGAGACTAAGGGAATGGCAAAGAACACGTCCTGAGCAGCAGATCAGATTTGGCTGAGCAGCCCCGGCTCGTCTTTGTCTTTCCTGTGTGTGTGAAAGCAATGCTGACAAGGAAGAGGGGAAGAGATACAGTCATCCCTACCCTAGAGCGCAACAGCATGCGTTATCCTTTCAACACTCCTGAAACCTATCCTTCCGGAAAATAGGGCTCAGTCACTGTCCTAGAGTCTGACCAGCCTGGTTTGTGACTCATTCCCCCTAGAGATGGGAAGAAGCAGCATGGCAGGACACCTTGATCCCTCCATGGCGGCCGTAGGAATACATACAGAGAACCCTGGGCAGAAAGAACAAGAGAGGTCTGTGCGCACTTACCATAGCAGAGGGGAAATTCACAAAGGGACAGAAGTAATGTTGAGGTCCCCAGAATGAGTAGAGGCTCCCTGGAAACAGTTTCTTTCATAATTGTCTTCTTAGGATCCTAAAGTTTATTTAAAAAAACACCTCAAGTTGCTTGAGCCAAAAGAAGGCAGTTTCTATTCATTATAGCCCCAAATTTTAAACTAAAGTAAATACTTACGTTTTATAATCCAGTGCTAGTGGGTACAGTGAAAAAAAAGAACTAGCACACCACTGCCTCTAATGATAAATGAATGGGGGAAATGGGCAAATAATGTAATAATTGTCCTGTCAACCCACTGAGGAGCTATCTTTCAGATGAGGGAATTCAGAAGCAGAGTAGCACTTCGTCCGGCCTCTGCGTAAGAGACTCAGAGCATTGAGCTTCACACCCAGAACTTGCTAATCCTAAAATGCAAGCGTATCCCAGAAGAACGAGAGGCAACTCCAAAGGGAGGTACCCCTTGAGCACAACTGGGGAGTTTCTCTAGTCTTTGGACCATGGATTCCAACATCCTTCCTGGACTCAGATCTCTTTATCTTGATGCATTTGATATTGGGGGATCAAAAAGTTTCTCAGAGGCCTGGTTAATGAATAAATTGGGTGGTCTAGTATCTTTTGGGGTGAAATAAGCACTATGGATACAATGGAAAGGGTTCATGTGTGTCTTATGAAATTTCTCTAGAAGCATTGCTATCAGAGAAGTTCAATGTGTATAAATCTGTTAATACCATTGGAATAACCTAGGGAAATTAGGCATCAGCTAGGTGTAAGTGAAAAGCCCTGTAGATATGGAAACACGGAAACCTCCATATTGTCCCACACCAAACTTATGGGAAGATGATGGCCAAGCTGTTTATTCTTCCTAGAGTTCAGTTTCTCATGTGAAAGTAGAAAAATCAGGCTGGATAAACAGTGGCTCCTGGCTGATATACTAATTTGTAAGGCTTTAGGTTTATAATCTGTTAAAAAGTTGGAATGAATTCAATGTTGGTATCACACATTTTTTTCCCTCTCTCCTCTCTCAAGAAAAGAACAGCATTCAAACAAGCATCAGGATTGAGGAGGGAGTGAAAGATGCAGAAAGGGGATCAATATGGCTTCCTTTGTGATGACCCAGAGAAGATAACACTTCTTTCTGTTTGTGATTTTTCTTTTCCTCCACGTGGCTACAGGGACAAATGAGGCCCATTAGGTCCTTCTCCTGATTCAGTGTCCTTGCCCTTGAAAGGTCATTTGAGACTAAAATAAGCTTGTGGAGCAGGAAAACAGAGTGGGTGATCCAGGCTGGCTTTACACTCTTAGGGAGCTTGGGGATCATTCTATATGCCACCTGAAGCTGCAAGGGACAAAGGGACACGGGAAGACTGGGAATGATGGTAAAGAAACAAAGAATCTGTGGTTGCTTTGCCTGTTCCCTGCCTTATGCCAACAGCACCCAGCATGAGGAGACTAAATGAACGTGGAATTATTTAGCAGGTCCTAGAAATTTAGCTTATCTGGAGGCCTGGGTTTAACTGGAATTGTCTGCATTAAGCCTGCTGAGAATATACACTCTTGGTTTCAAAACGGGCCCAAGAATAACCACATTCAAGCATTACAATTCTTTCCATTATGAATACAACACCCCAGAGTGGGTTCCTAAGGACTCTGACAAGTTGAATTACTGTCTTTTCCTACTCAGCTGCTTGCGACGGAGCTTACAATGAAATGGCTTTAAACAATGTCATGCCTCTTTACCCACAGATGCAGCTTACAGGACCTTGTTCACACCCCAGTGACAACATAAGGAAGGGAGTGTTGGATCCAGAGACAAAGGGGTCGGGGTTCTTGCTGTAGTTCTGTGGCCGATGAGCCATGTGACCTTGACAAAGTCACTTCCCAGCTCCTGTACTCGCTTCCCTATCAGAGCATAATGAGGGCGTGGACTAAAGCAGAGTCTTATGAATCTTTCCAATTTCTAACTCAATTCAACAAACATTTACAGAGTTTACACTATGTTGCCACCACTGTGCTGGACAGCTCCCAGCTGTATAATTTATTTTTTATTCCATTGAAAACTAGAGTCAGGTAATTTTCATGCAGTTTTTAGCACAAAATCACTGGACTGGGAGCCACAAGCCTCAGGTTCTGCTTACAGCTTCGTCATTAAATATTTGTGTGATGTTTACAAAGTTACATCAGCCATCTGGGTTTTAGTTTCTTCACCTATAAAAGGAGAAGGAAGAATGAGGGTAATGTTGAGAGCTTATGGACAGGGTGAAAGTAGTCTGTCCCCACAAATCTTGTAATAACCATGTCCTGAGCTGAATGCATATTCAGCACGTAAGACCGAAGGATGAGAAGTTCAATTCTTTCCTTTCGACACTGCCTTGTTCAGAAACTCTCCCCTGACATGTAGTCAGAATTTTCGATCCTCTCTCTGTTCCTTGGAATCCTGAGCATTTTCTTACTAGGAAGCCATTACACAGCATAGAAACGGTTGACTGCTGTGTCCACCTTTCCTCCAGGCTTTGAGTCGTGAAGATGGAGCTCCTCTCTTTGCAGTGAGCCTGATTAAAGAGTATCACAGCTATCCTCCCCTGTGTAGTCTTCTATTCCAGGTAAGTTTGTCCCCAACACCCCAGACAGAGAACAATCCTCACCAGAGAAGATCTCAATGTGTTTTATTGTAGATCCTACAGTTAATAAATGCTAAATCAGTGCATTCCTATTTTTTTAGTTGGTTATTTTGGGACATTATAAAATAAATATTTACTCCCCTCTTCCTTCCATTGTTGATAGGCACAACGTATATTCCAGCTCTCATTGGTGTTTGATTTGGGATCATGTAACTTGCTTTTGCCAGTGGGATGTTACCAAATACAATGTGATCAAAGACTTGAAATATGATTTCTCTCTTGAGTTTCTGCAGTTATTGGAGAAAGAACACGGCCTGGCATGTTCCCAAAAGAATGAGAAACATGTGGAACAGACTTGGAGTAATCTTGTAGTTTGGAGCCAAGCCCAGGCTAGATCAGCCAACACCTAGCCAACCCTCAGATTCATGAACAAGAACAAATTTTGTTATTTCAAACCATTGTTTTTTTGGGATTGTTTGTTATGAGGCACCATGGCAGCAGAAGACGACTGACACACTTCCACAGCCACAGATGGATCATTTCTTCACACACCTCTTTTATGTCTCCAATTTCTAGAGGCTGTATTTACTCAGGAAAAATTAATGAAGAAAGCACAGAGAGTTTAGAGCTCTGGGTACAGAGATTAAGAATAATCACTGCTTTGAAGGAACTCACACAGTCTAGGAGGGGAGGCAGGTGAGTAAACAGATAAATACAACAAAATGTGATACGTGCTTTGACAGACCGAGGCTGCACACAGAGAGGCATTGAAATAGACCTAGGCTTTAAGTGGACTTCAGGAAGGGCTGTCAGGAGACACTGATATCTAAGCTGAGATGTGGTAGGTCCATGAGAAATAGGAGTGCATAGAAACTAAAAGTGATTACATCAGAAGGTACCATATTTGCGGAGTCCTTGTATATAAAAAATGGCATGATGGTATATAGAAAATATCTCAGGCTTTGAGACTGTAAGGGAAGTGAGTTCATATCCTGATTCTACCACTTACTAAGTACCATTAGTTGGCTTCTCTAAGACGCATTTTCTTTAACTATAAAATGGGGATAATACACATTCCTTTCAAAGTTTTTGTGAAGATTAGATATAAAACAAGTAAAAGAGTGCAGAGGTAGCTAGTGATAAAAGAAAAAAGAGAAAGAAGAGGAAAATAATAGAGTGGGTTTTCCCAGTGTGTTTCAAAGAAAAGAGAGGAAAATACTGCAGATTTGGCCACAAACTTAACAGATTTTCCTAGTAGGATGAACAACCAGCAAGCCTCATTTCTGGGAGTCTGACTTCTCCAGAAATAACCTGTCTTGCCTCCCAGAGTTGCCCCATGACCACTCAGTAAGCAAATTAATCACCATCTGTCTTGCTTCTTTGTAAGGGCGGCCCAAAGTCCCTTTTGATTGGGACCTCCAAAACTTTGGAGCACTGTCATGTGAAACCCTATTGTTCAGTCTATTCAGAAGATCAGAGTGACTGCAGTTTGCATTCCCACCAACAGTGTTAGACGGTTCCCGATTTCTCCACATCCTCACCAACATCTGTTGTTTCCTGAGCTGTTAATTTTAGCTATTCTGACTGTTGTGACGTGATATCTCCTTGTAGTTCTGATGTACATTTCCCTGATAAAAAGTGACGTTGAGCATCTTCTCGTGTGTCTGTTAGCCATCTGTGTGTCTTCTTTGGAAAAATGTCTATTCATGTCTTATACCCATATTTAATTGGATTATTCGGTTTTTTTGTGTGTTCAGTTTTATAAGGAAAACAGCATGGAGGTTCCTCAAAAAGTTAAAATAGAACTACCCTACAATCCAGCAATTGCACTACTAAGTATTTACCCAAATGATGCAAAAATACTGATTCCAAGACATACACGCACCCCAATGTTTATAGCAGCATTATCAACAATAGCCAAATTATGGAAAGAAACCAAATGTTCATTGACTGATGAATAGATAAAGAAGATGTTGGGGCACCTGGGTGGCGCAGTCTTAAGCATCTGCCTTCAGCTCAGGGCGTGATCCCGGCGTTCTGGGATCGAGCCCCACATCAGGCTCCTCCGCTGGAGCCTGCTTCTTCCTTTCCCACTCCCCCTACTTGTGTTCTCTCTCTTGCTGGCTGGCTGTCCCTGTCAAATAAATAAATAAAATATTTAAAAAATAGATAAAGAAGATGTGGTACATATATACAATAGAATATTACTCAGCCATAAAAAAGAACGAAATCTTGCCATTTACAATGATGAGGATAGAGGTAGAGAGTATGATGCTAAGTGAAATAAGTCAGAGAAAGATGAAGGCCATATGATTTCACTCATATGTGGAATTTAAGAAACAAAACAGATGAACATATCAGGAAAAAATGGCAGGGGCGCCTGGGTGGCACAGCGGTTAAGCATCCACCTTCGGCTCAGGGCATGATCCCGGCGTTATGGGATCGAGCCCCACATCAGGCTCCTCCGCTATGAGCCTGCTTCTTCCTCTCCCACTCCCCCTGCTTGTGTTCCCTCTCTCGCTGGCTGTCTCTATCTCTGTCGAATAAATAAATAAAATCTTAAAAAAAAAAAAAGGCAAACCAGGAAACAGACTCTTAACTATAGAGAACAAACTGAGGGTAACTGGAGGGGAGGTGGGTGGGGGATGGGCTAAATGGGGGATGGGGATTAGGGAGGGCACTTGGAAGTGATGAGCACTCAGTGTTGTGTGTAAGTGATGAATCACTAAATTCTTCTCCTTAAACTAATATTATGCTATATGTTAACTAACTAGAATTTAAATGAAAACTGGAAAAAGAAGCATACTTCAGGAGACCAGAAGTTAAATCCCATTGCGCCCACAGGTGGTAAGGCCCCTGGGGTCCCTCTCTGAATGACCTCTTACTGCTCTCACCCTCCTTCGCTCCCTTCAGGCACAGGGACCTTCCTTGGTGTTTCCCAGACACTATGCTCTGTTCTGCCTTGAAGTCATCACCTTTGTGGCTCTCTCTACTTAGAATTCTTTCTCCAGAGGTTGTTTTCTCTTTTTTCTTTCTTTTTCTCCCTTTCTTCCTTCCTCCCTCCCTCCCTCCCTCTCCTTCCCTCCCTCCCTCTCTTCTTTCCTTCCTTCCTTCCTCCCTTCCTCCCTTCCTCCCTTCCTCCCTTCCTTTTTCAATGGCTGACCCTTGGTCAAAACTCAGGTTCTAACTCCCAACATTTCCTTCTCAGAGAAATGTTTTCTTGATGACTCATGTGTAATGATATATTTCAAAGATAATTATACAAAATTATGCATTTCAAACGTGCATGTTGATTTTCTCTTCCCCATTCATATTTAAACTAATTGTAAGCTCCATGACATTCTGTAAACCTAAAGCCCAGATACATGACTGGAAAATAAGTGTCCAATAATGATTTCTTACACACATACACACAGAGAACTAATAAAGTCTGAGGACAGAGTCAGTGCAATAAAAGTCAAATTTATCTAAACCAAATTTTCCTCAAAATGGAACGGGGATATTCATGAAACTCTGAGTCAGAATGTGAAATGGAAGGTCAGGGGGTGGGCAGGGGTGAGAGATGAGGCAGGAGATGTCCCAGGGGCTAAATCATGTAGACGCTCGCCTGTTGTATTAATATATCACATTTTATTGTGTAGATAATATAGAGCCTTTGAAGGGTATATTAATCAGGGTCCTCGTTTAAAAAATAAAATCAATCTAGCTATCTTAAGCAGGAAAAGAAATATTTATTATATTACAGCCCTCAGAATCTCTGAGGGGATCAGATTTCCCAGGAACGATGCCACACAGCCATAAATACAGCAGCTACGTCCATCACAAGACTCATCTAGCAGAAGCAGCACTGCCATTACTGTCCATCCAGGGCAGCTATGACTCTATAACTGGATGCTAGAAACTTCACACAGCTATCTCAGTGGGGGTGATCAGGTGACTCACGTCAGCCACTAGGTCTCAGAAAAGCAGGTATGTTTTACAGGGTCTTGGACCTATCCGAAACTCTACCCGCAAGAGCGTCCAGAAATGTAGCTTGTATCATCTTAACCTCTCCAGTACGGATAGGTCAGAAGACCTCAGGTGGGTGCTCAATGACCAGCCCCCTCTACCTGCCACCCAGAGTTGTACTTCAGTAACATGAGTCTGTCTCACAGAAAATGCCAGACAACCTGGAGAGGGTTCCAGAGAAGGGATTTCTCCCCTGGGTGGCACTAGCTACTTTCCAAAGAATCTTCCAGCACTGGTCTTCTTTGACTCGTTGGGGGACAACTTCTTTAAGGAAATATGAGTTCAAAGAACAGAATTATGTTTTATTGAACCACCACCATGTTCCCAACACTGTGCTGAGTGTCTTGCCTGTGTTGATTTATAAAATCCTCCCCTGTGACACTCCATGAGGTAAGGCATGAAGAGAATTCTCTTCTTCACTCTCCTTCTGCCCTTCCCTCCACACATCTTTCCTGGGCTGGGACTCTGTCCCGAAGGAGATGATGATGTTGACAGCTTGAAATAATTTTTAGGCCACAGAATTCTTTCCAGGGAGCAGAGTTATTGGCCTTTAAATGTCAGCATCTGTTCCTCTCTTATATTTCTGACTCTGCTAATGAATGCCTACCTGTAGGATGCTTCTGCATGTGTGCTCTGGACATTTAAGCGGTCAGCAATTTGAGACAGTGCATGCTTCCTGAAGGTAGATTCATCCACATGTCCAATACTTCTGTGTGCCGTACCTCTTTGGTACATGCATGGGTATCAAAGAGAAGGAAGGGAAATGGAGTTTTACTTAGACCTCAAGCCTCAACGATGTGCTAATATCCAGTTTTTACCAACGATCCCATCATTTGTCCAGACACTAATAGACAGATCCTGTGTCTGTGTGGGACTTCCTCAGATGGGAATTCTACACCAAAGAAAAGTGAGTAGTAGAATATGGACACTCAGCTGTCACTCAAAATTCCTAATAGCTGATATTTTTTATTATTGCACCCATGCTAATTTCCTGGTTGTGATGTCATAATATATAGAAAATGCCATCATTTAGGGAAATGGGATGAAAGGTACATAGATCCATGTATTTTTTTTTCTGAGTCTACAATTAGTAAAATTAAGGATAGTATCAATATCATCAGCAACTAGGGTATCAGAATCACTGGCCTCCAGGGCAGGGGGAACTCACACAATGCCCTGTTTCCCACTTCCTTTTTTTTTTTTTTTTAAGATTTTATTTATTTGAGGGGTACCTGGGTGGCTCAGTCGTTAAGCGTTTGCCTTCGGCTCAGGGCCTGATCCCAGGGTCCTGGGATTGAGCCCCGCATCAGGCCTCCTGCTCCACTGGAAGCCTGCTTCTTCCTCTCCCACTCCCCCTGCTTGTGTTCCCTCTCTTGCTGGCTGTCTCTCCCTCTCAAATAAATAAACAAAAATCTTTATAAAAAGAAGAGATTTTATTTATTTGCGAGAGAGAGAAGCAGACTCTATGATGAGCACCAAACCAGACATGGGGCCCAATCCCAGGACCCTGAGATCATGATCTGAGCCTAAACCAAGAGTTGGGCACTTAACTGACTGAGCCACCCAGGTGCCCCTGTTTCCCACTTCTGGAGGGCAGAGAAGATGTTTCCATTAGTTCCTGACCACAAGCACCAAAGACAAGATAAAAGAGTTGTTTTCAAATTAAAACAGATTGAACTTAGAAAAAAAAAGAAAAAGAAAAAGGAAAAAATAGGCATCCTATGTCTACATTTGCAGCAACAGAAGCTCAGAGAATTAAATAACTTGCTCAAAGTCATACTTAGGAAGTAACCATGTTTGGATTCAAACTTAGATATTTCTGTCTCTTACACACTCTGACTTGGGAGGGTACAGAATGCAAAGAGAGCTCTCCCCTATCCATCCAGGAGGATGCTCTGATAATATTGTCCCTGACATTCAGGAAAGCATCAAGTCCATCAAAGCCAACTGCACAGCTTCCAAGGGGACTGCTCATAGCCAGGGAGTCTTTGATCCCTGAGAGCATCTGGACCAAAGCATCATGAGCATTTTTCTCTGTCAGAGCTATTTCCTAAGCGTGTTTATGAGCCATATCTTGCCAAAAATAAACCAGTGCGAACACGCATAGATTGTAAATGTGAGCCCAACAGCCACCGCCATGATTTGTGATGATGCCATCTACTTGCAGACACTGTTGTCCCCCAGCGGGCTTTGACACAGTGTAGGAGAAGGTGGCCAAAGGTAGAATGTGGTAGAAGAACTTGAAAGAAGTCTCTGCTCCATTAAAAACTAAAGCACCCTATAATCAAGACGCTTTTTAATAAAATTTTCCCTGAGGGTGTCTGTTCAAAGGGAAATACATTGCATGTCTAGAAGAGGGCTTACAACCATAGGTGATGCAAGTTAACATCTAGTTTATAGGTACATTGTCTTTTGATAGTTTCAGGATTTAAATACAGGACGGGGAAGACCTTGAATAGGAGATTTGGATTGAAAAATGTGAACAGAGGGAGACTGGGGGAGTTCAGTTATTACATCAAGAATGAGCAGGTAACTTAGGAAATGTGGTCTCACATCCTTCCTCCATCACCTACCAGCCATGCGACCTGGAACAAACACTTTTTCGGTCTCTCATGCAACAGCATTTTGGAACTAGTGTGAAGATCAATAAAAAAATATACATGAAGGTTATTTATGAAAGGTAGAATTTTTCCAAATATAAGCAATCTGCACTTTGGGCACGTATTGAGTATCTCCTGTATGTCAGTTTGCTGTCACTTATAGGTCCCTTGAGCTCACCAGCTAGTCTTCTTGCTCATTGTCTCCTCGCTACTCTTCCCTCTGTCTGGAATGTTCTTCCCCTTTTACCTTTTTTTCTTGCTCTCTCCTTTTATTCATTCATTTATTCAAAAGTCACCCCCCTCAGTGAGGTCTTTTCTGACCATCATTCAGAAAAATGGAGCCTCTGACACTCTCCCACTTTCCAGTTTTATTTTGTTTCATATTTATAATTTTTACTTATATTTTACCAATTTAATTTTACTGAGAAGGAAACTGAAGCCTGGAGGCATTTCCCCTGTACAATAATATAGCTAACATTTCCTAAGCATGGATTGCGTGCCAGCTTTTGATACAGGTGCTTTGACTATCTTAACTCACTAACCTATGTCTGGTTAACTTGCAAGTATGTTGTCTTACTCTTTAGGGGGTTCTACTAATAAAGTAAGAAGTGAATCAAAGACAAATCACTTGTCTTGTAAATTAGGCTGAGGATAACTACAGTGGTGGTGATGAGATCAGCCTGTTTTCTTGTCTGACTTCCCACTTGACTGCGCCTTGCTCCCAGTTGCACTCACGCACTGGCACATTGCTTGGCACATCGTAATAGGTTACCGCATGGCCATTGGTTGAAAAAAGAAAAAAAAGATTCATTGAACATAAATAATCTCGTGCCATGCCTAGAAGTAGTAGCTACATATCCCTGTGTGCATTTTTATTACGCACCTCTCTGAACCTGGCACTGAATTCTCCACTTGCACATGTATAATTTCATTCCATCAGCAGGAATGGTAATCCATGTTTTATTTTGAGAATTCTGATACTCACAAGGGTTAAGTCACAAACTGGTGGGCATCAGAGTATTTTCAACCAGCACCATCTCCATATTGAACTTTTGCCAATCCATGTGCATTTCTCCTCTGCGAAAACAGGTTCAGTAAGACTCTGAAACAGTGTCTTTCATGGACCTAAAAGTCTTTAAAAAAAAATTTTTTTTTTTGAGGTGGGGGTCAGAGGGAGAGAGAGAATCTTTTTTTTTTTTTTTTTTTTAAGATTTATTTATTTATTTATTTGACAGAGATAGAGACAGCCAGCGAGAGAGGGAACACAAGCAGGGGGAGTGGGAGAGGAAGCAGCAGGCTCCCAGGGGAGGAGCCTGACGTGGGGCTCGATCCCAGAACGCCAGGATCACGCCCTGAGCCAAAGGCAGATGCTTAGGGACTGAGCCACGCAGGTGCCCCAGAGAGAGAGAATCTTAAGCAGGCTCTACACCCCTTGCTGAGCCTCACAGCGGGATCTCAGCGGAATCTCACAACACTGAGATCACAACCTGAGCCGAAATCCAGAGTCAAATGCTTAACCAAATGAGCACCCAGGTGCCCTGAGGGGTCTGAATGCCTCGGAGCGGGATGCGCTCTGTCAAAGAAAACCCATCCCACGTTTTCATTCTTGGAGATCACCTCAACATTCACTCTGCAGAAAACATGGAGTGTGTCCTCTGTGCCAGGCAATGTGCTAGGTCCTGGGGAAGTACGGATGACTTGGGGTCACCTTTAAGGGGGCTTCAACCTAATGACAGATCATTACGGGAAAAGAAAATTTGATGCCATGTGGTCTGTTTCGTGAGGATGTCCCGGGCAGGAGCGTAGCACTGAAGAGGAGACGAGGCTGCTCCCGAAGCCCCTTTGGATCCGATATTCTGCGACTTCTCTTCCAGTCACCTAGCTCCCTCCCTCCATCTACTTTAGAAAAATTCATGACTTAATAGTGCATGAGGGAACATTACTTTAAGATATAATTATGCTTTTCCGCAAATGACCTATGCAATTACACCAGAGTGGGGGACAGCAATTGCAGAGGGAATTTGGAACAAGCACACAGGAATATAATGCTACAAAATGATCCCTGCTTCAATTTCCCTTCTCATAACTACATAAAAATTACATTTGCTTCTAGCACAGAGATGCGCAGTAAAAAATGAAAAAGGCCCATTAGATTATCTGCTCCCATCTCCTCCTGGGTAGTTTTGCGCTTGTTTTTGTTTGGCTGTTTTTTGGGTTTTGTCTTGTTTTTAACGGTGATAGGCTTTCTAGGGACTTTGGGCTGCTCAGTTATTCCAGGGTAATGCAGATAATGATGACCGAGGAAAGGGATCTCACTGCTCAGTGTTTACACTTTTTGTAAATCTGTACATTGGCGCCCAGGGAACCACTATGATGGCCAGTGCATGTGTGGATGGAGCTCAGAAGAAAGGCGGGAAATTGAGCCCGGAGAGCCAAGGTGGGGCTGGGAGTATAAAATTGGAGCCATTGTCAGAGTTAGGATAAACAATCAGAGTTCGCTCTTAGAAGGGGGCTAGATAGTAATCTGGTGGGGAGTTTCAGATTTGGGACACCAGAGGTTTGAGACAGGCATGTGCGAAGTAAACTTAAGTATAGCTACGACATTAATGTAGATTATTATGTACGTACAAATATTCTATGGTTTTAGTCGTACTGTGAGGTTTCCTGATTGTTTCCTTAATATTAAATCCAAATCCTGATCACAGTCTTTGAAAAGCATCTCGAAACAATTGCCTTCATCCCTTCATCATTATCTTATATATGCATAATAATTAATTGTTACTTTATAAGTGGACATTAAGATTGATTCTAATTTTATTTTATTATTTTTTAATATTTTTTATTATATTATGTTAGTCACCATACAGCACATCCCTGGTTTTTGATGTAAAGTTCGATGATTCGTTAGTTGCGTATAACACCCAGCGCACCATGCAATATGTGCCCTCCTTACTACCCATCACCGGCCTATCCCATTCCCCCACCCCCCTCCCCTCCGAAGTCCTCAGTTTGTTTCTCAGAGTCCATAGTCTCTCATGCTTCCCTCCCCCCTCTGATTACCCCCCCTTTCTTTATCCTTTGATTCTAATTTTAAATACAAGTATAATGAACATCCTTGGGCAAAGAGCTTTAAACGTACTTATCCATTTTAATCCAGTAAATCATTTTCTAGATGTATAATTTAAAGAGAAAATCCGAAATGAAGTCAAAGATGTATGTGTTGTTTGATCCAAGTGTTTGTGTGTGTGTATGAGTTTTCAGAGTGTTGCCCAGTTTCAGAGCTAAAGCCACTTACCTGCCATGTCACTTTCTGTATGCAGGAATATTTGTTTAAAAATAAATAAGTAAGAGATAAAAGATGCTGACATATGTGTATATTCTTGCTTAAAGCAAAAAGCTAGTTTTGAATCAGTGATACTTTGAAAAGAGCATAGAGTCAGGAGAGGATGAGCTGGGGCGTACCAGGCCCCTAAAATTTACCCGCAGGGGAAACCTTCAGAAAACTTAATTCCTTTAAGTATCAGCTTCTGTATCTGGGATTTTAAAAATTGCTATTAGAGTATGCCATAATCTATCCAAAGCACCATATAAAACTTCCAAACACAAATTTGGGACCCAGAACAATAACCATTGTTCACCTTCTAGGTCCTCGGGTAATACTGTTCTATACATACGTGCATTCGTTCATTCATTTGTGACCCTTTGTCTCAGTTAAACCATATTTTTCAGCTGCAATGGACATTGCAAGCCTTGAATCTTGCTTTCTATATTTATTCTTTGCACAACGAAAGCTAATCTGGCCTAAATCCTACATAAGGTTGCCCTTGCTTTAATTTAGTTTATTCTTTTTTCTTTCCCCCCAGCTTCTTCAGGTGAAAGCCTTGACCATTCATTTTAGGCATTTTTTTTCTAACACAGAATAAATTTCTTCTTTGATTTAATTGAAAGCGTGTTATTGAAATGTTCAGAGACTTACCCGGGATCTTTTTTTTTTCTTTTATTGGCTTATAATTCTATTATGATCACAGAACTTCCTCTATCTCAATTATTCCTTATCTCAATTATTTTAAATGCATTGAGATTTATTTAATTGTCCTTATTTGGTCTGTCTTGGTGAATATTCCACGTTCACTGGAAAAAAATGTGCGTTTAGCTATTATTGGGTGGAAGGTTGTAAAAATGTCAATAGAGTCGAGCTGATTTAGAGCATTGTACAATTTTTCTCTATTCTTTTTTTTAATGTTTTTTTATTATATTATGTTAGTCACCAATTATCATATGATAATTGTCTTTCTCTGCTTGACTCTATTCTTACTGATTTTCTCTCAACTGGTACTTTCAGTTCCTAATAGAGATGTGTTGAAATTTCCAAATATAATAGCCGATTTGTATATTTTTCCTTTCAATTCTGCTGTTTTTTTCTTTATATGTTTTAAACTTTGTTATTTGATGTAAACACATTTATTTTATCTACTCTTCCATATCTCACTTTGCATTCTCAAGCAACGTCAATATTGATGTATCACTAATCATTTCTTTATGATTAGGGTCTACTTAGTATATAATAATTTTTCATCATTTCACTTTTTTTAAAATATTTTTTTATTATATTATGTTCGTCACCATACAGTACATCCCTGGTTTCTGATGTAAAGTTCCATGATTCATTAGTTGTGTATAACACCCAGTGCACCATGCAATACGTGCCCTCCTTACTACCCATCACCGGTCTATCCCATTCCCCCACCCCCCTCCCCTCTGAGGCCCTCAGTTTGTCTCTCAGAGTCCATAGTCTCTCATGCTTCATTCCCCCTTCTGATTACCCCCCTTTCTTTATCCCTTTCTTCCCCTACCGATCTTCCTAGTTCTTATGTTCCATAGATGAGAGAAATCATATGATAATTGTCTTTCTCTGCTTGACTTCTTTCACTTAGCATTATCTCCTCCAGTGCCATCCATGTTGCAGCAAATGTTGAGAAATCGTTCTTTTTGATAGCTGGATAATATTCCATTGTGTATATGGACCACAACTTCTTAATCCAGTCATCTGTTGAAGGGCATCTCGGTTCCTTCCACGATTTAGCTATTGTGGACAGAGCTGCTATGAACATTGGGGTGCATATGGCCCTTCTCTCATTTCACTTTAATACCCATCTTTATATTTACATAATATTTCTTATGGACAGAAAACACATTTGCCTTGATTTTTAAAATCTGTTTGACCAACTGTGCCTTTGAATTCAGGAGTTTATATCATTGCATGTAATGTAAATATTGACATGATTAGTTTTAAACCCAGGTACTTGATATGTGTTTTTATTTGTCCTGCATGCTCTGACCCGGTAAATATTCCATGTGCACTTGAAATAATGTGCATTCTGTTCTCGTTCAATGTAGAAATCCGTAAACGTCAATAGGTCAAATGAATGGATAATGTTAATCAAATTTTCTATATCCTAACTGAGTTTTTGTCTACTCTGTCCAATTGTGTTCCTATATACAAGGAAATGTTTCTTCTTTGTCTCTGGATGTTTCTAGGCTGTTCTCATCCTCTTTACTTCTCACTGTTTCACTAAGACATGCCTAGGTGTGTTTTCCTTTTTATTTATCCTTGTTGGGCTTCTCTGAGCTTCTTGGATCTGTGGGATATTGTCTCCAATTTCAGAAAACTATTGACCATTATATTTGGTATGTTTTCTATTAACCCATCCTCTCCCTCAACTCCATCTCGGACTACAGCCATACATATTTTGGAGAATTTAATATTTCCCCACAGAAATGGGCAATGTTCTGTCATATTTTTTTTCTTTTTCTTCTTTTTTTTTCTTTGTTTAGATAATTTCTATTAATTTGTCTTCAAGTTAACAGCTTACTTACATTGCTTTATCCGGTGTGCTAAGGAGTCCATCAACATAATTCTGTATCACAGATATCAGACACTTCATATCTAGCAATTTCACTGAGCGTTTTTTTTTTAATATGGTTTATGTTTTTTCTGCTGAAATTCCCCACCTCTTCAAACACCTCTTCTACCTTATAATTTTTAATCATAGTTATTTTAAGTTCTTTGACTGGAAACCCCAATTTCTGTGCTATTTCCGAGTCTGGTTCTGTATCAAGAGATGATGTTTCTTATTTTATTCACTTTTTGTTGTCTAATTGAAAGAAATTAAACATGATGTGTAAAGAACAGTAAGACTGGGAAAGTATTTCCTCCCAGAAAAGATAATGCCTCTTTTTCCATCAGACATTAGCAAAGGGTGTTGAGATAAGCGGGTACACAGATGAACTGGATTTATTATTGGCAGGCTTCAGATGACCCCAGGGGTGAATCACCACTGCCTTGTACTCATTGTAAAATCAGGAGTGCTGGAGGGATTTTCTGTTTCCCTGCTTTACATTTGAACAGATCAACAGGTCCCAAAGGATTCCTTCTCAGGGCTCCCTCCCTCCGCTTAGTAGTAAGAATTCAGGCGCTGATTCTCATGAACTTCATTATTAACCTATATTTACTTTTGTAATGACCTTTTCCAGTTCTTTTCATTTCTTCCTACAGTACCATGCTTCATTCTGGATCGCATACCCTCAGTCAGATCTTTTGTTAGCATTTCCTGTGTTAATGAATTTTTTCAGCTTTTCATCCTACGAATATTTTTTTTTCAAACCTTCATTTTCTTTTAACCTTCATTTCTTTCTGTAGGTGTAATTTACATAAAATGAAATTCACCCATCGAAAGGTTACATTTTGATGAGTTTCCACAGTGGTATGTGGTGTGGGAACAGAAGGCAAGCTGAGGACAAAGCAGAAACTGACACCCTGCAACCCCCCCCCCCCCATGAGATGTATGTTTCATTCCTCAGGCACTGCTGGCTGCCCTAAAGGAAAAAGAAATAGTTAACCTATAGAGACCACATTCCTGCAAGACTTGAGTCTCCTTCAGTTTGCAAATGTTTTAGCAGTTTACAAGAACAAAGTTATCGTAACCTAGCTTCCAGAAGGGAATGTAAATACAATTAAATGTCTTATAACCTGCAGCCCATAAACAGATCCTTGAAGTGGGCAGAGTGTAATGTTCCTCCTGGAAGTTCCCAACTATCTTCATGTTATTGCCTTACTAGAAGGGTAACAACCTTAACTGGACAATAGCCAGGACTCTGGTATCTTGTGAGTCTTCTTTAACATATGAAAGTACTTTCTTGAAACCTCCCTGTTTCCTTACCTTCCCCCAACCCCTTAGTATATAATCAGCCACCCTTCCCAACCCGGGTGCAGTGGCTCTTTCTGCCCACGGGTCCTGTCCCTGTGCTTTAACAAACCACCATTCTGAACCAAAGACATCTCAAGAATTCTTTCTTGGTCGTCGGCTCCGGGCTCCACCCCACTGAACCTCACCGATATTTCACAACCTCATCAGTACGCACTAGTATGCCCCCTCCGCAATCAAGAACCAGGAAATGCTCCTCACCTCAAAATATCCTTTCCAGCCTCCAAAGCAATCCTGCACCGCCCGCTGCCCTCTCCAGCCCCGAGATGTCTGCCACTAGGGTCTTGCCAGTTTAGGATCGCATGCATGCACGGGGCATTACACAGCATGCAGTCTTTTGAGTCTGACTTCCTTCACTTAGCAAAATGCTTCTGAAAGTTATCCATGCTGTTGTGAGGGCAAGTAACTTACTCCATTTCATGGCTATGCTGCACACAATGTGTTTACGAATCCACTCTTCAGATACATTAGGATTGTTTCAGTTAAGGGCTACTATGAATAAAGCTGCTCGACACGCAAAGTATACAGGACTGTGTGGACTTTTGTTTACATTTCTCTAGGGTAAATGTCTAATTGAGGGATTGTGGGTCTTACGGTAAAAATGAGAGTATGATTAATGTAATAAGAAATTTCCACGTGAGTTTCCAAAGTGGCTATAATATTTTGTATCCTCATAAGTGATATATGAGACTTTCGGTTCCTCCACATCTTTGACAACACTTAATATTATTAGGCTTTTAAAGTCATAGCCATGCTAGTGTGTATATAGTGGTAATATCATTGTGATTTTATTTTTTTATTATAATAATACTTTTTTATTATGTTAGTCACCATATAGTACATCCCTGGTTTCCGATGTAAAGTTCCATGATTCATTAGTTGCGTATAACACCCAGTGCACCATGCAATACGTGCCCTCCTTACTACCCATCACCAGACCATCCCATTCCCCCACCTCCCTCCCCTCTGAAGCCCTCAGTTTGTTTCTCAGAGTCCATAGTCTCTCATGCTTCATTCCCCCTTCTGATTACCCCCCTTTCTTTATCCCTTTCTTCCCCTACCGATCTTCCTAGTTCTTATGTTCCATAGATGAGAGAAATCATATGATAATTGTCTTTCTCTGCTTGACTTCTTTCACTTAGCATTATCTCCTCCAGTGCCATCCATGTTGCAGCAAATGTTGAGAAATCGTTCTTTTTGATAGCTGAGTAATATTCCATTGTATATATGGACCACATCTTCTTAATCCAGTCATCTGTTGAAGGGCATCTCGGCTCCTTCCACGATTTAGCTATTGTGGACAATGCTGCTATGCCCCCAATGGGGGAGCAGCAAGATACACAAGCCAACTCTTAACCAGAATAAAGAGACATATAGATAAAAATACGTTAATAGTAGGGGACCTCAACACTCCACTATCAGCAATAGATAGATCACCTAAGCAGAAAATCAACCAAGAAACAAGAGCTTTGAATGCCATACTAAACGAGTTGGACCTCATAGATATATATAGAACACTACACCCCAGAACAAAAGAATAATTCTATTCTAATGAACATGGAACATTCTCAAGAATAGATCATGCTCTGGGTCACAAAACAGGTCTCAACCGATACCAAAAGACTGAAATTATTCATTGTGATTTTAATTTGCATTTCTATAATGAATATAATGATAGTATCTTTGACTCTGCTGTTTGTCATGAATATATCTTCTTCATTGATATGTTTTTTTAAATATTTTACCTATTTGTAAAATTCATTTAATTTTATAAATAAAATGTTTACAGATACATGTTGCTTATGAATTCAAATAGTTATAAATATTAGCCTTTATATTCTTAACTATGTTTTAATATATATTAAATATTAATACTCTAACCGATATATCTATTATAAATATTTTCTCCTAGTTTCTGTTTTTTTCTTTTAATTTTCTGATCATGTGTTTGAAATAACAGATATTTTTAAGTTTGATGAAGTCAAATTTATAGTTTTTGTTTTATGGTATTTGCTTCTTGTGTCCTATTTAGAAATCCTTGCCAATCAGATGATCGTAGCAATTTCCTCCTGTGTTTTCCTCTAGAAGTTTCGTATTTTCAGCAATTACATGTGGATCTATAATCTGTTTTAAGTTATTTTCTACATATAGTTTATGGTAAGGGTGGTTTTATATTTTCTTTATGAATATACAATAGTTCCATCACCATTTGATGAAGGGAGAAATGTAGAAAATAAATGCCAAATAAAGTCCGGTATGACTGGAGAGACAAGCATGTATGTATTATCCAAAGTTGTTAATACTATTCTGCCAACGTTGCAGTGATTTGTACTTATTACAGCTCCAGAAGTTTTCAAAAGGAGAAACTAAGGACCTACAACAAGAAAGAAGGAGAGAAAGAGAAAGCAGGAGAGAAAGAGTGCTGGAAGCGTAAAATGTCATCACTTGAATTCGTTGTTGTAGAAATGAGGATGGCACTTTGGGCTTAATAAAGCTCAGTTCACTGTAGTCTACTTGCGACAAATTTAATATCTAAAGATATTATTATTCAAATCTGACTCTCTTCACCTCTATCAGTGCTTTATTACTTCAAGTCTACTTTGTGTAACCGTAGCCTGGAGCAGCGGGATGATTTCTGTCATACTCTTCTCTTGGTTTCACAAACACAGACGATCGCCCCTCATTATCCTCTCCCCCAAATAAGCAAATCTTCACTGAAGACTGTACTCCCCAGGAGACATAGGGGAATGTCAGGAGACGTAGCTGGAAGCGTCCTGTGGGAGCTCTGGGGACTGTTGACCGGAGCTCTTGGCTGTCATTGCTCCCCTCTGCCCTTCCTCCTGTTCCTGAGCTCTAGTGGTGGGTGTGTTAGCTGGAACTCCATCAGATGCCCTGGTAACTAGGATTCTCACTAGAGGTTGAGAAAGGAAACAACGGAGTTATCCTTTTTCCCAGAGGAATTTTAAGCCACCATAAAAGTTCCAAACACCCAACGATGCATTAATTTATGTGAGATTGAAATAAAGTTTCATGTTACATCAGCCACCTCAGATGAGGTATCTGTTAGTTGCATAGAAACACAGTTCTCACCTGCTCTATCTTTTTTCAATCCATGTACTTTCAATCTGTTTCTGTTTTGCTCTCCTGTATCTGTTATAAGAGTATATGGCTGAAATCTATTTTTTTCATCCAATCTGTCAATATTTTAACTCCTTCTAATCTCTTTTAACTGGACTATCAGACTATTTATACTGATTGTGCTTACGGAGATATTTGAATTTACCTCTAACAATTTATTTATTGTTTTGTATTTGATTTTTATCATGATACTGGTTTTTAAATTTTCCTTTCTTTTTGCATCTTTGGTATTGTCATCTACTTTTTCTCTCGTTAAAATTTTAATTCCTCCACTAATTTTGAATATATAAAATAATATGGTATAATATTTGTATCATTTTGTTGATTACTCTAAAATTTTTACTTGCACATTTAACCTAAAATCTAAATTAAAGCAATATTTTTACTATTCTTCTAGAAAATATATGGTTTTCAAGACTGTAAATACTATTAACCTCCTTACAAAGCAAATGTTAATCTTATCACAGAGCATCAAATTTCTTTCTTTATTTTTACAACACTACATATTAGGCATTATTGTTATTGCCTCATATTGCTGGTGCATGAGTAATTTTATTTATAGGCTTAACATTTTGTTTGTTCACCATTCACTCTCTTTAAAAATAGCTTTATTGAGATATAATTTGCATACCATACACTTCATCCTTTTATTTTTATTTCATTTTATTTTTTATTTAAATTCAATTAGCCAACTTATAGTTCATCATTTCAGATGTAGTGTCTCTTCATCCATTTAAAGTGTACACTTCAATGGTGTTGCATATATTCATAGTTGTGTAGTCATTTATGAAATTTAATTTTAAGACATATTAATCCACCCCCCATGAAACCAGAGACCTATTAGAAGTCACACCACATTTTCCCCCATAAACTTGCCTGTTCTTGGTATTACACATAGGTGGAATCACATAATACGTCATCTTTTATTATTAGTTTCTTTCATTAATCTTAATGTTCAGTGTTTCCGTTACATTATCAATTTTTTTCTCCACTCAATAATTTCCCATCAGTATACAAATATGCTATGATGTCTCCCACCTAAAAAGTAGAGCTGAATTGAGACCATATCCTCAAACTCTTCTGCCATATTTTTCTGCTCCTCTTCAAAGAAAAATTTCTCAAATAAATGTTCTCCTCTTGCTCTCCTCTCATTCCCTCTTACTGCCACACCATTTCTTGCCTCCCCGACTACACTGAAAGCATTCTTGTCAATGGCATCAATAAATTCCATTTTTCTACATATACATGGGAAACTTCAACCTCCATGATCCTTATTGTTGTCAATCTCTCCTTCATTCCAGAAACAACTTGCTTTTCACTTAGTTTCTGGAATGATTCTGGTTCATCTCCACACTGTGGGGCATTCTCTTCTGGAAAATCCTTCCATAAGCAACAATGGCCCTTCAGATCAAAATCTCACATGACTGGCACGCAGCACGGAACTAAATCTTAGGTTACCTGACTTAGCCATGACAGAATTCTGTATCACAGAGCGTTATTTTACTTCTCTAACTTCTACCTCTTCCCTTTTTCTCAATGTTATTCGTGCAACACACCAGACATTAGAGTTTTAGAAGGCTAATAAATAATATGCCTTCCCAGTCTGAGTTCTGCAGCAATGTGAGTGAATATAAAAGATTAAGTGGATGAGACTCTCTCAGTGTATTTAGTGTCTCTACCAGTAAGTGTACACTACAGCTGAGACAAATTGAGAACGCATCATTTCTGTGGATAGGCAAGCTCACAGGGAAGGCTGATGGAAAGGATCAAACCATGCATGCCCTCTCCCCAAACTGTTAATCGTGCGATTGACTTCATTTCCTCATAACCCACTCCGGAAGAGGTTGGTACAGTGATGAGAAGACCGGAACCAGTGTGGAGATGTGTGGTGCCTACCTGTTGGTAAGCATCATAAGTGACAAACCTTCCACTCTCCCCATGTGAGCAGATCTTGGATTTGAACTTTAACTTGAACTTGAACCTTTAAGTATCTTAAAAAAAAATACCTTCTACCTGTACATTTTTTTTCCAAGAAAACTAGAATATAAACCATAAAGTGGCATTTTAAACATTTCTAGTGTTTCAGTGTCAGTCATTATAAAAGTCAAACGACCCCCTGCCTTTTTCTTAAACAAAAGTTCCTGAGCCCTGGATAATAACATACAATCATGAGCCCATCAGTCATCGCATGCTGTTCTAATATGCTCTCAGGATGGACTTTAGAACTATACACCCTGTCACTAGCTGATCCCAAATTATTTTGCCTTTAACTTTCCACAGCACCATCAGGCTTTCCAATATTATACATTACTCTCATCTCTAAATTCACATTTGATATGCTTTCACTCAAAAAAAAAAAAAAAAACAACCCACGCACGCGTACACGCGCGCGCACACACACACAGCTTACTTTAAGTGCCAAAATGATGGGCACTCTGGTCATAATGGCTTTAGGTTTAATATGTAATAATAACCAATGGGTAGTGAATTTGAGACAGAAGGGTTGGGAATCAAATTTGTGACATCCTTTATGCAATCTTTTAAGAAACCTCTCCCCTCACCTTCACTCTTGTGCCTTTTTTGTTCTTTTAGCTCTTCCAGATTTTGAAGATATTTATTTCATAGTAGCTATATCTATTTAGCATTTACTGGCTGTTCTGGGAAGTGGATGTAGCTTGTCTTACATAATTCTGGCAAGAATTGATGGGGTATTTAACAAATAGTCCTTAAATTTGTATGGAACCAGAAAAGGCCCCGAATCGCCAAAGAATTGTTGAAAAGGAAAAACAAAGCTGGGGCCATCACAATGCCGGATTTCAAGCTGTACTACAAAGCTGTGATCACAAAGACAGCATGGTACTGGCACAAAAACAGACACATAGACCAATGGAACAGAATAAAGAACCCAGAAATGGACCCTCGGCTCTTTGGACAACTAACCTTTGACAAAGCAGGAAAAAACATCCAGTGGAAAAAAGACAGTCTCTTCAATAAATGGTGCTGGGAAAATTGGACAGCTACATGCAAAAGAATGAAACTTGACCACTCTCTCACACCATACACAAAGATAAACTCCAAATGGATGAAAGACCTCGATGTGAGGCAGGAATCCATCAAAATCATAGTGGAGAACATAGGCAGCAACCTCTACAACATCGGCCAAAGCAACCTTTTTCATGACACATCTCCAAAGGCAAGAGAAACAAAAAATAAAATGAACTTGTGGGACTTCATAAGATAAAAAGCTTCTGCACAGCCAAGGAAACAGTAAAAAAAACTAAGAGGCAGCCCACAGAATGGGAGAATATATTTGCAAATGATACTACAGATAAAAGACTGGTATCCAAGATCTACAAAGAATTTCTCAAACTCAATACGTGAGAAACAAATAAACAAATCATAAAATGGGCAGAAGATATGAACAGACACTTTTCCAATGAAGACATACAAATGGCTAACAGACACATGAAAAAATGTTCAAAATCACTAGCCATCAGGGAAATTCAAATCAAAACCACACTAAGATACCACCTTATGCCAGTTAGAATGGCAAAAATTGACAAGGCAAGAAACAACAATTGTTGAAGAGGATGTGGAGAAAGGGGATCCCTCCTACATTGTTGGTGGAAATGCAAGTTGGTACAACCACTCTGAAAAACAGTGTGGAGGTCCCTTAAAAAGTTAAAAATTGAGCTACCCTATGACCCAGCCATTGTGCTACTGGGTATTTACCCCAAAGATACAGACATAGTGAAGAGAAGGGCCATATGCACCCCGATGTTCATAGCAGCTTTGTCCGCAATAGCTAAATTGTGGAAGGAGCCGAGATGCCCTTCAACAGATGACTGGATTAAGAAGTTGTGGTCCATGTATACAATGGAATATTACTCAGCTATCAGAAAGAACGAGTTCTCAACATTTGCTGCAACATGGATGGCACTGGAGGAGATAATGCTAAGTGAAAGAAGTCAAGCAGAGAAAGACAATTATCATATGGTTTCTCTCATCTATGGAACATAAGAACTAGGAAGATCGGTAGGGGAAGAAAGGGATAAAGAAAAGGGGTGTAATCAGAAGGGGGAATGAAGCATGAGAGACTATGGACTCTGAGAAACAAACTGAGGGCTTTAGAGGGGAGGGGGGTGGATGAATGGGATGGTCTGGTGATGGGTAGTGAGGAGGGCACATATTCCATGGTGCACTGGGTGTTATACGCAACTAATGAATCATGGAACTTTACATCAAAAACCAGGATGTACTCTATGGTGACTAATATAATATAATAAAAAAAACATTTAAAAAAAATTGATGGGGTAGCCACAATATTGTATGCATTTCGCTAATGGGGAAACTAAGCTTGGAAAATAAACGTGGCTTGCCCAGTGTCACACTGCAAATAACCTGCAGAACCTGGGCCTGTACCCTCTTCTCCTGCCTCTCCCTCACACCATCTCTTTATGTCTAAAGGGCTTGCAAGTAAGTTCAGGGCTGCTCAGAGGGGAGAAGCCAAGGATGTGGCAAAAGATATTCTCTATGATCCAACAGAATTCTCTTTGATTCTGTAGGTTATGGCATAAAATGATGAGATGGACCCAGCCTTTGAGTTAACGAGTTTATGGATATTCCTTATGCTTATCTGGTTGGTTGGTTCGTATTCCCATAGGTCAGTGATGAGCTTTTAGAAATGTCTTGGTTTAATTAACACAATGAGATTCAACTGTTCATTAGTTAGGACAAACTAGAACCTTCATTTTTTCCAGAGATGATGTTTACCACATTGATATTTTAGTCCTGATAGTTCAGAAGCCAATATTGCTAATGTCTAGACATTGTGCTCTGGCACAGGTCCAAATATGGCTAGGTTAACATGTGTCAAGGAAATAACAACACATATTTTCAGTGCAACCGTGTGCTAAGTACTCTGTCAATTGCTTTACAGGGAATACCTTATTTAATCCTCTTCACGGTTTATTGAGGCAGGTATATTACTAACCACATTTTGTAGATAAATAGAGTATGCTCTAGAGAGGTTATACAGTTTGTCCACTCTAGTAAGATGGCGTTTGATGATGCTTGTATTCGAATTCAGGATGCTGGATTTCCAGTCTTGTGTGCATAAGCACCTTATAAGACCACTTCTCAATGTGTGTGTGTGTGTGTGTGTGTGTGTGTGTGTGTGTGTGTGTATTCACATGTGTGTCTAAACAGTCTGGGGAAATAATAAGTGTTTAGATTCAAACAGTGTGCTTTTTGAGTTTAAAAAAAGCGCCAATCATTAAAATTGTGGGACCCATCTATATTTGCTAACTTCTATGCCTTTGTTTTGCTTTCTATAAACAAGAATAATTCTTTTAATGATGCATGAGCGTTTATTTTTTTAAGTGTCTTGTACGATTAAGAAGCCTAAAGGGTTTAAATTCGAGTTTTGCAACCTCAATGCTACTGACATTTTGAACTGGAAAGTTCTTTGTTGAGAGAATGGCCTGTGCATAGTGGGAGGCTTGCAGCGTCCCTGGTTTACACCCATTGCATGCCAGTTGCACCTCCCTAGTACTGACAACCAAAAATGTTTTCAGACATTGTCAAAATGTCCCCTGGGGAGCAAAGTCATCCCAGGTCGAGAACTGGCTTAAGTAGTAGAGATGTTCACTTTGAAATTCTTGATGTATTTGTAGTCTCTTTCTTATCCAGTGTTTATTTCCTTTTTTTCTTCTTTTTTAAAAAACATTGATGTCTTCCTCCTTTAAAACTATACTATGGTTTTTCATATCTCAGGAAAAGATTATGAGAAATCTATCCAGACAAATCCTTATCCAGGAGTCAATAAAACAGGGGTTGCCCAGAAGTGTCACCTGCAGGTAGGTCTAAGATCTGACATACAGGTAAGTTCGTATCTCAAGTTTTTTGCACGTTTTATAATTTCTGATTGTATTTACACCATACTTATTAGGAACAATACTTTCAAAGTGGTGATTCTCAAAGCATAGTCTTCAGAACAGAGACATCCAAAGCATCTGGGGACATCTTAAACACTCATATCCCAAGGCAACATGCCAGGATTCTGATTCATTAGGTCTTATTGTCTGTGTATTTAACATGAAGTTTGGGCAATTTGCCCAATGTTTAGGTACTTCCAACACCACATTTTGAAAAATATCCCTCTAGATAGGTTGATCTAAAAATCCCAAACCATGGAAAGAGCACAAATATCTATTGACTGATGGACAGATAAAGAAAAAGTGGTAGATATATGCAATGGAATGTTACTCAGCCATCAAAAAGAATGACATCTTGCCATTTGCAACAACAAGGATGGAGCTAGAGTGTATTATGCTAATTGAAATAAGTCAGTCAGAGAAAGACAAATGATATGATTTCACTCATATTTGCAATTTAAGAAACAAGACAGAGAAACATACGGGAAGGTAAAAAAAAGAGTGAGGGAAGCAAACCATAAGCGACTCTTAACTATAGAGAACTAACTGAGGATTGATGAGGGAGGTGGGTGGGAATGGGTTAAATGACTGATGGGGGTTAAGGAGGGCACTTGTGATGAGCACTGGGTATTGTATGTAAGTGATGAGTCACTAAATTCTATACCTGAAACCAATTTTACCATATGTGTTAACTAAAAAGAATTCAAATAAAAACTTGAATTAGGGTCATCTGGGTGGCACGGTTGGTTAAGTGATCAACTCATGGTTTCAGCTCAAGTCATGATCTCAGGGTCATGAGATCCAGCCCTGTGTCAGGTTCTGTGCTCAGCATTGAGTCTGCTTGGGATTCTCTTTGCCCTTCCTCGTGCTCTCTCTCTCCCCCTAAAATAAATAAATAAATCTTTTTAAAAAACTGGAAATAAAAAAAAAATCCCAACCTTACCCTTTTTACTCTTTAAGGACTCTTTACTTTACGTCTTTGGGCATACATTTTATATCACTCATTGAGAATGGCTAAAAACCAAGTACATACTTACCCCTAGGGTCTTGGTCCAAAATCCTAGATATCTTGACATTATTCTTGTGCATTTTAGCTTAATCACATTCCTTACAATCTAATTATAACCAAACACTGATGACTATAATGAGGAGCCTCTACCCATTTATCCACATCCATCACTGCTTGGTTGGGAGAGTGTTACTAACTCCCAGTGGAATCATCTATCCACGTGTTTCTTTACTTTTCTTTCAGAGAATCTGTAAGGGTGACTTCTTTTCATCTAGGAGCAAATAATGAATCTACAGGATAAATGAGATCAAAAGAAGTTCTGCACCTGTGCTTCTTTCCACGAATCCAATCTCAGTAGAAATAGACATAGTAATTAATAAATTTGGAATTAATTCAAAATAAATCTCAATATTAAATAAGCCATCTTCTTCCTTGAAAGAAATCAGCTTGGTCTTAGAGTTAAAAACCCTCTGAGAAGAAAAGAATGTGCAATGTGCCAGTCCTGTCCATCTTCTCCCTCCTTACTGTCTTCTACTCCCTCTTTTTATTCCTTCCCTGATTGTGACGTAGCATATCATCATAAATGCCTCATTCAACCCTCATAGCAACATTATGTCATTTGCAAGCAAACATTGTGGTTGAGGAAGCCAAACCTCATAAGGAGCAAGTGTCTTTGACAAGTTAATGCAGCGAGGGAAAGGCAGAAAAGATACTTAAAGCAAAGTCATTTATTTCCAAATCCATTGCTCATATATCTTGTAAGCAGGATTTTAATATTTTGGAAAATCTTCTAATAAAAGTGAAATATCCAGTGACATGTATAAAATCCAACTTGTTTGCAGGAAGAAAGAGTAGTGATGATTCTTGATGTCCAGGGAGAGGGGGAAGGTACTAGATTATACCCTTTCATAGCCCCGAATGATGTCAGATGATGTCAGATGATGGATGCTTCAGACTGAGTGGATTTGAAGATCACCCAAGGTTGGCACGATAAACAATGAGCAACGTAAAGATGTAACCCAAATCACTGCCACTGACAACTCCATAATTTTTCCCATGGCCTCCCAGCAAGACATCCTAAGTCAGCCATTACTCACTGTTCAGCTGTGTCAGAGGTGAATATCATTGTGCTTCTGACCTCTGAAATCATCCAAGGCTACTGTAAACTAAGGCCTTGCATCTTCCATGAATGTTGATATAAATTCTAAACTCTCCTTATTATCAAGGAGAGGTGCAAGCATCTCTGAGTTGTTGGGAATGCTTAAAAATGAAACAGAACTCAAGAGTGATATCCCAAGAACTTCAGACACATGACTGATAGCTCCTTATTACTGAATGTTCAACACATACTGACAAAAACATGTAAAATGTATCCTGTATTTTTAAAATGTACTTTGGAGTTATTGATGCTGCCTCGGTTGTTGGTTTTTCTTTTTTTTTTTTTTAAAGATTGTATTTATTTATTTGAGAGAGAGAGAGAGTGTGCACAAGTGGGGGAAGGGCAGAGGGAGAAAGACAAACAGGCCTCAACATGGAGCTAGATCCCAGGACCCCGAGATCATGACCTGAGCTGAAGTCAGACGCTTAACTGACAGATCCACCCAGGTGGCCTGAGGCTGCCTTAGTTCTTACATAAAACAATTAGGGATCAGAAAGTCTGAGTTATTCACTCAAGTTTGAATAGCTGTTAAAGGCAATTGATAGGATTTGAGCCCAGGTCTGACTACAAAACTCGTCTCTTGACCACCTTGCCATAATGCCTCTCAGAACAAGATAATTAGTATCATCAGAATGAGGCATATGACCCGGGCAGAGAAGAGGTCAGTGAAATACACACTAGAAATTAAAGATGGTTTATACTTACTGTGACCCAGACCAAAGCACCAACACAAGGGCCACAGTAAGCCCTCCATCCAGAGAATATATCCTTGGATTCTAATCTGGACATAAGATTTGCACTTTTTTTTTTTTTTTAAAATCCTCACAGAGCCTTTGTGTCTGACCAAAGTGATATTTGGAGAATGAGAATCAGGTTCAAATTTCCCAGCAAAGGCCTAAGAGGGACTAGAGAACAGGGAAAGGTTTCCCCATGAGTAAGTCATGGGACCAGACCTGCAAACAGTCCTTAAGGAGGGCAGAACTGGGAAATGAAGTCTTTGCCCTAGGCGTGGGGAGGCTGTCCACACCAGAGGAAGGTAGCCAAAGAATCTCTATTAGCAGGCTTCTTTGAGGTCCCTCGAACTAGGGCCAGCCCGGAGCAACAGACCCTGGGAGAAGAACAGCAAACTCTTCTAAAATTGACTATGTGAGGGAAAAGAGCTTTTGACACAAGAACACACTGGCTGAGAGCTCAAAGCTGGAACCAAGCAGTGCCAAGCTTAAGGATGACAGGCCTTTGGTTCATAAAATGAGCAAAGGTGAGTGCACTGATGGTAGAGGGGGAAGGCAGGGAAGAAAGGACAAGCACCAACAACTAAAAGTCAGGCAGGCGTTTTGATTTGGGTTTTCCCAGAAACAGGTCCTGAGATGAGAATTTGATGACAAGTAGTATGTGTGTATGTGTGGGGAGGGGTATTCTAACAAACACTGACCACAAATGGAAAAGTGAGATAGGGGATCGAAGCAAATCATTATAGGGTGCATCAGCAAGCAATTGAAGACATATGGGATACAGTGGAGAATGAGCTTCCGATTTATCCCAACTAAGGAGGGAGGAAGCTCAGGTGTCTATACAGCTCCTGTGTGCCGATGGTTGAGAACAGATCTTGAAACATGAACTCTGCAGCACATGCAGCTTGTCATGGCTTTCATGGCCAGATAAAATGCCCACAAGTATACGGAATAAGTAGCCTTATGTTTAGAGGTCAGTGCTTAAGGGATGTAGGCAAGACATCACGAGCATCTGCCACGGTGGGTGCCTTTGAGTCATTTCCATTGTTCCGCGTATTCAGCAGAGTGGTATGGGGAAAATCTGTGGGCTTTGGAGTACAATAGACCTGACTCTGAATCCCAGTTTGGCCATAACAACTTTCAGCCAAACTTCTTTCAAAGAAGAATTAGTCTACACTAAATCAGTAATACCAGGGTCAACCCACATTCTCTCTCCTAACTGCAGCTGACACTATAAGGTCAGTATCCAATGACAGGCCAGGTCTATAGTTAGGGAGAGGAACCGAAGACTATTTCAGAGAGAAATTCTCCACTCTTTGCAACAAACTCCGTGCTGCCTACTTTCCATGAAGATTATTTTCTTATTTAAAAAGCTGGAAAGAGAACAGGTACCATATCAGGTTGTTGTGGAAGTGAGGATTATATATTTGAAGAACACTGTACAATGCTAGGCACACAGTACATTTCAAAGGATGTTATCTAGTATTGATTCATTTTAATAATTCCATAAGTAATAATGAATATTATGGGGATAGGCCACGTTCCAGGAACCCTGTTTGTGGAAATACGCAAGTCGAGTTTATGATTTTCCTTTCCAGGAACTTCCTGTTCAAAATGTAGAGATAAGATAAACATACAATTTGGTGATATTGAGTGATCCAGGTCAGGTGCAACTCGGAATTTGTGCAGGTCAGAGGTGAGGGGTAAGCCTGGAAAGGTAGCAGGAGCAAGACTGACAGAAAGCATTGAATATCAGTCCGAGGTGCTTGGGTTTTATTTTGCGGACAAAATGAAGCCACTGAAGGTTGCAAATAACCTGATAAAGATGGTGATTCAGGAAGTTGAATCTGGCAGTACAATAAAGAAGGAATTAGATTAAGAAAGCAGGAGGCAAGGAGTAGGTCAGAGGCGATTCCAGTTGTCCGAGCCCAGGTATGTCTGAGTAATTGCTGTTCATGTCGTTAGCTCCAAATTACCACAAGCACTGACTGCTGCAAGCTGATTCCTTCTGACACCAAGGACAGAGAGGTAGGGATATTTATCTCTGGCTATAACCCCCACACGGGACAACCTGTGAATAAAGCAATCTGTTCACCCATATGGGCCCCACAAATTTTATAAATGTGAGTAAATTCACTCTCAATTTGGGTTTCATAAAATTAAATTTAGCAGAGATTCATCATGAAAATTATACTAATTGCTATTCCCCATTGTAGGGAGTGCTTATTAATTAAGTAGAAACACGCACATACACATACACACACAGACCAATGGCAATAACAACAAAATTCTGTCTCCAAATTATCTAACCATTCTATATTCTATATGGCACCTTTAATCAGTAAAGCTACGGTTAGCCTAACACTTAATAGCATAAACATGGCTGACTCCATAGGTCAGTATCCAATCACAGGCTAGTTTTTAGTTAAAGAGAATAGATGGGTACTATGTGAGATGGAAACGTCCCTCTCTCTCTCTTTGAATAACTTTATTCCTGTCAACTTAACATATATCCATCAGAAATATATTTCCTTAAAATCAATCCTTCAGTAACTTACCTAGTACATGTTAAATATCAGATTGCACAGTTGTGACAAATGTGATAGGATGATCTAGGTTATGAGGAAATAAATATGATATACAAAATTTTTGTCTTTGAGGAATTCAGAGTCTATGGTGACATCAAATGCTATGGGCGGTAAGAAAGTTAAGACATAGCTGATTCCAGAAAATCAGCAGGAATGAATTAAATGTTTCCTATGTACAAGATCTTGGGTGACTTACCATTGTAAATAATTGAAAGACAAAAGTTAGCAATTTTTCAAAACTTAGACATATCTATGAGTTTGCAAACGGTTTGCAAACTAAGGCAATATTAATAGATATATTACTTTTACTTGTCACTCAACAGTGTTTTTATTGAGTACCTACTATATTCTAGGCACTAACATAGGTAATATAGATTTAATAGTAATTAAAACATGGTCTGCACCCTGAGTATCTCATTACCCAGTGGGATATAGCTATCTGGCTAAAATGTGCTGAAATGACACTGCAGATAAAGGGCTGATATCCAAGATCTATAAAGAACTGCTCAAACTCGACACCCAAAAAACAAATAATCAAGTCAAAAAATGGGCAGAAGACATGAACAGACACTTCTCCAAAGAAGACATACGAATGGCTAACAGACACATGAAAAAATGTTCAACATCATTAACCATCAGGGAAATTCAAATCAAAACCACATTGAGATACCACCTTACACGAGTTAGAATGGCAAAAATTGACAAGGCAGGAAACAACAAATGTTGGAGAGGATGTGGAGAAAGGGGAACTCTCTTACACTGTTGGTGGGAATGCAAGTTGGTGCAACCACTTTGGAAAACAGTGTGGAGGTTCCTCAAAAAGTTAAAAATAGAATTACCTTATGACCCAGCAATTGCACTACTGGGTATTTACCCCAAAGATACAGATGTAGTGAAAAGAAGGGGCACATGCACCCCAATGTTCATAGCAGCAATGTCCACAATAGCCAAACTGTGGAAGGAGCTGAGATGTCCCCTGACAGACAAATGGATAAAGAAGATATGGTCCATATATACACTGGAATATTACTCAGCCATCAGAAAGGATGAATACCCACCATTTGCATCAGACATGAATGGAACTGGAGGGGATTATGCTAAGTGAAATAAGTCAAGCAGAGAAAGACAACTAACATATGGTTTCACTTATATGTGGAACATAAGGAATAGCATGGAGGACAGTAGGAGAAGGAAGGGAAAACTGAATGGGGGGAAATTAGAAGGACAGATGAACCATGAGAGACTATGGACTATGGGAAACAAACTGAGGGTTTCAGAGGGGAGTGGGGTGTGGGGATGGGGTAGCCCAGTGATGGGTATTAAGGAGGGCACGTATTGCACGGAGCACTGAGTATTATATGCAAACAATGAATTGTGGAACACTACATCAAAAACTAATGATGTGCTGTATGGTGACTAACATAGCATAACAAAACAAACAAACAAACAAACTGTGCTGCCCAAACAACTTCAAAATAAACAAAGGTTTATTTCTGTCATGCTATATGCACATTATATTTCAGCCTCAGCTCTGCTTTATATAGCCGTTAGCAAACATTTAATTCATACTTACTTATGGCAGAGGAAGGAGAGATATTCCCAAAAGGGACATATATCGCTTCTGTTCACATTTCATTGGCCAATGCACATCTCATAGTCACCATGACACCAAGAGGATGGGGAAGGAGAATTATCTAACAAGGAAAGTCATCTTGGGGAAAGAACTAGGATATTTTGTAGGGAATGCATCTAACACAGTGAGTCCACTAGGACCACATACCCTCCCAATAGTAATTCACCTTGTTCTCAAAATATAATCAGTGTGGACATGCGTATTAGTTGGCAAAATCCTCACACTGGTTGTTTGACCAAGAGCTGTTACAGTAGGAAAGGCCAAGTGCAAATTCATGAAATTACCTCCACCGTCTAATGACAAGAACAAAATAAAAAAGAGTCATTCACAAGCTCAATGAGATTAGGAAAATTTGTTCTTCTTGACTCAATAATTTTAAGTTCCTTCTTTCTGGAGGTCCTGGTTCCTAGAACAGGAAAAATTACATTAGAGGTCACAATATTCTGCTGAACTTAAAATTAATTGACATTAGTCAAATCTTCTCTCAATACATCAGTTTCCACACCTTTAAAATATTGACTATTGCTTCTGCTGCTAATGTTATCACGACTACCAACATCATCACTATCATCACGACTATCGCCACCACCACCGTCATCTCCACCATCATCATCTCCATCACCACGATCACCCTCACTCCTGCCACCACCACCACCATCACCATCACTTCCACCATCACCACCACCATTCCCACCACTGTCAACATCACCACCACCACCATCATATCTCCACCACCACAATCACTGCTACTCGGGCCACCACAATCACCACCACCTCCATCACTACCACGTCTACCACCACCACCACCACCACCACCACAATCAACATCACCAACACCACCATCACCACCGATATATCACCATCATCACAACTGTCACTACCACCACCACAATCACCTCTACCATCACCAATGTCACCAATATCATCACCACTGCCAATGTCACCTTTGTCTAAAGACTTTTGGGTGTCTTATAGGTATTTTTATTTCATTTAATGTAGGATAATTATATGAGGTAGGTACATGGTTAGCCCCATTTTATAGCTCAGGTAAATGAGGATTAGTAATTTTTTTTTAACTGCTTAGTTTTCCAAAGCTAATGACTAATAGAATTCTGAATTTAAATCCAAGAATTCTGATGTCAAAGATCAAGAATCTAACAACCATATAAATTGCCTCTAAGTGATATTGGTCTAGTTAGAAAATGTCTAACCTCTCTTTCTCCATGATAGCAAAAATAAAACAACAGTAACAACAAAAGAATGTTCTGCTTGTTTCACTACTATTGGGAGGTAGTGGAAAAATCACAAGGTTTGGAACCAGAAGATTTTTTTTTTCTGTTCTAGTTTCACTGCCAATTGACTATGTGACCTTACAGAAATCTGTTAACCTCTCTGAGGTGTAGCTGTAAAATTGAGACAATAATGCTGGATTGCCTTAACCAGTACTGGTGAGAAACATCAAAAAGTATATGTGATATCATGGTGTGAACTATAATTCCTGTAAAGGTGTAAATTACTATTATTTCTGCTTGATTTTTCTCTCTCTGAAAAGCTAGCCTCCCCTTACATCACAAAGACTTAGATTTTGGTCTCTAGTCTGTGGCTGGAGAGATATTTACAATATTTACTACAAAGGATTGTCATAAATACTTGAAGTCACCCGCCTTTTAATAATAGAACACTTATCATTTTTCATCCTGATGTCTAGAAAAGAAGGTGTCTTTGATTGGTCAAGGACCGACGAGGGAGCAGGGCATCAGGGAACTTCGCAAATGTTCCTGTTTCAATGGGAGGACAGGTGATGAGGGAGAAGTGAAAGCCTGTATTGTTCATTCTAAAGAATTGTTTCTAAAGGAAGGTTTTCAGCCTCATGAGCTGCCAGCTCTTCAATTATTCAGGTCACAAATTGGCAATCCCTTTCTTTCATCCAGAAGAAAACAAAGGGAAGACCTTGGAACACCACGGGACTACTTCTCATTGGAGTTGAATGGGATAGACAGAATGACTAAGGTCCTACACAGAAAAAAAGACCCCAGGAGATATCCTGCCTTGTGGGTATTCACAAGGGACTAGAGAGGATCCATGGGATATGTGACACTGGGTTCTCTGAATAGGTGCTGTGCTTTTCATGCCCTCTGAGTCAACGTCAACTCACTTGTAGAACTTCACTGAGGACAAACCACTGCTCTGGACTTTGGAGAAGAATACATGCAATTCCACAGAACCATGTCCTATCTCTTGACACAAGAGCTGTTAAAAGTACAGAACCTTCTCAAAAGTAGAAACGACTCCCTTCTCTGGATACAGCCTCATTTTTATTTTTTCAAAATGCAGTGAGTCATGGGATACTAAGATATGGGAAGCAGTCAAATGGTGTTTACTGTTTCTTTATTCAACATTCTGTTGAGCAACGCTCACTATTTTCCTGCATTCAGCTGATGACTCTGGAAAAGAGGAAATTGTTTCAAACATGGGAGTAGTACTAGGCCTGCCTTAACCTACTTGTACAAGTGGGTGAGCATTGAAGAGTTTGCCTGTAAGACTCAGCCAAACTCCACAGATTCAAAGAAGCCGCTGCTTACAAAAGGGAACATGTTCTCCTCTTTTTTCCCCACATGGAGCAGAAATGAGGTGCCAACAGAAATCGCTATTCATAAGCCTTTTACCTTTTTGAACACTAAGAGATAGATTTTTCTATATATTCTAATTGAAACAGGCAAATCTAATTTCTGGCACAGATTGGGTATTCATAGGCATGTTGCAAACTTTGCCTGTTATCTTCCCTTAGTGCAAAGTGTATGATTTATCTTCTGGGCAATGGCACCCATATCTTAATATGAGTTATATAAGAAAAATAGCCCACAGTCACAGAATATAAATTGTTTCTGTTTTCCCCAAAAGTAAAGAGAAAAAAAGTAATATGTCTTGCAAGAGTAGGTCCAACATTATGTTCTTAAAGGAGAACTTAACTCAATTTCCTGTAACATCCCTCCAATAAATGCCAGTTCCCAGGGGCCTTTGGTGGTGGTTAAATTTGGGACTCCATCACCTCAGTACAGAGGACCCTTTTCAGAGTCAGGAGCTTTTCTTTATTTTGCCTGATTGTTTTAACTAACCACTTATTTCACTGCCTGAATCTATACCTTTGGAGAAAGTTACAATCTTACGTTAGTCTTGGGTTTATTTTCAAGGTACTGCTCTAAGTCTTAAAATAAGGGACAGAATTTGTGGCTTCTAGAAACAACATGTATTATGATCTAGTTAAAGTTCGAGGAAAGCTATTCTGAAGGATTGATAAAAGTCACTGTGCACTGAGAACAAAGTTGATGTTCCCAGCCTTGGTGGTCATCCGTGTGAGTAAAACATTGCCTGCTTTTTTTTCTTGTTGCTTGTGGCTCCCTCTTCTGTTATCAGGAGCTAAATCATTCCACAAGCGGCTCAAACACCTGCGACAAAGTTTTTGCTGATCCCCATCTCTGGATACTTTATTTGCACGTATGGTTCTCCATCGTACTTTCTTCTGTTCCTGAATACCTCCTTTTAATATGTGACTGTTCTATTTATTGTTTTTGAAAATGTATAATTTCTCTGCCCAGACTGTAAGCTCCCTGGGGGCGGGAAGGATGCCATAGGCAGGTTAATGCTCCCTCTAGGGCCCAGCATGTTGCTTGACACTGAGTAGGTCCCTTCAAATAATTACTGAATAAATATTTTGAGAATGTGGTACCAGATGATGAGACTAATTAGGCAAAGCACGAGCCTGTAGGCCTCTCGTGGGCAGGGAGTCAATATCTCCCCGAGGTGTTGGAAGACAGAGGAGCAGAGCTGCGTAGGGAGTGAGGTCTTGGGAACAAGACTTGGTTGTGAAGCGGAGAGCGTCTACGCTGCTGCATTCTCGATGTTACTTCTCATGTCCTGCCATTTCTTTTTTTTTTTTTTAATGTTTTCTTATTATGTTAGTCACCATACAGTACATCCCTGGTTTCTGATGCAAAGTTCGATGATTCATTAGTTGCGTATAACACCCAGTGCACCATGCAATACGTCTAACACCATTTCTAACCCAATGTCAAACAAATGTCGAACATTGTTTTGGGTGACACTGGGTCCCCGGCACAGTGCAATCCTGGCTTCCCCAGTGTGAGAAGAAGCTGTCTCCCGAAGACTTTAGTAGTGCCAAGTAGGCATTTTCTCCCACCAAGGATACACATAGTGGGAGAAATGCCATTTCCAAAAGTAAAGCTGAATGATATTAGAAGAATATTGGGTGCTGCAACACTAAAAATGAGAAATGTTTATTAAACCTCAGTTTGCTTCATAAATGGCATATCGAAGGTACTCAGTACATATGTTTGTGAAGTGATAAATCTATCACCAGGATTTCCTTGGAGTTATTTAAACCCAGAGCTTGAAGAAACACGTTACTCCCTGTTTTGTGTGTGTATTTATGTGCCCATAAATAAGGTGTCACCCAGCCTCACTAGGACCCGAGAACAAATGATGTTAGCCCACAGTTAAGCACGGTTTTAGCCAGGTCAAATTCACACTACTCAGAGTGAAACACAGCACGTCTCACTGCGTCCTCATGACTCTTTCCTCTCTCTTCCTCTCCTTCTCCAGAGAGCCCAGAGCACGCGGGGCCCATTCCCTGCCGATTGCCCGCAGCACTGAGGTGGCTGTCCCCTTCTGCGGGTGCACCGCGTCTTGGCTCTGCTCCTGCCATTCCAGTGGCTGTAGTGTGTGAATTCTCTTCTGAGCCAGTGATGAAGTTGGGGGCCCCAAAGCTGACTCTCACGTGTCCTTTTTTCGAGCTAAGACTTCCCCTATACTTCCCAGTTGATAACCTCGTCTGCCCGTGTGTCACTCGTCAGGCGTGGTGTCGAGACCAGTAAATAGGAGCAAACCAACTGCCAGAGGGAGGGGACAGCTCTCTCTCCTCAGAGGAAAACTCTTTCAGCTGTCCCAGGGCAGGTTTGGTGGTCCCCAAGATGTCCCTGAGTCTACATGCATCTTTAATTGACCATCCTTATCCTGGAATATTGTAAAGAGATCTTTGGTCCTTTTTTTTTTTTTTTTTTAAAGATTTTACTTATTTATTTGACAGAGAGAGAGAGACAGCCAGCGAGAGAGGGAACACAAGCAGGGGGAGTGGGAGAGGAAGAAGCAGGCAGGGAGCCCGATGCGGGACTCGATCCCAGGACCCTGGGATCACACCCTGAGCCGAAGACAGACTTAACGACTGAGCCACCCAGGCTCCCCGAGATATTTGATCCTTAAAGCCTGTATGAAAAATTATGTGCTCATGGCAAAAAATATCATTCTATCATTCCATAGCCCTGAATGATGGGGCAGTATTCCAAGGTCTGCCATCTCCTAAAGGCTTGATTATGCTCCTTAAAACGTCAGCGCACCCCCATACTGCATAAGCTGTTTTATTTCTAAACCGTCTTCCCATATCTTTTATCACCATGTAGTAAGTAATTGACCTCATTATTATGTTACTATCTATATTCTGTCTTCCTTTACTAGACTACAAGCTGCACAAGGGGAAGCCCTTCTTTTTAGACTAAGAAAAGCAATATTTTCTTTCTTTCTTGGGGATGTGTTTTACTTTTTTCTCCACCATTTTCATTTCTTTAAGTTTTTAGTTTTAATTCCAGTGTAGTTAGCACACAGTGTCACATCAGTTCCAGGGGTACAATACAGTGAGTCAGCAGCTCTGTACATGACTCAGAGCTCGTCATGGTAAGTGTGCTCTTAATCCCCTTCGCCTCCTTCCCCCATCCTCCCTCCCCCCTCCCCTCTGGTAACACGGGTTTGTTTTCTGTAATTAAGAGTCTGTTTCTTAGTTTCTCTTTCTCTGTGTGTGTCTTTTTCCGTCCTTTGTTCATTTGTTTCGTTTCTAAAATTGCACATATGAGTGAAATCATACGGTATTTGTCTTTCTCTGACTGACTTATTTCACTTAGTATAATACCCTCTAGCTCCATCCATGGCATTGCAAAGGGCAAGATTTCATTCTTTTTATGACTCAATAATATTTCAGTGTGTGTGTGTGTGTGTGTGTGTGTGTGTGTGTGTGTCACATTTTCTTTATCCATTCATCTATCAATAAACACTTCGGCTACTTCCATAATTTGGTTATCGTGAACAATGCTGCAATCAACATAGGAATACATATATCCTTTTGAATTAGTGTTTTTGTATTCTTTGGGTAAATATTCAGTAGTGCAAATACTAGATCATAGGGTGGTTCTATTTTTAAATTTTTGAGGAAACTCCATACTGATTTCTACAGTAGCTGCACCAGTTTGCCTTCCTGTCAACAGTACATGAGGGTTTCTTTTTCTCCATATCCTCCCCAACACTTGTTTCTTGTGTTTTTGTTTTGTTTTGTTTTTCAGCCATTCCGGCAGGTGCGAGGGGATATCTCATTGTGGTTTTGATTTGCATTTGCCTGATGATGAATGATGTGGAGTGTCTTTTCATGGGTCTGTTGGCATCTGGATGTCTTCACTGGAGAAATGTCTGTTCATGTTTACTGCCTATTTTTAATTGGATAATTATTATTATTATTATTATTATTATTATTATTTTGGTGTTGAGTTCTGTAAGGTCTTTATATATTTTGGATACTAACTCTTTATCAGATATGTCCTTTGCAAATACTTCTTCCATTCAGTAGGCTGCCTTTTAGTTTTGTTGGTTATTCCCTTTGATGTGCAGAAACCTCTTATTTTGCTGTAGTCCCAATAGTTTCATTTTGCTTCTGTTTCCCTTGCCTCGGGAGACATATCTAGAAAAATGTTGCTGCAGCCAATGTCAGAGAAATTACCGCTTGTGCACTTTTCTAGGATTTTTATGGTTTCAGGTCTAAAATTTAAGTCTTTAATCCATTTTGAGTTTATTTTTGTGTCTGGTGTAAGAAACTGGTCCAGTTTCATTCTTCTGCATTAGCCATCCAGTTTTCCCAACACCATTTATTAAGAAGACTATCTTTTTCCCATTGCATGCTCTTGCTTCTTTTGTTGGAGATTAATTGACCATATAATCATGGGTTTGTTTCTGGGCTTTCTATCCTGCTTTATTGTTCTATGTGTCTATTTTTTATGCAAATACCATACTGTTTTCATTACTACAGCCTTGTAGTATAACTTGAAATCTGAAATTGTGATACCATCAGCTTTTTTTTCCTTTTTCAACATTATTTTTGCAGGAAAGACTTTTGCTTTATTTCTTGACATAGTCCGAGCATACTTTGCAATACTAAATTTTTAATATGTATCTGTTGAGTGAATAAATGAGTGAGTGACTTTGGTTTACATAGCCTTCTTTATGTCTCCTCAGGGACAATCAACTTCTTTTGTGAGAATACAGTGTCAGTGCCAACTCTGCTCTGGGCCCCAGTTTTTCCCCTCACACTGCTCTTGGCAAACATAAGTCTGAATGCTTCGGTGATCAGTTCCTTCGCAGTGTGCCCCATCCACTCCTAGCCTATCAGACAGATTTCTGTATGTCTGCACCACCACCGTGGAAGTGGGTTGAGTTTTCTGCCGCTGTCTGAACCATTCCCACAAAAGCATTCCACTGCTGCTACATCAAACAACATATTCAAGCAGGCATTTGGAAAGAAGAAGAGTGGCCTGAATGCATCTAAAACTGATTTGTATTTCCTTTAATAAAGGAAAACAGCCATAATGAAAATCGGAACATCTGTTTCAAAGGATGAGTCCATAGGTGTCTGTGGGAAAAATCCTATCTCCTTTCTATCCCCCTCCCTTGGCCCATAACCCAGCAATTTTCACCCTTTTAAAGCCTATTACAAAGAACATCAATGTCTGTTTGATAGGATGGGCCATTCAGGATTTAAAAAAATACATGAAAGTTTGGGCCAAATATAAGACAATGGAGTGTTAGAGAATGGTCCAGGCCTCACATGGAGCTGCCGTGTGATGTGTGTGGGATCACGTAAGGAGAGAGGAAGAAACAGATGGTCAGTGGTGACAGAACTGGCCCGTGAGATGGAAGGAAATCCAGGAAGGTGTGATATCTCAGAAACCAAGAGGAAAAAATGTTTCATATAGAAGGACAACCTATGAGGACAAATGTGACTGAGACATCTGATAGTCTCAGGACTAGAGCCAGAGAACTGGTGGGACAGAAATCTTTGGAGGTCCTTGGAGTATAATCACAGAAATTAGACTATAAATGCTTAGATGGTCTGAGTAAGGGAAGAACAGTAGGCATAGAGTAATTGGATATTTAAAACATGTTAGTAGTTCTGCTATAAAAGGAAGCTGAAAATAAGTAGGGGTCCCGCAAGATTTATTTTAAAATGTCTTTAAAAACAGGGGCACCTGGGTGTCTCAGTTGGCTAAGCATCTGCCTTAGTTCAGGTGATGATCCCAGGGGCCTGGGATCAAGCCCCATGTTGGGCTCCCTGCTCAGCGGGGAGTCTGCTTCTCCCTCTTCCTCTGCCCCTCCCCCCTGCTCACACTCTTGCGCGCTCGCGCTCTCTCTCTCTCTCTCTCACACACAAATACATAAAATCTCAAAACAGTTCTTTAAGAGCAAAAAATAAAAACTGAAAAGGCAGGGGAAAAAAGACAAAGATATCACAGTATATTTGTATGCAGGAAGAATTGACCCAGAAGAAAAAAATTAGAATTTGCTGTTTTCAAAGAAGGGATAATCACATATGCAGTGTCTGCGTGGGGAAAGCAGACAACATAGGAACACATCATCCTTGCAACAGGAGGGAAGGCAGAGTATGCAGATACAAGGTGTAGATTTGGTGGAGAAAAGATGAAATAGTTCTTTTCAGACGGATCCAATTTTCTCAGTGAAGTAAAAGTTCATGCTGAAAAAATATTCATGCCAGAAGTAAAGGCGGGTGGGCTTATTGGCGGCTCGAAAATAAAGGAAGCTGAGAAATAGCTATTTGGTAATGTATATTCAGCAGAAAAATTTAAAGGTCACTTGAATAAGTAGTTCGCAAACTTAGGCAAACATCCACATCACCTGGAGAGCGTGCTACAAACATTCTTGGGCCCAACTCATACTTAAAGAATTATATTTGTAATTATGGGACATAGGTCCTGAAAATATTCCCTTGAAGAAAAGGTGATTTTCAAACAATTGTGACGATGCATTAGATTTGGAGACTGCTATCATTGTAACAGTGTAGCCCCACCCATGGAATGCGAGGGAGGCACCTTCATAATGAAAAGAAACAAATTCCCCCATTTCCGAAATACAGGAAATGACCATTCCATATTCTGAACTCTGCAAGACTTGTATTTGGTTAGTCTTCATGGCGCTCAGCCCCGATTCACAGCATTTTCAGTTGCATATCTATTTTCCTCAGTATTAGAGACAGTTTCAGTTGCATATCTATTTTCCTCAGTATTAGAGACAGTTTCACTTGAGTACTTTTAAAGTTTACACAGGGACTGGACATAGAAAACACTTGATACAAGTTTGGGGTGATGAATTTACGCCCGAGAATATAAGGACAGGTGGGCTCAGGGAGTCTGGGCACTTCACCCTCTGTCACGTAACTGGTGTAGAACAATTACTGGAATTCAAAATCCCTGATTCAACCTCTCTGGGTGAATCCCAAGGGGTCCAAGTATGGAAAATGTATCTCATATAGTGTTAGGACTACTGAATCATGTACACGACTAAAGCATTCAGAGAAATCTCCTTTCCGTTCAATGCAACTGAGATTTAAGGAGTTCCCAGTATTATGGACCTATTCCGTGAATAGGCACTTCGTGCTGGCTCTCGAGGCACTGACTCATACTATAAAAATACATCTTCATTACTTATCTCTTTCTCAGAATGTCTTCTCATCAGATCTTCCTGATAGCTGCCGCTCATCACTGGCTTGCCAGGCATGGTCATGTGATGATTTAGACTGCCATGTTCTCGTTAGTACCAACAAGAGATAGGTAAATAAAGATCTTTCATTGACCTGTGAATCTGACTTTTAAACTGACCTTGAACGCTGTCATCCCAGATCTTCAGCCTCTCTTAAAATGAAGACGCATGCTTTCTGGCTGCTGGCCCTTCAACTGCAACTTGCTTTTAACCTGTTTCAGGATCAAGAGCATTTACACAGGTGCATAATTTACAAACGAGCAGGAAGGAGGATTCTATCATCCAGTCATTTGATGCCCTTTACTTAGGAAATTCTGAAATGTGTTTTTCTGTAATTTCTATAGGGCTGATTAAATGCCCTCATATTCATTAGCTATACAGTGAGAACAGTCAAAGGAGCGCTGAGTTTGTGTTAAGGAGACCTTTGATCAAATGCTGGCTCCCATGTCCACTCACTGTATCATCTTTTTTTTTTTTTTTTAAGATTTTATTTATTTATTTGACAGAGAGAGAGAGAGAGAGAGAGACAGCCAACGAGAGAGGGAACACAAGCAGGGGGAGTGGGAGAGGAAGAAGCAGGCTCCCAGCGGAGGAGGAGCCTGATGTGGGGCTCGATCCTAGGACTCTGGGATCACGCCCTGAGCCGAAGGCAGACACAACGACTGAGCCACCCAGGCGCCCCTCACTGTATGATCTTGATCGGATCATTTCATAGCTCTACGGTTCGGTTCCTCACATGGAGATGAGCATGTTGAGAGAACTCAGGCGGGCAATTGAGAAGAGGGTCCCTAAGAATGGCTAGTACAAAGGAATCATTCATAAATGCATACCAGTTGGACTTGGGCTTACCTTCCACTTCTCCATTCTGCTTTACTTCTATGTTCATGTTTTAGGGCGACGCCCTAACTACATCATCACTTATCTTAATCTATCTGACAGGTCAAACTAAATACTGGCCCGTAATAAATGACTTTGAGAAAACTGGTGTTTTAAATACAAGCTCTGACTTGGGCTGAAGACAAACGCCTGTCTTCCGACATCATTGCTGCCCCTTGCCTTGGAAGAGATCTCTAGATGGAGCTCTAAGGCTAAGTTTCCACATCTATAAAATGGGTACAGCTATGCCCATTTCGCAAGGTTACTGAGGATGAACTACGATAACATATGAACTAGTTCTCGGAAAACCATGAAACACTCACAAAGAATGCTATTTTCCAAGTTCTTATCAGTCTTATAGGTCATTCACATGCAAGCAGGAATTTTGGAACCTCATGGGTGTCAAAATAGCTGAATATTAAGCATGAGAGCAGCGGCCATTATGATTCAGCTATAGCATGATGACATGTATGAGGGAACCACTGATTCCTTGCTTAAGCCAGTGATTGACTTTCGTTTCATAAATTATTTTCAGAATATCGCTGTTTATAATATGTCAGTATTATGATCTACTGTACAGCAACATACTTCCTCATATACCTTTGTTTGTTTTACTAAAAATTTGACAATTTTTTATCGTTTGGAAAGCTGAAAAAAGTAAGTTTAAATTGTGTGTTCCTTCTATCAGCCCCTATCCACTTCTCAAAACTTTGCTTATAAATCTGACTATAATCCCACGGGGGCTCAGTACTTCTATGATCCTTGTTTTTTTTTTTTTTTTTTAAAGATTATTTATTTATTTATTTGACAGAGAGAGAGACGGCCAGCGAGAGAGGGAACACAAGCAGGGGGAGTAGGAGAGGAAGAAGCAGGCTCCTAGCAGAGAAGCCCGATGCGGGGCTCGAGACCATAACGCCGGGATCACGCCCTGAGCCGAAGGCAGACGCTTAACCACTGTGCCACCCAGGCGCCCCTCTGTGATCCTTTCTATGACGGAAAGAAAATCAAGAAGCAACGTAGGATGAAAGAAACGTTTTGCCAAGCTTCTCCCATGTGCCTAGTGGACACTGTTGTGTTACTGCAAGTTTCTTTTTTTCTTTTTTACATTTCTTTTTTTAAAGATCCTCAGATCTTATTCATCTTGTAGCTAAAAGTTTGTACCCCTTTACCAACTTCTCCATATTTCCCCAACCCCCAGCTCCTGACAAACACTTTCTGCTTTCTGTCTCTATGAGTTTGGCTCTTAATTTAAATTCCACATGTAGTGATACCAAGCAGTATTTGTCTTTGTCTGGCTTACTTCACTTAGCATAATGCCCAAACATCCCACCGATGTTGTTGCAGACAGGAAGATTTCCTTTGTTCTCATGGCTGAATGCTATCCCATTGTACACATACGTGGCTTCTTTTTGTTATCCGCTCATCCATCAAACATTTGGGTTGTTTCCATATCTTAGTTATTGTGAGTCACTGTGTATCACTATTTAAAATACACAGAGATCCCTAATCTTACATATTATTCCGGCATTACAGATAGGAATACTTGACCCAAATTGAGCGTAATCTGCTCCCAAAGATCTTGTAAGCCACAGCAACAACTCTGATGGACTCCAAACTGTTGGAAATCCAAACTTCATCTTTGTACTACCGTAGGCTGCCTTCATGCCGCACGGGCTGTGGTTAGCCTTGCACCTGCACAGCCATCACCGAAAGAGCCCGGTACTTGGTTGAACCAATCCCATTCTTCAAGAATCAAAACACAGGCTGGTGTTGGAAAAGACTTAGCCTCTCACAGCAAATTACAGTGTTTAATTCAATCCTAAGGTAGCCCAGGAGGCTGAACATTTGCTAAGTGAGAAAGAAATCTGCCTCTTTTCTGTCTCACCTCTGTGAGTCTACTCACAGCAATCAATCAGCATTACCTTGACTTACCAGGACAGGACAAATACAAAAGAGGACTTGACATTTTAGCAATCCTATAGATGTAAGGGAGTAGGTTACCAAAATTAAGTGCACATTTAATGATGCTACATACAAAATAAAACATGGTTCCAAATAACACAAAATCACTTTGTCATTATGGTTTGTTTAATCATGACAATACTACTACCACGGCTTCATTCTCTTATATAAAGGATGGCATTATACTCTTGTTGCCCAGTGAAACAGACCCTAGCCCCAGCACGCACACTCACAGTTAATAATGAATCAGAACCTACCAACAACAGCTCTTCCTTTTGCACCTTTCCCTCCCAGTGCATAGAAAGGACCTGTGTCTGACCGACACAGGAAGACTTACTATCATGTCTTCTTGTTAATTAACAGGGGAAAGTTTCTTTAAGGCGAAGCTTCTTTAAGCCAAAAATTACTTCTCATGCTTTAGCATTTTTAGTAGAGGCCTATGGAAAATTTAAGGACCACAAACACTCTTCCAAAATCCCTAGAAAACAATGTTACCTCTTCTAACCCTTAGGTGGCCCCTATGTGCAGGCTGAGTAAAGAGTGGTCACCTGGCGTGATTAAGAAAGGGGCAGGACAGTTTCCAGAAACTGCTGCACTGATGTATGAAGTGTCACCTCTATAGGTTCAGTATTTGGGTGAAGTGTTGACTTTCACTGCATGGTAACATGTCATTATTTGGAATGAGCATGAGCTCTTGGGAGCCCATTAGATCTGGACATGGACTTACACTGTGCACTGACGAGCCGAAGGAGCCTCGGGTCTTCTTCTGTAAACTGGAAGGGCTGCCTCTGTCTACCTCACATGGTTGCCATGTAGATTGAATGAACTCACTTATATTCTGTTTGGTCTACCTGGCACTCTCCCTTCTCATCCGAGAAATGCTCTTTAGTCCAGTCTGTGTTGGATTTGGATGCTTCCGCATCTTGTCGGAGTCCTTGGCCATGATTAACTGGGTCAGGGTGAGGTCCTAACTGGGATGTTCTGAACGGAACTGGGAATGCTAACTAAGTTCTAGATCTATCCCTCTCTGTACACAAAACTATAAGATGGCAGCATGAGGATGTCAGCAGCCAAGCTTGTAGTCATCTGAAGCCTGAGTCCCATTCATTAAAAAGCATTATTGGAAACAAACAAATAAAACCACCAAAAAACCAAAACTAACACCAAAAACATTGAAAGGGTTGACTACCGTTCGTTTCCACTTGCTGACCTCACATTCTCCTTTCAACTAACTTTAGTAAGGCTTCTGCCTCCGCTTCTCCACTAAGTTTGTTCTTACCAAGGATATGTTGTCCTCCATCTTGCCAAACCAAATGGTTGTTGTTTGGTTTTTTAATCAGGTGACATTATAACCACATTAGATATTATAGATTCTCCCTTTGCCTCAAAACACTTTTTTGCATTGTTACTTTCAGGACATCACCCTCTCCTGTTTACAGATCATATTCTTGGTCACTTTTTCTCAGCCTCTCCCCTGGTTCTTTCTCCATTCCAGCACTGCTTGTAAGAGTATCGGCATTGAATCTGGATGGTCCTAACCCCATTTCTTCTCTATATCTGCATATACTCATCAGATAATCTCTCCATCCCTGGGCTTTAAACATCATGCACATGTGATGGTTCACTAACTCAAAGCACCCAGCTCTAACCTCTCACTGGAAGTTCAGACTCCTATACCCAAATGTCCATACGTCATCTCTATGTGGATATCTAATGGGCAACTCAAAGACCTGAATACCATACATGAACCCCCCATCCAAAAACCATCCCTTCCCTAATCTTCTCATTTCAATAAATAATACTAAATTGCTCAAGCCAAAAAATGGAGGCGTTGTCTTTGATTCAGTTTTACAAGCTCCCCTTCTCTTCTGTCTTCAGTGACCATTTCCTAAGTCCCTTTTAAATATGGTCCCATATGAGACCCATGGTCCACCACTTCCACTTCTTATCTCTGAGGGTGAAACTCAACTAAAGGAAGCCCTCCTGCAGACTTGAGCTTAACTCAGAAACTGACTATTTCTTTAACACCTGATTCTAAAGGTACACTCAGGGGCACGCCGGACTTTTATGAGGTGTCTCTTCAGGTGGCCTCTGGTCACAAGTAAGTCTAAAGTAGTTACAAATGGCGCCTCTGAACTAGCCTTCCAGAAAGAATAATTGCTATTTCTGGGCTGTGTGCTGTTGGAGACTGTCCTCATAATTAGATGTTCTCCACTGTGAAAAGAAAAGCAGAAACTGAACCATCTCTCGTATAGTGAACTAGTATCTCATTTTATAGGTGTGGATCAAGGTCTGGGTTACAAACAAGAATAAAAGAGATGCCCGTCTTTCACACTCTGATTTTGGGAGAGTAGGGCTAGTGGTTTCATTGTACCTTGCTGTAACTTGAGGGCCTAACACAGAGACTGTAATAGTTTCATACCAATACCCAAAATATGAATGAACACCCTCGGAAAAGTGTGAGTCCACCCTGAATGTCACTGTTATAGACTGAACTGTGTCTCTCAAACTTCATATGTTGAAGTCCTAACAACCAGGGCCTGAGAATGTGAGTGTATTTGGAGGCAGAGTCTTCAAAGGAGTAATTTAATAAAATGAGGTCATTAGGGTGGGCCTTAATATAATTGGGTGTCCTTGTAAGAGGTGATTATGAGGCAGACACACAGAGAGAAGACCATGTGAAGACATAAGGAGAAGAGGGACAGCTACATGCCAAAGAGAGAGGCCTCAGAAGAAACCAAAACTGCTGACACCTTGATTGGTTATGTAGTTTCCAGAAATCTGGGAAAATAAATTCCTGTTATTTAAGCCCCCCTGTCTGTGGTATTTGTTTTGGCAATCCTAGCAAACTAGTACAGTCACTGTGGTAGATGTCATATGCTCCAGAATTCTACGGACCACTGTACTGCAGGGGAGAGGCCCCCAAGCAGGCCCAGGCCTCGAAGATCTGGCAGAATAGAGGAAGCTTAGATGGAAACAAGGACAGAGTCTACCACAAAAGAAATGCCCTGCCTAGTCTACAATCCTCCTCCTCCTCACACCGGAGCCCTGGAGAGAAGTCAAGGCAGGGACCCAAAGGACTGTGTTTGAGGCCGACAGTTGGTAGCCCGAGGTCAATGTCAGGGTTCTTGATATGTCTAAGCTTCAGTCACCCCATTGATAAATTGGAATTAATCATTTGGGCCTCACAGAACAACTCACAGGGATGATGGACAGCAAATTACTTTGCTAACTCTGGCACGCTCTATGCATGTGAGAGGTTACTCTTATTCTTTTTACTCCTGCTTTCATTTAACAAAATCTAACCAGTGGCCCAGGACAAAACGCATTCAGCTGCACTGATGAATGCCACCTGCCTCTGCCATTGCCTTCTTCATTTGTTTCCATTTCAAACACCCTGTGAGCAGAGTAATTGAGTTTGAATTGCTTGGGGGATCCTCCTCCCTCCCGGCTTCATGCAAGTAGAAGCTCACAGTTGCTAATGATTTATTATTTCACCTCCTAAGTGTATTTGGCGCTTGTACCCAACACAGCAGCTACATAAGGGGCTCACACACGTGCCGTCACTTCCAATACGGACATGAATAAATCCAGGCTGGCCCTTCTGCCTTGATCGCTTATGGAAGCGGCTCTTTCATCCTCTGAAACGGAAATGTTCCTATCTCACAGCCTCTCTCGTGGGACCTGTGTTTAAATTAACTCAGTGTCCTCTAGTGGGCTAGCTTCCACTCGACCCTCAAGGTTTTCACTGCTCTAGGAGCGTTTATAAGGACTGTGATTTTCCAAGTGCAGAGGTCTTCCTATGCATGGGAGCCCACGTATAAATAAAAACAGCTCACATTTTAGATTACTCATTATGCGCTAAGCATTTTACAAGTGTAGCCTTTTAAAGACTCATACAACTGAATGAGGTGAGAATTATTATTGTCTCTTTGTACAGGTACAGTGGTTTTTAAACCATGACTGAATTTTTAGACTCTCCTTCCATGCTGAGGTGGGTTCTATATCTCCTCCCCCCCTTTTTTAAAAGATTTATTTATTTATTTGACAGAGAAAGAGACAGCCAGCGAGAGAGGGAACACAAGCAGGGGGAGTGGGAGAGGAAGAAGCAGGCTCCCAGCAGAGGAGCCTGATGCGGGGCTCGATCCCAGAACACCAGGATCACGCCCTGAGCCGAAGGCAGATGTTTAACGACTGAGCCACCCAGGCGCCCCATATATCTCCTCCCCTTAAATATGCGTGAGCTGTGACTTTTGGCCAGTAAACAACTGAAATGGTGTTCACTGGCTTCAGAAGCTTGACCATCAAGAGACCACACAGTGTCAACCTTGATTATTGCAAATCTCACTCTTGGAGTCCAGAACCACCATATGAGATATCTGACCACTCTGAGACCCCCATGCTGGAGAGTCTGTGCCTTCCCTTTGGCCTAGAGTTCCATATGAACCCAGCCTCCCAGTTGTCCCTGCCAAGGTGACAGACATGGAGGAGCAAACCCGTCTTGAATCTTCCAGACCAGCCCATCTGCCGGTTGATTATCATCAAGTGATCTCCACTGACACCTTGTAGAACAGAAGAGTCACTCAGCTAATAACCTACTCAAATTTATGAACCACAAAGTTACACAAGATATTAAAATAGGTGTTGATTTAAGACATTCAACCTTGGGACAGTTTGCACACAGCACTAAAGAACCCAAATACGAGTTGAAGAAGCTGAGGCAAAAAAGGGAAGAACTTTCCAAGGTCACTTTGATGATGTTGTGAATCTGGAGCTGGACTCCAGAGTGTGACTCTAGAGTCTGACTTCCTAATTATACTGCCTTTTCCTAGAAAATCCATCATGATATAATAATTATATTATGAATAAGATGAGGAGAAGAAGTGGGATTCTGCCCAAAAAGAAGTTTCTTCTAACAGAGCTGCCAATAGTAAAGACAGGTCAGCTTCAGCCTTTAGAGAAACAGCTTTTTCATTTATCCTCAAATAAGTGACTTCAAGTCTCTCTCTAACCTCTTATCAGCTGTGTGACCCTGAGCCAGGAACTCAACTCTAAACCTTCACTTTCTTGCTTGTAAAATGGAAAGATAATAACTATGAGGTTCAAATGAGATCAGATCTAGCACAGACTACACACTCAAGTTTAAATGCTGGGGAAATCCTCAGAGACCATTTCTCCCCCTCAGAGATGATATACCATCTTGGCAGTGCTTGGGACACTTGCCAATGGCTGAAGAAAAGCTTCTTTGTTATGACCGAGGTGGTTCTATCAGAAACTTCTAGGTGAAGAACAGATATTCTGCTAACTATCTGCAGTGCACAGGACAATACAGCTTCTAGCCTTTACCCCAACAGAGAATTACCTAGTCTGAAATGTCAATAGGGCTGGTGTTGTAAACACCCTCATAAAAGAATTGTGTAGCAGCTAAAATAGACAAGATTTCACCAGGATTCAATGGTATCTCTCAAAAATTCTGTTATTCTAGTTTTTTTAACACTCTATGATTCTGACCTTCAACCATTCTATGATCCCTAGATTATAAGATCAAAGAGGTTTTTAAATGTTATGATTCCAAGAAGCCACAATTCTAAATTTCTAAGATTCCATTTATTACTCAGAGGTACTTGAAATATAAGACTGCTTTCCCAAGCTTCTAAGATGCTAAGATCTTAAGAGGCTTTAATCTTAGATTCTAAGGCATCTTGAGGTTAGGTTTCTAATAAGCTCTATTCCAAAAAAGAAGACTTCTATGATCCTACGATAACATAATGCTACAATTCTAAGACATTACTGTGCCGTAGGGTACGTTTCTAGATTCAGTGTGTTCAGAGCATGGAAACTCTGAAGGTGAGGGGCGAGGCTTTATCCTTAAGCTTATATCCCCAAGTTGTTTGTGATCTGTTTGTATAATCTAATAACCATGTCTGAGGGATGGAGATTTCCATTGAAATGTTTGTTTCAGTAGATGACAGTTCGGCACCTATGATGCAGTAGACCATTACTGGCCCAGTCTGGAATAAGTTGAACATTCTTCAGTGCGAAAAGGATACTAACTTTTGTGTGAATTACATTGAAAAAGCATAACTTGTGGGATACAATCATGAAGGTAATTTAAGTTTTTATCCCTTTGTCCCTTTACATCTATTCTATGGGGAGAGTTGTGCTCTGCTCCTGGATTATATTTCAGGCTAGCCTTATACTTCTGGTGATGTATAAGACATTAACATTGAGTTAATCAATAAGCAGCTTGTCTGTTCCGGAGAAACAAGCCAAACTTCAAACTTCATTCACAGTTGCACCTACTTCCGTTTCCTGGATCTGGCTCATAACCAGCTGCCCACCTATATTCAGAGGGAGGTTTGTGGTGGGCTCCCTTTTCTTTCTCCACATGGCTCTTTTATTATCCTCTCTTGCCTTCCTGGTCATGATTTCAGATGCCTCCAGGGATCAGGAATAAGTGTGGGGGAGAAGGAGAGGAGGAAAAGGTCGGAAATATCTTACTTGATTGAACTGTTGAGAGAAAACACAGGTCCTCCTTTGGGCTGGCACATGTTTAAGCAGATCTTCTTTCAGGAAATATCAGTGAATTCCTCAGATGTGCTACCTCTTCTCCGTGGCTGGTGCTCTCCTCTTTGTGTCTCCCCCAGTATAAGACAATGGGTCTATTTCAGTTGACTGGGCAGGGCTCCTCCTAGTGGAGCCACAGAGGTCCACAGGAGACCATGGTTCATCTTTTGTCTTTGGAAATGCCAAGAGTCCAATTCAGTCCCAATTTAGTCACTTTCTCCTCCTTGAAGTTGTGAGCCAGCCCTTGCCATTTAAATGTCTCAGGTCTGAGTCAGACCCTAGGTCACTCATGGTGCCTCTCTGAGTGGTCTCTTCAAATCCCCTTTCTAACTTGAGAAGAAGGGGCAGGCTCTCCACCCAATGCTCTGTGCTTGGTTGTAGAAAGAATGGGATGGGGTATGGAGTAAGTGAGAGGCTTTTCCAAAATTCCTCATCGAATCTCTAACATTTTTTTTTCCAGCCATTCCAACATCTTCCATGGTCTAGAGCAGTGGTAAGTAAATTACGGTCTTCCAGCCAAATCCTGCTCACTACTTGTTTTTATAAATAAAGTTTTATTGCAATACAGCCACACATTCATTTTCATGTTGTCTCTGGTTGCATCTGCAGCAGAGATGAACAGATGCAACAGAGACCACACAGTCCACCAGCTTACACCATTTACTTGCCCTTTACAGAAAGCCTGATGGACTCTGGGCTGGAGGCAAGGGCACAAAACCGATTTTTCTGCCACCTTCTTTTGCAGACACAGCACTGTCCTTTCTTGATTCGCCTTTGGAAGGTCACATCTAATATACTGGGACCTTTATGAAACTGAGACTAAAATAATTCTACTTTAACCTTCTGTCATCCTGTTAACACTTACATGGCTACTCATGAGCCAGGTATTATGTGGGATATCTACCCAAGTTACCATGGTTATCCTTACTAACGTACCATGAGGCAAGCAACATTGATCTCATTTTATGGAAGAGGATATTCAGCTTCAGAAAAGCTTAGTAACTTGCTTACATATACACAATCAGTAACCAGAGAGGTGGAATCAAACTAGGTCTATCTGATTCCAGAGGAAATGCTCTTCCAAACACCTCAGCTTTCTCCAGCTGCACTTTTCAGAGGCTGTTTGGAACCATGTCATTACTGATGCTTCATTTCCCATCCCCAGGGAAGTATAGTACTGTTAGCGTTACCATTCCTGGAACATGGGGTCTGGGCACATTGGAAGCACTCCTTTGTTTCAATAACATGAGAATTATTTATTCAATAACTCCCTTCCAAATCAGGGTTAAGCCAGATGCTGTCAGAGTCACCACTCTACAGTGTGCGTTCCAGCTGAATTTCAGAACTCTTTGTTATGAATCTCCTCCTAGGGAGACTGTATTTTCCTGACTTCTGGTAGTGAGAAATGTCATCAAAAGAAGAAAAAAGCCCATAGGAAGCCTAATTTACCTTTTTCAAGAAGGAATGGAACCATTAGGAAAACACATTTGGCATAATCTGGACTACTCCCAATCCCATCTCCCACTGTCCCATTTTTTAGATGAGAAAAGCGAGATCTAAAGTAAAAAACAACAACAAAAATAAATAACTGGTCCAAAAGGACATGGCAATTAATTATAGAGTGAAGAGAAATTACATTTCACATTCCAAGCCCAGTTTTCGATCTAACATGACAAGGACAAAAGGCAACCAAGCTCTTTTTACTATTTTCTATCTTTCCCCAAAATATTCTGTGTTAATCTAAAGACACAGAGGTCTTTTATTATACTGTAAGAAAAATGATGTACTGTATGGTGACTAGCATATAAGGAGAAGAAGAAGGAGAAGAAGAAGAAGAAGAAGAAGAAGAAGGAGAAGGAGAAGGAGAAGGAGAAGGAGAAGGAGAAGGAGAAGGAGAAGGAGAAGGAGAAGGAGAAGGAGAGGGAGAGGGAGAGGGAGAGGGAGAGGGAGAGGGAGAGGGAGAAGGAGAAGAAGAAGAAGAAGAAGAAGAAGAAGAAGAAGAAGGAGGAGGAGGAGGAGGAGGAGGAGGAGGAGGAGGAGGAGGAGGAGGAGGAGGAGGGGGAGAAGAAAAATAGGTGAAGAATCAAGATTTCAGAAGCTAGTAGAAGATGTCAAATTTACTGAATGAGAGAGGTCACCAAGCCATCCTGTGGAAGAACAAATTGTTCCAGAATGTATGGGAGAGGAAAGGGAGTACACAGAACACAGCAGAATCCCAGAAGAGTTTGAGGGCAGCAGGGAAAAGGCAAGAGAAATCTGGTCAGACTGAGAGTGGGGATAATAACCATATAGTGCATAGCATTTTCACAAGCTAGGTAGACTGCACTTAAGATGATGCCAAACCTTTTATTTCCATTGTATTAAGAGAACTAGTAAATTTTTAATTACGTTTCACCCCTTTAGATGTCAGACTGGCATTTCTTCTCAATATGGCATATGCTGAGATTTAGGCGATAGCTCATTTTGTTCAAAGTACTTTGATGTTCATTAGTCCTCCATCCCGGAGCCGTCCGTTCATGTGTTGGTTCATGCTGCACACGCTTCTTGAGTACTCAGTTGTCTTCTACGAACCTCTCACTCATGCACTCAGGCAACACTTTGGTCAAGAGGATTCTTTGACCACCACAACCGCAGGGGCCAGGTCTTGTCTGTGTTCTTGTCATGCCTCCCACAGCTTCTGGTACATAACAAGCCTTTAGGAAACATTGTCTCATGGAACTGTGTTGAATTTTAGTGCCTGCCTGGAGTACTGGCGACCCAGGTGAATGTCAAAGGCTTCATCATTGGGTAAGTCACAATAATTTGGGAAATGCAGGCAAAAATATCTCAGAGTGTTCTGTGATGAGAAGTAGAAGAAGGTGAAGGACGACTTCAAGAGAGGTGCAGGGGGAGGCTTCTCCTACAGGCTGATCACACTCTCCAGCCTCGTTGTGTACATGGAGGTAGAAAGGTCACTCTAGCTGGCCCAGATAGAGGCTTGCTCTTAAAGAAAGAACAAAATTAAAATCCTGAACCTCCTAGTCCCTGTGTTAAGTACCCTGCACCGATTACTTGCCTTCCTCGACTATAAGAGGCTTTGACAAGCAACAAGTGTGGGACATGCTGGAGGTTGATTATTCTATTGAAGAGGGTCCAGATAAGTTGGCTAAATGAAAGACATGCTTCCTGCCTCTGAAAACTAGGCTGAAGAAATAAAGTGAAATTGGCAAACACAACATTTCAAATGAACTCCAACCACTACCTTCAAAGACACGAGAGTCAAACCAATATATTAGGTTCATAGGAGCTGTCCAAGGTGTTCCATGTATATTAATTGGCAATATCACTCCTGAATCCACATTACATACAGATATATTGAAACTCATTCCAATTCAGCACACATTTATTAAAGGCTGACTCTTCATTTACTTACCCATTCATCACTCACTGGACAGATGTTTTGTGTGCCCAGAACCATGCTTGGTGCTGCAGAGACAGGGCAGATCTTAACTAACATTGCTCTGCCCTGAGGAAGCTCATAATTTGGTGAATGACCCACACAGTGAATGATCATGCAAACAATCAATGAAAATTTGATAAATGGAGGAAGGAAAAACACAAAGTGTGAAAAGAATGTATAATTAGGGGCCCTCATCCAGTCTGAATGTCAGTAGATGCTTCCCTGAGGAAGTGATATTTAGGAAAGACATGAGGATGAGTTGGGAATGAGGCACCCAGGATATGAGTTGGGTTCTTTAGTTTGGAAAAGCATCTACATCTTCTGCCACAGGGCTGGTGGCTGTGTATAGAGAGATAGAGAGGGACAAATAAGACCCATGATGTACCACATGAGTCAGAATACTTTAGAAGCAAATATTGAAAATCTTGGACAAGCTCAAGTGAGTATGAACAATAAAGAACTCTAATATGTCATACAACTGGAAATCTGGAGGTTGGCAGACTCTAGGAGCTGCACAGTGAGTGTATCCATAATGTAATCAAGGCACAGATTCCTCCAACCTCAGCCTCTTCCTCTCCCTCTCTCTCTCTCTCTTCTATCCTAGCTCCAGATTTCTCCTGAATCTGGTCCTGGTATCCCTTGTAGTCACCAGAGGGCTTCCAGAGGGAATATGACTTTACAGCGATGTTTCCTTGTTCATGATCAGGAGGACAGCAGAGAAACCCCTCTGTCAGGCATAAACTGATGGACCTCTCTTTCAGTTTTCTTGGGCTAATTAAGTCAACCCTGAATCCTGTCAATCACAGGGGAACACCATGCACTGACTATGGAGCAATCAGAACCCAAAACTGAGTAGGGCATGAAGTCACCCTCTACCTGCAGGGATAGAAGTAGGTGCCAGAGCAGAAGCAGATCCATGGTAAGAAAGAAGAAGTAGGATGTGTGCAGTAGATGCTGAGTTAGCCACCATCAGTGTGTTATACTGCTGTCTGTGAGCACAGAGAAAACTCATGTCCAGCTTGCATGGAAGACGTGATGGGAGCATCATTATTTTTGGTTGTGAAAACTGGGTTTTATTCCTGTTCCTCCACCTACTGGCTGCAGTAGCTAGATTAACAATTCAATATCTCATTCTCAGCTCAATCCTCTGCAAAAATGGGGGAAAGAATTACAGTTGAATGGCACGCTTTTGAGAATTGAACACAATAATGTAGAAAATGAATTTGATCTATGACAGATAATCCATGTATGTTCCTTCCTCCTTCCCTGACCTTCCATCTGTCTTGCTCCAGAGAATGGGGACCTTTAATTCTCACTGGTAAAAGCAGAATTTATGAAGCCTTGCTAGCAAAGTTGGGTTTGAAAATTGGGGAGGGGAGGGCATGCAGAGGGCATATCTTGCATATAACATTGGAGACAGAGTAGCATAACTTCACACTGGAGGATAGGACAGCCAGGCTGCTGGGCATGGATCTGAGTGTGCATGGGGGTGACTCTGACTACGTGGGCACGAGGTGAGAAATGTAAAGCAGAGGAGATATAGGTCTGGTCTGCTTATCGATAGCCCACCATGCTGGTCTCAGAATCAGGCTTCATTGCGTGTCTTTTCTCCACAAGAATTCCCTCTCAGAAGGTTCCTTGGAGTTCATAGAAGACAGCTGAAGCAGGCCAGTGCCACCTGCTCACTTCTGTGCCTGGACATGCATAAATGTTACCTAGACACCTTGAGATCCCACGGTAGGAACAGTATGTACTTAACCAAAGGGAATGAGGGCTAACTCAATCAAGACATACAAACTTGTTTCTCTGGTGTCAATCCCCAGAATGGAAACAGAGAGTCTAATTTTGCTCTCATTTAAAAAAACTCATAAGAGCAAATAATGAGGTTGTATGCTAGGATCTCTCCAAAGGGTGAATGTGTGAAAATGGAAGAGAATTCTAAAGACAATCTTTTGATAAAATCTGGAGGCCTTAGGAAGCTCTTGCTTGGGGAGGGAGTTAAGGAAGGAAAGTAGGAATGTAACACTGCTTCCAGAGTTTGGTTTTGGAACATCCTGAGGTATTTCCAGTATAGTAAGCAAAACGGGAAACATGAAGAGCAAAATGTAGCATATTTGGGAAAAGGTAAGTAGCTCAAAAGTGCTGGAACATATGTTCTGAGAAGGGGTTGGAAGGAGATGTGGTTGTAGACATAGACAAGCATTAGGGAATAAATTGCCGTTATTTCATATAAGATGTCTAGATTTTATTCTAAAGGCAAAGCAGAATTAAAGAATGTCTTTAAAGCAGGGACATGTTATATATGTTTCTGAGAGAGTGCTCTGGCTGCAGGAAAGGTGGACTGAGTAACAGCAGACAGGGAGACTAGTGAGGAACTTTCTGTAAAAATACAGGTGAGAAGCAATAAGACCCTGAAAATAAGGGTCGATAGGGAATGAGAGGAAGCTGGAGAAATGGGAGTGACTGTACAATGAAGGGACTTATCTGCTATCTTGAAGTGGCTTCTTAAGAAGCAGAGAAGCATAAGCTTGGAATAACCAGACTTTGATAATTGGCAAAGGAACATCAATGGATCCCTCATTTGTGTGGAAATGGCATTAGTTTCAGGTGCTGAAACAGTGTCTGGGTACCACTTGGACATCTGGGTAAGACTCTACTGCCTGGGTCTGAGAAAACACAAAGAACCAGAGACTTGGAAAGTTCAAGTACTCTGAAAAGGATGGGCGATTTCTGTCTTGAGAGTTTGATCATACTGTGAGAAATCCCTAGTGGGGGGTTTCATATTGTTCATATTTAGGCATTTGTGCTGCTGGTAATACAAGATTTACACATGCAATTCTGACGTGTGGAATTCTTTGGTGTTATGGGATGAATTGTGTCCCCTACAAAAGAGGGACATATGCTGAAGTCCCAAGACCCAGGACCACAGAATATGACAGTGTTTGGAGAGAAGTTCTTTAAAATGGCAATTAAAGTTAAATGAGGTCACTGAGGTGGGCTCTAATTGAACATGACAGGTGTCTTCATACAAAAAAGGCATCTGGACACAGGCACACACTGAATGAAGAGTTCGTGAAGATATTAGAAGAAAACCAACAGATGGAAGAAGCCAGAGAGAGAGGGTTCATAAGAAATCAACCTTGCTGATACCTTGATCTCAGACTTCTGGTCTTCAGAACTATGAGAAAATAAATTTCTGTTGTTTAAGCAGTTCAGTCCATGGTGTTTGTGATGGCAGCCCTAGAAAACTAATATACTTGGTGTAACCTTGTAGGAAAGTTCCGGTGGGATCATTCAAGCTGCTAAATGGGATGAGTGATGGATGTTTGAATGGTGTTTTTTGGGGTCATCTGAATCAAGGTATTTTTGTGATATTTCTGTTTAGTCTATTACTATTTTAGTTCATGATATCTCATTGTTATCTGACAGATATTTTTAAGATGATCGTGGGTTGAATTCCCACCCTAATCATCACAGCATGATTCTCAGGGCGCAGAATGGTTTAGAGAAGCTGCCAGAGGTGGTAAGCAGGACTCCTTTAATATCCTCTCAACTTCTCCTGCACAGGCAACAGCCAACCCTGACCAGTCAACCAGAAACCTCACTAGTAAGCCAAGCAGATTAACAGGAAAAACAAGAACCAAAGAAATGGCTTCTAGAACATGCTCATGCTTATCACTCATCCCCCCACCCCCAACTCCAGGCTTTCTGATCCAGATAGTGTTTGAAATTGAGAATATTTATGGAGGACCACCTTTACAAACAGCGAAAAATTTTTTTAAAGATTTATTTATTTATATTAGAATGAGGGAAAGGGAGAGAAAGAGAGAGAGAGAAGGAGCAGGAGGGGCAGAGGAAGATGGAGAGAAATTCCCAAGCAGACTCTTGCTGAGTGCAGGGCCAGATGTAGGGCTTGATCTCACAACCCCGAGATCATGATCTGAGCTGAAACCAAGAGTTCAGACGCTTAGTTAACTGAGCCACCCAGGTGCTCCCAGCAGTGAAATTTTTAAAGGACTTAATAGTCTACACTACTGGAGTGTGACTTGGAGAATGACACAGTTGACTTGGAGAAGTGGGCTATATGATTGGGCACTGGTGACAGGTCAGACCTAGGAGGACCTTACTTCCTGAATCACCACTTTATGGTTCTAGTCCCTTGTCCTTGAGACTGGTAGGTACTCACTGGGTTACTGTATCCTGATGTTGTAGTTAGAAGATGTAAGACACATTGGGTTGGGTATTAGGAATGGACGACTGGGAGTGATAGATGGGGAAAGAGCTAAATTGGGCTTATTTAGTCTCAGTAAGGAGGTTTAGTTTTAGCAAAATGGAGTTTTCCGTAAGTTCAGTGTATATTGTCCACTTTTTTGAGGTTTGGGGCCTCAGCAGAGGGTAATTTTCTTTGTTTGCCTTTATGAACATGTCTACCTGTCTCAGGACCTCGAAAGGAGAACAGTGATAGGGTAAGCCACATTTTGAATATTCCTATGTCATGTTGCTTGGACAAAAGGAAGTATTGTCGTCATACTATTGTAGTTCTATTACCTTGATGTTCCCAATCTTGTCATCATTCCTGAGCAACAGGAAGCCATTGAAGGCACTTAGGTGGGGACTGATGGAGTAAGACCTGCCTTGGGGAAAGCACAGCAGGGAGACTTAATAGGGAGGTCAGAGAAATCCACTAAGATACAGCTCCAGGATCCCTCATTCATTCTATCCATTTACTTTACAAATATTTATCAGGTGGTTATTTTGTAACATTGATCTTGGTTCTAGAGATACAGTGTTTGGAAAAAATCAAGTCACTGCCTACAAAAAGTTATAATATAGTAGAAGAAAAGGGATAAATAAACATGCTTTCATGTATAAGTTTTAGAAGGAAAGAGATGAGGGGCACCTGGGTGGCTCAGTCAGTTAAGCATCTGCTTTTGGCTCAGGTCACGATCCCAGGGTCCCACATCCGGCTCCCAGCTCAGCGGGGAGTCTGCTTCTCCCTCTCCCTCTCCCCCTCCCCCCTGCTCTTGCTCTCTCTCTCTCTCTCTCTCAAATAAATAAATAAAATCTTTTTTTAAAAAGGAGAGAGAGAAAGAGATGAAGCAGGATGCCATTGGGGGCTGTGTTATACAGAGGGAGGTCAGATAAGTCCTCACCGATGAGAAAATATTGACAAAGACTGACTAGACGGGGTCACAAGACATAAGGACATTTGGGGAAGGAGCATTTTAGGCAGTAAAAAGGTCCTGAGGCAGAAATGTATCTGGCTTGTTGGGGAAATAGCAAGAACACCAGTGTGGCTACAACAGAATCAGTGATACAAAGAGGGATAGTAAATGCATTTGGAAAATTATCAGGGACAGAGAGAGGGAGATGAGATTATAGAAGGGCTTGAAAAGTATTCCTGTGTCTCTTGGCCAAAATTTCATCAAAATGCCATTTTAGTTTCATGACTTTGGAGTTCCCAATCTTGTTCTCCTTTCTGAGCAATTTCAGGAAGCTGTGGAAGGTGCTATAATGGGGATTGACATTGTACTGACATGTCCCTTGACCTGGAGAAAGGCAGGAGGGCCTGGGTCAGGGGAGTAATTAGAGATGGGCAGGTGGAGGTAAGCATGGCGCTCACGGACGCACTTAGAAAGCCCGCACTGGGTGGGCAGCAAGTCACCGCAGATGGTCACGTTCACGGATGTGCAGGAGTGAAGAGAATGTGGAGAAGGAGCTCTTTAGATTTGCTCTGTGTACTCCTTCTGATTTCTCAGTTGTCCAGTTTATCCAGCACAGCTGTTCCCATAAACACTGCCACAAGGAGACAGCGCTCAAAACTGTGGAGAGATGTTTTCATGCATGAGCTCTCACCAGATGTCAACCCCTGTGCACGTGCCCTGCACTTAGCAGCAGCTGCACTGGCAGCTCTGAACTTGGCAGGAGGCCGTCTGCTCTGCCCGGAACCTACCATGGTGCTTGGGCTCCAGAGAGGCACCTGCAAGGTGGAGCCACATCACTTTTGTAAGCAAGAGGCAAAGGAGCACAGGGAATTGCATTCCTTTTAAGATCCTTTGGGTGTTCTTCTCATCTTCGTTGTAAATAGTTAGTGCATGCTGTATGTCAGGCACTGTGATACATACTTGCAGAAACTTACTTACTTCTTATCAACACCCACGAAGCCTTCTCACCCTCATATTCAGATGAGAAAATAAGGGGACAAAGAAATGAAATACTTTGCCCAAGTTCACACAGCTAGCTTGGGCTCATTGACCCAGAGGAAAACTAACCCCATTGCCATCCTGGCATGACGGTACACCAACAGACAGCACACCTAAGGATCCCAGGCCCCTTTACAGAGTGAAGACCAGAAGACCTTGCGCCACCTACTGAAGACCTCATGACAGGTTCATTTCACACGCTCATGCATGCCATAGCAGGTGCTGGCCTAATTGATTTTACATTTTTTATTTAACCCTCCCAGCAACCTGACTTTTGCAGCTGAGGAAACAGAGCTCACGGTCTAAGAGCCATCAGGTATCTGGACAAGGGATCTAAGTACAGGGTACTTTGATGATTGAGCATTTGCTTCTGACTCTCATGCTGTCAAGACTCTGAGCAGAATCTCTCCCAGGGCTCAGGCTTTCAGGGTACAGATTTGGTCTTCGAGCCATTAGCCTGACACAGCAGCATGAGATAGAAATAGAATGTGAGCCATAAACAGACTTTCAATTTTTCAAGGAGCTGCATTTAAAAAAAAAAAAAGCTAAATAGATAGATGAGATTAATTCAATAATATATTGGATGAAGGGGTGGATTTGTCATGACGAGCAAGGGGTGATGTGTGGAAGTGTTGAATCGCCATATTGTACACTCGAAACCCATATAACGTTGTATGTTAACTATACTGGAATAAAAATAAAAAATAAATATGAATAAATAAATAAATAAATAAATAAATAAATAATATAACATAATAGGTTCAAAGTAATATAATTTCAAAATATAAATGATGTAATTATTAATGAGATAGGCTACATTCCTTTCCTACATACTAAGTCTCTAAAACATGAACAGATGAAGGAAAACAATGGGGAAGGAAAGAAGGCACGTAGGCACTTAATTGATTGGAGCCTCATATTACTCTTGCGTATTGGGCCTCATGAGCTGAATTAATTATCAAGGATTTTTGTGTGATAATCAAACAAAGCAAGTTGCCAACAGTAAAGCACGATGTAAATCAGAGCTCCCTGCTTGCCTCTCCAATGCCACCACTCAGTTCCCTATCCTGCGCCTGGAGCGTGTTTGATGGTATTTCTCTCCTCCTGGCCTGAACCTCTCCTCTCTCTCTGCCTTATTCATTCTGTGCAACTTCCCCTGGGACTTTTCCATGGAGCCCCATTTATCCACATTTTGAGTTAGATACCACCTCTCAGCACCCTCATGGGGTCCTGTGTTCCTACGGTGGCAGCAGGCAGTCGGCCACTGCCCTCTCACAGTTTTATGAGAATCTAAGAACCTGTCTTCTGATTTGGTGGTGAGCTCCCCAAGGGATGTAATGCCTTGTTCATTATAATACTAGCACTTTGCAAAATAACTGGCATATAACTAAATTTTGAATCAATAAAAGCAAAGGTGACCGAATAAGTGAACACACGAGTGAATGAATAAATAGTTTATACTTACAGAACACAGGAGCTTTACTGTATTTTCTTTTTAATTTTTTTTTAAGATTTTATTTATTTATTTGACAGAGAGGGAGACAGCTGGTGAGAGAGGGAACACAAGCAGGGGGAGTGGGAGAGGAAGAAGCAGGCTCCCAGTGGAGGAGCCTGATATGGGGCTCGATTCCAGAACACCGGGATCACGCCCTGAGCCGAAGGCAGACGCTTAACAACTGAGCCACCCAGGCACCCCTACTGTGAGTATTTTCATACACTTTCTAGTGTCTAGTGTCTTAAGTACAACAGGCATATTAAACGCCTCTCAGGGTTTGTTTTTTGGGGTGTTCATTTGTTTGCTTGTTGTTTTGGGTGGCTGGTTATTTCTCTACAAAACACCCATTTTCTTTACGGCTATATGGCCCAATCAGACTGCAGACAAGAGTTTTGTGCTCATCAAGAAAGGACAACAGGTGTTATTCTAGAGACATCTACCGCCTGAGCAAGAGCTGAGGCCTTAATTTACTCTGACAACTTCTTTTAAGTAGCCAAAGTGAATTGGAAACCTTCCCTTGAGACATGTATTGGACAACACAGTTTGGATTAGCCTAATAACTGAATGTCAACTGACTTCCAAAACAAAGCAGTGAGGCATGCTTCCCTCTTTACAAATCAAGTAACCCAGAAGAGTACAGCCTCAGTAACCACTAATAAGGATTCTCAGAGGATTGAGGCCAGCAAGGGAATTGTTTTTACCCATAGGCTAAAGTCCCAAGACCTTACCTTAGTATCTGCCACCCTTAATAAATTAGCCCTGACTTCCCCAAACATTGAAAACACTTGGTGAAATCCCACAAGCATTTCTAAGGAAGTAGAGGGGAGAGGGCATTCCAGGTTGAGGGAAGAATTTAAATAAGGGCCCTAGAGTCAGTTAAGTTTAGCAAATCAGTTATGTCCATAAGGTACTGATGAAATAGGGAAATAAAGGCCTGGTTATGAAATGTCTGAGTAAAAATGTTGGTCTGAACAAGGTGGTATCAATGTGTTTTTCCTTCTTCCTCCTCATTAAGCACCACCATAAATTCTGGAATTGGTGCAAGAGACCACAAAAGGTGAACGCTCAGAAGTAGAAGGGAGGCAAGCTGGTGGTTAGGGCTCCAGGACTGGAGGAACAGGACAGTGGCAGGGGACCTTGTATGCCGTCACCCAAGAGAAGAAGGTCACCTAGATCTAGCATTTACTAATCTTTGACCAAGGGGAGAAAGTGCAGGTGGCTCATTGCACGTCTGGATCAGATAGGAGTCTCTCTGAATACATCAGGCTACTCAGACACCACCATCAAGAGGGTTTGGTTGGGAGCCCCAAGAATAATAAGAGGACAGAAAAGAAACTCTATAAGTCTTCCGAGATTCCCTTTTTCTGCCAAACCCTCTGAGGGGGTCAGACAGAAGGCAAGAAGGACCCAAAAAGCAGGTGGCTATCACCAGGAAGCTCTTTTTGGTCCCCACAGATCCTCCTTTCCCACTCAGATGCACCAGGAGAGTAGGCAGGTGGAGGTGCGGTTCCAGTAGGTGGATCTTACCGCACTCCTTGTCAGCGGAAGACATCCCACAGCTGGACTTGCAGTGCCCCCAGCTGCACTGACGGGGCAGGGAGAGCCCCACCAGCACCAAACCAAGCAGATGAAAATAACATCATGAAGACTGTGAGTATCACATTCCCACTGGAGCCACACCTCACACTTCAGGCCAAAGCCCACATTCTAAACCTAAACTGGGTGTCTGGTTGCTAAAATAAAAGATTTTAATAGGACCGGAAGTATTCTAACAGAACAAACAAAATGTCCAGGACACAAGTGAAAATCATCTGGTACATCAATGCCAAGAAAATCCCAACTTCAATCAACTGATGCCAAAGCAGGATGAACCAGATGCTGGAATTACATCATTGTGTGACAAAGATTTCGACGCAGCCATTATAGAAAAATGCTTCAAAATTCACTTACAAATTCTCTTGAAACAAATGAAAAAATAGAAAGCCTTAACAAAGGAATAGAAGTTACATGTAAAAAAAAAAAAGAACCAAATGAAAATTAAGAAACTAAAAAATACAATAACAGAAATTAAAAAACAAACAAACAAACAAACAAAACAACACCTCACTGGATGGGTTCAATAGCCAAGTGGGAATGACTTATTCATCAAGAGCGTGTGTTATTAGTTAACGGATGGACACCTAGGTCAAAGGAGCAACATTAAGATCATAGAAATAGATCTGTACTCTCCTTATGCATCTTTTCAGCCAACTCCAATCCGCCACCCTGACTTCTAACAATGAAGATCAGTTTTACCTGTTTTTCGACTGCATATACATGGAAAAATACAGGATATACTCCTTTGTGGAGTTTTTTGGTTGTTGTCAGTATTAGCTGCGTGAGATTGTTCCCTATCGTTCAAGTGTTTCGTATGTTCAACTCTAGTAGGTACTGTCGAATAGTTTGCCAAGTTGGTTTTATGAAAGTTTCCTTCCTCCCGCAGTGTATCCAAGTTCTAGTTACTCCACGCACTTGTTTTTTCATCTTAATTATTTTATAAAATTTGAATATGTCTACAGTGATATCTAATTGTGATTTAATTTATACTTCTTTAAGGACTATAATTGTTACTAACCTTTTGGATGTTCCCATGTGTAGTGTCTACTAAAGACTTGACCATGTTTTTTTGTTTGTTTGTTTTCTTGTTTTTTTAAGAAATGGACCTGCACAGATGTGCTCAATTGATCTTGGACAAAGGTGAAAAGGTAACTTAATGGAGGAAAGATTACCTTTTAAACACAATGTGCTGGGCTATTGGGGCATCCATAGGGGGAAAGAATTACCTTAACCTAACCCTCATACAGTATATAAAAATTAACTCAAAATTGATCATAGACTTAAATATAAAATATAAAACTACAAAACTTTAGACAAAAGAAGAAGAAAATCTCCAGGATCTAAGGCTAGTTGAGTTCTTAGACTTGACACCAAAAGCATAATCCAAAAGAGAATAAATTGATAAATTGGAATGCATCAAAATTTTTAAAAGTTTGTTCTTTGAGATTCCATGTGAAGAAGAAGAAAAGACAGTCTATAGACTAGGAGAAAATACTTTCAAACCTCATATCTGGCAAAAAACAAAAAGGTATTCAGAATATATAAAGGACTCTTGAAACTCAACAGTAAAAAAAAAAAAAAAGAAAAATAAGACATTTCACTGAAGATATACAGATAACAAACAACACATGAAAAAGTCTTTGATATCATTAACCACCAGAGAAATGCAAATTAAAACCTTCGACAGATGAATCAATAAAGAAGATGTGGTATATATATATATATATATATATATATATATATATATATATTCTGATAGAGCCATCAGAAAGGATGATTACCCAACATTTACATCAACATGGATATAACTGGAGGAGATTAGGCTAAGTGAAATAAGTCAAACAGAGAAAGACAATTATCCTATAGTTTCACTTATTTGTGGAACATGAAGAAAAGCAGGGAGGACATTAGGAGAAGGAAGGGAAAAATGAAAGGGGCAGGGAAGAGAGGGGGAGATGAACCATAAGAGTCTATGGATTCTGGGAAACAAACTGAGGGTTTCAGAGGGGAGGGGGTGGGGGGATGGGCTAGCCCAGTGATGGGTATTAAGGAGGGCACGTATTGCATGGAGCACTGGGTGTTATACTCAAACAATAAATCATAGAAGACTACATCAAAAACTAATGATGCACTGTATGGTTGACGAACATAACATAATAATAAAAAAATAAATTAATTAAAAATAAATAAATTAAAAATTTTAAAAACTAAAAAAAATTAAAAATTAAAAAAAAACCGCAATGAAATAGCACTACATAATTATCAGAATGGATAAAAATAAAAACAAAAAGATACTGACAACACCAAGTTCTGGTGATGACACAGAGAAAATGAAACATTCATACATTAGTGCTGGGAATGTAAGATAGTAGAGCTACTCATTACAACAGACGATTTCTTGTAAAACTAAACATAAAGTTACCATATGACCAGGCATTTACAAGCCTGGGCATTTATTTCAGATGAAGGAAAGTTTATGTACACACAAAAACCTGTATGTAGATATTCACAGTGCCTTATTTGCAAGAACCAAAATCTGGAATCAACGTGCACGCCCTTTAGCAGGTGAATGGTTAGCAATCCGTGGTGCGTAAGTGTTGTGGAATACTACTTGTTAATAAAAAGGAACAAACAACTTGGATGAATCTCCAGGAAATTATGCTGCGTGAAAAGAGTCCATTTCAAAAGGTTACATTTTGTGTTATTCCATTTATACCACATTTTAGAGGACAACATTTTAGAGATGAAGAGCATTTTAGTGGTCAGGATTAAGGGGCAGAGTCAAGTGGGGTGGCCATGATGGTATGGACATGGGGATAGTCATGGAAGTGCAACATGAGAGATCCTTGTGGTATTGGAATTATTCCATATCTTGACTGTGGTGGCGGATACAGGAACCTACAAGGTAACAAAATTGTATAGAACTTAACATAAACACACGTGCATAAAATAAAACTGGGGAAATCAGAATGAGATCACAAGATTGTATCAGTGTCAATGTCTTGTGATAGTTAATAGTAGTTTGCAAAATTTTGCTACTAAGAGAAATTGGGAGAAATATACAAGGGATAGCTATCTATGATTATCTCTGGTAAAACTTTCAATGAAAAATACTACTTGCTGTAACTTGGGGGCAGACTATGTGCTAACTAAAGCCTTTAAGCTCTATAGGAAGTAACTAGAAGGAGTCAGTGTAAGAGTGTGTGTCAGTTTCTATTGGCTGACTTTAGGAAAGTACCATAAGGAAGCAATGAGCTTGGTCATTGTTTGGCTTGTTTGTAAAAGGAAAAAGAAATGAGAGACAGTTCAGAAATCTGGGACCTTGAAAATTTGTCAAAGTGGTTACTTCTACACCCTCAACAGTAGGGAATGAGATTGACAAAGCTTGGATTAACAAAGACACATAAACATTCAGTCTTTCTACAAAAGAGGAGTGTCTCAGCCTAGTTGTCTGAAAGCAGAGTCTGAGATAAAGTTCCTTGTTTATGTGTCTTATTTGAATAAGAATGAAAGACTAGGGAAGTGTTGCAAGGAAGGAGGAAAATCCAACCTAAGAATATTGGCCACTCCAATTTTGAAGAACTTGGATGTAAGTGGAGTAAAAAATGGAAGGAGTTTGGCTTCCACGTATCTTTAGAGACCCAAGGTCCACTGACTAACCCACATTGGACTGTTCTTTACACTATCTAGCAAAGTGAAGGAATCCTGCAGGTGTCATTGAAGTCTAACCAACTGACTTTAGGTTGACAAATTGGACATTAACCTGGTTGGGCAGGACCTAATCACACAAATCCTTTCTGAAAGTGTCTAGATGTCACAGTCTTGAAGCAGCAGACTCTCCCCATTGTTGGCTCTGAAGAAAGAGGCCGCCATGAATTCTGTAGCCACAAGGAAGTGAAGTCAGCTAACAACCTGATGGAGATTGGAAGCAGATCTTCTCCAGTTGAGCCTCCAGGTGAGGACACAGCCTGGCTGGCACCTGGATCCCAGCCTTGGAAGACCCTAAGCAGACGGTATCGGTGAGTCATGCCAAGACTTCTGACTTAGAGAGATTGTGAGATAATGATGCATGTTGTGTTAAGTTGCTAATTTACAGCAGTTTGTTATGCAGTGATAGGAAAATGATACAGTTACCTTGCATAGCATAGATCTTAATTACTTCTTGGCAAAGATATATCACTAGGGTCTTGTCCTAGCAAATCGTTTTATTATATTGTCCCTTATTTTTTTCTGAAATCAACAAAGACAGTTTGTATAGAAGGGAATTCCTGGTAGGTAACATATTCATGCTCACATCCCTGACTCTCTAGATCCATTACTAGTATTACCTTGGACAGTTTCACCACATCCATGGAACATCTGAGATATAATTAAATAAATAGTTTTTCTTTATATCTACTCACACTTTTACTTCTTTAAATCCATGCGAAGCATGTGTTTGTCATGGTGCTGCTGTAAGTGACAAACCCTCAAGTCTCCAGGGCTTAGAAAAAAAAGTCTGTTTTCTTCTTGGGAAACATCACCAGGAAACTCTCCTGTGCTCCTGTCTCCACGCACGGACTCAGGATCCAATACCTTCCACCTTGTATCTCAGTGGTCTTCAACGTACAGCTTTCAAAATCACCCTGTTGCTCATCCCTTTATCAGCCAATCCATGGGTAAAAGAGAGTGAAGAATCAAGCATAGTAAAGACCTGTCCACAAATCCCCGTACTGGCCCTAGGGATGTGCCTCAATGCGAGGAACCTGACAAATACAGTTAAATCCAAGCAGGCGGGGAGGGGTTGGAAGGGAAGGAAAGTATGGTGGTTCAACTAACAGGCTCTGACAAAAAGATGTTTCATTGCTACAGATAGAAAACCTTATCATTTCACAAACAGAAACTTAAGTAAAAATCAATATAATATGTCTTCATATCCTCTGAAATCCCAAGGCCCGATTCTGGAGCAAAGCAAATCTAAATATTCTCTTTTCCTGATTCCCATTGCTCTGAGAGTCCTTTTCCTCAAGCCCTATGTTTTGAATAAGTTGAAAAACTGTGTTTTAATTTGATTGTTACCCATATCTCTAAGGATAAGTAATATAGTCATCTTCCCCTCTCCTAATTTAAAACACCCTGCTACCACCCACAGGCTACAGACACATGGAACACCTGGGTAGAGCAGTTCTCCACCTGGGCCACTACATCTCAGGTGCCATTTGGCAATGTCTGGAGACAGTTTTGGTTGTCATGAATAGGGGACAGGCTGCTACTGATGTCTCATGGGTAGATGCCAGGGATGCTGTTCAATATTCTATGATATACAGGGTAGCCCCCACAACAACAAAAGATTAACTGTCCCCAATATCAGTAGTGGCAAGTTTGAGGAACTGGGTATAAAGTAAATAGTAATAATTTGTAAATTCCTGCTATCATGTATTCATACAGGAAAAAAAAACCTTAAGCATATGTTATGTGCCAGGTACTGTTCTATATTCAGTGATGCAAAAGTGAACAAGACAGACAGATTGCTTTCCCTCATGGCACCTATGTTCTGGTTTATTACATATGTGACCCGGTTAACCTGCCTGAAAGTTAGGTTTTTCATTTATGAAGTAAGGGTCAATATAACTCACAGGGCACGTATGGAGTTTAAATGAGACAATGTATGTGTAACAGGATGTAAAAATGGTACTCTTCATGCTTCATGGGGCATGAATTCAACAGATGTTACATGACAAAGTGAATTGAAAACAGAACACTATGGAAAAATCGTTGGTTATATGACTATCACAGAATGTGGATACAAAGGGTAGATGGAGTGGTGACCAGGAGGGTCCTGCAATGGGACTTCTGCAAAGGACCATGGGGCTGATGAGGCTCCAGGGGTGGGAGCCTGAATAGAAGGCTTTAAGAGTACAGTCAGGTTTGAAGGGTGACCCTGCGGTTGAGATGGGGACGCAAGGATGGGTGCTTACCATGCCTGAGAAAGTTAGAGTCACCTTGGGCTGCAAGGAGAGGGAGCCACATCTGGGAAGTAACAGCGCTCCTGAGAGCATACACAGGGAGCTTTGGAGCAAATGAGATAGGATGGGAGCCTGGGGTCAATTTCCAAGGAGTTCTGCCCAAAAGGGCAGCCTTCCAGAGTAATAAAACCCAGCAAGAATGGGCTGTGGAGTTTTCTGCTAGGGAAGAAGTCCCGAGGTGATTTGGAAGAAGACAAGCCCAGGAAGCCACATCATGGCATTGCAGTGGCAGGGTCTCAGTAGGGGAGCTTCTGAACTCATCAAAGCACTCACAAAAGAAAGGGCAAGTTCCGATCATCTGCCAGATATGAAAATCTTAGGACAACACTGGATAACAACTTTCTGGTTCCCATTACCTAATCCTCCCTACCGCCTGCTAGGTGGGGTCAGATAATTATTTCACGAGTCTGGATAAGAAGTTCCAAGTAGAAAAAAAGACTAGGAGGATTTTACCACCCTCTCTCAATTTATATGAGCAACCTAAGCCAGTGGCACCTTGTAGAGGGCAGATTTAAAACGAAATCAAGTTCAGGAAATTAGTCAGGCTAAGATAAGCAATAATGAGGTAACAAACCCACAATCCCAGTCAATCACAGAACTTTATTTCTTCTTGTGCTGTCTGTCTAAATTGTGGCAGCAGGTATGTGCCGGGATGGGGCGTGCTAGAGAATCTCACTGATTGAGACCCACGTCATCATTACTGTATCAACAAATGACTTCCCCAGGGCTTCTGAAGCACAGCACGGGAGAGCTGGAGTGTTGCACGTGGGCTTTTATAAACTGACCTGAAATGGCATATATTGCTTCTCTCCATATCCTAATGCCCAGACTTCAACAACATGGTGGCAGACGTGATTGGCCTGGAAGGTGGGAAGTGCTGTCTTCCCATGTGCTCAGGAGGAAAGCACTGGATATGAGTGAGCACTCATCATTTTTCAACTTCCAAATTTATAATTCACTGCACTGGACATTTTCAGTTGCTGCCCGAAGAATGACTTAACATGTGTTAAGCATGCCCAAAGAAGTCAAGGAACTGTGAGTTTATATCCAGGGGCAGAGGAAACATTGGTTTTCATTAGACTCAACATGTCCTACAAGTTCAACTTTCGGGGAACCCAGGCAGAACACAAAGCGTACTGAGTTGCGCATACTGGGAGACCCAATATTGCTTGCCTTCTTACTTTCTCTTTTCCGTGTGCAACTAAAATTTCAATACCTTTCTGATCCTGATATGAAAGAAAACAATATCCTATTCTATATCATTTTTAAGAGCTATTTCTTCAACACCCACTATATGTCTGGCACTAAAACATCTCTTTTCACTTTCTCTTCACGACGTCCTAGCAGCATGGGCTCCATGCTTCCCCAATGCACTTAACGCGGAAGACTGCAGAGTGTGGAAGATATGCGAAGTCACAATTTCCTCGATCAGTATTTTTACTTGGATAGTGGACATATAAACTATTGTTTTTATATTAGAACAAATGTGAGTATATTTGTGGGGTTTTTTAAGCTTCACTGAAGTAGAATTCATACACAAAAAAACTTATACGCTTAATGTATATAACTTGATGAGTTCGGAAATACGCATACGTCCATGATACTATCATCACAACCAAGGTAATAAACATATCCATCACCTCCCAAAATATCTTTGTGTTCTTTTATGGGCTTTTTTTTTTGGTAAGAATACTTAACGTAAGATCTGTAAATATTTTGAAGTGTAAATCGTTAACTATTGGTATTACGTTGTACAGCAGATCTCTAGAACTTAATCATCTTGCATAAAAGAAACTTTACATCCATGGAAAAACAGTTTCTAGTTTTCTTCTCCTCCTAGAGTCTCTGCTCCTATGGCTTTGACTATTATAGCCATCTCATACAAGTGGAAATACGGTGATGTCCTTCTGTGACTGGCTTATTTCACTTGGCATAATGTCCTCTAGGTTCATTCATGTTGCAATAAATGAAAGAATTTCTCTTTTTTTAAGGCCGAATAATATGTTATTGTATGTATAATATCCCACATTTTCTTCATCCACTCATCTGTTGGTGGTTATTTGGGTTGTTTCAGTATCTTGGCTATTGTGAATAACGTCCCAAGAAACATGAGGGTGCAGATGTCTCCTCAAGATTCCAATTGCATTTCACTTGGCTATATAACAGAAAGTGAGACTGCTGGATCATATGGTAGTTCTATTTTTAATTTTTTGAGGAAACATCATAGTGGCTGCAACCATTCTATGCTCCTACCAACAGTGTGTACAGATTCCAATTTGTCCACATCCTCCCCAACGTGTTATCTTTTGTCTTGTTTTGCTTTGATACCAGCTATCCTAACAGGTAAAGAGATAGCACATTGCCGTTGTGATCTGTGTTTACCTGATGCTTGGTGAAATTGAGAATCTTTTCATTTATCTGGTTGCCATTTGTATATTGTATTTGGAGAAGTGTCCATTCAAGCATTTTGCCCATTTTTACGTTGGGTTATTTATTTTTTGCCATTGACTATAGGAGACTCATATACTTTGGATATTAACCTTGTATTATATGGCTGGCTTGCATGTATTTTCTCATATTCTGTAGCATGACTTTTCACTATGAATTGTTTCCTTCCCTGTGCATACAGAAGTTTTTTAGTTTGACGTAGTCTCACTTGTCTATTTTTGGTTTTGCTGCCTGTGCTTTTGGTGCCAAATCCAAAAACTCATTGCCAAAGCTAATATCAAGAACTTTTCTATGTTTTCATGGAGGGATTTTATAGTTTTAAGTCTTATGCTTAAGTCTTTAATCCATTTTTAGTTGATTTTTGTGTATGGTACAAGATAGGGGTGGATAACCAATTGTATCATATACATTTTATTTTTTTTTAAGATTTTATTTATTTGACAGAGAGAGACAGCCAGCGAGAGAGAGAACACAAAAGGAGGAGTGGGAGAGGAAGAAGCAGGCTCCTAGCAGAGGAGCCTGATGTGGGGCTCGATCCCAGAACGCCGGGATCACGCCCTGAGCCGAAGGCAGACGCTTAACCGCTGTGCCACCCAGGCGCCCCAATATATACATTTTAAAAAGAGAAAAAAAAAACCCTACAGATTCCTCATAAAAACAAAACAAAACAAAAACAAAACAAAGAAAAAAGACCTGACAGAGCTAATAAATCAGCACAACAAACTTTCAATATATAAAATCAATGTACAAAAATAATTCACATTTCTATACCCTAACAATGAACAATCTAAAAAGGAAATTATGAAAACAATCCATATACAATAGCATCAAAAAGAATAAAATATTTAGGAATAAATTTAACCAAGAGGGTTAAGAACTTGTACACTGACAATTACGAAGCACTGACAAAAGAAATGAAAGCAGATGCAAATAAATAGAAAAACACCCTGTGGTCATGAATTGGAAGGATTAGTGTTTTTTAAATGAGCACACTATCCAAAGTAATCCACAGATGCACTCCAATCACTATCAAACTCCCAATGACTTTTCTTTTTTTACAAAAATAGAAAAATAAATCCTAAAATTCAAATGGGACCACAAAACACAAAAGATCTGGAATAGCCAGTGTGATCTTGAGAAAGAAGAACAAACTGAAAACATCACACTTTCTGATTTGTGATTACAAAATATTTTAAAAGACCCCATTTAATGGCTGAATAAGATCACATCATGTGGAAAAACCAAAGAAATTTAAACTTTAACTTTTGTCGTATATCGTAGATGTTTCCAGGTTTTCATTACTAAAAATCCCACCATGATAAATACGTGCTGTCATGTGAGATCATTTTCTTAGGATTTTTGCTGAACGTGGAATTACTGAGTTAAGTATTATCAGCATTAACAGCAATGACAACTAAGAACAGTATCTTGTGAACAGAAAATCAAGTATAACAAATAGGCTTCCGAAGAGAGGCGGGGGAGCAGGTAAGTAGAACACGCAGCCTAATTTACTGATTCGGGCCATTACTGGACACGTTAGGTAGACAACACAACTAGGCAGCTTCCACGTTTTGTGGATGTTCCTCTTGAGATCAAGTAAGTATGTGCAGCTTGTAGGAGGAATGTTGTTTTTTGTTTTCTTCTCTTTTATTCACTTTTATTTCTGCACGAAAACACCTAGTCTGTCCCTTTACTCCTTCCCCTTCTCCTCCTCTCCCCTCTCCTTCAAGTCCCAACTCGCCACCACACCAATAATCAGAAACAAAGTGCTGTCCTCCAAAGCTGCTCATTCTATCAGCACGTCGTGCGGGTCTGCAGTGGGGCAACTTTGTTCTGTCTCTCCCCTGCACTTCGCTTGTCTTAGCGGAGGAAGTGGGACTCTTCCTTAGAAGACCAGGTACAGACAAGCTCTTATATTTCCTCAGGGTTTGGAGGAACTCTCCAAGAAAAGGCAGGGAACCTCATCGTAGTAAATGGAGAAAGAAAATTTTCAGGGAATAATAAGAGACTGATGGAAATAGAAAGGAGCCGCAAGACTGCTCTACAGAAATCTCAAAGACGGGAATCTTCACCATTGTCCACATTATCATCAAGGTCAGCCCTCATGGAGCTTCCCCTCTCTGCTAAAGAGTCCATCAACATCACTTCATGCAATCTTCTCAATAACCTTCTGATGTAGATATTAGTATCTTAAGCTATTCACACAATTAAATTGAGATCCTGAGAGGTTGAGCGAATTTTTAATAATTCCCTGCATCATGTTCATTCTCCTCCCCAGCCCTGCCTTATGAAGCATCTGAATTCAAAACTTCCCAGACTAGATTCTGGAAACTCTCATTCACCAGCCCACATTCCCGAGGTAGTTTCCTTTACATTTTTTGGCCAGAGGAGAGTAATAACATCTGATTCATTCAATACAATTCATGAAGGAATATTTTCCTTCCAGGTCACGCAAAGCCATTAGTGTGAAAAGCCCAAACAAAGCAAAACTATAATGATTATTAGTACTGATTGTTTTATTTTTTTTCTAAAACACGGCAAGCTAAAAATAAATACCTGAAATGATAGCAGCCATAAAAACAATACAAACCACTAAGAATAGCTTAAACCTGTATTTTCTAAACCAATATTTCATGGGATGCAAACTCAATGAAATTATCCTTAAAAAAAAAGATTATATGATTATGTAGTTTGGAAAATGGTCTGAGCTCAGAAGTTCATATTAGCATTCTAAAGATTCTGAGATGTCTGGCAATAGTATAGTTAACTTGGCTTAACCCCATTAGTAAAAATAAAAATAAATAAATAAATAAAATAGAAATTGAGAGGGAGGCAAACCATAAGAGATGCTGAACTCCAGGAGACAAACAGGGTTGCTGGAGGGGAGGTATTTGTTTCGGGGGAGGGGGAGTGGAGTAACTGGATGACGGGATTAAGGAGGGCACTTGATGTAATGAGCATAAGGTGTTATATTCAACTGATGAATCACCAAAGTCTATCTCTGGAACTAATAATAATAATAAAAAAATTCCAAACTCGTTTGGTCAGAGAATCATCTTTTCTCTATAATGAATGCCCTCGGTAAAATACGCTGTTTTATGTACTTCCTATGGGACCTAGTAGAAAATGCCAATATGGAGCTATTTCTTTATCCTTCTCAGCCCCTTGTTCAGGAAATTCATGTAAAACCTCTAAGACCTGCCGCACCGCCCCACACTAGGAGAGCAAGGAGACTTTGTAATACAGGGAGCAGAAGTCCACATCTCATCTCTGTCTTTTCTTCATTGCTTTTGCCTGTCCTATCTCACTTTAACTTCTCTAACTTCTTGGCTCTTTAGTTGGGCTATTTTCCTTGACTCAGTTCTTGGCCAAACCTTTCAGATTATGTAGTGTGGGCTTGCCCTCTAGGCTGAGGGACAGACCCCCAAGACTCATCCTGGATCTGTGAACTCTGAGCTTCTCATACTGCCACATAGTCCATCTAACAATCCAGCAAGTCCTCACTGACCGCCCACACTGAACATACAGAGATGACTAGCACAGACATGTAAGTTCACACAGTCTGTTTTTAAAGTAGTGCTGGACAGACAGGCTCTCCTTGGGCAGTGTAGTAAACATTGTGGAATGGGAAGGACATGCTGAAGAAAAGGGCTTGTAACCTAGACTTGGGGGTTAGAAGATTCCAGGAGGCAATGGCACCTACTCTAATCTATGATGGTAAAAATAAATATTTAAGTGAAAGAATGGTAAAGTAGAAGCAGAATGTAAGTGTTCTAGACAGATGGAACCACACGGGTAAATGTTTGTGTTAAGAGAGAGAAATGATCTTAGAAGAAGAGAAATAAGTTCCTTTAACTGACACTTGTAATTTGAGAAGGTAACAGGTCATGAGGCTTCAGAAGACAGAATAGGAAAGGTGTGTCCCAGGCCAGCAACCTGGTATTGGGCGCTTAGCCCACCCAGCCTCCTGGGCCGGTCCTCACTTGAAAATGGGAAAGCGTCATCAGATTCCTGAGCTCTGTTCACCTTCATCAATGCCCTTTTCCATGGGTCAGAATCTTGCCTTTCTGTCCTCATCTCCAGCCAATTTAAGTAAATTCCAGGTGTACAGTAGGAGCTTCAACCCCAGCACCCAGAATGAGAGGGAAACGTGAGGCTGAGACCAGGGTCATCAAAAATGTAGGATCTCTACAGTAAACACTGCTCTGGGCTCACTGTCAGCCACCACCTCACTTGATCCTGAGGATTATTTGGTAAACTTCCTGAGGATATGAATGATGAGAAAGATTAAGTAAATCACCTATGGATATACAGGTTTTAAATCACAGTTAAAATCTAAACACTCATCTACCAAAACCCATCCTCTTCCTATCATGTTGCCTCACTTCGTGCATGTTTGTTTTCTGGCTGGTTTGTTAATAGCAATACTAGTAATATAATAGCATCTAGCACTGATGGAGTGTCTTCTTTGGACCAGGATCCTTATTAGATGTTTTGTATTCATGATCTCATTTAAACCTAATGACAGCCTATGAAATAAATACCAGTATGCTTAATTTGCTGATGATAAATGTGCAGTTGAGAGACAGTAACTTTTCTGAAGCAAATGGTTATTACATGCGGGAAGTAAGATTAGAATTTGGGTTCTTCCAACCACAAGTTGCATATTCTTTCCATAGCCACACTGCCCCTAGATTTGATAAATGAATTAATAGAGGGAATAAACAAATGCAGGAACGATAGCATGAGCCCTTGCACTTTTTTGAAATGATATGCATGGAGTTTTCTAATGGAAAAAGGTTTTTACCACTATTTTTTGAAAAAGAAGAGGGTTGCCAGCAAAGATCTTTAGGGGTGCTATGTAACTGCCTATGAGGGTCCCTTACAATCCAAGAGACACAGGTGCCAAAGGCTCCCACATCCATCATGGGTTTGTTTTATTTTATTTCAAAGTAGATAATGAGCATCCCATTTATTCTAGGCACTTTTGTTGATGACATACTAGCTCCCATAAAATCTGAAAAGTAAGATCAATTTTATGAGCAATTAAATGGGGTCTATCCAGAGGTAATTAATTTTATGATGGAGGTTGAACAAGGTGATAGGAGAGCCTGTTTTAGATGCATTGATGATAGGGAGGAATAATGGCTCATCAGCTATGAAATAGTTCCAAATTACCTTGCTTTCGGGTCATTATTTATATTTTAAGTCTGCTGCCCTGTTTGCATCAGGAAAGGAGAGCATATTGTTATCCACAGACCTTTGGGGAGTGATCCACATTTGTTCTTGTGAGTGTAATGGAAATCTGAACTGTCAGGATACTGGACTTTGCTTTTCTATAAGACAGATGTCCTTTGATCTACAGTTGAGGGAACAATGAGGCCATTTATCAGTAAAAGGAATCAGAACTATCTGGACTTGGGAAATTGATAGCAAACAGCTAAGAAACAGGTGTTTGAAGGTTACGGCCCTGGTAGAATTAATTAATCTATGCATTTGTTTAACAAATATTTATTGGGAATATTCTCTATGTTAGACAATGTGCTAAATATTGGGCAAATAAAGTAAAATTAATATAATTAATGGGGAGCTTGTAAACCTGTGATAGAAACTATGTTTCTCCTTGAGATGATTCAAAACCTTAAAAAAAAATGCTCTTGAATAGGCTTGACCAACTCAAAATCCAGTGATTACAAAACACATGAGTAATGTGTCTTGTCTCCAAGGTTATCGATACTACATGCTTTTGTCCTTAGATTGGTACCCTTGCCACAAAGAGAGGCGAGTTTGATTGTGAACACCAGGGATAGAATAGCACAAGGAAAAATGCCAAAGAACATTCTACTCACCCTAGTTTATCAAAGAATCCCCAATCCTTTGTGTCTTCATCATGATGCTTCCTTTTCACCTGAGCTTAATACAACATTGTCTCTATCCTCCTTTACTCTGTCACCAGGTGTGGACAGAGCCTGGACTTCTGAGCCAAACTCATCTGTCACACCCCAGTTGTGCTAATACTAGCTATGATATGTGCAAGAAATTTCACCTTGATGACCCTCCCCACTGCCCCCTATAATGGACTTTATGGTTGCAGGTTTTGAGTGAGAAAAACTCAACCCAAATTGCTAAAGGGAAAACAAACAAAGAAAAGTTTGGCTGAGTTGTATAACTGAGAAGTCAAGTAGAAAATGGCTTCATGCACAGCTGTGTTCATCTTCATGTGCATTCAGATGATTCGATTTCACACCTTCACCATCACTGCTTTGTCCTCTTTGGTTGTCTCTGGCAGGGCTTTTCAGATGGTGGCCTCTGGTATCACCATATGTACATTGTCCCTATTGCCTAGACTCTCACAAGGAAAAAAATCCTCTCTCTCTCATTTGCTCAAAAAACATTGTTGGGATTCACTCTGAGTAGAACAATTTGGGTCTCGTGTGCCTCATCAAAACAATCATTCTAACTGGTCAGTTCTGGATCATACATCCACTCCTACATCAGGCATGAAAATATTTTTGTAAGAATCCTATGGACATGGAGAAGGTTAATTATGGATTCTTCTTCCAAAAGATAGAGGCACAATTTACATGGCAGAAAATCATGCAAAGAACAGAGTCCACTCCACCTTTTTTTTTCCCCCTGAAAACTGAGCATATGAATCTCATAAAGGCACTGGGAGAATTAAAATAGATGAGTACAAAGTGTCTTACTCAGTGGGTGGCACAGAGTAGATGTTCAAAAAGTCCATTATCTTTCCTTTCCTTAAAAATGAACTGCTTTATTTCATGCTTTCTCATCTTTCCAAACAAGTGATAGAAGTTTTCTGGTTAGGTGCCAACTTACATTTATAGTTTTGTCCAAAAAACCAGTCTGGTGGCCTGCACTGAGTGATAGGTGTGTATTTTTAAAAGAAAAGTGTTTATGAAATCACAGACTGAAATTTCCAGAAATGTCTGGGGAGATTTCCCAGATAAGATCACTCATGTTTATATAGCTGACTTAACTTGTCCTCTTAATGGTCACATCATGGCCCAAAAAGAAATATTCAGCTTGAGCCCTACTCAATAGGGAGCTTGAGCTCCAATGGTAGGAATAATACAATTGGAGAAAAGAGATTCAAAAGTCATCTGTGACCCTAGCAAAAGTCATACGTGTTGCAGCAGCTTCCCTGAAGGCTTGACAAACAAAAATTATAATGAACAATTACATAGCCATATGTTCTTTGAGCTAGCCAAAGAGGGGTTTGTGCTGGAAACACATCTAGCTGCAACCTATATAAATATGCCAGTCAAGCAGAACAGTCTGTGGGTGGGATAAAAGAAAAAGCCATCTGGCTCTCCAGTACAGACCTACCTGGACTTTGAGATACGTCTTCATGGCCTGGGCTTGGTAATCAAATTTCCTGGGTTCAGGATCTCCTACAAAAGCTAATAATCATTTTGTTTCTGGTAATTGTGTTACAGTTGGTCAATGCCTCTTGTTTGGAGTCTTAAGTGCAACTGCATAGACATTTTTATGCCAGATGATCCCTCAATCTATCCTGTAACCAAGAAGTAGAAGAAACTAACTCCACATTACCAAAAGTGGTCTCTGAAGAAGATGATGACAATGAAGATCTGGATACCATGAATAAAAGCCTGCAGCCTGACTTAATCTATCTTTGGCCAAAAGAGAGGAGAAAGAAAAGAAAGAAAGAAAGAAAGAAAGAAAGAAAGAAAGAAAGAAAGAAAGAAAGAAAGAAAGAGCACTCTGCTCTTAGGTGCCCTGGCCTGACACTAATGAGGTTGTTGGTGAACCACTTCATTTCTCCAACATCTTACATAAATGTTATTGATATCCAATAGTAGTATTACCGGAAACTCCAGACAGGAACAGACGATAGCAAACTCCCACTTCCTGGAGCTTTCCTTGAAATCACCTAACACAAGCCCAAATCCTATCATAAGCCCCTCTGAGCGCCATCTTACTGGAAGTCCCTATGTTCCCTGTGGTGTGTGGTATCCCTTTTCTCAGCAACTCACATAGGCAGCATTGTTAGACCATAGTGTGTTCTTCAGCTGTGGACATAACTCCTTGACTGAGCACTCAATAGATGGTAGTTATTGTGGGGAGTTATGACTATGTGGAATATGATGGATTACCTGAACGGGAGCCACTCTTAGAGGTCGGCACTCTACTCTCATGGGCATCCATACTACCAATCCCCAGTCTAACAGTGTCTGTGGTTATCTAGGATAACTTTTGGGCTTATACTGTGCTTTTCTGGATAAACTTATGTTGACATAACCTAATTTTGGTGGACAGTAAGAATAGTTTCCACAAATGGAGAAAGAACTACAAGAAAAATCCCTGGCCTCAGAAAGGAGTCCTTCAGCAGGTGGGAGACAGAGATGCTGTGTCTCCTTGGCTTTGTACCTCCCTCTTGTAGGCTATGTGAGGGGATGTTACGATGACACCTACCACATGACAGGGAGTCTCTGAATGGTTAGAAAAGGCTAGTCCATAAGACCTGGACTTATTTAAATGTGTCAGTCTTGTTTCTACTATACAAGTGGTTGATGCTGAATGTCCATCCTTGGTGCAGAGGCTCAAAGAAGCAACAGTGCCCCCTGAGGCCACTGTGGAAGTAGAGGCAGTCAGCAGCCAGAACTCCTACATAATCATGTCTCCCAGGGACAACTTTGAGGATGTTGGTTTTAATTGTAAGAGAAGTGACAATTCCTTCAGTGTGTGCCTCTGCAGGTTTTAACTGAGTTTTGCCCTGAGTCCAGTAACTGCCCCTCCTTGAGTATTTTGCTAATCCTTAGAAAAGAAGAGGAGAAGGGAAAACCTGTGACCTGAGGAATTCACAGCCAGCTAGCCAAAAAAGGAACCAGCAGCTGGAGGAAAACAGAGGGTTTAACATAAAGCAGCTCAATAATCCCAGACCCTGTATGCTCAATCCAGTTTCTACCTGCCTCCTTCATGTTTGGACACTGAAAATCACCCCTCAAATACCTTCTATCCTGCTAAGAATGTATATGTCTTTCTGCAAGCATTTTTGTCAGTTCTTTTCTGTGCTAATCTCCCTGCCTGTCACGCATAGGTAGCAAGTCATTGCAGAGTTATGATCTGTAAGTCCAGAAATGTATAATGCAGTTTGAGCAAAGAAAATACTGAGAACTATTTGCTACTTACTGGGCAGGATTATGGTGTGCATGAGGGGTTTGAAATATTTAGATGTCTCAGAACAACAGGTGAGGATTCATCAAGGTCAGGATGGCTTTTCTGCTCACAGACTTTCCAGGGAAGCCATAGTGTGTCACTGGGAGGTGACTTCTTTGGCAGGATATTATAATGAGTAGCTCTGTTGTCTCTGCTGCCCCTAAAATAACTTTATATATTTTATTTATCTGCGTATTGGTAGAGGTAGCGAGTCAAAGAGAGCTTGGGGAACACTAGGGTGTTAACTTGTGCTAGTCAGTAGGCAATTTTTGTGCACTTTCTACATGCTATTGTTTATGTTTGGGCCTGTGGAAAACATGAGTGACATGTTTATCACGTGTTCAGCCCGGAAGAAGCAGAACAGGTAAACCCTGTGGCCATTCCTCTTCAGTCCCTCCATCCTTCTCACTTTGCACATCCTTTCTGTCTCAGGGTCTGGCAGGTTTTCCTTCACAGTGTCCTCTCCTTTCTGCCTATACTTGCTCAAATCTGAAATTAATCACAGATTCAACCACTGTCCTCTCTAATGCTAACACCCTGAATTTGGTCACCATTTTCTTCCTTCTGGAGAACAAAAATGTCTTCTATGTGGCCTTCCTGCTACTACTCTCACTTCATTCTCCATACAGTAGCCAGACTCAGTTCAATTTCAGAGTAGTTTAACTGAAACCAAGTCACAAGTATACTGATAGAAGAAGGTGTGTGACCTTTTCTAGGGGCAAATATTATCCACTTCTCTTCTATATTTACACAGTATGTCGCGTATGATTAAAAGTTAGGAATTTGCGAAAAGAACAAGAAAATGTAACTCATGATCAAGAGAGAAAGTAGCCCTGATGTTTGTTCTATTGTTGAAATTAACACCTTATGACTTCAAAATAAGTTTGAAAAATATATTTAAAAATCTAGTGACAAAAGGTGGCATGTATGAACATATGGAGAATTCCATCAGAGGCAAAACTAATAAGACAATTAAATGGAATGATGAAAATGAAAAATATGATATTATTTCAAGGGCTTCAAATCAGTATGGACACATCAAAAAGGATCACTGAACATGAAGACAGGTCAGTAAAACACAAAAAGAAAAGGAGATGAAAGAAAAAGGTCTCCAATATCCAAGACCTTTGGTACAGTATTAATGATATAACACATGTGTTTGGGGTATCTGAAGGAAAGAGGGAAAGAATCAGAGGGTTTCTAGTGCTTTTCCAAAACTTCTGGAAGACACCAACTCACAGAACCAAGAAGCTCAGTGAATCACAAGCAAGATTACAAAGGAAATCCCACATATGTATTTGACATCAAATTGCAACATTTTTAAAGTGCTGAATGGAAAAAAAAGGCAACTAGATTTATTTATACAGCAAAATTACTCTTCAAAAATGCAAAATAAAGATATTGTCAGATAGACAAAATGTAAGAAAATTTGCCTACAACTGATCTAAACTAAAATAATACTTAAAGATACGATATGAAAGCCAGATCAGCAGGAAGGAAAGAAAAGTAACAAGAGTCAGTATGCCTTTTTATTACACACACACACACACACACACACACACACACTTATGTAATTTTGTTAAACACTGTTAACTGTTTAAGATTAGCATCATAGCAATGTGAGTCCATGGCATAAAATACTCAACACTCAGGTGGGAAGACGGCCAAGACTGGGGTGAGGCACCAAGGGCACAAAGTTAAAGAGGCCCTCACCTTCAGGTCATATGTATCCCATACCCTCCCCCCTCACCCTTGTCCTGGGTGGGAGAGGTGCAATGGATGTACACTATCACAGAAATCTTAAGTTTTCCTCAGGTACTGTAATTTTACTTGAAGTGGAGTATGCATGTTGTAATATGTAAAGCAGCAATTAAAATGCACAAGACGTAACGAATAAGTCAATGAGGTAAAATGGGATCCTAACAAATAATTCAAAAACAGAAGAAAGGAAAGGGGAAACAGAGGAATAAAACGTAAGTGGGATAAATAGAAAAAATGAACAATTACAGTAGAATTAAGCCCAAACATATAAATAATTATAATAAAAATAAAGAGACTAAACAAGGGCGCCTGGGTGGCACAGCGGTTGGGCGTCTGCCTTCGGCTCAGGGCGTGATCCCGGCGTTATGGGATCGAGCCCCACATCAGGCTCCTCCGCTATGAGCCTGCTTCTTCCTCTCCCACTCCCCCTGCTTGTGTTCCCTCTCTCGCTGGCTGGCTCTCTCTCTGTCAAATAAATAAATAAAATCTTTAAAAAAAGAGAGAGAGACTAAACAATCCAATTAAAAGGCAGAAGTTGTAAAATTGTACAAAAAGCAGACCTAGTTACAGATTATTAATAAGAAACTTCAGACAGGTTGATAATGAAAGGATAGAAAAATATATATTGTAAAATCTTTGAGTGAAAAAGATGGTGTAACTGTATTAATCAAAATGTATGTCAAATAAAAGTATGACCAATTGATGTGTTTAACAATGATTAAAGATTACATTAACCAAGAGGGTTACATCTATTGTTACATGTATTAAACTAATAATAGAGTTTTGAACATTTTTAAGGAGCAAAAACTGACAGAACAAAAGGGATGTAGAGACAACTCTACAATCAAAGACAGGGATTTTAACATCTCTCTTCCAGTGAGATCTCTCTTTAACTGAGAGAACACCTAAACGTATTACCAACACCCAAGCTTGCAGTGTTTTGCTTAATTGGTATTTGAGAGAGGTAGTAATAACTTTAAATGTTTGCAGTAGAAAAGAAGAATGCTGTATAGGGAGTTGTCTAAGATTATAACTTAGGAAACATACACACACACAAAAATAAACACAAAATAGAACAAAGGAAGCATTCAAAACAAGAGAGGGAATTAATGAAATAAAAATTAGATATAAACAGAGAAAAAACAGTTCTGATTATTTGAAAGTATTAACAGAATTAATAAAAACCTGTAAGGCGGATAAATAAAAGAGCAAGAAACCAGAAAATACCTAAATGACCCGTGAAAGGAGCAGGACAAAACCTGAACTTGGTTCACAGATGCACAGCTCCGTATGCAGGTCCAAGTCAAAAATGGAAGCTGGCTGAGTTATAGCCTCACTCAGAGGTAGTCTCGTTAAACAGTGATATTAAAAATCTTCCCAGTGGGTAGGAATTTAGGCAGTGCACCGTGTCATCCACTTTGTGTGGAAGGAGAAGTGACCCAATGTTAGAATATATATGAGTGCACTGCAGTGCTGAGTGGCCTGGACAGCTGGGCAAGGGCTTAGACGGGAAGGATTGCAGGACTGAAGATAAGGAGTTGTGGGTGAATGTATATGGATGGATATATTGAGGTGGGCATGAAGCATAAAGACTTTGTATTACACATTAATGCTCAACAGAGAGCATTCACCATAGAAAAAGGCCTAAGTAAGTAGAGAAGCTAATTTGGATAGTCGATAATAGCCAACTTCTGTCAGTAGCCATGCAAATGATGAAATGAAGGGCACCTACATTAAATATCTACAATGGCAAAAATGGGAGCTACACAATTGGCCCAACGGCATGGACTTCCATTCCCAAGGATGATCTAGCTGTTCCCACTGCCAGCAATGACCCTGTTAGCAGCAGTGACTGAGGCTGAGCTCCCAATATGGCACCATTTCTCTAAAAGACTAAATGATCTCTTCATGTCAAGTTCACCCAATCGACCATCCTGAAAGGGTTCGTGGTTCATTCTCCAAGGAATAGGCATGTATTCTGTGTATGAATTTGTCTCTCCTGTGCAGAGAGCCTCAGCCATTACCACTATTCACATTCTTGGGTATTCAAGCCACTAGCACTGGACCCTGCATAAAGTCAGGACAGGGGACTCACGTTTTAATAGAAGAGGTATGGGAATGAGCCATTGATCAGAGGACCCAGTGTGATATTACACGCTGCATTACACAAAAGCTGCTGGCCTGATAGAGCTCTGGCCCAGCTTGCTGGAGGCACAGCAAAGCATCAGCTCAGAAGTAATACTCCGCGGGAAGAGGATGCCATCCCCCAAAATGCAGCACATGCTCTTCTTCAGAGACCCTGCATGGTACTGTGGTTTCAATAGGAAAGATACATGGGTTCAGGAATCAAGCGATGGAAACAAGTCTGGGCTCACTTACCATCCTCTCAGTGACCTCTGAAGGAATGTGTGCTTTCCCTCCCGAAAGTCCTAGGCTGCTGAGTGACTGGTCCCAGATCTCAAAGGGAACACACCTCCACCAGGGTCGCAGCAGGAGTCTCACTGAATTAAAAGTTATGGCTGCCACCTGGTTACTTGACACCTTTTGCTAACAGATGTGCAGGCAAGAAAAGGAATCACCATTGTGGCAGCAGTAATGGACTCTGGTCATGTTTTAGTGGCTTAAATCAATACATATTTACTCTCTTACCATTTGGTATGCCTAACATCTCACACAGGTCTTACTGTGATACAATCAAGGTATCAGACGGTGTTGCATTCCTTTTTAAAGGGATGAATCTGTTTCCTTGCCTTTTAGAGGCCACCGACTTTCCTTGGCTTATGGCCCCCTCCTCCATCTTTAAAACCAATAGCATTGTGTGTCTCTGGTGGTTCACTAGTATTCACATTTCCCTCTCATTCTCTTTTTTTTTTTTTTAAGATTTTATTTATTTATTCAACAGAGATAGAGACAGCCAGCGAGAGAGGGAACACAAGCAGGGGGAGTGGGAGAGGAAGAAGCAGGCTCATAGCGGAGGAGCCTGATGTGGGGCTCGATCCCATAACGCCGGGATCACGCCCTGAGCTGAAGGCAGATGCTTAACTGCTGTGCCACCCAGGCGCCCCTACATTTCCCTCTCATTCTAAGCTCAACAGGGAAGGGTTCTTCAGTTTTAAGGTCCCAGAGTTTGGACTTACCCCGGTTATCTAGGGTAATCTCCCATTTCAAGGTTCTTAATTCAATCACATCTATGAAGTCTCTTTTGCCATGTTAGGAAACATACTCACAGGTTCCAAGGACTAACGTGGGCATCTATGGGGGGCATTACTCTGCTGACCACAGAACCCAACAATCTCCCAGTTCTTTTCAACTTCAAATTAAAAAAAAAAAATATATATATATATATATATATTTTAGATAATTGGCTTCTTAAAGTAACTTCAGATCTAATAACTCAAGGATTAGGAACTTGAGAACCTCCCCAAATTGTACAAAATGTTTTTTTCCCTGGTGCATGTGTACTTTTCACTGAGGGTGGGATGACTGACAGTGGTAAACTTTCTCCCCAGATTCTCTGAGTTGAGAACCACTGCTTTAAATCCATTTTCATAGGGGCACCTGGGTGGCTCAGTTGAGCATCTGACTCTTGATTTCAGCTTGGGTTGTGATCTCAGAGTCATGGGATTGAGCCTGGGGGAGTCAGGTTCCACGTTCAGCAGGGCGTCTGCTTCTCTCTCTCCCTCTCCCTCTGTCCCGCCCCCTGCTTGCAGTTCCTTCTGTCGCTCAAATAATTAAAATAATTAATTAATTAAACTTTTAAATAAATAAATAAATAAATAAATCCATTTTTATCATTGGAAAATGATTCAAATTATATTTCACAATAATTAAAGGACAGCAAGTCATCTTCCCATGAGAAACTCGGCTTCAAAGACACTCCATAAATGTGGATAAGGGCTATGCTAGAAGACAGGCAGTTATACAGCTACCATTATGTCTTTATAGCCAATATTTATCATCTGCTCACGGAGACCCAGTAGTGACTGTACTTAGCATTTTACATAGATTCGTTAACCTTGATCTTTAACAACCCTGTGAGGTATTCACCAGAGTTACCCCAAATTTAAAGTTGAAAAATGAGACTTAAAGAGGTTAAGTAATTTTCCTAAGGTTACATAACTGGGATTTTTTCAGGCAGTCTGATTCCAGAGCCCACACTCAGCATGATACCACTGTTTCTAGAATTTGCTTGATCCCAGGAATGTATAAGAATTCTGTAAAAATAAACACACAGACATATTTATTTCCTAGCTTTATTCAATGCCTGCTTCATCAAAACCTTCAGAGCAGGTGTCTGGAGGGTTGTTTTTTTTTTTAAAGTTTCCCTAAGAAGAGCTAAAATTAAGTCAGATCTTTCTGGTGTGTTGCACTGTTTGTTAAGATATTGAAATAATTCCATCACATTTGGTAAACAATGCCCATGAGTATTCGTTCCCACCAAAATACCCCACTTTGCTGGACCCTCTAACTTTCTCAGAGTCAAGAAAGTAACAGGTAAATACCTGGTTCAGCAGGGCACCTCCAAACACAACTCCACTGATGCCACCAATGTCCACCAGCGATTAGCACTCCATCAAGTGACTCCGATGATGAGGCAAGTTTAGGAAGCCATTAGCAAGTGCAAGGAAGTTATTCAAGTACGTGTGACTTTTGAAGGCAGCATCAAATAGACCCAGGTTCAAGTTCCAGTTTCACTATCAACTTAAGTACCCTGGATGAGGCACGTCGTGATTTGGAGATCACTTCCTCATCTGTAAAAAACAAGGCAACAAGACTTCAGGGTTATCATGAGCATTGGATGAGCTAATTATGTGAAAGCACTATATTAAGTTGAAAACACTCTACAGTTACGAACAGTTCCTGTGTTTACTCTTAAGGAGGGAACTCAAAGAAATATCCATCCAATGAGATAAAGGTATAAGTACAAGTGTACTTCAAAGACCACCCTATACTATCAAATAGTCTCTGTGGCAAGTAAAAGATTCTGTCACCAGAATTTCTGGGTCTTGCTGCTGAAGCCACTCTTGTTTTGGAAATTAACCAACTTTTATTCCATGCCCAAGAAGAAGTCTTATGTATATACTTGGAGCACCTCGGGCAGGTGCCCCTCCCATCTTTAGTGTCCTGCATAGCTCTAGGCAAATAATAGATTATCAGAAATGTTTATGGAAGAAATTTCTCTTCAGTCACTAAAATCCAGTGAATAGCCCAATGTCTTACACATGTGTACCTTTTTGCATTTGCATTTACTCTCACACTGCTCTCTTTGCCAGGTCTCACATTGATACTGTAAAGTAGGCAGGGACAATACTCTGTTTAATTCTTTCACGCAAGAAATCTTTAGCATGAATATATTCCTGCTAGTAGTCAAGCATTGTTCTACTAAGGGTCTGAGGATGTAAACTGAAGATAGGTAGATAAGTAGGTAGGTAGATAGATGGATGGATAGAGAGATGCATGTGTATATATGTGTGAATGTTCTTGTGCACACATGCACATGTGTGTTTGTATGCATATACATCCATCTCTGTCTACCTACTAATCATTATTAAATAGTTACTCTTCTAAATCACAAAGCAAATGGCATGAGTAGACTCCTACCCAACCACCAACTATTCTGATTTATTAGTTTAGTGCTCTTTCCTCACACCATAAATGCACCGGAAAATGCTAGGGCAATAGTTATGTCCTTGATAAATAGTCAAAAAAATGTGGTTCCTTGGGTGTTATATCCCAATACAGGTACTAGTCCCTGAGGGAGAAATTCTAAAATGGTGGACATGGATAAAATGGCAGGTGGTTCCGTTGGGGAGGCAAAATAGCTCTTTTCCCAAGGGGCTAAAAATGATAGCCCATTCTTCCCACATCATTGACTCAAAAGACTATAATGAAACTATAATGATCCACCATGTCAGGGAATATTACTGTTTAGGGAGTACTTGATCCATGAGCTGTTGGCACAGTGTGCTATGAGGAACTATTAAGGTACAGCTTGCCGATGTGCACAATATTTGGGGAGCCACAGCTCTTAAAGGATCAGCCTTTGCCTGCTGACTTTGAGGGCTCCATTCCTGGGACATAAGTCGCTACAATATTTGTTCATATTAAGAGGGATATAGAGACAGAGAGAGGAGAAGAAAAGAGAGGAACTAATAGAATTCTATTAAAGGAATGAAAAAAAGCCTACTACACTGACCTCTACCATTAAGTCAGGTCAATCAGTCCACAGGCGATCATTAAGCATCCAGGGTGAATGGGATATGAGGTGATATATGGAAAGAATATCACCAACCCTTGTGTGGATTGCATGTTCATGTTCTCCCAAAATTTGTATGTTGAAATCCCAACCTCCAATGTTATGGTGTTAGGAGGTGGGGTTGTTGGGAGGTGATTAAGTCTTGAGGGTAGAGCCCTCATGGATGGCATTAGTGCCCTTTGAAAAGGGACCTCAGAACAGTCTGTCTGCTCTTCCCACCATGTGAGGACACAATGAGAAGTTGACCATCTGCCCCCGGGAAGAGAGAGCGCACCTGAACCTGACCATGCTGGATCTCAGATTTCCAGCCCCCAGATTCAGAACCCTCTTCCTCCCCCAGAAAAGATTATCTACCAAATTAGGTATTAAGCTGGTCTATAGAATTAAGGTACTTAAAACTGGAAAGTTACCCTCTTATGTTCTTTTTTTTAAAATAATAATATTTTTAATTATATTATGTTAGTCACCATACAGTACATCCCTAGTTTTTGATGTAAAGTTCCATGATTCATTACTTGCGTATAACACCCAGTGCACCATGCAGTAGGTGCCCTCCTTAATACCCATCACCAGCCTATCCCATTCCCCCCTAAAGCCCTCAGTTTGTTTCCCAGACTCCATAGTCTCTTGTGGTTCATTCCCCCTTCTGTTTACCCTCCCCCTTTCTTCTTCCCTTTCTTCTCCTACTGATATTCCTACTTCTTATGTTCCATAAATGAGTGAAACCATATGATAATTGTCTTTCTCTGCTTGACTTATTTCGCTTAGCATTATCTTCTCCAGTGCTGTCCATGTTGCAGCAAATGTTGAGAAATCATTCTTTTTGATAGCTGAGTAATATTCCATTGTATATATGGACCACAACTTCTTAATCCAGTCATCTGTTGCAGGGCATCTCGGCTCCTTCCACGATTTAGCTATTGTGGACAGAGCTGCTATGAACATTGGGGTGCATAAGGCCCTTCTCTTCACTACATCTGTATCTTTGGGGTAAACACCCAGTAGTACCATGGCTGGATCATAGGGTAGCTCAATTTTTAACTTTTTAAGGGACCTCCACACTGTTTTCCAGAGTGGCTGTACCAACTTGCATTCCCACCAACAATGTAAGAGGGAAAGGGGAGAAAGGGGAACCCTCCTATGTTCTACTTTGAATTCGTAGACACACATTTGAAAGAGTTGCTGCACTCATGTTTCTACTTCCTGGCCTCCCAGACCTACCTGACCTTTTTTCTTCAGGTTTTCATCAGCAGTACTTCACTGAAATGGCCTTTTCAACATGGGTGATGGTTTCCTTCTTGCCGCATCTAATCAGAGTCTCTTTCCCCTTTCCCTCAACCCACCGCAGATTCTCACACAGGTGGTCACTCTGCTCTTTGAAGCACGTTGAACATTTGATTCAGGTCGGCAAGCGCCCCTGGTTGGCTGTCTATCTCACGGGGCACTCTTCCTCAGTCTCCTTTTCTGGATTACTTTCCCTTCCCCGTCCTCTACGTGGTAGAGACCCCCCAGAGCTCAGTCCTTGGACTCTTCTGCTCTTTCTTGACATGACTCCCATGATGATCCTACTCAAGTCCATGCCTCTGAGTACCATACGCACATGGCTGAGAGTCAGCTTGTCTCTCTCGGGCACTACTTACCAGGGTTTCTATGGCTGCATACGATGACCTTCCCCCAGGCATGCCAGCCAACAACCTAAGAATGATCTTTGGTCCCTATATTTATTTACATCTTACTTACAATCTACCAATAAGACCTTCCACTTATGCCTTGGAAACATTCAGTTAAAATAACAGCAAGAAAGAACTGTTCGTTACTCCCATATCTACTACCCTGGCCTGTGGTGCCTTCAGCTCCCACCTGCATCAATGTCATAGTCTCCGGATTGGCTCCTTACTGTCGCTTTCCACTCTCTAGCCAAGTTCCAGAGCATTCTTTAAAGTTATAAATCTTCCCATGTCATTTTGCTGCTTGGGACACACACTATTAGAATGAAATTCAAAATTGATAAAATACATTATTGAGTCCAATATCGTCCTATATAATCTTGCCCCACCTTCTCACCTGACCCCCCACCCACCATCCCACCTCATCACTGCACTGTTGCTATAGAGACTGTCCGTTTTGATTAAAAATTGTCAAGCCTGTTCCTACCCCAGAGCCTTTCTCCTTGTCCTCCCTTCTGCTTAGAATATTCTCCCTCAGCTCGCAGGTTTCCAGAGAAATTTGGAGTCCTCAGAGAAGCCTGCTCTGGCTACCCTAACTAAGACTGTGTCCTGCCTGCCCTATGCCCCCTCTCACCATCACCACTCTTCCAGCCATTACTCTGATTTCTTTTCTTGTACAGTTGTCTCTATCCGAAGTTATATTATTTATTGATCAATTGATATAATAGTTTATAATAGTATATTACTTCTATCTACAACTCCAATAGTAATGTAAGCTCCAAAGGGGGAAGTCTTTTTGTCTGTTTTTGTTCTATATTATGACCATGTGCTTAGAACTGTTTATATCATACTCTTACATGTATGGGATCTATATATAAGATAGACATATGGATAAAGATATAGACACACACACACACCTAGATATAACTACGTAGACTTAGATGGAGATTCATACTCCTATTGAATAAATGAGCGAATGGGTAACCCCACAGACACCGAGCTTGTAGAAGTGAATAAGTTGAGCTATCGCCACAGTGTGTTGCCTGGCCTGACCACTCTGGGTAATTGGAACAGCTCCAGGATGTCAGTCAAGAATTCTCTGGGCTGCAGCTAACAAGGAGCAGACCTCTATCCAACAACAAGACCTTTTGGAATCAGGTCTCAGTGGGCCTTTCTGAAATAACACAGATACAGTGCAGTAAAAACAGCCTGCAGAAACAGCATTTATAACTCTCTTTATAACTGAAGTCTATCACAGGAAATGCCGAGAAAACAACATATAAATAAAAATGCATTCTCAGATTTATCTGCTGAGGTTGTAACAACCTAATAAGGTTTCCCAGCAAAAGCAGGGCAGGCAAGGAGAGTAAAAGCACCCTCAATTTCTTCTTTTCGGCCTATATACAAAGGCAATTCCTCCTTGTTTCCAGCTACAGCCTTTTCTCATCATACATAAGTGGTTCTAACTACCTTTGATGGAGGTAAGAAGGAAGGAATGTTTCCTTGTTTCTGCATGGCTAACTCTCAGTGGCACATAAGGCACATAGGCCCACCTGGTTCCCAGGTTCTACATCCCCTACTCCCACTATGACACTGACGTACCATCACCAAAGGCCTAGCCATCGACGTCTCAAAATCTCAAAAGAAAGTGTGTGTGTGTGTGTGTGTGTGTGTGTGTGTGTGTGTAAATACTGCTTCAGACAAGAAAAAGTTAAAAAAAAAAAAAACAACTCTAGTTACCTAGGTAGTCAGCCTATTTTCTGGCACATTACCCTTAACTACATGCCTTAGATCTAATAACTACACTCTAGTCTCTTTCTCTGTGCTTGAGTCCCCAAATCCCCAGTGTCCTCAAAACACATACAGCTTACCACTCTAGGCATGGTTTGTATAATCCTAACTGTTGTCTGGACTCTTCCTTTTGCCATTCACCCTCAGTATCCAATACGACTTAACACTTGTGGTGTCTGTGCCCTGCTCTACTTCAGAATCCACTATGTCTCAACTCCTCAAGAGAGTAGGAGGCCCTGAGCAAGAACAACCCAAGATACAGCACTAAAAACAATAGGTCATTCCAAGACCCTAGTTATTCTAGACAAGGACAGAAGTTAGGGCCAGAAGAGTTAAGGAAGTGACAGTGCTGGTACAACAGCAGTAGATAGTATTTTGAAAATTAGTTTAGGGGAAAATAGAAGAAGTTAAAAATGCTCACGGCCTTGGGACATATTCCTGAGTCTATTGGGTCTAGGGAAAGGGCAGCCAGGTACTCGAGCCATAACGGAGGCAACAGATGGATAAAGAATGAAAACGGATGGATGTATGTTCACTCATCAAACTGTTTCCTGTGACCTGTGATAGGCTGAGGATGATGCTGGGCTCCAGTGATAGAACACAGCCCCAGCCATCGCGAGAACAGTGTGGAGTTGAAGTGGTAAGTAAGAGGAGAACTGACAATTTTAATATTGTTATCTCTAGTAAGACTTTTATCATGCACAGTACTGCTCAGGATTTCTATTCAATATGACACTGAGATGGCATGAGGATTCTCTTTCCAAGGCAAAACAAATAAAATGCTGGATAAAACCTCACCAAAAAATTTTTTTTCACACATAAAGTAAGATTAATCCAATAAGGAGATGAAAAGCAAACACACTGGGAAGGAGATAACAAAACTAGAGGACTTTTGGGAGAGTCAGAATCAGATATGAAATTCTATGCCTGGGGACAGGTCTTTAGCATCAGGAAAGGTCATGAAGTCCAGGCCATGGTCCCTGTGCATGACAGAGCTATCTGCTAGCGAACCAAAACATCAATATACAGGCTTTATGCGAAACAGGAAACAAAAATTCTACCCACTGGCCCAAGAGAGTATCAAGAAAGCATACAGTCATACCCGATATGACCAAAACTCAGGCCTGCCCCATAAGAGTATATGGCCTGCATAGATTAATATTTCAAAACTCTTCGAGGATCAACGGAATTCATACTGCCCCAGCTCTCTGAAACAGATATAGACACAAATCTGTCTAAACCAGGGGCCCAGATAGTCTGCAGCCAGGGGCCCAGATCATTCTCCAACATGTTTAACAGCTACTGAGAGTTAGCTCATAGTCAGAAATTATAAACCACAAGAAGACAGCAATGCCCAGGAGGGAGTTATCAGAAGCTACAAACAGGAAGAACTAGAGATAATGTATTCATTTAGTCAACAAATATTTATTGAGCACTTACTACATGCCAAGCACTATTTTAGGCATTGGGATAGATCAGCAAATAAAACGGGCAAAAATCATCTCCTTCATGAAATGTATATTGCAGTAAGAAAGACACTTGAAAATAAGCATCCAGGTAAGAACTTACAGCTAATGAATTACCTATAAAGTGTATGTTTCCTCCAAAGAGCCCAGGGAGTCATCTTGGACTCAAAAATTCAGAGATGCACCAATTTTTCACTGTCTTTTGTTCATTTCTTAAGATGAAAACATTATCACATAGTAATATGTGTCGTTCATTACAGTACAGTTCTCATGATACAGCCCTGCATTTGGATTTGTGTTTTGCTGTTTCTTTGGCTTCTATCACTGGACATGTCTTACATCTGGGACAGAAGTATACGCAGGGATTAGAGTGCCAGCTATAGCATCAGCTAATCTGGGTTTGAATCTCAACTCAGCTACTAGCTGAAGGACCTCAGGAAAATTGCTTAAATCCAGCCATTTCCACAACCTTAAAAAGATGGTATCACTAGGATGTAATTCATGGGGCAGTTATGACTTATCTATATAAAGCACTTAGCAGTGTTTGACATATAGTAAGCACTCTGTAATTATCAACTATTATTATACCATTTTGATGCCAGATAAAATTCACCCACAGAGGGGCGCCTGGGTGGCACAGCGGTTAAGCGTCTGCCTTTGGCTCAGGGCATGATCCCGGCATTATGGGATCGAGCCCCACATCAGGCTCCTCCGCTATGAGCCTGCTTCTTGCTCTCCCACTCCCCCTGCTTATGTTCCCTCTCTCGCTGGCTGTCTCTATCTCTGTCGAATAAATAAATAAAATCTTTAAAAAAAAATTCACCCACAGTAAGCATTGATGCTTCCTGATTTTTCATTCAAAAGATGGGATTCTTTTCAAATCCTGGGAGGTGCCACCATTTAAGTGCTTAAATTTTTACGACTCTAGTGAAACGCACCCCTCCCTTTTACAGATAGACAGCCTTAGAAAGAGAAGAATGCATTTGTGAAATTGACAAGGGATAGCAAAGATCATTCCAGACTAGAGTTAGTAAAAGCTGTTCAATAAATTGTGACCAACATGTTAACTGTGGTACAGAAGAAAATTGTTCAGACATGTGATTTGGGATGACTTAGGAATAAAGCTCCTTTGAAATGTACATCCATTCTGTCCTCTAATACCTCCTGAAGGTTGATTAACTCACTAAGCTGGGTTTTATGAGAAAGCCCCTCTGATATCTGTGGGTGAAGTCATGCTGAAAATGACAGAGTGTGGCATTAAGGGCAGTTAATCTTACCTTGTGGCTGTTTGATGTCGGTAGAATCTGATCTGCTGAGATATGTTACCCATACCCACTGAAGTCATCAGAGGCAAATACGTAAGCTTTTTCTTTGGAGGCAAAGATGCCATTGATGAGAGGATGATAATACTGCTGTTAATTACTATAGGTGAATACTATATGTGAATTTCATCCATAAACTATTTTGAAGTATATCTAACAGCATCCTCATTTTACAGTTCAAGAAACTAAGAGTCAGGGGCGCCTGGGTGGCACAGCAGTTAAGCGTCTGCCTTCGGCTCAGGGCGTGATCCCGGCGTTACGAGATCGAGCCCCACATCAGGCTCTTCCGCTATGAGCCTGCTTCTTTCTCTCCCACTCCCCCTGCTTGTGTTCCCTCTCTCGCTGTCTGTCTCTATCTCTGTCGAATAAATAAATAAAATCTTAAAAAAAAAAAAAAAAGAAAAAGAAACTCAGAGTCAGAGAGGTGAAGTCACACTATTAACTGGACAATCAAGATTCCAGCTCAGGCAGTCTGATTCCAAAATTTCTGCATGGAATGTGCTGTAAAATAATCAAATCAAGTAAGTCTGTAAATAGATTTTCTCCATGTTACTCTTCTTCAGAAAAAAAAAAAAGGTATTAAGTATAAGGAGAACATAATCAACCATATTTATAAATATTATAAAAAATAGGTTTTAATAATAAGGTGCTTCCACTTGAAAAATTGCTCTGTGATTCTGATATTTCTGTGGTATATTATTTATCTATCCTGCATGCTTGGTTTCACACTTTCCACAATGCTCACTTGTCCCTAATAAAACAATGTGGCACTTGCATTATGGGCTCTCCATAAATTAGTTTGACAGCTAGTAAAAATCATGTTAAGAAAAAGAAAAATCTCAGCTTCCAAAGTGTGATGGGCATTTATTTAGACATTTGACAATAACATTTAAGCATCTGGAGTACACACCCTTATTATAGTTTACAATTGTTTGGCCAGCTGTCTTATTCTATTGCCAATGGGTGTTATCTAGACATGTATCTTAATCATTCCTGAGCTTTGTGGAAAGATTCCAAGAGGAACAAATAACGGGGAGACCGTTCTTTCCCGGATGCTGTCAGGCAAGATGTAGAATCCTCAAACGACAGAGATGAAAGAAGCATAAGTGATACTTTAGTCCAACCACCTTCTTTCACAAATGAACAAACTATAGCCCAGAGAGAGGATGTGATCCATTCAAGGTCACCATATTAGTCAGGATAAGGCAAGGTTATGTTGCAGCAACAAGCAATCTCACGTTTCAATGCTTTTAAAAAAAATACTCCACTTTGATGCTACATGATACAAACCATAATCAACTAGGTATACAGGTCATCAGAGCCCCTCCTCCCACATGGGTTTACATTGTCATCACAGTAGGAGCAGCACAATGCAAATTGTACCCGGGGCCCTACAGTTTCTTCTGTTTCATTTTGTTGGCTAGCATAAGTCACATGCTTAACTTCAAAAGGAGAAGAGAAGTGTAATCCTGCCAAGTACTCAAAAGGAAAAAGCCAGAAATATTTTTGAATTGCCATAAATACCATAATCCACGGTAACTATGACCACAAATGTGACATTAACATAGGATTCAGTGGAAGGCCTGCTTTCATCAGGGGTTAAAAACAAGAAAGATACTCTTTGGCAGACCTAAAGGTCAGTGACAGAACTGACAGGTAATACTAGAAGTCAGAGGGGAAGCAGGCATGTTGTCCTAATAATCTCTCCATCTGGGGCAAAGCACTCAAAAGGTGGTCCACGGACCACTGCTTCAGCCTCACCACTCAGCAGTGCAGAGTCTCAGGCTCCATTCCAGAATTCAAATCTACATCAAATCCGTATCCCCAGATTCCTGCGTACACAAGTATGAGCAGCCCTAATGTACCCTGTCTTCCCTGAATCAGGGACTTTATATAGAACGGACCTCCCAATCTTTGGACTCTGTAACTTATGTAACATAGGTTTTAATTTGTCACACACATTTTTTTTTAAACAGACTCCCCTGTCCAAATGGTGGGAATGTTGATCATTTGACTGGTTCCCCACCTCACGGAAACCCAGTGATTCAGCCGAGCCCAGGTGTACAATTCCAGAGTCCAGAGATTAACTCGAGAACAGTGATTCTAACTAACTGCACTGAATGAGTGAATACATGAGAGTGAGAGATGAAGATGTGGCAGGAACAGGATCAATCAGCATCCTTTTCTGGGGAACTGACATAGGCCCTGACGGAGCAGTCACCCATACAAGGACCACGCAAGTCTGCATCTGCTTAGGGTCTCCCCCTCGCTGACTAGGAAGGAAACTCAGAGAAAATAAACAAGAAAATGAAAGGTATGTGTGAGAACAAGAGAATTGTAGACATTGTCTAAACTCAGGTCCCACAATTGTCTGGACAGTCCCTTGAACCCCCCTCCCTTGTGGCAGCCAATAAATTCATGTTTGTGCTTGAGCTTGTTCTTTTTGCTATCTCTACCTGGTATCTGAATGATTTCTAATCAATCCTTCTGGGTATTTTATATTCATATTCACATTTCTGGACAGAACCTAAGTTCTCTCCGCAGCCTTTCATGACACTCCTTCCTCAAACAGAGATAAGTGGACCATCTCTTTGCCAGTACAATCTTCTGGGCATATCTCTGCCAGGACATTTATCACACTGTATGACTACAGCCCTCCTCAGTATCTCCCATGGTGTCATAGTGAGGACCAAGGGCAAGGTCCACCATTGTCTTTCCCACCATGGAAACAAAAGCATGTTGGAGAGTGTCTGGTACATAATAGGTACTCAGTCCATATCCTTTGAATAAAAATTCATTGGAAGTAACTCTCCCACATTCTGCACAACCACAGGATACATTTTTAGTCCTTGTGAAAATTTCAAATTAGTAGTATTTCAGCAAAATTGGACAAATTCTCCTGGGCAGGTCCAGTAATAATAAAGGAACAATGTAATCACTACTCTTTTCAGCTTCATTAAGTAGGGAATTGGAGGTAAAACTGAGAAGGCAGACAGCACTTGGGAATTTGATACATGTCTTTTAAAGAACTTAAAAAGAACAATTACGAAGACAGGGTTCCGCAGTTAAAATGAATCTTAATTGAATCAGTCTGGAAAGAGAAGCCCGAATTAGATTTAAAAGGGATAGTTTAAGGGATTCTTCATAATTAGGTAAGTTAATTCAAAACATTCACAGTCTAATAGTTTCATCCACTCCTGGGCTGGATTGAGAGGAAAGAGAACACATTAGGAAGAAGTACCTCTATAAAATCTAGGCTGTGTATTTTGATCTCCTTTCCTTCATGAACTTGGACCGGAAGTGGTTCGAGGAAGATGGTGCCTCACACTGAAGATCGGGAAATGCAAAATCTAAGGAGGATTAACAGGAGTTGTTTTCCAAAGACAAAACCAATGAAAACATCTAAAGTCATATTAACAAACATAAATAGAGCCTAAAATGCAGAAGGAAACTCAATTATCTTCCCTAGCCTACAATGAACACAGAATATGTTTATGTACATCCGGAAATCACCAGAAGGTACTTGGCAGGATTAATTAATGGGGGGTTGGGACATTAGGTAAAGTGAAGTTACCTGGCATTAGTGAAGAAGAGAGGATGATGTGGGTTTCCCAGAATGGAAGCCATCCTGACGCATACTGTGTTTACACAAGACAGCAAGAGAATGACTGAGTGCCTACTATGTGTGTATATTTGTAAGATGCCGGAAGATTCAGAAATCAATATGAGTACTTTAACCTATCCCATTGCGCAAATTTTATTACCTTTCTCCAGAGCTTCTTTTTTTTTAATAATAATATTTTTTATTATATTATGTTAGTCACCATACAGTACATCCCTAGTTTTTGATGTAAAATTCCATGATTCATTACTTGTGTATAACACCCAGTGCTCCAGCTTCTTGAAATGAAATCGAGTGTAACTAACTTCATAGGGGTTTGGGCGTATACCAAGATGAGTCATGAAAAGCCCTTGCACTGTAAAAGTATATGATCATGTAGCGATATAACACTTGACACCAGAATGTAAAGCCTACCAGACAAAAGTAGCGTGAGACTTCTAGACAAAGGAAAGTTGGTAAAGAGATTAATTGCATCCAAGGAGATGGGACATGATTGGGGAATCCCTTTTCACCAGCCTGTAAAGTTGGGCAGCATTTTAATACATCTTATATTTTTTATAATTATAATATTTATACATGATTTATATATTATATTTTATATGGATTTTATTCTTTTCCATATGACAATTTCAAAACTTATGTCAGTGAGCCAAAAATAGCAGAGCCAAAGCTAGTTTTCCACCCCAAATCTGATCATTTCTCCATTCTACAAACCAATGAAAAGTGGGCAATAATGAAAAAGGAGGCCATAAGAGTAATTATAACCACATCATGTGACCTCTTTAATGTTCCTCTAAAGAGTTTGGAACATAGCATACAGTTAGTTAGTAGTCATTATTTCACTATTATTTTAATATTTTGATCAGGGACTATTAATTTCAATTCTGTTGCAAATCTGCGTATGCAAAGATAACTTTGGATCAGATGTTCTTTTAATCCAAGTGTTTATTGGTGACATGCCAATCTCTGAAGGAGTTCAAACCACTCCTTTCTTTCCTTCATCCTTCCTTCAGCTGCCCTACAGAAAGATGTGATATGTGTGTGGTGAACAGCCTCCAAGATGGCCTTCAATCATCCCTGTGTTTGTGACCTTGCATAATACCTTCGCTCCTTGCCTATGGGCTGGAATTGTTGACTCACGTCTAACAAATAGAATACACCTGAACCAATAGGATGCCACTTCTGATTAGGTTTTAAGGATTGCGGCATTTTCTTTTCCCCTTAAAGATCTCTTTCCCTGAAAGAAGCCTGCTGCCATGTTATGTGGGAGTCTGTGGAGAGACCTATACGGTGAGGGATCAAGGCCCACAAACAGCCATGTAAGTGAGCTTAGAAGTGAACGCTCTTCACTAGATTAAGACCTCGAATGAGACCACAGCCTTACTTGACAGATTGACTGAAACCTCATGAAAGACTTTGAGCCAGAGCCACTCAATTAAGTTACGCCCAGGGTCCTGACCTATGTTACATGTGAAACCATCAATACTTGTTATTCGAAGCTGATAAGTTTTGGGGCAATTTGTTACATGGCAATAAATAAGTAATACAAATTTTGAAGACTGAATCTTCAAGAATATATAAGTTGACCATCCTGATGTGGAGTTTTTATTTTTTTTTAATTTATTTTTATTTTTTATTAGTTTTTATTATTATGTTCAATTATCCAGCATATAATACATTATTAGTTTTTGATGTAGTGTTCAACGATTCATTAGTTGCATATAACACCCAGTGCTCATTGGTTTTTAATGGCCAATATTTGTTTTGTTCATTTGTTTGTCCTGAAAGAAACATGGTGCCATATGAGGAGAGCAAGATTCAGCATGGTTAGAGCAGGACTCAGAGATCGTCATTTCCAAATTCTGAAATGCAGATTCTGAAGTACACCAAAGCTTGAAATCCATAGACTTTATGGAAATTCTGTAGCCTTTGGGATAGTGAGAGATAGGTTCATTCCTAGCTTCTTCATATACTGGCCATATGACATAAGCATGTTACTTAAGTATTCTGAGCCCCATTCCCCAAATATATAAATGAAGAGAGCTCTAGCACCCTCTCAAAGCAATAGAAAGGATCATTTTAGACTAACAGAGGTAAAAGGTCTGGTGCTGGCTCATCACAAGTACTCAACAAGGGGCGCCTGGGTGGCTCAGTTGGTTAAGCATCTGTTTGCAGTTCGGTCATGATCTTAGGGACTGGGATCAAGCCCTGTGAGGGGCTCCCTGCTCAGTGGTGAGTCTGCTTTTCCCTCTCCCTCTGCCCCTCCCCCACCACTCATGTGTGCATGCACGCACTCTCTCTCTCTTTCAAATAAATAAATAAAATCTTTAAAAAAAAAGTACTCAACAAAATTACATTTTCTCCCTGGCTAGTGGAGTTTGACTTCAAACAAAGACGACATATGTTTGATGATAAATTTTACTGTGTCTATTTGTCTAGGCAAGGGATGCCCAGATACCTGGTAAAGCTTTATTTCTGGGTGTGTCTGTGAGGGTGTTTCCAGAAAAGATGGACATTTGAACTGGAGTATTGAGTAAAGAAGACAATCCTTCTCAATGTAGGTGGGCATCTCCCAATCCTTTGAGGGTCCAAATAGAACAAAAAAGAAGAGGAAGGGCAAATCTACTCTCCACTCTCTCTGCTTGAACTGAGACATCCATTTTCTTCTGCTCTTGACATCAACATCAGCCCTCCTGATTCTGACACCTACTGACTCAGATTGGGATGCTACCAATCAGCCTCCAATTCTCAGGCCTTCAGACCCAGCTTGAATTACACCACTAGCTTTCCTGGTTTTCCAGCTTGCAGATGGCAGACAGTGAGACTTCTTGGCCTCCATAACTATGTGAGTCAATTCCTATCATATCTGTCTGTCTATCTATCTATCTATCTATCTATCTATCTATCTATCTATCATCTCTCTCTCCTCTCCTATTGGTGTGTTCTCCAGAAAACCCTGGATAATACAATATGTTAAGACACACAAGGGCAACACCACTAGAGCAGAAAGCTTGGAGCAATGTAAGGTTACTGTCATCTCCCTCAAGGACTGGAAAAGTTATCACCTGGTATTTTTCTCTTTTAGGTCAAAAAGTAGGGAGCTCTGGTTTGGGGATCAAGGTAATATTGGCCTCATGGAATGAGTTTGGTAGCTTTCCTTCTGTTTCTATTTTTTTTTTTAAAGATTTTATTTATTTATTTGATAGAGACAGCCATCGAGAGAGGGAACACAAGCAGGGGGAGTGGGAGAGGAAGAAGCAGGCTCCTAGCAGAGAAGCCTGATGTGGGGCTCGATCCCAGAACACCGGGATCACGCCCTGAGCCGAAGGCAGACGCTTAACGACTGTGCTACCCAGGCGCCCCATGTTTCTATTTTTTGAAATAGCTTTAGGAGAATAGGTATTATTTCTTCTTTGAATGTTTGGTAGAATTTCCCAGGAAAACCGTCCGGTCCTGGAGTTTTGTTTTTTGGAAGGTTTTTTATCACTATTTCAATCTCTTCATAATTAATTGGCCTGTTTAAAAAATCAATTTCTTCCTGTTTCAGTCTTGGTAGTTTATAGGTTTCCAGGAAGTCCTCCATCTCTTCCAGATTGCTTAATTTATTGGCATAAAGCTGTTGGTAAAAGTTTCTAATAATCCTTCCAATTTCATTGGTGTTGGTTGTGACTTCTCCCTTTTCATTCATAATTTTATTAATTGGGGTCCTTTCTCTATTCTTTTGGATAAGCCTTGCCAGTGGTCTGTCAATTTTCTTTATTCTTTCAAAGAACCAGCTAATCTTCAGCAAATCAGGAAAAAATATCCAATGGAGAAAGACAGTCTCTTCAATAAATGGTGCTGGGAAAATTGGACAGCTACATATAGAAGAATGAAACTCGACCATTAACTGTATGTATTACACCATACACAAAGGTAAACTCCAAATGGATGAAAGACCTGAATGTGGACAGGAACCCATCAAAATCTTAGGGGAGAACATAGGCAGTAACCTCTTTGATGTTGGCTACAGCAACTTCTTTCAGGACACATCTCCAAAGGCAAGGGAAACAAAAGCAAAAATGAACTTTTGGGACTTCATCAAGATAAAAAGCTTCTGCACAGCCAAGGAAACAGTCAAAAAAACTAAGAGGCACCCCATGGAATGGGAGAATATATTTGCAAATGATATTACAGATAAAAGACTGGTATCCAAGATCTACAAAGAACTTCTCAAACTCAATACATGAGAAACAAATAAACAAATCATAAAATGGGCAGAAGATATGAACAGACACTTTTCCAATGAAGACATACAAATGGCTAACAGACACATGAAAAAATGTTCAAAATCATTAGCCATCAGGGAAATTCAAATCAAAACCACACTAAGATAGCACCTTACTCCAGTTAGAATGGCAAAAATTGACAAGGCAGGAAACAACAATTGTTGGAGAGGATGAGAAGATAGGGGATCCCTCCTACATTGTTGGTGGGAATGCAAGGTGGTACAGCCACTCTGGAAAACAGTGTGGAGGTCCCTTAAAAAGTTAAAAATTGAGCTACCCTATGATCCAGCCATTGTACTACTGGGTATTTACCCCAAAGATACAGACGTAGTGAAGAGAAGGGCCATATGCACCCCAGTGTTCATAGCAGCTCTGTCCACAATAGCTAAATCGTGGAAGGAGCCGAGATGCCCTTCAACAGATGACTGGATTAAGAAGTTGTTGTCCATATATACAATGGAATATTATTCAGCTATCAGAAAGAATGAATTCTCAACATTTGCTGCAACATGGACGGGACTGGAGGAGATAATGCTAAGTGAAATAAGTCAAGCAGAGAAAGACAATTTTCATATGATTTCTCTCATCTGTGGAACATAAGAACTAGGAAGATCAGTAGGGGAAGAAAGGGATAAAGAAAGGGGGGTAATCAGAAGGGGGAATGAAACATGAGAGACTATGGACTATGAGAAACACACTGAGGGCTTCAGAGGGGAGGGGGGTGGGGGAATGGGATAGACTGATGATGGGTATTAAGGAGGGCATGTATTGCATGGTGCACTGGGTGTTATCCGCAACTAACGAATCATGGAACTTTACATCAAAAACCAGGGATGTACTGTATGGTGACTAACATAAATCAATAAAAAAGTATTAAAAAAAAAGTAGGGAGCAATTGAAAAATAAGATTGGGCCAAGTGTGGTCACCCAACCTTTCAATCCTCAGAAATAATGTTATTACTGATAATAAGAAAGGTTTTTTTTTTTCCAGCTGAGTAGATGCTAAGAGAGTTGCAGGATTTATATGCATGTATGTATACACATATATATACACATATATGCCTACAAATACATGTACACATACACACACACATGCACATATATATACAGACACATATGGCCCTAAAATCAAACTAGAGAATGAATGCTTTGCATTGCCCAAGGATGTCTGTTTTTTCTTTTAAATACACAGAAGCTACCTGCCTAGTGAGCTGTCTGCATGCATTTACCACCCCAGAACCAGGGCACCAACAAGTTCTAACAGACATCGTGGAATTACAGTCAGATGAAGACATACGTCACCTGATAGCTCCCATACCACACAGCGCAGAGCACCCAGAGCAGAAGCCCTTTGTCCTTGCATCTCACGGTTGGCAGCCTCCTCCTCCCAGCTCGGCTCTCAGGGATCCTTCCTGCCAGCTCACTGCCCTATATTGTTGCAGCCTCCTTCTTCTACTTCTTCCTCCTTGCTGCAGTTAACTAATTCCACTCAGGTGCCATGTGACCTTCAGTTTTCCTCCACTTGGGAGCATGCAAATAACAATAGGTGGCTATTCAAGACCAAAGTTGCCAGCCTGATTGAGGAGGGCAGGAATTTGGTTAAATCTCAAGGCTAGTTTTTAACTAGCTGAAAGATTTACCTATGCTCTTGCTTGTTCTCTACTTTTTACTGCATGAATGATCTTGAACATGTCTCTTAATCTCGCGAAGCTTCCAAATTCATGAGGTTATCCAGGAGATTAAAAGAGAATGCCTACATAAAACACTGGTACATGGCAAGAACTCTTTAAATGTTAACTCTTATTACTGTTGCATTTTTATTATATTTTTATATGTAAATCAATATTCTAATATATTTCCATGGTGTTATGGAAATAATTGGATGAGATAATCTATGTATCATAGCTATGATAGGGCCAGACACATTGTAGAAGTTCAATAAAAGGTTTTTTTTCTCCTATTTCCTTTCTTTTCTTTCCTTTATCTTCTGAGATCTTCCAAAACATAGAAAGATATGTCAATGATAGAAGAATAGAAGTGTCAGTTTCCAGAAACCATTATTAGCCCCCTCAAAGAATTCCAAAAATTGGCTACCCTAAGAACACAGTCTTCAATTTCTTCAGAGGGACCATGGCAGTGCCCTGTTCTTGCTGACATTTTCTGAGAGCCCCAGTTTCCTCTACACTCAAGAATATTATCCAACTTTTCTCTCTGAGCACAAGAACAAAAGAAAAAGAAAACTGAAAAAAAAAAAATCCAAGAAATAGAATTTGCTCAGAGTTTCTCATACCCCAATCTTACCTGGAACAAAGTGTGCTGAGATTATACATTCATTCAACAAATCTTGTTGTGACAAAGACTAGTACCTATCCATCAAAGATTTGTGTTTCCTTTCCATGATATAGAGGTGTTACTGGGACGTAGCTGTTTAGCCAGAATCTAAAATTGCTACCTCCTGTTGTAGGGAGGATTTTGTAATTGAGTCTGGCCAATAGCAGGAGCAATTTATATCACTTCCTGGCTTGATTCCACTCAATATCCTCCCAGATAATCCTCTATTCTCCCACTACCTCATTCACTTGCCAGATGGACACTGAAAATCGGTGTAATCTTGAAATCCAAACTTTTAAGATGTCATACTACCCAGAGGTGCTACCATCACCACCATCACCAATCAAAGTACCCATTGTTGTGATCCAGTAATGGGCCCATGACCAATGCTGATCCTATGAGTGACATTCCTTGGAATTTTCTGGAAATGTTGAGAAAGAGGAAATTTTTCCTTTCTGACTATTCAGCAGTAGGATGCAGACTGAAATCTGTTTATGGGCATCTTTCTATTACATTAGGCCAGCTTTCCAAGAACAAAGCCAATGCCTAAAAAATCAGGACTGAGAGATGAACAGAGATAGTCACTCCAAAATGGATTTTTCAGTTATAAGTTATTTTCTCCCTTTAAAACAGTCTGAATTATTTCACACGCACCCTGGAAAATTCTGGCAAATATAATCTTATCTAACTATTATGTTTATACACAATTCCATATACTGCAATATCTTTTCTTACTCTATGTTAGAGATATAGCATAGTAAAGTGGAAAGGACACAGGTTTTGTTTTGGATTTTTTTTGCTTTGTCATTTAATAGTGGTGTGACCATGTCCCTAAGCTCAAGTGTGCTGTTAGTACATGTACGGATAACAACATAATGATGTACAGAGTTCCTGGGATGAAGCATTGAGATTGCTGGATTCAAGTCCTGATACGGTGGGATGAGTTAACACCATAACAGAGATGCCCGTCTTGCATCTTATTTACAAATTACGGATAAAAGAAATTCTTTTAAAAGTTAAATATATAAGGGAACACAAAATACAAAAGAGAAAGGGGGAATACCCAGGTGCTGGAAACCAGTGCTATAGGCTGATGAGCTGACCTTGAAGTCTTCTGAGCTTGAAATGCACATAAAATAGAAGTGCTAGGGGCTGGATGCAGAGATGCGAACCCTGTGGAAGATTTGTTATTTAGCTGGGGAATCCAGAGATCTTTTAATGAGTTCTCTATGTAAATTTGAAAAATAGGGAAAATGAATGTTTACGTGAAGGAGGGACCACAGAACACTGTTCACCAGGCAAGGAAAGAGGGAATAAAGTTTGTCTCCAGCCAGACCTCTTGTTGGGAATAAAAACCAAGGGAGATCACTCATGAGACACTCATGCTAAGGTCACTCGTGCTAAGAACTCAAACCTGCATGGAGTGCTAGTTTTACTCTACCTGAATTTCTCAGTAATTGAGGTATTTTTTAAAAGATTTATTTCTTTATTTTAGAGAGAGAGAGAGGGAATGATTGGGAGGGGCAGAAGGAGAGGAAGAGAGAATCTCGAGCAGACTCTGTGCAGCATGGAGCCTGACATGGGGCTCGATCTCATGACCCTAAGACCTGAGCTGAAATGAGTTAGACACTTAACAGACTGCACCACTCCGGCACCCCTCTCAGTAATCTTTAAACCAATGTATTAACAAATGAACTTATCACAAACCCGGAACACCCCTGGGACTTCCAGGGGAGAGTATGTCAAAATTTTTCCAAAGTAACTTTCTGAAATCTGAGGTTTTCCCATCAACATCCACAACAGAAAATCCCTTATGAGAATATTACCTCTGCTATCCATATTTGGATACCAGCTTTCTTTTATTATAGGCAAGACAGATACTAATTAAGTGAATGCAGAAAGCATTAATATGGATAAAGGTGACCTTTATAAATGATAAAATGAATAATTCACCAGAAAGATATTATAATCCTGGACCTATGAGTCCTTAAAAACATAGATGCTAAAAGTAAAAGCAAAAATGGCATTTGATTAGTTAAGGAATACTCAATGAAAGATTTGAACACATTTTTGTAGAAAATTATAAATCAAGCAGACAAAAAAATACTAAGGACATAGAAAAGAGATCGACAAATATTTTCTGTAAAAACATTTCTGTAAATAATTTAAAATTTGCAGGCCACATACAATCGGTATAATGTATTCTCTCTCTTTCCCTCTCTCTTTTTCCCTCTCTTTCATATACAAAATCCCTTAAAGATATAAAAACCATTCTGAACTCACAAGCCACAGAAAACAAGCCAGAGCTGTGGGCTGAATTTGGCCGGTGGGCCAGTTTACCAACCCTTCATCTAGAAGATAAGAAAGCAAGTAACAGGCTTAGTCTAATGGATATTTCTTCAAACCTGCACCAAACAAGTAAAGTGTTCTAATCATTCATAAATTTATCATCCATTCATTCTTTTTGAGCAAATGTGAGAAATTTCTAATGACAGATTACATTATGATCTGTAAGGCAAGCCACAATCAATATAAATAAGAGTCAATATCATAAAAACACACTCTCACACCACAATACCACAGTATTAGTAATTAGTATAGGTGGCTGGGTGGCTCGGTCGGTTGAGCGTCTTGATTTCAGCTCAGGACATGATCTCAGGGTCATGGGATCGAGCCCCACATTGGGCTCCATGCTGTGGGCAGAGTCTGCTTTGTCCCTCTCTCCCACTCCTGGCTCACACACACTCTCTCTCTCTCTGTCTCAATCTCCTTCTAAAAAAAAAAAAATTAATATAAAAGAAAGACCAAATGTGCAAACATTTAGAAATTTAAAAACAAAACTTCTAGCCTCTGACAAAGCCTGTGTGGGGAGGAACATGTGGGACTGTTGATGAATGCTGGTGGGTCAGTCAGCAGCACGTGCCCAGTCACCTGAGTGGGCCTTTGGTAAGCACCTCAGCCCAGCCTCCTGCGGCTGCTCGCTTTCAGGAAGGCAGGTAGTTGGGACAATCCACATGGTTCTCTCAAAGGCTGCGTTCCGCAGTGCACTCTTGTTTCTATCAGTAGTTCTTAATCTTAACTTTGTGTGATGCTCTTTTTATAACATGTTAACTGCACCCTTAATAATCATGAAGTAATGGATGGTGTAAACAATTTGGTATAGATGATACAAAAATGACATAATGTTTAAACTTAATTCAGAACAAAATGAATCTTAAAAAACCCTAATCTTCTAAATTCTGTGTTGAAAACGAAGTCACAATATAAATTTCACAGTATGTCAAATTGAGTGAACATGTAAACACTACTTTAAAATGAAAATGTACAGACTTACATGCATATATTGGAATGGAAGTAAGATCAAAATAAAGAAATTACCTTAATTGCATTAATGATCTCTTATTGAGAACATTAAAAGTTTTCTTTAAAGTCAGGGACCAGCACACAATGCTTACCTTCAGGCTACTGGAGATGCCTGTCAGGACAGTAAGACCACAAACAGGAAGAAGAAATAATATAAAGACCAAAAAGGAAAAAAATCAAGTTGGCACTATGATAAATTAATGAGCAATATGATAATTCCTAGAAAAATGATAATCTTCAAATTATTTGAATTAAAAAGATCAAGGTTGCTAAAGACAGGATCACAATAAAGTACCAATTTCTAAACACCAGAAATAATTGATTAAAATAAATTATTCCTGTGAACAGAGTAGGCACACAAAAAGATCTAAATTATTAAAATAGATTTCATGCTTTGAAAGAAGACAGTCAATAATGTAAAGGTGTTGAGACTACTGCCAATTAGTCTTTAATCAAAACCAATGTGGTTTTGTGTAACATAACAAGCTAATGTGTAAAGTTATGCAGAAAGATGCAAACCCAAGAACAACCACATCAAATTATAAGATGGAGTGGAAGGGAAGGAAACTCAGCTTACTGAAACTGAAATATATTATAAAGACACAGAAAGAACAGTGTGAGATCGGAGTAGGGAGAGAAAAAACAAATTAAAATACCAATACAATAAGAAACATGATAATGAACCCAGAAAAAAAAGTGTATGTGCCTGTGTGCATGTATTTGAGACAATTAGATATATGATATATGACAAGGATGACGTTACAATGGTGCAGAGACTATTTGTCATCTATATGAGAAGAAATAAATGAGATCTTTATCTGATATTAACCTCATACACACATATCACATATAGATGGATTTGGGCAAGGATAAGGGTGTAGATACAGACATGATATAGCTATATAAATAGATAGCAGGTAGAAAAAGCTCAAAATAGAAGAAACAAATTTTAAACACAAAAATTCCTTTTAGTCAACAGTATTTGGTAGAATGTATGATATAAAAACAAAAAGATAAAATTTAAAATATAGTTCAATGAAGTTGCATTCATTAAAATTAAACAATTCTGTGTGACAAAAATCTTATGTAAATAAGCAAAATTAAAAGATAACTCACAGTATGAGAGTAGATAATACATATAAATACACATACATAGATCTATCACATTTGTATATAGAATACATGAAGAAATCCTACAAATCAATATTTTCAAAAAGTAAACAACCCATTGCAAAATAAAAAAAGAATAAACAAACAGTATGATGGAAAAATTAAAATATTAGAAAAATTAGAATATTAAAAAATTAAGAAGAAGGGCACCTGGGTGGCTCAGTCAGTTAAGCACTCGATTCCTGGTTTCAGCTCAGGTCATGATCTCAAGGTTGTGAGATCCAGCCCCAGCCCCACATTGGGCTCTCTGCTCAACACAGAGTCTGCTTGAGATTCTCCCTCTCCCTATCCTTCTCCCTCTGTCTCTCTCCCTGCTCTTGATGTCCCTCCCTCTCTCTTTCTAAAAGATATTTTTTAAAAAAGTAAATAAAAATTTCTAAAACATTAGAAAATAAAAAATAGAAGATTCCTACTCTTTCTAATAGTAAAAAAGTGTAAACTAAAACAACTTGGATATGTCACTTCTTAACTAATGGGAAAAATTAGAAGATTTAATAAGAAAAGTATTGACTTTGATGTAGGAAAACAGAAACATCGATATCCTGAAGTGTGAGTGTAAATTGGTAGAACAACTTTGGATTATGTTTTAACAAGAGCTAATCAAGTTCCCCCCAGCAGTTTTCCTCTTTGGGAAATAAGTGGAAATAAAACTGCCACGCAGGTATACAGGGGACGTCTCAGGTGTCTCCTATGGTTATCTGGGAGGTTTTAGATGAACGGCTGACTTAGGAGGAAAAACTGGAGCTTGGCTTGCAGATGGCTAGGTTCAGGATATAAATACAAGCCAAACATGGAGAGCAGTGTCCCAACAACCTCACCAAGAGATGATCTTGAAGATAAAGATAATGGTGATGGAAAATCCTCATAGTGGGCAGAACTTCAAGAGGTACACATGGTCAACCAATTTGTGCAGAAAAAGAAGTAGCCTCAAATTAGAATAAATAAGGAGTCATGGGCAGGAGTGGATGGTCTGGCTATGAGTTCAGGGGCTTCAAGAGAAAAGATTGGAATTCTGATAATAAGGAAATTTGGGATGGATGTATGGGAGAGATAACAAACAGTGAAGTTCTTAGTATCCACATTTTAATGTCCATCAGGGAGCATTTACCATGAGAGAAATTCCAGCCAAGTAACAAAAGGGCCAAGCCAGCTGATGTCAGCTAGCCTCTGTCATTGGCCACCCAAAGCTGCCTGAGTAGGCTCATGGATGGAATGTCCTCAGTGGCACAGAAGAACAGTACTCATGAGTCCAATGGCAAAGATTCGCTCACCGAGATTGATCTATCCCTGCTACCAAATGTCAAACCTATCAGCAGCAGAAACCAATGCTAAAGTTCCAATGAAACCAATTTCTTGAAGAGACCCTGAAACCACTCGGTGACAGTTGGACACATTGAGCACTTCCTATCCTAAAAGACCAGCAGTTTGTTCTCACGGAAATAGACACATACTCCAGGTACAGGTTTGCCTTCCTTTCCTAACCATAGGGTCTTAGTCAGCATGACTCCTCAATGGATTATGGAGCATTTCATTCACACTTAAAAGGTCCCATATAATATCATGTGAATTCAGGAAATCTATCTTGCATAAAAGATGTTGGGAGTGTAGGTCAAATGACCTGGAATCCTCTGGCTGTATCGTATCACAATACCTGGAAACTTCTGGCTTGATAGACTGTTGAACTGGCTTGCCAAAGCACAGCTAAGAACAGTATGGAGATAATACTTTGGGAGCATAGACCCATTCTATGTTTGAACCAAAATCTTTACATGACACTGTGTTCCCAGTAGGAAGGTCATATGCCCAGGGAATCTAGAAGTGTGCAAAGCACTCACAGAGCCCCGCAGAGGATATGTGTGCTTCCCTTCTGTGCAGGTATCGGTTTTTCAAGTTAGATGTTATGGTCGCCAAATACATGTTGAGAAAGTCATCTAGCAGACAAGGGGTGGACCACGTTTGACATGGAGATGTGCTGTCCAATCCCTTTTCAAAAAGGGACTTGTTGCCTGTGGCAGGAAGTGCAGCCCAGAAATAGCCAGTGATAACTTCCTAGTATTTAACTAATATCTGTTGTTTTGAAAAATATATGTATTTTTCAAATGTAATCTAGACAATTCATACATGATTAAATACTGTTTTATGACATTTTGTACTTCACACTTCACACATATATTGTACACATTTCTGAATATGACTAAATATTACACAATATAACATTCGTGGCTACATCAAATTCTAGAAACTAACAATCATATATTTCTCTGATTTTGATACTTATTTCAATTGCATTTCCCTTCTCTGTATGGAGCGAGTCACAAAGTTTTCCTACAGAAAAGGGCAAGCAGGAATTCCCAGGATATCCTCAGGGGAGCTACACCCACTAAAACTTTAGCCCAACTCAAGTTGTATGGTATTGTTAAAAATTTAGAGATGAGACCTGCAAGACGGAGTGAACCTGTTACACTGTTAATAAATCTTATTCAGAACTTTCCTGACTTAGAAATTTAAATACCACCTGCTATTCTTGAACCTGCCTCCTTTAGTCCAATGAGTCTAGCCCCAGGTAAAGTGGGCCAAAGCAGACGGGACCTTCCCGAAGCCAATCTCTAGTGACCCATTTCCCTCTCTTAATTATTGGGTATAAAAGCAACTGCATGGTATGAAAAAAATAATAAAGTGTATATAATTCTGTTTCTAATGTATGCCTGCAAGCAATTATGATTGTGCCTAATAGCCTATGCCAGCCACCAAGTCATAACAGGAGGAGAGCGACAGTGTGTACCTAAGACTAGACTTGACCGACTCTGAGAAGGGGCAGAATGGTGGTTTGCATGTTATCAAGGAACAACTACCAGAGCTTTTAAGAATATATATAAAAATATATGTGACTTTTCCTATTTGTGCTTCTAGCCTTGTCCCAATTTGCTTTTAAGAATATATATAAGAATATATGTGACTTTTCCTATTTGTGCTTCTAGTCTTGTCCCAATTTGCTTCTCTGACCCCAAACACGTGATTGGCCTGGGTCAATGACCGTGATCATGGCACTAATGACAGCGAAAGAGAGCATCCTCTGGAGCCTTCAGGGAGCACGGAGGTTTCTTTCCTTCGAGGTCCAGCCTCCTCCAATGAGGCAACACAGGCCAGGGGGTGGTGGGGAGAGCAGACTTCCCTACAGAGCTGACTCACTCTCAGCTTGGCCATCTGGAATGTAGACAGCATATATGTGCCCTTTAGGGAGAACCTCTGACGGTGCTAGAACAATCATATGCACCATCTAGGAAGATGGAGAATGTAGAAATCGTGGACAAACTATGGCAAAACGCTAAGTGCCCTGTGGTCCCCAAAGACAATAGCGCAAATCTTAAATATGCCCCTCACAGCAATTGAGTGTGGCTAAATTGCTTAACCTTTTAAATCTTTAGCTTCCTCTCTTATATATGGGAAAAAGGATGCCTAGCTCTCCAAGTATCTGTGAGGACGACGTAGGATAACTCCGATCAAGCACTTCCGGGTGCATAAGACGGTTTTGGTGTTTGATGGTTTGTCGGATGTACGCAGAACAAGAAAGAGCACTTTATTTGTTTATTTATTTTAAAGATTTTATTTATTTATTTGACAGAGAGAGAGAGACAGCCAGCGAGAGAGGGAACACAAGCAGGGGGAGTGGGAGAGGAAGAAGCAGTCTCCCAGCGGAGGAGCCTGATGTGGGGCTCGATCCCAGGACTCTGGGATCACGCCCTGAGCTGAAGGCAGACGCTAACAACTGAGCCACTCAGGCACCCCGAGAAAGGGCACTTTAAAACTATTTCTTAATGTAGTCCTCAAAATTTGGGAGGGCATGATTTTACTCATTACACACCTAAAAACCGGGCTAAAGAAACCTTGTGACTTGACCGATGCCGCCTCATTGGTGACATGGTGAAACTTGGCCTGTCTTGAGTCCCATTCAGAAAGCGTCTGCGTGGACACACCGGACGAGCCCACAGCACACGGAGCAGAGCTGCTGCTTCATTCAGCTCATACGGACAGTCTGAACCACGCATGACCAGCGCCAGCAGGACTGGCTCTCTTGCCTTCAGTTGTTTCCTACCTGTGATTTTTGAAAGATAAGAAGAGTTAAAAATATGCACTGAACCCACTCCGTGGGAGGAACTACCTTCTGCTCAATGAAATACCAACAAACTTGTGACTCATGGCGATAGTCAACAGGTATTTCCTAGTACCTTCCACACATCACTTAAGTATATATCGAGTATGAATGTTGTCCATATATACACAACAGATTTTTATGTAATAAATACTTGTCTACATAGGCTTTACTAAACTTGAGATCAAATCTTTGTTATTAAAGAGTGGTATGTAAAAAGCACCTAAATGAGGGTCACACACCATCTACCCATTTCTCTTCACTGATAACTGACAGTGCCCTCCGAGTGATAAAGGCAAAGCTACGTAATTTCAATGTTGATATTATATTTATTTATCCTGTGTATCAATTAAATAGAATGCTAATTTTTGAGGGTGCATTTTCTCAAACATGATCTTTAAAATATGGAAGAACAGTGCCTTAATGACCCAGAATATATAAGCCATCTACATATGTCTTTATTTCTGTCACCCATAGCTATTCTGTAAATCCACAAAAATGATAAATTTCAACAAGTGTGGCTCTCCTTGAATGCAAGAACACGACAATAACCTCTGTAAAATGCTATGGAGCTATAGTGGGAGGGGTGTAATTACCCTCCCTGGGTTTTCAAGAATAAAAAATATTATTTTCCTGGCCGACTACTGCCTGGAATGCTCACCCCAATAACTACTGTACCTTTTCATTTTGTTGATTTCCTATCTGCTGCCTTCAAATATCATTCCTCCTCCCACCTCATCTTCCACCTCCAGCCTTCCTGTCCTGCCCAGCCCAGCTGTGGCAGATAGAATATAAAGTCCCGCAGAAGCACAAAATGAGTTCTTCCTTGGGATCTGCTTTTCAATCGATGCATGTCGACTCCATGGGAGTTAAATTGAAAACATACGAAGAAAGAAATCCCATTGTTCCTGCTTCTTTTTTGTAGCTAATGCATATTTTGCTATAAAAATTCAAAGATACATATGTGAGTAAACAGGAATAATCTCTAAATTATATACTGACTATGTGTTTAAATGGAAAGATACTGATAGAATTATTTATTGCCAAAGCGTGCATTTTTTCATGTATACTATAAAAATAGACGCTGAAAATATGAGAACAAGGACAAAATATGTGTTTGTACATATGCAGGTACGGATAATGTTTCAATCATTCAATAAATAAGGTGCTTCCACACTAAGCAGGAGCTAGGTGTGGGATGTGGAGGTGAATAGACACAGTCCCTGCCTCAAAGAACTCACTTTCAGGAAGGGGGATAGACTCACAAATGGCCCAGGACATAAACTATTTGAAGTGTTATCCCAGAGTGCAAATATGCTGGGACACGGCATGAGACCGAGTTTCTTTGCCCGAGTCTGTTAGTGGTCTTTGACCGGTTTGTGTGACACACAGCTCATCAGTGCAAAAGCCTCCCCACACCCTGCAGTGGGCACTCTGGGGTCAGAAGAACAGTCCTCTCAAGAGAGAGCATTTGCAAGATGCTTGGGGGAAATCATTAACATTTTTTTAATGTTTTTTTATTATATTATGTTAGTCACCATACAGTACATCCCTGGTTTCTGATGTAAAGTTCGATGCTTCATTAGTTGCGTATAACACCCAGTGCACCATGCAATACATGCCCTCCTTACTACCCATCACCAGTCTATCCCAATCCCCCACCCCCCACCCCCCTCCCCTCTGAAGCCCGCAGTTTGTTTCTCAGAGTCCATAGTCTCTCATGCTTCATTCCCCCTTCTGATTACCCCCCCTTTCTTTATCCCTTTCTTCCCCAACCGATCTTCCTAGTTTTATGTTCCGTAGATGAGAGAAATCATATGATAATTGTCTTTCTCTGCCTGACTTATTTCACTTAGCATTATCTCCTCCAGTGCCGTCCCACATACACAAAAATAAACTCCAAATGGACGAAAGACCTCGATGTGAGACAGGAATCCATCAAAATCCTAGAGGAGAACATAGGCAGCAACCTCTACGACATCAGCCAAAGCAACCTTTTTCATGAAATCATTAAAATTTTAAGAAGAATCAGACAATAATTATCCTTTACAGAAGAGATGACGAATAGGACGAATCAACACTATTTTGTTATCAGCCTAGTGTTATAAATAATCCCCATAAAGAAGAACAGAAGAGCAACTTTTCTTGTTCTTCCTGGACTTCTCCTTCTTGGGTTTCTTCTTCCACTGAACAATCCAAACAAGCAACAATAAGCACGCACTTTTCATCACGCACGCTGTCCTCGGGCATGAGCCTACGACGTAATACAATTTCCCCACAGTCCTGTTGGATAACAATCTTCACGGGTGGAGGAAGGCGTGCAGGAGGCAGCTTGAGAAAACCACTCAGAGAGAGAGGGAAGAACACTAACGCACCAGCTCGGGGCAGTTGTTACATGTGTGGGTGTCACGGCAACTGACGTTGAGTGGGTGGTTCTATAAAAGAGAAAATCTTTACTGAACTGAAACTAATCCCTTAATCCCTTCCATTTGTACATCAATTTACAGTTCTCCGAGCTCTTTTCCAACCATTATCACATTTAATCTTCACAAATGCCGGGAAAGAACGCAGGACAGGGATTAATCGGTCATTTTAATGTAAAAGGGAGAGGAAGTGATTTGGCCAAGGTCACGAAGATGAGGAGGGACCGACTGGCTGAAACTTTTGGTTGTCTTTGACTTTTCGTCAGAGACTTTCTTTTTTCTTTTTTTGTACTATCTTTAAGCCTGGAGGTAGATATTAACGCGGGCCATGGGAACAAAAAGAAGTAAATACAGGAGAGTCTTATGTTGTGTGCCAATCTTTCACACCAGTAAAAATGGACTCCTCCGAATCGCCTGCCTGGTCTCCTGCACTCAGTCAGAAGACGCCACAAGTGTGGTTCGAGGACCTCTGCCAGCACAAAACCGTGGGTTTCCACTCCATGGTGAGATGAGGGGCTTGTGCGTGAATGCAGCCAACTGTCCCAGAGCTCACTGTCGGCTGACATGTTTTCCACAGTAAGGTTCTGTCTGTTAGGAGGCGTGCATGCTTGGACAAACGCACATTCCCATCGCGACCCTGCACCAACAGTTGGCAGACAGTACCTCTGAGTACCGTGGCTCACAACTAATAAAATGAATGAAACCCAGTTAATGAAGCTCCTAGTGTGGGATTTCAGAGTAGACTTTCTCCATGATAGCCACCTGAGTTCCATTGGAGAACTTTGAAATTGGGAAGCCTCCTGATGCCCAGAGTTTCCCCGTCTTCCTGCCCCCTCAACTGCAGTAAGCACTCATTTCTCCAACCACATGCTTTTGAGCCCTTGCTTCTTGGCAGTGGTGGACTATAGGCTCGTGACGTTTAGACACCCGGCAAAAGGCATTTATAGGAGAAAAGGCTAAGAGTAATGACAGAGGCATGGTCAGGCGGCTCTGCAGAGACCAGGCAGGGACCCCTGCATTAGACGAAGTGAGGGAAGGTCTTCAGGAAAGATGCCAGAGAAGAAGTGATGACTATACAGAGCCCGATGAGTGCTGGAAATGTACCAGGTAGAAAGTAGAGGAAAGTGAATATCCCATAGAAGAAATAGTGCATGAAAAATCACGAAGGAGAGAGCTTACAGAACTCTAAGCATGTTATTATTCATCAGGGAGAGAGACATAGCATAAGTGGGAGGAGCCTGGCCATAAAGGATCATAAGGGACATATTTTGCCAAAGTAAGAGGCTTAGTTTTTTATCCTGTGGGCAGTGGTAAGCCACTGAAGGCATTTATGCAGGGACACGAAGAATAAGGTCAAAATTCCTTAAGAATATCGCTCTGGAAACAAGATATCTGGAGGTTGTTACTAAAGGCAAGGAAATTAGTTGACAGATTTTTGCAGCAACCCAGGAGGGCCGGGCTGGCTGAGGCAGGGGAAGCGGAGATTTGGAAAAGAATGCTAGAATTTTTACAAGGTTGAGCTTGATAATTAATGATAACATTGGGGTGAAGGGTGTGGAGAGAGAGAGGTATTGAGGGCAATGGAGTTGGTGGTTTGTACAAAATGCTAATGTACTTGTCCCCAGCCCAGCACGCATTTCTGTCCATAACGAAACATTCTGTATGTGGAAGTCAGAGCCCACCTGTCCCGGTCCCTTGACCTCTGTCTAGCACTAGCCAAGTTCTAGAGCAACCAGATCGGGCCAGGGCCACGGCCTATCTCTCAGGACACTCTGCACATGTTCATAACCTGCTCGTCTATAGATCAGGGGTCCGGAGCAGCTTCTTGGTCCTTGCTACACCTCTTACTCCTCCTCTCATCCTGCTATCTCAGACCAGGGGTTGTTTCTGTTCTCCCTGCCTTTTGACACTGCCTTTCCTCAGTGACCCTGAGTGGGGTAATCTATCTCTTCTTCCTGCTTTGACCTGCCTTGGATAAGATGACTAGCCTAGCCAGCGCTCGGGATCCAGGCATGCCTGATCCCAGCCCACCAGCCAGCTTCCCAGTTTTGACTGAGTGGCTCTGACCGGAGCTCTGCACAGTTTTAATGGTCCCAATGGCCTTGTGCTTTATCTTCCCCGAAGACTGTAACATGGCCATTTCTCTTTGAGACTGTGTAGCTCAGAGGAAAGGCTTTGAGGCCTGATCTGCCCACTGCTCCAGCACACCCTGCCAGTCACCATTGCACCCAGCAGGCGAAGGGAGATGGACAGCTCACAGCATATACTGGAACCCAGTGGGGATGAGGGACCAGAAGGGTAGAATAATAATGTCTGGATTGCACTGTATCTCATTGAATCCTCATAACAAAAGTCGTTTGTTCAACATGGAACAAGTGTATATTGTGTCCATACTATGTAACAGGGGCTCTAGAAGGAATTGAAGATTCAGGAGCTGGAAAAGGAGGAAACATTTCCTTCTGGCTGTGAAGATAAGGTTTTAGTGGAGGAGAGATGGATATGAACAAACAAACAAAAAATATGGTTAGTTTTAAGTTCTATGAAGAGAATAAAAGAGCATAAAGAGACAGAGGGAGGTAGAGGCTAACTGTGGCGGGTGGTTGGGGAAGGCCTCTCTGAGCAGTTGGCCTTGGAGCTGAGATAGGAATGCAGGGAGGGATCAGCCCTGCTTTCGGAGAAGGCTGGTAGGAAAAGCATTTTCGCCAGAGGGAACAGCTGGTGTGGATACTCCGAGGCGAGAGCTGGCGTAGTAAATGCAAGGATCCCACAGCAAATTTGACTTGGACATGCATGTAGAAGCTGGAGCTTGTTTCCAAAATTCTGGTTCTGGAAGAACATTATTGCTTCTTAATTTCCCAGTAGGCACCTCTTTTTATTCTTTAGAGAAACACTTTGGCACATTAGAAAGAGCATAGGCTTTGGGGGAAGACATAATTAGGTTTGAATATCAATTCCATCTCTCTCTATTTCTATCAGCTTAGTTAAGGTATTTAAGATCTCTCAGCCTCAGTTTACTCACCTGTGTATTAAGAATGGAAAGTCTGACTTTACATATTTGGAATGAGACCCAAACAAGATAAAGCATTTATTAACAATTAGTCAATTTCCTGAGAGGTAATGTGTACTTAATAAATATTAGTTCTTCCCCTTCTTCATTAAAGAGGCTTAAAACTGTTATAAACAGGAGCATTATTAGAGCTATTATTAAGTTCATAACCCTCCTGCTTCCACTTAAAGGAAATTCTTTTTATTAGCAGAATAGAATATGGATAGAAACGTTGAACATCACAATATTTGTAAGTTCTACGAAATATATTTAATGTAGTACGTGGGTACTCTGTTAAGATACACCAATTTCTTCTCTGTTTGAAAACAAACAAAGAGAAAACATTGAGGTTAGACCAGGCAAATTGGTCAAGTTAGCATTCCATTACACTGATCTAAAGAAACAACGAAAAAGACCTGCCATTTTTGGAATGATTACCATGTGTCTTGAGTTTCATGTGTTAAACCTCTAATTCCTAAAATAATCTAAAAGTTAGGTGTTTTTATTGGAACTCCAGCCATTGCAAATGACAGGATCTCAATTTTAACTCACAAAAGAGATGATTTTGTGAAGCGCTGTGAAGTACAAGGTTGGGACCAGAACCAGGCAGGGCTGGATTCAGAAGTTCAAATGAGGTTTTGAATTGTGTTTTAACTTTGGCTTGCCCTTCAATATTCCTGCTTTTCATTTTTCCGTGTTGGCTTTGTCATTAGGCAAGCTCTTCCCAGGAGAAGAAGCATCATCACTGGGGTCCCAAGATCCTGTAACTCATGATCCAAAATTAAAGAAATTTTTCTTTCCCAGTGTCCATAGACCAGTCTCAGGGAGGACACTCATGGGCCCTGCTTGGAACAAGTTCTGCTGTTAACACGTTCTCATGATCAAGGTAATGAGCTCAAATCCTCATCCTGTAATGATGTCAAGGATGGTGTTTAAGGACGGATGGGAAATAGGGTCATGATTGACAGCCCTATCAGGACCAAATGGATTTGGTAGGAGTGTTGTCAAAGGAAGGATGTTAAACAGATATACACTGTATACTAGCTTGCACCCTCAATTTGCATATAAGAAAACTGAGGCTTGGATATATAAATCAACAGACAAACACAATCTTGCCCGAATCACACAGCTGCTCAATGGCAGAACAAAGACTCAAAATAATGACCGATTCTGAAGTCTGAGATCTTTCCAGTATGTCAGCTGCTTTTCTAATCCTTCATTAATGCACAGGTACCTCCAATAAATACTTCAACAGGGAGAATTAGATTACTGTTTTCCATTTGCAGTGTCCAATTTTTAAGGGATTTTTCATGCACCGTTTCCTCTCTGTTTTGGCCTTCTTTTGTTATAAGTATATTAGGTTATTCTAACATGTGGCTTCTTTGTGCCATTTCATATTTTTCAAATGCAATCTACTAAACAATGAACTTATCAGAAAAAGAACAGTTAATTAGAGAGGACTCGGGCCACATGCAGATGAACTTCCTAAGTCTTGGATTTTGACTAGTACTTATTTTCCAGTCAAATCCACAGAGTCATACAGAATGCCAGAGAAAGATAAAGGAGATCCATGCTGATGGTTTCCAAATTGTGCTCACCAGAGCCAGGGACCTCCAGTGCTCCCCAGGAGTCCGAGCAGCAGCCCAAAGGAGGCCAAGAGAGCTCCATGGCTCTAGCATCCCCCACCCCCATCCAGCTCTATCTGCATCATTGAAAATGCAAGGGTCACTGCTTTAATAAAAATCCTGCAGTCTCACTCACAGGTCTGATGGCGGAGCACGGTCATTGGTGCCATGTCTAGTACACAATGGTAGGGTGTTTGTTTTGGCAAGTTGCCTGTTAGAGGTCAGACTTGGACCTCCCCTTTTGAGGTACTGGACTTCAAAACACTCCCCACAAGTGAACACAAGTACTTCAGAGGTTTATGACTCACACAGGCATAGGCCAAGTGGTCAGAACCCCAGAAGAAGGAACTCCAGATTTTTATTACATTGCCCAGAATCAGCAGAAAAACAGATTAGTGGACTTGTTGGCTGTGCTGTCTGGGCTCAACAAAAGGACTTTGGGCTCAGCCATCAGGGGCACCAGCTCCAGTGTAACCCATCAATCCTCACCAGATGACCGGTAATTTATAACCAATCACTTCTCTTTGTGTAACTGTGTGGCTTATGCCTTTGTCAGAGAGAGGTCTTCACTGGAGCTGCTCTCGCTCAGACCTACCCACACTGAGGAAAACTCAGACACCTTAAAATAATGATTTCTGATTTTCTTTGCAGTTTAGTGCTTATTGTTCTTTTCATTGTTTTTCTCCCTCACATTAGCTTTTTTTTTTTTTTTTTTTTTTTTTTTTTTTTTTTTTTACCATTTTGACACATTACACTGAAGAGTGTGATGCATCCAGTGGTATATGGGTACGTCTATGCACTCAGCAAACATGTGCTCTGCAGGGATTTTAAACCATGTCCTGTGTAACACACCAGACTTATATAACGAATAAAGACCCCTGATAACAAGTGCCCACAATACAGTGGGTGGGGGGAGGGAGAGAATGGAATCACAAATACAAAATGATAACACAAGGTGGAAGTGTACTCAGAGAGACGCATGCGCAAGGAAATGAAGAAGGGCAGAGAAGTTGCCTGTGACCCAGCCCAAGGGGTGGGAGGGTCGGAGTAGCCTTCCACCAAAGGGGACCCCCGCTCTTCATTCTTATCCATTCTTCCTTGTATTATACATGAAGAAGTGGCTGGCATCTGGCTACAAATATTTGTTTAAACAATACCAGCTGCCACCTGAAAGTAAACGCCTTTAGACACCATTGCGTAATGATTAAGTACCGAGGACTTCTGGTACCCTCAGGAAGGCTAATGAAGATTTGACATTCATGGTGTCTGATGCTCAGAGATGGTGTCTGGTCTCAGCTGACCCCATACTCACTTCTCTTACCTTTGAGAATGCTGCTCAAGCATCTTTAGGCCTACACACATTTTCTCTTAGGCGTCCTATCGACCTCCCCATGGAGCAACAGGCAAATTTCAAGAGGAAAGAAAAAGAGAATGAAACAATATGACTTTAGGACCTCGCAGGTTCTAGGAATCCGTTGGCTCTGTGGTCTCCAGACTAGATGGTTCCAGAGAAGGGATCATATGTGAGGGTGTCCTGTTAGGCATTTTGCTCATACCTTCAAAAGAATAAGAAATGTGTGGGGGTTTTTTGTTTGTTTTGTTTTGTTTCCAGAGCAAGAGATACAAAGCAGAGACCTGGTACAGGCACATCGGGTGCTGAGGTTTAAGCGCATTATTCTGGGTATCAACAAAAGAGAAGTTCGTGCTCTACTTCTGTCAATCCCTGTGTGAACTTACCCATGCTATTTCGCCTGTCTGATCCCCAGTTTCCACATTCCTAAAATGGATATTGTGTGGGTATCTACCTCATTGTGTGAGAATTAAACCTGAGTGTGCGAGGTGAGGAGAGCTTTGGCCAATAATTTGGGTGTACACACACACACACACACACACACATATATATATATATAAACATTCATCTCAATTCCGGTAATGAACCCTTACAGCAAGTTGAATGTGGTTAGTGTTTGGAAGATGAGACGAGACTCTCATGACCAAAGAGAGAGGGTAGCCTCAACAAGAGAAGGAATGGCATTCATTCCACCTGGAATGTATTTGTTGAAAAGCAAGGGATGGCAAATTGGACGGAATGGTGATTTAGGTGATCCATTCGACAAATAGCCTGGTTTCAAGAAACAGTTTTTGTGTCTCTACCATTATCAAATACTGGGCAGAGCATTTGAGGGAACACAAGGGGAAACGTATGCCTTAAGGGCAGGGATTGTGTGTATCCATTATTATCTGTCAGATAATAGGTGGTCAATAAATATGCTCTCAATGAATGGACTAGAAAAGCCTTCTGCGTGACTCTTGTAACTTATAGAAAACAGGTGTGCGAAGTATAATGCAGTGTAAAAAGTGGTGACCGCTCTTGAGTTTGTTGCAAACGAGGAGAATAATGGAATGGAATAATGCCAAAAGGATGATGGGTCAGGAGGAAGGAGAACTCGTCACCCGCATAAACGTGGCTAAGTGGATCAGTTCAGATGGGTGTTGTTAGGCACCCACACTTGCACTGCACCAGGCATCAAGGCTTCAAGGCGATGCACCATGCTTCTGCATGGAGGAGCGCCAACATCCCTGTCTGTAAAATGAGGACAGTGGTTATACAGACATCCCTTGGTTCTTTGTGAAGTTTTAGTGAAATAATATACGCCCACATGCTTTTCCCAACTAAAAAGTGGTGTTCCAACGTGCATTGTTGTTGAGAGTTCTGCTCTGGGAGTTCATGAAATAGAGAAAGAGAACTTCCAGGTGGAGTAATGAACAGACATGGCTTCCACATAGGAACACAAAATTACCTGATCCTATTACATTTTATCTATTGAAGCATCATGTAGCATTTATGAACGTTTCCAAAGAGAAATAAGAAAAATGTACTAATTGAATAAAAGCTGGATGTTTAAAAAATGTCATTCAAATGGCTTCAGAAAACATGCTCAGCTAATTAGCTATTATGAACAGGTATCTATGGAAACAGCTGTATATCAGAACTCAAAATAGACAATCATTTAACCATTTAACAGAGAATAAGAAAACAAAAGCAAGCCTCATTCAGTGATTTTTTTTTTATTTTGGCTACACACCTAGTGGGAGAAAACTGCAGAAATTTTAAAGGAAAATATAATGTTAAAACAAAATAGACCCAGGGTGGGGGGTGAGGGCATAGAGTAGAAGCAAGCATTCGGCATATCTGGGGACCATGCCCGCTCCATGCGCATTGGTAACAACACATTTTGTACCCTTGATGAGATGATAATTTGTAGTAATATTCAACTTATATTATAATACGAAATGCATTGAGCTTCTCTTACGTTGTCTAGTGACACAGAGATGAACTAAACCTCTGTCCTTGAGAAGCTCACAGTATGGCGATCCAGAGGAAGATTTAACAGGAGAGAGACATGCGGGAAGCATTCTGGGAACATAGATAAGGACGTTATAAATCTGGTACTGGAATGAGGCATCCATGAGAACCACGGAGAGGCGGCTTCTGAGCATGGCTTAAAGCCAGAGAGGTATGCTTGCAAGCAGAGATGGCAAGAAATGGTATCAGCATCCATTGCCCTGAATTATATGCACGGTGCACTGGGAAAGCGGACAGCAGTGGACTCAGAGATTTTTCTGAGACTTTGAGCACATTACCTAATTTAAGCCTTGTCACAACCCTATATTGGGTAGGATAACTTTACCCAAGTTTTACAAATAAGAAAACGAATGCTCAGCGGTGCTAAGTAACTTGTCCATGCTTGCCCTGTTAAGAGTCAGGATTTGAACTACCTGACTTAAGAAGTTCTAGAAAATCTCATGGCCAAGCCCAAAAGAATCCAGTGCGACTAACCTGCCTCCAACATGCATCTATTAATGTAAATCACACCTCTACCATGGCACTAGAAATCACAAACTGGGAAGTAAAACGAGGGGCGAAAAACTCAGCATTGTATGTTTTACAGAACTCTGAATATATTCAACTCCTTCTGCAGTCAGCATAATCCTGCATGGAATGATTTGGTAACTGTGGTACCAGAAAGTTTCTAAGATGGCAAAGACACACACATGCACGTAGATACAGCTAAGTACACATATGGACACTAACATACTCACTATTACTTAGAGATGCATATGATTTATAACTATCTTCCAAAGTGCCTTAAAATATATACATGGAGATGCGATTGTTGTTATACATCTGGTCAAAAAATAAACTGTGATATAAATGAGCATATTTAATAATTAGAACGAATCTCAATTAAAAAGCTAGAAGTATATTAAGCACTCTCAACAAAACACATTGGTGCAAATTACAATCCTGGTGTCAGGAAGAGGAATGACTAAGTAAATCAGAACGTCCAAATATATTGATCCAAGCTACATATAAAGGGGATATGTTCTGATTTGGAATTGCATCCCTTTTAGTCAGATTTCCTACCCTAAGGCTGTGTCTTGGCAATTCCTTAAGACTCTGAGCCACAGATTCTTAATCTATAAGACAAAGAAAATAATTGTCAATGTTCTTGGATTTCTATGAGTGCTTATGACTTTCCAGGCACTGTCTTAAGTGCCTTGTATATATTTACAGCCTTTTAATTCTCACAGCATGCTGTCAAGTAGATAGGAGCTTCATTTTGCAGATGAGGAAACTGAGGCACGGAGAGATTAAGCCCGCCACTTTCTTGCTCTCCTGCCAGGCTCTGGTGCTTCCAAGTCCATCGTCAAGGAGCCACAGCTTCCAAATCCCTTTAAATCACTTCCTCTGGCTTCCAGGGCTCCAGCTCCTCTAGGTTTGGTCCCCCACCGGTCTTTGGAGGTTAAGAGATGCTCAAGGCTCCAAAAGTGCTGGCCATGGCCATTCTCATCAGGGTCCTTGGGAAACAGGTACTAGTATATATCTCTAGCCCCCAGAGAAGCCTCCCCCCAGACCACCAGCTTTCTTTGAGCTCCTCCAGTATTTGGTACACATAATGGTATCACTCAACCATCAGAGCATTCTTGTGAAGAAGAGATATTGTACCTTCTTTTAAAAATAAGGAAAGTGAAATGCAAGGAGATGCTGTTCCTAGGGTCACAAAGTGGTGAACTGGCTGCAAACTGACCCCAGAACCAGTTCCATGATGCATGACTTAGTGTTTATAACTGCCATACAATTATTTCTCACTTTGTCAGTCCTCCACAGTAGAAGAAGATGATACACTTCCAGGAGCAGATCATATTTTGATGTTCATTACCCATCCCACACTCAAAACACCAGCATACAACGATACAACCTGGTTAATCTTCTTCATGTGGCTAAAACCCATCCAAGCTTTACGCTTACTTAAACATGACATACTCAGGGAACCCTTTCCTGACTTTTACCCTACTTTAAGATCTCTGGTTATACAGTCCTATGACTCCTTGTGTGTCCCCTATCATGGCACTCATTGCATTTAATTATAAGCATCACTGACTAAAGGAAGAGACTGTCTGCCTCATTGACAGCCGCACCCCCAGTGCTCAATACTTATTTCAGTGCTTGGCACTAAGCACGTGTATGACATATATTAATGTAAGACAGAAGTAATTAAATTTTGATGCACATAATAATTACCCTGGAAGTTTATTAAAAATGTAGGTGTGTCAGATTCAGTGGATCTGTGACAGGGCCTAGGTATTTGCATTGGATCAAGTACTTTTTAAATTTTGGTTCAGAAGGATATTTTGCAGATTCCATTGAGTGGATTAATGTTTGGGTGACAGGTAGATAAATAAAAATGAATAAATACATCAATTGGCCATGTAATTAATGAATGAACAAATAAATATATTATCAAATTGAGGCTGGATCTGAGATTGTGTTGACCCCATTAAGATTCATTCTGCTTCTCTGTGAGTCTAGCCTGAATAGGCAGCAAGCCTCCCCTTGACATCTCTTTAAACACAAATGCTCTGGGATGAAATAGTTCTCTGATAATCATCATTATATTTTATACGCCCCACCAACACTCCAAATGAAGCCTTTGTGCTTAATCTTTATAGAAACAAACAATTGGGAGCTAGGAAAAGTCTTAATCAACTTGAAAGTAAACATTAGGTTGCCATTTAAATAACTATCATCTCCCCAAATGCAAACTTCTCAAGACCAACACTGAATAAATGCAGAGAACACATCTATTAGCTGAAAATGAATAAAACAGTATTTATGAAATGAGTAATTTGCATTTGATTAATGTTTATAAATGTGTTTACATATGAATTGAATATTAACCTATAGCTTGAAAGGGTTTAATTAGCCTTGGAATATTGTTTTGGAGCACAATGAAAAATAACCAATTCACAAAGGGAAAGGCAAAGGATATCTGCATGCACAAATGAGGTCAATTAATTAAGCAATTTGCGTACGTTTGAATGGTTATTTTCAGGGTATTTTTTTGACATTTGGCTCTTCTTATTCCCATATTGTGTCTCCAATGTTGTGTTTATACAACACATCAGTCACTCAGCCACTCATCGTGATCTGCTCAAGTGCAACCCTAGAGGCCACAGTCTTCCGGAGAACTAGTCATCTCTGCACAAAAGACACAATAACTTGCCCAAATGAGCTCTAGATTGACAAACAGGGAAATCAAGTTTAAACTAAACTGATGAATTTGACATAGAACCATAAAATATTGGTACCCAGCAACCAGACTATAGTGAAAGCTCAATAATTATTCATTCAATGAGTGAAAAGATTAATAAAAGCTATCATGGATTTCAAGAATTATGCAATAGTGTTTTTATTTTATTTATTTATTTATTTATTTATTTTATTTATTTATTTTTATCTTTCAGGGATCCAAATCAATATAAGTAAATTATTGAAACCTTTTCTTTTTTTTTTTATTTTTTATTATGTTTTGTTAGTCACCGTATAATACATCCTTATATGTAGTGTTCCGTGATTCATTGTTTGCATATAACACTCAGTACTTCATGCAATACGTGCCCTCCTTAATACCCATCGCCGGCCTAGCAACAGACTGCAATAGTGTTTTTTTAAAAAAATAATTGCAATAGTATCATTTCAAACCTTTTTTTAATCCACACCCTCAACGTTGCTTTAGCCCTCTATATTTTGCACTTACCCATCTCTTAGGAAGATTTTGTGAAGTCTTACTGTATTCCAGTTGCTTTTTAAAAATAAATTGTATATTCCATATTCTATTACACATGAGTTATTCTGCCTTCCAGGTTTTGAAAATTACCTAGTGAGGGATCCTCTAACCTCCCCAGAACCAAAGCAGCATTATTGAGGTTTCTAATGCAAAGTCAAACAGCTAGTTAATCAAATAATAAAGTATGCAATAAAATTAATAAAATAAAATAAAATAAAAAGATATTGCATAATAGATATGCAATAAAACCTCACCTCTACACCCTGCCACCAAATATGTAAAGAGACCGTTGTTAATCAGCTGTCCAACACTAGAAGTGAGGCGGAGGAAGGAAGAAGAGCATCCTCTAGAAAAAACTCATTCCTGACAGGTTTTGCAATGTATCCAATTGTACTATTACACGTATTATTCAATATCAGATTGCGAAAGAAGTATGGAAGTTGTTATTGTCCTGATTTGAAACAGGAAGGAATGTGTTCTCTGTATTGGAGTAGGATATCTGAAGCATTATCACTGTTACACTAATTCTTATTTCCAAGGTTTCTCAGATTTTAAGACCATGAAACAATACAGAGAGCAGTACAGAAAAAAAAGAAAAGAAAAGAAAAGAAATCCACATACTCAGAGCGGGGTTGGCATTCCGTGTTGCTTTGCAAGCGCCGCCTGCAAGCTGTAACCGTAAGGACACTAGAAAGGATTCTACCCATCACCCACAAAAACTTTCCCGAATTTTTTGGAAGATTTAACTGTGGACAGGGCCTCTCTTTCCACAGAGATAAAGAACACGGAGGAAGATGATGATGCTAAGAGCAAGGATTATTTAAGGTAATGATAAAAAGTACACAAGTAAGAGGAAGAAAGCACATCCTGTCTTTCCAGTTTTCCTGGTTAGTTGGAAGTGGAAATGGAGCCTGTTAGAAATAAATTATGCAAATGAGGTCGTTAGAGAGAGTGTCTTTGAAAGAAAAAATACTTCATGGAAGGCATTCTGTTGTACTGAACTCGATCTTCACAACTCTCTGACTTCGCCAAGATCTACCTGGATCAAGGTAATCTCTCTAATTATTTGGCACGTGAGGCTGCCCTGGGTGACTCGGAGGTGTGAGTGTGTCTTGAAGGGCCCTGAGGTTGGAGGAGCATTATATTGTTAAAAAGAGCAGGAGTCAAGGTATTAAGAGTGTGCGATGTATCAGGCACTGTACTAGGCTCATGGAAATACATTACCTAACCGAATTGTCCCAATAATTCTTGGAGGAATAAATTATACCTACTTCTATTTATTTTACAATGAAGGTTCACAGAACATTTAAATTTATCGAATTTCCCCTAAGCAATAAGCAGTAGAACCAAACCTTGGTTCAAATGTGTCTGACCCCAATTCCCAGATTCTTCCTTTTGGCTCCACTACCTGCTGACTGTGGGGTCCCCTCACACAGCCCGTTGAGTACCATGAGCTCTGGTAACCAAAGTCCCAGGAGAATACTGCTCTTGCCAGATCCTAAGAACATATAACCTGACTAAGAGCGTATAACCCATCTCCCCTTCTACATTCAGGTCTGAGAATTCACAGACTCCTGGCAGAACAACCATTTCCCAGGAACTGGAACAGAAAGCTTCATTCCCCTCTCCCCACCCACCCACTGAAACACACACATTTATTTCCTCTTAGCTCTAATCTTGGTCTCTCACTTTCCCCCTTTCCTTCCTAATCTATGAAGACAACATGCCACGGGGTAGCAGGCTCAGCTTCTGGAATCAGGTGGAAGTGGGCTCCACTCATAGTGGAAAGCCTGGTTCACTGTGGGACTTTGAGCAAGATGATCTCCCTCATTCTTACTCTCCTCATTCATTAAAGAGGGAAAATAATTCTTAAACCAAAGTCTTGTCAGTGTGAAGTGTCTGGTTTACAAATCTAGCCATTATTACGCTCCTCCTTGCTTCAGCACACATCAGCAATGACTAAGGGCACGTTATATCAGATGATGACCATGGTAGGACTGGACCTTTCTATCGGACCAAGTATGTCCCAGTCAAGCCAATAACCCCAAAACAGAAGAACTTCCTGGTTTACTCCATGGTGCATTCCACTCTCTGGTTTCTTAGGTTTATCCTTTTCTCTTGTTCCTGCTTCCTACAGACCCCAAGAACTTAGGGCTTTGTCCTTCCCTCTTTGCCCTGCCTTGAATTATTTCCTGGGTTCTCATTTCCCGTCATGTCTGTGATTATACTAGCCTCCAGCGACGCAGAGCTGTCCTGTGTGCGTCTTATCGCAGAGCGGGACATCCTGGTGCTAGCTGTTTGGAAGGAGATACATCCATATGAACAAAGAGAAGCCATCCAAAGAGTCCAGGCCTAGGTTCTGGGGATTCTGATGAAGAAAACATTACTAATATTTGTATTCAACGAAGGAGAGTGTATCAAATTTGCATGTTTTCATTGACCTCTTACCACATGAGCTTTCTTTAGAAATAATTTCCAATGCAAGTGTTTTCATCCCTTGGCTGGTTGGGATTCCCTCATTGCTCAGTTCCACAAAAACCCTCACAAGTCTTTAATAGCAAATGCTGTAGTTTAAGTTCCTAGCTTGTTTGGATTGTTCTTGTTCTTTCTGTCTACTTGTCTGTCTACTTAGTTTATGCTCTTTCTTTCCAAGAGAACAGGAGGTAGACAGAAAACCAGTATCTGAGAATCTGTTCACCACCCTTGCCTTCTGAGACAGGTACCATGGTCCCAAAGAGCTTCCCTTCTCATGCCTTCGGAATCAGCCGATCTCTTCGCTCAGCTCTGTCCATTCATTAATGCTGACAAATATCAACTAAAAAGCTCATATATTCTGAAAATTAAATCCCAAGTGAAGTTGTACTATGTCTGCAACCGAAATGCCTAAAATTTCGACTAAATCAATTTAACTGAAGTTTGGTCATTTGAAGCGGAAATATATTTGCTAAAGTCAAAGTCTGGGCAACTATCAACTGTAGGAAAAGGATATTAACAAGTCCACATTTAATTTAAGATTCAGGGTAAATTGTATATTTGTGTTCAATTTGATCAACCTTTACTTTTTTATTCTTTATGGCAGGGATTTTCACAAGAAACTAATTCGTATGGATGAAGTATTGCTTCTAAATATCATATTGTAGAAAAGCCAAGATGTCAGCCTTTTAATTCAATTAGCAAATTGAATGGCGAGATACTAACAAAGTTTATTAAAAGGATTAGTTTTATTACATTTTATTAAAGTTTAAATAAAGTTTGTTAATAATTAAGGTAAAAAGGTTAATTAAAATAGTATGCTCAGATTTGATAAGAAAACTCATAAATCAATTATAGATGAATTATGAAATCCTTAACTACGTAAAACTAGTTAGCTTGTGGTTTTTAGCGATCCGTATTTTACCCATTCATTCATTCATTCATTCACATGCTAACAAAATACCTATTATGTTCTAAATTTCATTAAGGGCTGTGCAGAACACAGAGGTAGGAACTCACGGTCCTTGTATTCAAGGACTTCCCGTTGAGTGGGGAAATGATCCTTGTGTCCTACAATGGCACCAGACAGGTAACTCTGTAGCTCCCAGAGAGTCTTTGTAAGCTTACGCATGTAGTGGAGTCAGCTCCTGTAGGGAAGGACCCCTGATACGAGGAGTGGCACCATTGTATTCATGACGAGCCCTGCTGTAAAGCAGTCTGCTGTGGAAATGGGGAGCACCTATAGGATGTATACATACATGCTTGATCTAGGCATATATGCATACCTCTATATAATCTGTCAAGTCCAAGGTCAGCTCCGAGGAGAGTGCACCATACTAAATTCTGCCTTGTAAGAGAGAGAAATGAGCTCTGAGAAGGAAGGGGGTTTTCTCATGACTTGAGGAGGGGCTTCTCTCTTGGCTAAAGTGACTTCCGTCATGCTGTTTCCTTTTGCCTTGTGGTAACCCAGTTCAATTTGCCCCTTGAATGGCGGCACCCTGTTGTTTTGGGGGAGCGATCCTATTCCCTTCTACCTTGTGTCTCATGGCAGGAAACATGAAGGCGATGCTAAGCCTTGAATGTGTGTTGGCTCAAAACCCAGAGGTTCCCAATCAGAGCATTTCCCTGGGGTTTTTCAAAGGGGAATGAGGCTAAAACAGAGGCAACTTGGCCTCGCGGGTGCCCGGTTTCCTGTCCCAATTTCAGAGAGCAGCGGACCGCAGCCCACCTGCAGGCAGAAGCAGAAGGCGCTGAAGGAAAGAAAAGTGCTGCCTTTCCTTGGGTTTCCGGTTTAGGTTACTTACACTATTTAACCACATCGCTGCTCTCCAGATTTTAATTAAGTGATCCAAAATAATTATATTTGTGCCCTAATACATTTGTAGTTGGTTTCTGTCATCTGTTTTAAAAAAAAGTGTCATTGGATTTGATTTTTAAAAAAAATCTCCTTCATATGCCCCCTCAAAGAGCATGTAATAAATTTGTCATTTCAAAGGCAGGCATAATGCCTCCTGTGTGCTGTACCCTTCTGGGTGCTGGGAATAGAGTGGAAAATGAGAACGGATTCAGCTCCCGGTGAGGAATATAAGAACTATGAAAGAGAAAGGCGCTGTTATTTTAATAATACAATAAATAGGTTTGATATAGTCAGGAATACCAAGGAAGGATTCTGGAGGAAGCAACACTGGGATTGGGGTTTCTTGGTGTCCTTCCGACTCTGAATTGTGTGGTCCCCTATCCCTGAGGGAGGACAAATGTCAAACACTTCATATCCCATGGTGCTCACTTAGGAGAATAAAGAGCAGTTTTCGGTTTCCTTTGCCTCCTTCTTCCCTTCAAAGCTTACAGGTTCTTTCAACAGACACACTCCACATTGAACTTGATTTTCTCCAATTTTCTCAGTTTGCAAAATGGCCACCCTCTGCTGATAGAGCAATCTCTTCACCGATTGTGAGGGGACAAGAATTACACCTGCAGCTTCTTGGATCCAGCATCGTAGCTGTCCTCAGGGGTAAGAAACTGAGCTACACCACCCTCACTCCATTGTCTTTGGGGTTCATCTCAGTTTCCAGAATATACCCAGTGCTGTTGCTAAGAGTTAACTGATAAAGAAAATTCTTCTCCCTCATTGCCCTTCTTAAAGTTTCAGGGATAGGAGCCGGACGGATCCTATAATCAAATATTTCTAGGCTCCAGACAGAGAGACTAGTTGTTAGACTAAAGAAAGGCAGACATTACACTTCATCACATACTTAAGCTGAGTGGAATATGCCATGGCTCAGAATTTTTAACTGATTCTAGAGTAGATTAAAGATAGCTATGAATAAACCACTAGTGTTCATTAAGTTGGTTAGGGGCTCAGAATACCCAGCTTCTCACAATTTAAACTTGAATCTCTCCTGCCTATTTCAACTTCCTGCTGTAAGGTTCCCTTCAAGAAACCTCTTTGACTATTGACTATATTTTCCCCCAAAATGGGAACAGAGGGGGCAATGTAATAAAGGAACTTTGTGTTTTTAGTGCCTATTTTGAGCCAAACTCTGTGCCCAGTACTTTTACAAGGGTCTCATATTATCATAACAAGCACTTTTACCCTTAGATATTGTTATCCCAGTCACACGGAGGAGGGAAACAGGACTTTGGTCAATTCCCCAGGTATCCTTAGTATAATGAGGTGCGGGTTACATGGTGGTCTACCTAGCATCGAAAGCTACCCCCTTGATTCTCAGCAGACTGCCTGAAGTGTCACTTATAGTTGCTTTTCACAATTTAGCATTTAATCTTGACTACACGATTTGTCTCTAATTCATGGGCATTACCTTTATAACCCTCACAGAAATGGAAGTGTCCAGAAAGCATCCTATCTTCCTGGATACAGTCAGCCAGGCTATGATGAGTGGTTATTATGGAAGTACACAGCGTGACGAAGTAAGGCGAGCAGCAAGCAATCAGGAAGTGATTCTGGAAGATGGCTGCCCCTATTGGACAAGAAAACACACATCTGTTGGAATGCAGAGCATAAAGCAACTATGGTTCTTGGTATCTTGTGGGAGAAATTTGTCTTCAAACCTTTTTTTTCATCATGTTACGGAACATATTGCATCTCATTTTAATAGAGTTTTCTTCAAAAGTTTTCTGAACAGGGGACAATGGACCCCTTCATGTCAATCAATAGGATTGTATGAATATTTTATACTCACCCAAACTCATACTAATAGTCAGCGAAGCAGTCTGATAGTTATAAAAATTATTTCAGGAAAATTAAGAAAATTAAGAAACCTGTTTTTCATAGAAAATAATTATTTGGCATACAATATTTGAATGTCCACTTAGTTTCTTTTCACCAATAGAGAATGATGAATAATTCCCCCCAGTTGTCTATTCATAGTCTTTCCCAGAAAACATCTATGCCTCAGCTCAGTATCTCAGCTCGAGTCTGTGCCAGGGACATGAACTTGGGCAAGTTATGTCACTTCTCTAAACCTGGGTTTCTTTTTCTTTCTTTTTTTCTTTTTTTTAATAATATTTTTTATTATGTTATGTTAGTCACCGTAGAGTATATCCTTAGTTTTTGATGTAGTGTTCCATGATTCATTATTTGCGTATAACACCCAGGGCACCATGCAATATGTGTCCACCTTAATACCCATCTTTTTTTTTTTTTTTTAAGATTTTATTTATTTGTTTGAAAGAGAGAGACAGCAAGAGAGGGAACACAAGCAGGGGGGAGTTGAAGAGGGAAAAGCAGGCTCCTCGCTGAGCAGGGAGCCTGACATGGGCTCGATCCCAGGATGCTGGGATCATGACCTGAGCCGAAGCGAGACACTTAATGACTGAGCCACCCAAGCGCCCCAAAAACCTGGGTTTCTTCCTTCAAAAGATGAGGGGGTGACACCTCCTTTTCAGAGTTTTTCTAACTGTGAAGTATCATGGAATATCTTACCTTCACATCTAACATGTGTTCAATGAGTCTTAGCTGGATCTGAAACTTCTGATGGCAAACCGTAAAGGTGGGGTTTTCTGCTCATTTAGAATTTGCCTCTGAGCCCATCATTCTGGAATGAGTTCATGCGTAGCATCCCCGGTGCAAGGACTCCATGCAGAGTGTTTCATTCACATTAGTGAGAAGTCACAAAGCGGTGATTGGTTTGCTATGATGACACCCATGCAAGCACACATGCGCACCACATGTGACCCAAATATTTTTTTTAGCTCCTTCCATGCGCAAAGTCCTACAGGCAATAAAAAGATAAATTAACTAGGCATCCTGTTGCCCAGCACTTAAAGTCATGGAGGGGAGATAAGAGACATAAATCACTGAAAGGTAAGGCTGAAATAGAGAGAAATAGCTACAATAAAGAGGAATAGCTACAATTCTACAATTTCCTACGTTCCTACCATGGCCAAAGAAAAAGGAATCTTCCCTGGCCCTTGAAGAGTCTCAGAAGTACCGAGGAAGATGTCGAAGTATCAGAAAAGATACTTAAGTACTGGGGAGTGTGCTGAAGGACTGGGGAAGGTGTTGAAGTGCTAGGTTGTGTGCTGAAGGACCGGAGGGTATGCCGAAGGACTGGGAGTATGTGGAAGTACCAGAAAGGATGCCAAAATACTGGGTGGTGTGCTGACGTGCTGGGGAGGACACTGAAACACTACGACGTGTGCCGAAGTACTAGGGAGGATACTGAAATACTGGAGAGTGTGCTGAAATACTGGGAAGGGTACTGAAGTACTGGGGGTACGCTGAAGTACTGGGAAGAAAACGAAAATCCTGGGGATGATACCAAAATACTAGGGAGTGTGCTGAAGTCCTGGGGGTGATGCTCCCTCTTTCCATTCTGTCTCCCCACTTCCCTAAAAGACAAAAAGTGTCTTATCCACTGGACCAAGTTACCATTGGCTGCCTCAGAAAATCAGACAAAGGCTACTATGCAGGTCTTCTTTGCCTTGTGGGTCTGTGAGGAAGAGGGTACCTTCTCTTCCCTGCCACGTAAACCCTCATGGCTCAGGGCTCAGGGTCTGCCTCCAACTTTGCCTCTTCCTCTCTTTGGGGTTCTGCTTCTGTCTGAGACTTTCGACTTAGCCAGGAAAATCAAACGAATGATTCTGGGGTTCGACAGTGTCTGCCGTGTGTATTCTGATGTCATCAGCCCTTGGAAGGTGACCCTGAGGACTGCTGAGTGGGCCAGTAGCTGCCAACACTTTCAATGTGTTGAGGTTTACGGAGCACCAGGAACTGGGCTGTTTCTACTCAGGGGTGCTCAGCACAGCCCTCTGAAGTGACTAGTAAGAATTCTCATTGCCCAGCGCGTTTCTCTGAGTTCGCAGGGTCAAAGTACAGAGCAGAAAGGTGCAATGGCAGTGATTAATGAAGTAAGATTCATCAATGAACGGGCAGAGATGCCAGCAAGGAGAGGGGGTGCAAGAAGGGATGAGAAAAAGTGGAAACTCTGAACTTCTATCCTTGTAAAACGTCTCTACAGAATAAGGTCCTTGCTGCCCAACTCTGGGCTTGTCTGAAGACCTGTGACTACATTTTCCAGGTGGAGTGCAATTCCGTTAAATACTTAAGCATTTTCTGAGCACCTACAGCATTTTAAACAAAGCTCTCCATGTGGGAGATGCAGACAGTAGTGGAAAGAACCCTCGCACGGTCTTTGGAAAGAACATCGTAGAGCCAGAGAGTTTGAGTTTGATTCACAGCTTTGCAATCTACAGCTGTATCACCTTGAGAAGGTTCACTTATGTTTCTGAATCTTAGTTTCATCTGTTCAATGAAGCAGCAATGTATTCTGCGGTGTGGTCAATTACAACAGTGTGCACCAGAAAATTAGCACGTGGTCAATACATGGTAGCTAGGAAGATAATAAGCTCCTGGAGCAGAGTGGGTGCCCAACCCTCTCCCTCCATCTCTTGGGATGCTTGGGAAAAATCAGAATTGATGGGTTTGCAGTTTGGCATTGACTATGTAAAATAAATATAGGAACGGAGATCAGGTAATAAAAACTCAGTTTTGAATAACTCTCTATAGTTCACTGAACAATTCCACACCTGTTATCTTGATCCCCAGCACAATTTTATGAGATCAGGAGATAGAATATAGCATATTTTTTAATTGTTATTTTCAGGGGCTCAGAGAGCAGAAGGGCATTTCCCAGGATCACCATTTTAAAGGGGCAGAGCCAGGGGCTAAATTAATTCCATGATTTTTACCCAAAAGGCCAATCCATGCAAGCCAAGTGGATGTTCCGGATACACCTGTCCTACCGTTCCGTGTTTAGATAGCCTAATGCCAAGTACTTGGAGAACAGCGTGGAGAGCGGTCTCTAAAGAATTGGGCTTGTCGGACACACTGCATCTTCCTTAGCTGACTTTGTAGAATCAATCACTTACTCTATGCCTGAGGTCTGGGCAGGCAACAGGAGACGGTGTGGCTGACAACATTAGCTCTTGACATGAGCAATAAGAGACCTTCCCAGAGCCCCAGGGACATGCCTCCCAGCCAGCTGGGTGGCCCCCGCCAGTGGCCTGAGAATAGCAGACTTCTCATCCCACAGAGGCTGTGAGAGCGTGGCCCTGCTAGCTCATGCTTCATTAACCGCACTTCTATTTTTGAATTCTGTCTTGTTTCCATTTGACTTCAGAATGGAATCTCACCCTGGGGTCAGAGGCACTTGTGTCAGAAACCCACATGTCTTACTGTAGTGAGCATTTCTTTCGGGGCCTCTTGGCCAACATGTGCTCATCTGGGTTTCCTAATGGAAGAGGGGATGATAATGCGGTGGTTTTTCTAAACCTTGTTGGGCCATCATGTTGTATTTCCTTCCTTCCTTCTTTCCTTCCTCCCTCCCTTCCTTCCTTCCTTCCTTCCTTCCTTCCTTCCTTCCTTCCTTCCTTCCTCCCTTCCTTCCTTCTTTTCATGTTTTTTTTTGGGGGGGGCGGTCTTTATTTAGTGAATGTTAACTCTATCCCTTGCACCCCCCAGGTGCTGGAGTAAAAAGGTAAGGGGAACTTACCCTTTTGAATTCCCAACAGTTTGTGAAGGAAGACAGGTACCTCAAAAGCAGTTATCGCCCAGTGTAAGCCTGATGCAAGAGGTGCCCAGCATGTTACAGAGATACTCAGAAAAAGGGAAGCCTGCACTCTCACCAGGGAGAGCAGGAGCAATGGAGGACAGCGAGGCCTCCTGTCCAGATGGTGCGGGTGCAGGTAGGATGACTGGGAAGGAAAAGCAGGGGGAGGTGGAGAGCACACAGGGGACCCTGTGCCCCAGGTTGAAGACCTGAGGCGTTAGCTCATTGGTGGTGGTTTTAGGGGAAAAGGAGTGCCATCGGGCATGGGTTAGTGGAAAGTGATTTTGATGTCAGTGTGGACAGAGGATCGGCATGGGGATTAGCTAGGAGAGGGGGCTCCTACTGACACTGGGATGATGAGTTGATGAGGGTAATGTGAGTTGATGAGGATGGGTGGACCAGAGCAGGGTGATTTCCCTTAGAGTACTTGGACCCTGGAAAGGCTACCTCATTTTCCATGCCCTTAGGCATACTTCAAAAGAAATACAATATTAAAATGAAATGGAAAACATACATGATGAAAATAAAATGGGTCTCTAGATTTTTCTTGAAATAGTTCCATACAACTCTATTGAAGCCAAAGTTTTCTCCTGTTTGAGTCCTGCTTGTAGTTTCCTAGGCATGGGCGGGGGGGGGGGGGGGGGTTGGCAGGTCCATGCAGGGGACTCACAGGGGACAAATCCCAGTGTCATAGCCTGCTCTTGACATCCACGGCCTGGCCTCCAGGGACGTCTGAGGCTTGGAGGCTGTTGGAGGCTCATGGTGGGGCTGCTGTGTGAGGCTGGCGTGCCAGCACCACCAGGAGCATGTGTGACCTGGGTGCAGGAGCATGGCCACACGTGAGTGAGCAGGGCCAGCTCAGGTCATGGAGCGTCACCAGCTCCTGTCACTACCCTGGCTTCTAGCTCACTCCTCCCTCTTGAGATAATTCCTTTTGCTTCACAGAATTTGAGAAAACCAGGGTGGCAGCGGTAAGTTGGGGAGGGTGGCTAGAGAGGGTGTGGTGGGTGGAAAGGGGCAGGAGAACAAGAGAGCCTGCACTCCCCTCCAAGGGGACGCGTGTGGGAGTCACGGTAAGTCAAGGGGCAAGTGCTCATCCTTTGCAATTGTCTACGCATGTCCCCTGACAGGGAGAACGGGGCTGGGACCTGGAAGTCCAGCTTCTCTAAGTGCTGCCCTGCCCGAGTTTCTGGCTCTCGTTAGACTATTTGCGATAAAGGAAACACCATCCCCTGTTAGACTCCCCATCTCCTCCCAGAACTTCGCTTGGAGAACAGAATGAACCAGTGCAAGGCCCCGAAGCCCAAAGGTTTCCCTCCACCACCCTTTCCATCCCCGGGCGGCGACCGTGGCAGAGGCGGCCCTGGTGGCACCTGGGGAAGAAGAGGCGACCTCACGGACCACGGTGGTCCCAGGCGGGGCTGGGGGGATGTTCAGAGGTGGCTGCGGTGGAGACAGAGGGGGGCTTCCGTGGGGGCCGGGGCATGGACCAAGGCGGCTTTGGTGGAAGAAGATGGGGCGGCCCTGGTGGGCCCCCTGGACCTTTGATGGAACAGATGGGAAGAAGAAGAAGCGGTGTGGAGAACCTGGAAAAATGGATAAAGGCGAGCACCATCAGGAATGCAGACACCGGGGGCGCCTGGGTAGCGCAGTCGTTAGGCGGCTGCCTTAGGCTCAGGGCGTGATCTGGGCGTTTCGGGATCAAGCCCCACATCGGGCTCCTCCGCTGGGAGCCTGCTTCTTCCTCTCCCCCTCTCCCTGCTTGTGTTCCCTCTCGCCGGCTGTCTCTCTGTCACATAAATAAATAAAAAATCTTTAAAAAAAAAAAAAAAAGGAATGCAGACACCGGCCCTACTAGACGCTGAGACCCCGCAGGGCTGCACTGACTACCAGATTTATTCTTTAAACGAGAAAATGTTTTAAAATTATAATTCTATATTTATAATGTTGGCCACAACAGTATGATTATTTCTTGTCTGTACTTTAGTATTTTTCACCATTTGTGAAGAAAACATTAAAATCAGTTAAACGGTAAAATAATAATAATAATAATAACAACAATTTTTTTTTAAAAGCAGCGAAGAGCCTTTTTTACTTTCCCTGCCCTGGAGATGAAGGACCCCGAGGTGGTGGAGTTGCTGGTTAGGTCTGCATCTCTCACAGCATTCAACCTGCAAGGAGAACGAAATGGGCATTTGTTATGTTAAAGCCGCTGAGGTTTCCAGCTTGTTCTTGCTCCTGAGGTTGTCAGGAGACCACAAGCTCTCTTAGCACCATTAATGCAATAGGTCAAAATAAGTGCTTTATCAATGATGGCTTGAGTCCTAAAATTAGAATATCAATCGCCATCAGTTGTCCTCCACAAATGAGTAAGCAGCTATGACTTAGTTTTACAGGCTGACAAGGGCTGTGTGAGCGAGAAGCCCTCCTTTCATGAACGCAGCTGCTGAAGGCTAGTGCGCGGTCTATTTTAATACCCACAACTCCGGATGATGCCATCTCCCTGTGCAGGTGAGGGCCCGAGCTTCAAAGAGCTCGAGTCGGTGCAACCGGCTAAGTGGCAGGGTCCAGCTCCCCAGCGCCTCCTTCAATGGGAAGTCCACACTGATCTCCAGCCCGTCTGCCTCAGAAGAGGACGCTTCCACGGCACTGTCATTGCTTTGGGTCATCCCAAGGGTCAGCTTTGTGCTCAGGAAGGGAAGCTCACACATGAAGCGAGTTTCCAGATCAAAATGTCCCCATGGTGTAGCAGGTTTTGATGGCTGAGCTTTTCCTGTGAAAGCCGCGTGGCCCACAGGGCCTGCTGCCCCCCCTCCCCGGGGAGAGTCCCAAGTTCTCAGCAGAAGTTCTCAAGTAAGTGCAGCAGCAGTTGTCCCTGGGCTGTTGTCTGGGGCCTCCAGGAGGGCACTGGGAGCATGTGGCTCAGCAAAGGCACCGCACCTGGGAATCAACGGATGGGGACAGGTGGGGAAAATGTGCGGGCAGCCCCAACCCGACCTGCAAGTGTTCTACGCATGGAAACCTCTGCCCCCTGATTGAGCCTGCCTTGATGTTACCTGGAGCAGCCCCTAGGGGTTCCTGGCATGGTTTTCTGCATGGGTCCACACGGCATTGGTTTGAAATGATAAATGATCAATGAACAAATATTTGTCAGGTGATCGCCCTGACCCAGGCTCTAGGCTAGGACCTGAGTTAGAATCCTGAACCCTTCTTCAAAATAAGACAGATATGTTCCTGCCCCTGATGAAGCTTTCAGGCTCAGAGAAAACAGGCCCAAAACTAATCATTACCCCAAATATGAATGTCATAAGGTTCAGAGAGTCAGAGTTGAGTAGTTTAGAACTACAGTTTCTGAGTCTTCCTCAGACCCCAGTCTCAGCTCCCATCAGCGGCGTTGCCCCAATGCTCTAAACCTCAGCTGGCTTTGTATGAAAGACAGAGATAACACAACCACTTCCTTTGTACTGCTGCTGTGAGGAGCACGTTGATGACTGATGGCCACTGCCCCGAAGGGCTACTACATAGGACCCTCAGGACACGTTAGCTAGTCATCATGTTGCTACGATGACCAAGATGCTTGGGGAACTACACTAGTCTATATGAGTTCTCCCAGCCGGTGAAGGCAGGAAAGTCTTCCGAGAAATGACATTGAAAGTAAGATCTGGAGAAAGGCTGGGGAGTAGCCAGGTGGAAAGTTCTAGAAACGTCTCCCAGAGCACTCCAGGTAGAAGGACTGGCATGAACAACCACCTCAGGCATCAGAACATTGGTACAAATGAAAGTATGTCATTGTGGCCAAAGCCTGAAGGCTCTGTAGAGAGTACATGGGGAGGTCAGTAGGCGCAAGAGTGTGGAAGGAATGTGAAGCTCAGTTAGGATAAGTCAGAACGTATCCTAAGTACAAGGCGAGTGCTTAAAAGGCTGGACACTTGCTTTCCCTGGTTGGGACCTGATATTGGAGGCTGCTTACTCCTGATTTGAAGAGTTCTGTCTCTCATGCGCTCCCTTAATAAATAGTGTCAGTATATCTCCAAAACACATCCCGACATCCTACCAAGTTCCGTTTCTCTATGACCATGAACCTATCACAAGTCCTGTCTGCTCTTCTTTGGATTTCCCACTTTCCCTCCTACCACCCTGGACCCCCAGCAGCTTAATACCCTACACTCAGCAACCACAGTAATCTCCTAAAATGTAATCAGATTATGTCATCCCCTGCTTAAAACTGTTAATCATTTTCCCTTTTGCTTGGGGAAAAAACCTCTGAAATCCTTACCATGCTCTACCCAGTCCTACATAAACTAGAGTCTCCTTTTTAAATCATTCCAGCTTCAATTCGAAAACCTGCTTCTCAGAAAACTTTTTCTGACAATTCTAGGTAAAACATCTCTGTATCTTCCCTCCCCCACCAAAAACAATTAACAACAACAACAACAATCATAGTATCATTGCTCTTTATGCATAATTCCTGTTATAATTTTAAGAGATTTTATTAGTACCGAACATATCTCCTGTATTCATTTGTCCATGTGCTTCTGTTTGTTTTCCCTCTCTAGAAGATAAATTCTCTTGGGCAGGCATTTTGTTTGTCTAATCTGCCACTGTGTCCTCAGCACATGGAAGAATTGATGATGCACATTAGAGAGGAAATTTTGGTTTGGATGCCAGCTGAGTATTTCTTTCAATTCTATCAGTCAACATTTATGTTCCCAAGTCAATTTGTTCACCTTTACACTAGATTTTAATCCCTATGTACCACAAGATTGCTAGACAATGAAGCTGTGATCATTCCACATCCCACACCTTTAGATCTGAATTCATCTAATTATTACCACTGCTACTAATCATAACCACCATCGCCATCCCCATCATCATCACCATCATCACCATCATCATCATCACCATCACCACCATCACCACCATCACCATCCCCATCATCATCACCATCCCCATCATCATCACCATCACCATCCCCATCATCATCACCATCCCCATCATCATCACCATCACCATCCCCATCATCATCACCATCCCCATCATCATCACCATCCCCATCATCATCACCATCACCATCCCCATCATCATCACCATCACCATCCCCATCATCATCACCATCCCCATCATCATCACCATCCCCATCATCATCACCATCACCATCCCCATCATCATCACCATCACCATCCCCATCATCATCACCATCCCCATCATCATCACCATCCCCATCATCATCACCATCACCATCCCCATCATCATCACCATCCCCATCATCATCACCATCCCCATCATCATCACCATCCCCATCATCATCACCATCACCATCCCCATCATCATCACCATCACCATCCCCATCATCATCACCATCCCCATCATCATCACCATCCCCATCATCATCCCCATCATCATCACCATCATCACCATCATCATCATCACCATCACCATCATCACCACCATCACCATCCCCATCATCATCACTATTCCCATCATCATCACCATCACCATCCCCATCATCATCACCATTTCCATCATCATCACCATCACCATCATCATCACCATCCCCATCATCATCAATCTTCATCAGCACAATCAGCGATACCATCTTAAACTAATTGTTGCCTCTATCAAACACATTTCAGGTCCAGACACTCTGCTACTTTTTTATTTAATCCTTACAATGAGAGTAAGTTGACACCATTTTCTTTATTATCAGATGGAGATGGGGGCTAAGGGCACAGAAAGCTCAAATGACTTGTTCAAAATCACATGGCTAAGATGTGGGGGAGTGCGTTGCAATCCTAGGTCTGCTTGAGCCCAAATGCGGTGCTTTCCACAAGGCAATCCTGCCCCCCCCATTTTATTCCAGATCCTCCCATCTCATGAGTATTGCGTGGGTCTCTAGGACTCCAGCTTATCACCACACTTTGGATTTTTTTTTTAACTCATCTCATCCCACTCTTCCCTTCTGCAAAGACTATGCCTTGGAATTGACTTGATTCCTGTGCTGTTAGCCACCCTGGACAGTGTCCTCATGCCTCTTATTATGAAGCCCTAAAACCATGTTCATTCCAGTTCTCATCCCAAGTGGGGACACATGAGAATATATTTGTATCACTGGATTGGTGAGATGAAGTGATTAAGAAAAACTCACTGAAGGACTCTCAGTGTCCACATGTGGTCTTTTGTTATCCACACTAAGTGCTTACTGTCTTAATTTTAATGCAAAAGATTGAGCCCAGATAATCCAATGTCTTGATGTGCACATCCCTCAACAGCCAGCGACTGGCAGGACTCTGTTTGCCAATTCCCTTGCAAAGATTCTTCAATAGAAATTAAGAGATCTTCTTGAAATGAGTGTGATGGGATGGAGCTTTGAGCTCACATCATGTTATCCACATCAGAGCCCAGCACATTAAGCCATGCTTCTGGAATTACACAAGACGCTGAAGACTGCAGATTTGAGTTTAATCTTTGACATCTGAAGGAAAAAAAAATAATCAGGAAACACGTCTCACATTTTCTCTCCCTTGTCAGACAAATTGGTATTCTGTTGATCTTATTTTTGAAATATCTTGCAATTCAAGCTATTAGAGAGAGAAAACACTTATTTGTCATCACTTTCCTGAGATGCTTAGATGTGCACTGTCAAGGATGATTTTTCAGACATAATCCAGCCACGTGAGGATTGCTATTTGTGTTAATTAGTATGTGACAGCTCAGATCTCTCCAGAGGGCCTCCTAATTCTGGTGGCTTATTCAAAGCAGAAAGCAATGAATCTGCTGCATGGTAGGGGGGATACAGGCCCAACATTTCCTCTGTTGGACCTCCTGTCCTAAGTGGTTTCATGTTCATCTCAGATATGGCCAAATGTGTTAGCATCTGGTCAGGCTCCTTTCTTAAGGCCCATACAGGCTGCTGCTTATTTGTAATTTTGAAATCCAAAATTCTGGGAACTGGAAGTTTTTTCTACATATTTGGCAGTAATATGTTACCTGACTCGACATGAGGCTCTTTATTGTCTTTATGTATCCCATTAGTGTGAATGGCTTTGTGGTTCACTGCAGAAATAGTCATTTATTTGTTGTGCCTGTCCCCACTGAAGACACAGCATTTCTAGAAAGGAAGGGAGGGAGGAAGGGAGAAAGAGAGAGAGAGAGAAAGAGAAAGAGAGAAAGAAAGAGTAAAAAGAAAGAGAAAAAGAAAGAAAGAAAGAAAAGAAAGAAAGAAAGAAAGAAAGAAAGAAAGAAAGAAAGAAAGAAAGAAAGAAAGAAAGAAAGAAAGGAAAAGAGAAAGAGAGGAAGAAAGAGAGGAAGGAAGGAAGGAAGAAAGGAAGGAGGAAGGAAAGAAGGAAGGAAGGAAGAGGGAGGAAGGGGGAGGTTGAGGAAGGGGGAGGGATGGGAGACTTTTCAGGCCTTAAGGCTTCCAGATATGTGATTGGAAAATTGAGTCCACACTGATGACACTGCATGGATGTGTATGTAGTTATCATCAGTATTGACCCTGAGTTCAATGGGTAGATGGATAAAGAATTGCCAAGCCAAAAAAACCCAACTAAAAAACCCAACTTTGCCTTTGCTCCCTATGAATCCTCTCCTCCCCTTCTGTGTTGAAGACACAGAAGACCTCCTCTGGTCTCTGTCACAAAATGATCTCACCATACACCAAATCCCAAATTCACTCCTCTATGATGCCTTCCCAGATATAATATATATATAATATATAATATAATTTCCCAGATATAATAATCTACTCTGTTCTCCAGGAGAGCAACGTAGCTACCTTTATCACATTTAAACTTGGAATTATAATTAATTGCATGTCTCCCCTACTCGACTATAGAGCTTACTCATTCATTCATTCATTTATTCATGCAATTATTCAAGTTTTAATGCCAGGCTTTATGCTAAGTACTTCTATATATTTTTAAATAATCATTGCAGAAACCTTTAACATAATTATTAATGCCTCCATTTTTTTTTCTGGAAGAAAAACTAAAAACAAACTCAGGAAGTTTAGACAACGGTTTAAGGACATACAGCTAGTGGGTTGTAGAGTTAGGATTTGAACGTAGATCTTTGTAACCCAATGTCATGTTTGGTGGCTATTCCACAGTGTTTGGGGGACATATCGCCTTATTTGCTTTGTTTTGGTCACACTACAGCACACTACTGAAGTGGTTTTAAATAGGCAGTTAGATATATTGTTCATTTTTCCCCCATTACATGACTCAGAGCACCTCCTGACTCTGCCTGATAGAGTTAAGGAATTATGCCTTGGCCTTAGATTTTGACCTACTGTTTCCTCCACAGAACTTACTTGTGGAAGTTTCCTTTTCTATGCATGCTCCAATAGAAAAGATGGTGTCTAAAATCCCTGCCACTTAAACACAAGAGAACATCATATTTTTAGTTCAAGAGCTCTCTTCACAACTGGCTGCTATAGCAATCAGCTGAAAGTAGGGCCCCAGACCTGCAGGGCCCGCAGGTGGCATCTGCCCCAGCACTCCCACCTCCGATGCGAATCCATGGTCTGCCCTCCAGGGGCAGTCAAGAAAGAGAATCTGAAGCTAGGCTACGTTCCTGGAAATGACACACTCAGCTATGGCCCTTGGCTTCAGTTAATCCGACCTGATTCTTTGTGTGGTTACTTCCAAAAGTTCTCTTGAATTTTTTCTTTTTTTTTTTTTTGCTCAGCATCGTATAATGGACTTATCCTGGTTGATATGTGTAGTAGTGATTTAACTCTGCTTCACTGCATAGCATTCCAACGTAAACGTATACCATGATTCCTTCTTTCATTTTATGGTCAGTGTGCATCAGGTTGTTCCTAATATTCTCCCATTCCTTCATCCACCTCTCTATTTATTTATTCAACAAATATTTGTTGAGGGCCTAACTGTGCCAAACACTGTTCTAGGAACTTTGGAAACAGCAGCCAACAAAGGGAGTATTGGCCGCATGGAGCTTACATTCTAGAGTAAACAAGTAAGCAAAAATAAACATGGATACAGAGTACGTCAGGTGTGGAGAAAAATTAAGCAGAGGATAAGAATTAATGGGCACGGGAGGTGATGAGCACTGGGTGTCATATGCAACTGAGGAGTTACTGAGCTCTACCTCGGAAACTAATGATGACTAATTGAATTTAAATTTTTAAAAAAGGATTATTGGGGTTGAAGAATGTAGATATTTTATATAGCGTTGTCAGGGAAATCTTCATCGATACGGTGACCCTTTGTGTGGAGACCGAAATCAGGTGCTCTCGGGAGAAAAGGATTCCAAGCAGAACGCAAAGGCCTTAAGTAAGTAGGGTTTGGGAATATTCGAGGTGTGGGCAGTGCACCATGACGCCTGCCTGAGCGTGACTGAGGGAGAGGGAGCAACTGAGATGAGAAAAAAGGGTTACCAGGAAGCTACTCAGGTAAGACCCTGAGAGCCAAGAGAAAGATCTTTGCTTCTGTTCTAACTGGGACGGGAAGTCCTTGGGGAGGTGTGATCAGTGGCATGATCTGAATTACTATTTAACGGAATCCGTCTGGCTGCTGTATTGAATGTGGACATTCTAAGAGCCAGGGATGAATCAAGGAGCCTGGCTGGGAGCTGATTGTGAAAATCAAGTTCAGGGATGATGGTGACTTGTGCAGTGAGAAGGAATCTAATTATATAAACATAGTAGTAGACTGACGTCGTAGGGGGTTTGATGTTTCCTACCTCCCTGTGCCTGTGCTGACGCTGACTTTGGGCTTGACAGATGACTTATTTTGGCCAATAGGACGGTAGCAAATTGAAGGAAACAGGAGATTGAAAAACTGCCTATGTACTTCTGCTTGCTTGTCACCATGATATCAGGATGCCTGGACCAGCCTGCCCGAGGGATGTGAGAGGCGTGGAGAAGCGTTGAGTCCTCAAGCCAAAGCAATCAACGCCAGCTACCAGCTGACCACAATCACACGAGACAGCAGAAAGCCAAGACAGGTCCAAAGACTTGGAACTGCTCCGCTGACCTGTAGGCCGGTGAAAAATAGTAAAATATTATTGCTTTAGGTTTTGAAGTAGTTTGTTATGCAGAATTAGCTCCCTGATGTTCATAAGATGAAGCAGACCAGGTAAGTCCATGTGGTGGCGCGAATTCTTTTCTATTTACTTCCAGGTATTCCTAGAAACAGGAAATAAGGTCAATGAGTTGAATCATCGTACCCAAAGGTAAGAAAGCCAGGGTGTACATCCAGCACTTCCGCCCATCACGGGTTGTGGCTTGTTCCCAGGGGAGTTGCTCCATGGCATTCTGCTGCCTCTGCCCTGCTTGCAGCGGGGGTAAGGGGGTGCGGGAATCATGCTCTGGCTGGCAAGGCCTCCGCTAAAGAATCCCAGGTACTTGCAGAAGAAAGGGCAGCAGGGTAAGGAAATGGTGAGGGGACCAGATAGCTCACAGCTGCTGTCATGAATAAATGAGGAGGCACTGGAATTTAAGATAGCAGGATGGAAGGGACAGCCACGGTTGCATTATGCATATTATTACCAAACCACACATAATAATAATAAAAAACCAATATGTAGGTGGGAGAAAGAACCATTATTGAACTGGAGAACATGACAACTTATAGGTTCAAGTGATCGACTCTCTTCCCTGAATCTTTATTTTTTTTTAAGATTTTATTTATTTATTTATTTGAGAGAGAGGGAAAAAGAGAGAGAGAGAGCACAAGCGAGGTGAGGGGCAGAGAGAGAATCAGACTTTCACTGAGCAGGAAGCCCAATGAGAGCCTGGATCCCAGGACTCTGGGATCGTTACCTGAGCCAAAGGTGCCCCTCCCTGATGCTTTAAAAAAAAAAAAAAAGCAAACACAAAAACACAAACCAATCTGTAGTGCCATGCTTTTTTGCAGTGAGGGAACAAGGCCAAAGGACCTCTCTAGTTTCCTGTATGAAGAGCTTCCGAAATGTCGAAGAAGCGAAACCAGATTTGCTTCGTATAGGTAAAGAAGTACTAAAGATCTATAAATCAAAGTCGCTCAGTTTTTTGTTCATTATGCTTGCCTTTAATATGTTGTTTTTCATTGCAAGTTTCTTCTGTGTGGTTTTTAATCACGGTTCAGTAGCCCCGCTGTCAATGTCAGTCAAGCTCCCCTTCTTTCAGACCACATGCCCAGTCACTCCTGAGCTGGGATGTTTGCAGAGTCACCTTCCTGGACTCAGAAGTCCCCCATGAGGATTATCCACATTCTATTTTCCAGTAAGACAAAGTGCTTTTCCCTCTTTTCTACTTTTTCTATTTTTATTTTGCTGTTTTAACTCTCGTCAAAAACCGCATGAATAAAATGCAGCATCTTCCCCGTTTCTCCGTGCACAGCCCAGGTCAGCAGTGCTAAGTACCTTCACGGTGCTGTGCGACCGTCACCACCCTCCTCTGCAGAAACTGTTCATCTTGCAAAACTGAAACTCTGTATCTTCAATAATTACACCACATTTCCCCTCCCTCCAGACCGCGCTGGCAACCGCCACTCTCCTTTTCGTCTCCATGAATTCGATGACTCTAGATACGTCATGTAAGGAGCATCGTTACTGTGCAGTATTTGCTTTTTGTGACTGCCTTGTCTCACTTCACATAACGTCCTCAAGGTTCACCCACCTGCTAGCAGGCGTCAGAATCGCCTCCTTTTTAAAGGCTGAATAGCATTCCATTGTAGCGATAGACCACATTTTGTGCATTGGTTCACCTGTCAGTGGGACCCTGACTTGCCTCCACCTTCTGGCCACTGTGGATAATGCTGCTGTGAACAGGCATACAGGCCTTCATTATTTCCCACGGGAGACAGAGTCTTAGCGATATGGATTTAATTTACTTGCTGGTTCAAAGGACTACGGGTGGCAGGACTTGGGCTCTGATCCAGGTTGCCTAATTTGAAAGGTCAAGCAGTATGATTTTACTGCATTCTTCCTACGGCCAGGCCCTCTGAGAGCCACTGGACATAGAGACGTGAATAAGACACACACAGCCCTTGTCCTCCTCGTGTTCTCATTCTGCTGAGGGAGAGACAATAAGGTGGTGAGCAAAGTTATAGAGTATGATGTATTCTATGAAGAAAAGATGACAAGATTCTGGTGAGCAGGGGCCTCTCCAGGGCTTGGTCATGAGCAGAGGCCCAAAAGATAAGAGGGAGCCAGGCCGGAGAGAAGGCAGAGAAAGAGCCGTCCAGGACGAAGGGGCAGAAGGAATGCCTCTGGGCTGCAGCGGGCTTGGCCTGCTGAGAAGCCCACGTGTGAGATGTGTGTCTGGAGTCAACTGAGCAAGAGTAAGAGTGTATGATCTGAGGATGAAGAGGCAGGCAGGTGCTAAGTTGTGCTGGGACTGCACCGAGGATTTTATTCTAGGAGCACCAGGAAGCATTCGAGGGATGTGAGCATCGGGGTGCTATAACCTGGTTAAGGTTACTCCTCCACTCTACTATGCTCTTTCAATAATAATTCCCATCACTAGCTTTGACTATGTGCTTACTATACGTCAGATATCGGGTTAAGCGTATAGTAACTTATCCTTATAACACTTCTAAGAATCTACTATTGTCTGAGACACAGAGAGGTTAGCAATTTGCCCAAAGTCACACAGCTTATAAGTAGTAGAGATAAAATCCAAACCTTTGAAATTTGATTTCAGTGACTATCCTCTTAGTGAAGACCAAGTCAATGAAATATTTTGATACAAATCTGTTTGGATTTAGTTTTCCGTTTGTTTATTCTCCAAAGGCCGAGTGCACAGGGCTTTCTAGACAGTAAGGACTCAATGCCATCTTACAATGGTAACTCCATTTGGCTATTATTGTGTTCAATCCTCTCTGCAGCCCGTTGAAGTAACAGCCGTGAAACAAACATCACAGGGCTAGATGTCAGTGGGCAGAGGGACGCCTCCTTCCACACCTGACACTTCCCTCCAGGTGCAGGCAGGCACTCGGGTATCACACCACTGAGTTCTCTTCCCCGTGTGTCCTTCCCTGCTGTTCTGGGGAAGTCTAGAGGAATATTATTGGCACGCACACAAAGAGAACCTGGAGCCTGCCTGGCTTGTGCATTTTCTCTGCTCTCCTTGGGAGCTGGCTGCTGACAGATAGCTGGAGGCCTCGAAGCCCCTTGGACCTGCAGAAAACTTGGCAACAGAGTGCGGGAATGCTGCCCGCTCCGGGAGTCTGGTGACCAGGGAGTGAGCCTGGCTTATTCCCAGAATCTGGGTTAGAAGCCTAAGTGTCTAGTTCTGTAAGCTGAGTCCTGCAGCCTCCCTCTGCAGATGGTAAGGGGGATATTTCGACACTCCAGTCCCCATCTAGATTTGTTTTTCTCATTCCTCAGCTGGTTTAGAACTCAGACAGAAAAGAGAGGCCTGGCATTTACTGCCTTCTCCCAACACTAGACAAGCACTACACTGGAGGTATAATTGTGACTCCATAACTTTCCGGCCACTTCTATTCTTCAGGGAGGTCCAGGGACCCCCGTGGAGTCACGCAACTCATCAGTGACATTGGAGATTTGAGCTCATATCTGTCCCCTGTGCCCCAGGGGTTTATGAACCAATGAGTTAGCAGAAACACGGAGAGCGCCTGGTGTAGGAGAGCCCCACTGGTGCCAACCACAACCGTGCACATCTCGGGAGGGTTTCTCAGACACGGAGCCCTCCCCGCTAAATTCCAAGAGTTTTCAGCAAGGCAGTGGCCCCTCCAGCTATGCCTCCAATAAGCCGGGTGCCTGGCTCTGGAAAGACAGCTCCTCTGGTGACTCTAGTCAAGAGTTAGGATAGCTTCAGGCACCGCTAGCCATGTGCCGAATCTGCTGTCAATAATTCAAGTAGCCGGAGAAGCTGAGTGTCTGCTGTTTTGCAAAAACACCGCTCCTTCTTCTGCTCCCAGGGCTTCAGCCCTCCGTGGTCTTGTTGGGGCAACTGCTTCCTTGTCAGGTGGGAGGCAGACACACCGAACCAGGAATGGTATTTTCTCTCCTGCAAGAAATAAGGAACAATAAACACCCCCAAGTGTGGATGACATCAGATCACACTGTAACACCCAAAGGTCAGAAGGTGGAGCCAAATGTCAAATGCTGGGAGGAAAGGCCGCTATTGTGCTGTGCGGGTCTGTGTCTCCGCCAGGACCCGCTGTCAGACCCTTCGTTACTGGAGGAAGATCACGGCCTTAGGAAAACCTTCTTTGCCTTCATCTCTTGACACTGTTTTTCTCTTCTTCTCTTTCATAACAGAAGAAATAGGAAATGGGTCCCATGTTCTTATTAAATTGATCTTAGATATTGGTTAAAATAAATGCTTTCACCATTAATAAGAAGTAGATGTCTAAACTGTTGTCTGATTACATTTTAGAAATTTTTATTGGAAGAATAAAGTGAGGCCAGAGAATAAGGTTGTAATGATAGTCTATTTCTACAATAATTAAAATCAAACAATAACATGTACATGTGTTTGGGCCAGCATCCCACTCTCTGTCCTCAGCCTAGCTCACATCATGATACGTTACTCTGTATAACCCGCAATGACCTTGAATTCTGTAAGATAAAGGGCTGAAGTCATGGTTCACGGTGTCTTGAATCGTCTCAACTTCTTTATTGTATTTCCACTCCCATGGACAAAAATCCCAGTAGTTCATTCTTGAACAATCTTCAGAATATAACACACAAGCTTTTTTTTTTTTTTTTAAATCTGACTCAATGTGTCATTCTACACTCATCTTTCAAAATCTCTCCCTTCCCCATATGCTTCCCTATTGGACATCCTCAGAGCGAGAAAAGGGTCCGTAGCCGAGCGGTGTCTGGGATCTCAGGTGTATTTACTCACACACCCGGCCTGGAATACCTGGGGCTCCTTAGGCATCTCTCTTTCCCTCTGCCTCTCTCTGTCTCTCTCAGTCTTTGATCTCTCCATAGGATGGTTAAGCTATATGTCCATTTGGCCTTCCCTAATCTGTCCTCAGGAGTCACATGGTTTCACATCTGCCCACACTATTAGCCCAGGATACCCCGAAGCCTGTTTAAGGGACAGGACACATTTTCTGCCTCTTGATGGAAGGTGTGACAAGGAATGCCTGGCTGTGTTCCACCCGTTTACTGACCCCCTTCCATGTTCAGATGCTACATCTAACCCTGTAATGATCTTTTTTAACCCTCCTAGCGGTCTCGTTGCAGACTGTTACCCATTTTGCAGAGGAAAATTGAAGTGTAGTGGAGTTAGATAACTTCACAGAACTAGGAAGTGATTAAATCCAGGGCTCAAAGCCAGGCCCATCTCCAGATTCCAGGACCCTTCCCACCTTACCATACCTACTGCATTGTGGGTTCTCAAGCCATACCTGGTCGATGAATGAACGAATGAATGAACATTAGATTTCTAATCCCATAAGCATTCTATGCTGTTGAACACAACTTAAATATCACAAACTTCTTTCCTAGGCTCTAGACTCTGTTTTCACTCTTCCAAATATGAACCCAGATCATTGATTTATTAATTCATTCATACACGTATATCTCCAGCATGAATCTATCTTAGATTTACTATGATTCAGATACTTTTCTAGATGCTAAGGAAAAGCAGTGGACAAGCCCAGTGGTCACTACCATCACAGAGTTTACATCGTAGAAAGAAGAACAACATTTAAAGAGACAATGACCTTATGGACTAATGAATCACAGTTGTGATGAATATAATGAAGGGTCATCTCAGGGTTGTGATCTAGAATTGCTCTCCCCAAACAATGATACTGTTACTGGGAGTTTCACTATTAGAAAGACAAGATGGTGCCTCCAACTGGCCTGACTGAACCACCTTTGCTTATAATACCAGAGTCCAGTCGGCTGGGGTTGACCAGATCTCTTGGGCATAAAGGTTTGCAATGGTGCCTGTGGGTGTCTGCTCTGTGGTTGGTCGTGTCATTAACAGATTGTGATCATAGCGTGGCAGTCGATCAGTCTAATTGATCATTGGTTAAAGCACAATTGCTAAACTTTGGCACTAGTGACCTTCGGGTAGGATAATTCTTTGTTGTGAAGACCGTCCTGTGCATTGAAGGGAGTTTAGGACACCCTAGACCTCTACGTTCTATACGCCAGTAGCACCAGCCTCCGGTTGTGACAACCAAAAATGTCCCCAGCCATTGTCAAATGTCCCCTGAGGACTAAAGTGTTACCAATTGAGAACTATAGAGTTAAAAGCAAACAGACACTGAGGCAAGTCCAAGGACCTCTGCTTCCTAGTTGGGAGATCCTGGAGAAGTCACTCTGTCTCCCAAGGTTCTGTGACAGTATCTATAAAATTGGCTTATGCATAAGTGAGCTCCTCACAAGCTTTTTATAAGAACTGTCATAATTTTCACTAACATTTGTCAAGTTCTTATTACGATCTAGACACTATTTTTTTCTGGAGGTATAAATTTGTAGATGATTGATTAAACTTCAGTGTTCCTGAAGTGGAATGCTCTAATCCAAATACTCAGCGGAGCATCGTGTGCCCTCCCGTCAGTCATGGCGTGTGTCATGATAAGTTAAAAAAAAAATCATGCCCAAAGCATATTTTAAAAGCGAATGTGCGTGATTCCATCGTGTGATATTCCAGAACCGCGCCATCCAATAATGGTGTTTGCTTCGCCACATGTAGCTATTTACATTTAAGTTCATCTCGGCACTATTTTAAATTGCATATGGATTCAGTGAACCCCACAGAAATGTCATGAGGTGAGTATAATGATTTATCTCCATTTTATAGATGAGGAAACCAAGAGAGTTTAACCTTATCGTTTGTGGTCTATGAAGTGTTTTGTGGAGATGACTCTATTCTAGCCACACTGTGCACCATTATTGCTTTTCCCGAATGGCCACTGCTTGCCTCCCAGATGAACACTCAAGAGTTACAAAATAGGGACGCCTAGGTGGCTCACTCAGTCAAGTGTCTGCCTTCGGCTTAGGTCATGATCTCTGGTCCTGGGATCGAGCCCCACATAGGGCTCCCCTCTCGATGGGGAGTCTGCTTCTCCTTCTCCCTCTGTCCCTTCCCCCTCACCACTACTCGTGCTCTGTCTCTCTCTCTCAAATAAATAAAATCTTTTAAAAAAGAGTTACAAAATGGATCTTTGGACATAAAGTAAAATAACATGTTAAGAGGAAAGCTAGCAGTTACAGAATACGCTCTCTGTTCTTCGAATCATATTACGTGTTGGAAATCCAGAGGTGAACGGGGGCCAAGCCTTGCCCTTGAGGCTCTCAAAGCTCTCAGCGATCCCACTATTTGGAAGGCTCCAGTTCTCTCCACTGCACTGCAGAGGTCCTGGAGGCCATGGACGCCAACAGGATCCTCTGTCCTGAAGACTGTCCATCAGAAGGAATCCGAGACCACACGTGATCCCCCCACTACAGGATGACTGTCTGCAGTCTTCAGAAAGGTTTGGAGGAGACAGAGCCTGGAGGCAGGCACGTTCACAAAGGAGCTGTTCCCATGCACCAGGGCAGAAGGCAGGCCTTGGCTGGAGCACTGACCATGGGAATACCAAGAGGAGGATCTTATAACCTGTGTGATCTGGAAAGGCAAATGTTTTTGAGTCTCAGTTTCCCCATCCACAAAGTCATGATAATGGTACCAATTATCCAGACACCTAAACAATTAGGACCAAATCAGATAGGACATACAACACAGGACAATGGTGAATTCCTCAGTAACTTTTAGCTATTTTAACAATTACTATGAAGCAATGAGTGCAGAGTAGGTCTGAGAAACTGGTAGCTTTTTCTTGCCTACTGCTCTTTTCTAGTGCTTTCAGCCTCTTTCTTACTGCCCTGAGGATAATGTTATTGCAAACATTGACCTAATAAAGATGCACAGAAACCTCTTTTTATACACCAAAGCAATGCAAAACAATACCAAACCCAAAAAGGCAAAGCAATTCTCTTTCATGTTTTGCAAGTTCCACTGGGATTTCCTTTCCAAACGAAGATATTCTATTTCTATTCCAGGAAGTAAAGATATTGAAAATAAGAAAGTTCCCCTTAAGATTCACTATTCAGGAGCTCAGCAGTTTTTCCTTTTTATTTTCTCATTTTCCCATATATCATCTGACTTATATTCACGCTCCTGTGTTCTGCCAAGAGCATGGTGAATACATTTAAAGAGAAAAAAAAAAAAAACAGCCACTCAAACCAAAGCATCCAAACCTAATAAACATTGTTCTTTCAATTCATTCATTCAGTACATAATCATTGTCTCCCTACTAAGTGCTAGTCAAGTTTTAGGCACTATTTACATTTAAGTTCATCTCGGCACTATTTTAAATTGCATATGGATTCAGTGAACCCCACAGAAATGTCATGAGCTCCCACTTGAGTGGGGGAGAAACACAAGCAAACAGTAATACCACTTCCGCTAATACTTAAAGTTATTCATCAAATAAAGTATCCAATGGTAGGGACCGATGGGACATGGGTGCTTCCTAAGACAGGGGGAGGTCAGGAAAGGCTCTGTGCAGAGGCTGTATTTGAGTTTGATACCAGGAAGCAAAGGGAAGGAAGCTCTGGAAGACGCAGTTCAGGTGAGAGAAAGCAGGTGACACCCCTGATGTGGGAAGCAGCTGGAGGTCTCTGAAGGATAGCAATCCATCAGATCAATCAAGAATGGGCAAGAGCAACAGCGTAGGGAGTGACCCTGGAGAAGGGGCCGAGGACAGGTCACTTAGGACCTCCTAGGCCATGGGAAGAATGTCAGACTTTTATCCTAAGAGAGATGGTTGGATAATTTGAAAGGAACCATAGAAGATGTTGGGGGAGTGGATTTACATTTGAAATGATCATGCTAGCTGATGTACGGAGAAGAGGACCAACTCCGAGAGGACAAGTCACACAGTATTCTGAGTCAGGGGATGGTGGCCAGGCAAGGGTGGCCATCCAGGGATGGGCCCACTGTTGGGTTGATGGGCGTAGTATCGGGGGCTTACTGCCAGACTGGATGTGAGTTGTGAGTGAAAAGGAAAGGTAAAGGTGACTCAAAAATGGGGTAGACGGAGGTGCCATCTCCTGGGATGAGGGACATTAAAGGAAGAGCAGGCTTCAAGGTGCAAGGGAGCAACACGCAACCCAAGCTGTCTGTTTTGAACAGAACGAGAGAGGAGCCCACTAGGCATAGCGCAGAGATGGTGGCTCCACTGGGCATGTTTGCACTTGGCTCAGAGGAGATGCTGGAGTTCCAGCATCCGTGAGCTTGCTGACCACATGAGTGCTTACGAACATGAAACAGCTACACGGACCTGCCACGGCCTTCAAGGTGTTCGCAGTGAAGACAAGGCACAGAAATGTATAAGAGATGAACATCATTGAGTAAGTTTTTAAAAAGAAGTGCAAGTGGATGAGCCAAGGAAGAGGCCGCAGGAAGTGAGAGAGAAAAGGCATGTCACAAGGCTTTGAGAGGTGAAGGTAGCTGAGCTGGGTGGGTCAAAATGCATTGGAGTTCACCAGGTGGGAAAGAAGAAGCAGACGGAAAAGAGCATCCAACAGTCATGAAGGTATGGATTATGGAAGTTGGCAAGTCCAAAATCTGCAGGGTGGTCTGGCGACCTGGAGACCTGGAGACCCCCGTGTGCGGATGACATCACACAACAGTCTGCTGGACGATTCTCTCTTGCTGGAAGAGGCCAGTCTTTTTGTTCTAGTCTGGCCTTCAGCTGAATGGAAAGCAACCTGTTTACTCAGAGTTTACCTATTTAAATGTTAATCTCCTCGGAGGGGATGTACTGTATGGTGACTAACGTAACAAAATAAAAATTATAAAAAAAAAATCTCATCGGAAAACGCTCTCCAACCTGACACATAAAATTAACCATCACAAAGTCTGAGGCACTATTCGAAAAGAGACAAACAAGTATTCAAAACCCCACTTTACCATACTCGTTGAACAGTAACAATGCTGACCATTCATTGTGTGATGAATACTATAGGAACCATTTTATGTTAGCTCACTCAGTCTTCACATCAACCCGGCAAGAGGCGCCCATATTATCATTTTACAGAGTAGCCAAGTGACCTTTGAAAGATTGAGCACACATTCCAAGGACAGATGGGTCAGAGAGGGGTGTGGTCACTGGCTGATCTCAAAAGCCATCCTCTTTAACCAAACTCTACTGTGACCACTTTGAGTCTCTTATACTCACTTTCCCTGACTAGGGAAATTAGTTATATTAATAGCTGGTAGAGATTAAATGGCATAGAACCAGCTAGCAAGGTAACTGAAATTAATCGGTGGCAAATAAATTCTAGTGTCCTTCCTCTCAAATAGTCAGATGGCTTATACCACTCATTCATTCATTCATTCATTCACCCATACATTTAACTAATAATCATCAGGGTCCAATGTCATTAACAGCCTTAGTGGCCTTTACATAGAGAGATGATTGGATTCCCATCCTTCATTGATCATGGTTTGGGCATTGGTGATATTCTGCATTTGTCATAAAAGAAAATCCAAATCTCCCAACATGATGTCCCAGGCCTTTCAGTCTTGAGCTCCCACGGCCACCTTTCCAGCCCCATGCTCTGTGCGGTGTTATGACACCTTCATAACCCACATGTGGCCACAGGCTGGGCAGCCAAATGGGCTTGTGAGCATTACACAGACATCTTAGTCCTAGGCAGAGCCTCTTATTTTTCCCATTATCTTTGCTGTTATTTCTTCTGAGAATTATGGCAAGGACTACTACAGTTATAAAGTCACTATTATTTTTATTACTATGGGAATTACTACTACAGTTATAATAGCATTGTGAATTATTGTGAATATTCAGTGAATATTCAGTAAGTTATTCATTCATTTAAAAAATATTTATTGAACATATTTTACTGTGAGCAATCTGGGGAGCTGAAGAAGGGCTTTGAGGAAACGGTGATATGTTCTAACATAGATTTCAAAAATAGGATTCTGATTCTTATATTGAGAGGAGTGTAGGGACAAGACAAGGTGACAGCAGAGGGACCAGTTGAGGGAACACTGCAATGATCCAGATGAGAGCGGAAGGGGTCTCGGGCCATTGTGGCATTGGTGGAGGGGGTGAGAAGTAGCCAAACAGGATCGATTGTGAAGGGACAAGGGTTGGCAAGGGTAGCTGAAAGATCCGATGCCGGTTATAAGAGAGAGAGAAGAAACAGGGATGACTCAATGATTTGGGTCTGAGCAACCAGAAGGCTGGAGTCACCGCTCACTGAGCTGGGCTGGGAAGAGTGTGTGGAGTGCAGGATGGACAGGTGATGCCTGAAATGTCTCTTAAACGTCCATGTGGAGATCATCAGTTAAATTACTTGCATAGCAGTGGGGGCAACTGGGTGGCTCAGTCGGTTAAGTGTCCAACTCCTGATTTCAGCACAGGTCATGATCTCAAGGTTGTAGGATCGAGCCCCACATAGGCTCCTTGCTCAGTGTGGCGTCTGCTTGAGATTCTCCTTCCTCTCCCTCTGCCCTTCCCCTGCTCTCTAAACAAACATAAAAAAAATAAATAAAATCTGTTAAAAATAAATAAATAAGTTACTTGCACAGCAGTGGAGTTAAAATGCACCAGACAATGGATGTGGAAGTGGGAAAATAAAGCTGAAGGACTTAGTCCTGCCTTCAAGTGCCTCATAATCAATAGGAGTTATTGGAACTGTTCTAACACTGGTGTTGAAAAGGGGTGCCCAGGTTAGAAGCCCAGGGGAGTGAAAAAGGAGCACGTGCTATGGGCAGAATTCTGAAAGGAGCAGTGGCTTAAAAGAGTCTCAAAATTCATTCGAGACCCTTGTAGTCAATAAACTAGGGAAACTATAGTAGACTAATTAATCAAAAAAGTCCCTTCAAGAGAGGGTCATAAAAATGATGCACCCATACTTTAAACACTTTATATTAACTTAAAACATAAAAAGATGCCTTCATTTGCCAAGGTTCAGATGTACATCCAAGGTCTTGATTTGAAAACAGGTCCCCAGTTAATTACACTTGCCCCAGTCTTTCTTGCATAGGTGACACTCATAATGTATGGTCTTTGGTTTCCATTATGAATTTTTTGACAGTAGAGTAAAAATGTGAAAATATTTGGATAGTAATAGGAATACAGACTTCCGGGTTTTTCAAGGTTTTTTTTTTCCTCAGTCTTTTACTGATTCAACCATAATTTTTTCAACTACTCACCTTCATCAGATCTTCCCAAAGCATTTACTATTGTCATAGAAACAACTCTTTTCTCTTTGCGCTCACATTTCATTATTTACACAGTAATTAATTCAGTCTATAAATGCAACAACAGGCACAAATGACTCAAATATAAGTGTTTTTTTGGAAGCAGAAGCTTTCCCTTTAGGGGCAGAAGAATGCAGGTGTATTAAGAGTATCTTACCAGTCCGGCGCCATTAAGCATGCTCTAGACATAGTCAGTTACATTTTATTAAGATTAGTTAGGTGCTATTTAACCAGCACATAATTAAATAAAACTCATTTCTGAGACTTCTTGGGAAGAAAGTCTCTGTAAGCAGCCTCTCTCTCCACCTGTAACTATCTCCTTCCACCTGTATTTCTAACACCACTTTTGGCTGCAGCCAAGGTAATTAATTTTAAATGAATACAGATGGTCCCCAATTTACAATGGTTCAACTTCAATTTTTTTATCTTACAGTGGTGCAAAAGCAATGCACGTTCAGTAGCAACCGTACTTGAAACTTTGAATGTAGATCTTTTCCAGGGCAAGTGACGTGTGGGACGATCCTCTCCTGGTGCTGGGGGTGGCAGCAGCCACAGCTCCCTGCCAGCCAGAGACCATGAGGGTCAACAACCGACACACACACAACAGTTCCGCACACACACACACACACACACACACACACACACACACATTCTATTTGTCACTTCCAACACAGTATCCAATACATTACAAGAGACGGTCAAGACTTTCTTATCAAGTAGGCTGTGTGTTAGCGGATCTTGCCCAGCTGTAGGCTCATGTCAATATTCTGAGCATGGTTAAGGTAGGTGCCACTATGCTGTGGGGTTTGGTGGGTTAGGACTATGACATGCATTTTCAACTTATGATATTTTCAACTTAGGAAGTTTTATTGATGTAACCTCATTGTAAGTTGAGGAAGATCTGTATGATTTAGAACACACCTGCTATGAATGATCTGATCTTTCTTCTTTCGCTTCAAGGTAATATTAATAGTAAACATTTCTTGATTGTCCTTGACCACCTTCTATGCATTAACCTACACTGAACTCAGAGAACGCCATGAGATGGGTACTATTACTGTGCTCATTTGACCAATGGCGTGGGAGAGGGGGCACCGAGAGATAAAGTCCACATTCCTTAGTGGAATCAAGAATCCTATTTCCTGTCTCCTTTCTTCTTTCTTTACCTGCACAGGCAAAACACTAGAGCAGAAGAGGCAATTTTTTTTTTTTCCTGTAAAAGGCCAGATAGCGAACATTCTCAAATTTATGGACCATATATAGTTCTATCACAACTACTCAACTCTCCTGCAGCAGCATGCAAAAAACAATAGATAATACGTAAATAAATAAATGTGTCCCTGTTCCAATAAAACTTTATTTAACAAACAGATGATGGGCCAAATCCAAATCATGCACCATTGTAAGCCCTTGCCCTAGATAAAGGGATTTATTCAGCATTTATCCAGCAAACCACATAATCCTCTGTCAGATCACTCCCCACCTTGCGTTCTGAAGTTCTCTTATTTCACTCATTATTTTGTTCTACAGTTGATTATTGTTTTGTGTTAGTTACGGTAAACCCTAAAATTATGTGGCCATCAAAGTAAAACCTTATTTCTTACTCATATAAAGTCTAAACTGGTTGTTCTGGCTAGGAGCGATTTAGGGATCCAGCTTCTTTCCACCTGGGCTCTACCATCTCCGGTAAGTGGATTCCGAGGTCATTCCAGAAACAGAGCAAGCGCAGAAGACCGTGCACAGGATGGCTAGAGGTGCAGAGGCAGCCACAGCTGCCCAAAGGAAACGCCATCTAATAAACATCTTGAAAACCAGGTATGATTTTAAGGAATGATGTGGGTAAAAGCCAACAGCTAAGGGAAGAACATGAGCCAACTCACATATCTGTACAGGAGCAGAATGTTCTGGCTGGACTATAGGGCACACATGATGAGTAGTAGATCGGGACACGCCGTGCAAAAGTAGACATAGTGTGTAAATATCAGAGCACAGATAGTATTTAAAATAGTCAACAGTGGATACATATAAAAGAATTTCAGGGGTGCCTGGAGGCTCGGTTGGTTAAGCATCTGCCTTCGGCTCAAGTCATAGTTTCGGGGTCCTGGGATGGAGCTCAGCATCTGGCTCCCTGCTCAGCAGGAAGTCTGCATCTCCCTCTGCCCCTCCCCCCAACTCATGCGCGCGCTCTCTCTCTCTCACATTCTCTCTCTCTCAAATAAATAAATAAAATCTTTAAAAAAAATTTTCAAAGTCTGATTTGAGACTCTCTGGTCCTGCTAAGGACAAAACATGTTTGGGGAATTTAAGCAACAGGCCATTTGAAAGGTGGATGAGAAAGGGGAGCCGGGGAAGCAGGAGACACAGTAAGAGGTCACGGCCATAATGGAGTTCACATTACAGTTACCTAAATAAAACCTGGAGAGGGGCGTGATGTGATGGAGGGGAAAGAGCATTGGACTTGAAGGCAGAAAACTTGAACTTAAAGCTTGGCTCTGGCAATAAGCAGTTGTTACCTTGAGTAAATCACTTCTCATCTCTGGGACCTAGAGTCTTTATTTCTCACGGAAGAAAGTCAGGGTGCAGGAAAACAGAAGCATCTTCTTCCAGCAGTAACATTCAGGGGCTTGACAAAAATTAAAAATAAACAAGGAACGTCTCTACCGCCTGTAATCCAGATGCAGGGTCTAATTACAAATGCAAGAAGGCTCTAGAATGAACTGGAGGCTGTAAATGAGAAGCTGCGGCACCTCTTCACCTCCACGTGGCCTGTGAAAGAGTTAGTTGCCTCAGAGCAAAAATGAACATACTCCTTTAAGAACACCTGCAGGGACCTTTATTGCCACTGATAATAATGTCCATTAATTTATTCAACTTGCTCACACTATTTTTTCTCCTATTGTCTGGAATCCATCAAATATTCTTCCCTCTCACAAGAATTGCTGATGGCCATTGATCGATTACTCTGTTTACAGAGGCTTGCAATGTCCCAGCTTTAAAATAAAATTAAAATGAAAAAAAATCCTAAAGCAACCCTGCAGCAATTGGGAAATTAATTGTTGGTTTCCAAAGCATACCGGAGGCTGAGATTAAAAACATCGGCCGTCCTCCCCCCTCCGCAAGATCACAGCATATGGGCGCATCCATTCACCACCAGCCAATTGTTCCAGGGTTTCAAGTGCAAGCTAAGTAAACCCTTTCCTCCTGGCTGCTCTCAGACACATTCCCCACAGCACTCGGCCTCGACACTGATGAGTACCTGCGGGCGTGCTTACACAAAACAGAGCAGTTTGGAAGCCATTTTGATAAATGATACTTTCCTTTCTGCAAAGGCTGGACACGGAGGTGTTGTCACTTCTAAGAGCATCTAAACTGCCCAGCACAATTAAGGCATCATCTAAGCTCTAGGAATGTTCTGTCTGATTCTGAAACACAGAGCCACTTAAATCATAGGTCTTGGCCAGACACATAATAATGGAGTGAAGATTTTTCTTAGCAAATGCCTCTCAAACTCTGGCCCATCCTGGAATACTTATATCTCTCTGTCTCTCTATGCATCCCACATACATCTCCCTGAGTCATATCAGCCATGAGAAAAATTCTAAGTGGGGTTATAGTTAGAAAAGTGCCCAGCCTGAAACACCAGATTTCCTGAGATTTTAAACTTCATCAACTACTTTAGGAGCTTGATGTCTGGAAAAAAATGTGACTTTGATTCTTGCTACCAAACATGGCAGCAGCAACTTGCACAGTGAAAGACAGGGAACCAGGAGATGGAAGGAAAAGAGGAAACATCCGTGTTTTTGACTTGTGGAAGCATGGCAGATTTGTTCTAATGTAGAAACAAAGAAAGGTCTCACAGAAACAGGAGCTGGGGGATGGGGAGAATGGGGGGATGTGGTCAAAGAGTGCAAACTTCTAGTAAGAAGATGAGTAAGTTCTGGAAGTTTAGTATTCAGCACAGTAACTGTAGTTAACAATGTTATGTTCTATACTTGAAAGGTTCTAAAAGAGTAGATCTTAAATGTTTCCACCACAAATACATATATACATATATATGAGGTGATGGGTGTGCCGACTAACCTGGTGATCATTTCACAACATACACAAATATGAAACCATCATGTTGAACACTGTAAGTTTATACAACACTATATATCAATTATATCCCAATAAATCCCAGGGGAGGAAAAAGAGGAAAGAAAGAAAGAAAGAAAGAAAGAAAGAAAGAAAGAAAGAAAGAAAGAAAGAAAGAAAGAAAGGAAGAAAAAGAAAGGTGGGGGAGAGAGAAAGAGTGAGAAAGAAAGAAAGAAAAAGAAAGAAAGAAAGAAAGAAAGAAAGAAAGAAAGAAAGAAAGAAAGGGAGAGAGAGAGGAGAGAAGGAAAGGAGAGAAAGAGAGAGAGAGAAAGAGAGAAGGAAAGGAGAGAGGAGAGAAGAAAAGAAATGGAGAAAGAGAGAGGGAGAGCAGAGGAAGGAAGGGAGGGAGAGAGAGAGAAAGAGAGAGAGAGAGACAGAGGGAGGGATGGAGGAAGGAAGGAAGGAAGGAAGGAAGGAAGGAAGGAAGGAAGGAAGGAAGGAAAAGAGAGAGAAGGAGACAAAGGAAGGGGGGGAGGGAAAGAGATGAAGGGAGAGAGGGACAGGTTCAGGAGAGATACATTTGGAAGCAATCTAGCAGTCCAACTTTTTATCATAGGACCATCAAGTTCAGTACATGACATGCGATCGATACCAAAGAAAAACAGATGCGATCAGGCTCTCCCCATTCCTGGTCTCTTTTCTGGTTTTTCTGACCCTGACCTCTAGCTTTCATTCTCCATTATGATCTGGGTTCTTCTCTGAACCCAAATCATGGAACTAATTTTTTAGCTTTGAAGTCATTTGCTCCCTTATAACTATATTTCACATTCATTCTTTGTATTTCAACCATGGTTTCTACAGATTAATGGCTTGTCTAGTCCACCCCGTGGTGGAGACTCTATTCTAGATATGGGGCTTTGTGATCAGGATTTGCAGCTAACCTATTACAGCCCGTAGGCAAGTCTCAAAGAATGTCCGAAAGGACATGGCAGAAATTCGACCAATGCGGCGTGAACTCCAGACCCAGGCAATATGGCAGCAGGAGGAACTTGTTTCAAGAGAAAACACTAAATCCACACTCCTCGATGGTAAATGTGGGCCCTTATGCCCTGGGTGACAATGTTAATAAACTGTCATGACCAGTAAAATGTCACAGAAACCCAACAGGTCTAATTCTGGCAGGTGCTGGTTTTCAATCTTCCAGTTCAAGCAGAACTAATGCAACAACGAAGCCTGGAACTGCGCCTTCTTTCACTTGGTTCTGGCCTCTGATTCTTGATCAGCTTCTGTTAGGTTAGAAAGTATCCCCCAGGTAGAGGTAAGAACGAGACCTTTGGAGTCACAGAGGGCATGGGTCCATGATGTGATTCTGATACCCATCTGGTCTGGGGCTCTCACCAAGTGATTAAGTAATCTGTATTGCAATTTCCTCGTCTCTGAAATGGAGAAAAAGAAATACTTGGCATTACTGTGATGCTAATTTAGAAAGGCCCAGTGCATACCACATTGCTCTTTAAATGCCCATTTGTTTCCTGTCACTGTGATGTTAAAGGAGGAAGTAATCTCAAAAATTAACATTTTATGAATTAGAAAAGTTTAGAGTAATTACGAGAACTTGCCAGAGTCCAAACAGTTAGCTTGTACCAGAGTCTGACTAGAACTCAGGATATCTAATATTAATATCAATTTTAATATTAATAATTGTAATAGCAGATATAAATTGAGTGCTGCATTTTAAACTTAATCATATCGTTTAATTAATTTTGAATAAGTAACCCATTAAGTTCATTCCAAATAAAAAGGATAAAAAGCACTACAGTGACAAATCTTTCTCCCTTCCCTTTCTCCCCTCTCCTGAACAAGCAACCCCTATTAATATAGTTTCTTATGTGTCTTTCTAGAGTTTCTCTATGCATAAGAAAGCAAATGAAAGTATATATTCTTCTTTTTCTTCATTTTTATACAAAAAGAGACCACTCTACACAACTTACTCTATTTTAGAGACATTTTTGCGTGGACATTTTTCTCCATTCTCTTTTATAGCCATGTAGCAGTTGCTTACATGAAAGTCGCATAATTATTTTCAAAAGTGCCATATTAATGGGCATTTACATGGTTTCCTCCCACGTTACTATAAACAGTGCTGTAGTGAATAAGCATCAATAAATTATCTTACATATGAGCAGTTACCACAATAAGATAAACTCCCAGAAATAGAAGGTACAGAACAGAAGGATGCGAACTCATCATTTTGATAGACACTGCCCTTCATACGTGGTTCTTTGTTTCTACGAGTCCTATATGAAACGGTCTGTTCTCCCACAGTTTTGCCAAAGAGCACAATCACTACCTTTTCAATCTTTGACAAAAGGTAAACATAACAATTCTGTATAGTTTCAACGTCCATGCGTCGTGTTGCGAGCAATGCTAGGCATCTTCTCATAGGTGAAAGACCCCTTTCTGTGAACTTGTCTTCGTATCTTTTGTTTATTAAGGATTCTTCCCCTTACTCTATTAAATGGCTTAAGGTTTTTTCCTCTTTGTCTCTAATTATGTCTTTTTAACAATGCAAATGACTTGGCTTCTTTATTTGACGATTTCTTCTGGAGTTTGAATTATGGTTAGAAACTTGTCCACACTCCAAGATGACCAAGTAGTTCTTCCACCCTAGGCCTCCCGTGTTCACTCTTTCATCTGCCCCAGACCACCCCCTGGCTCAGAACCACACTTCTTGTAGGTGCTGACTCAAATGCCACCTTCTCAAAGATGTCGTGAGTCCTACTCAGAAGGGCGACCTCTCTCCCCACACACTCCCTCTAGTCTCATTGCCCTTTCATGTTCTCCATAGCAACTGTCCATCTCTTTTATGTGCATTTAACTTATTAATTTATTTTATTCCTTTGTTTGTTGCCCAGTTCCTGCCTTCTCCTCAATGGAGGCCAAAAAGGAGCAGATTTTTTTTTTTTTAAAGATTTTATTTATTTATTCGACAGAGATAGAGACAGCCAGCGAGAGAGTGAACACAAGCAGGGGCAGTGGGAGAGGAAGAAGCAGGATCATAGCGGAGGAGCCTGATGTGGGGCTCGATCCCAGAACGCCGGGATCACGCCCTGAGCCGAAGGCAGACGCCCAACCGCTGTGCCACCCAGGCGCCCCAGAGGTTTCGTTTCTTTAATCAACACTACAGCCCCAGCACTTTTTCTAAATCCTGGCGTGTGACAGTTACTCAGTAAATACTTCTTGAATGAAAAAATACTTTTTTTCCCCATCATGTTCGTGGTTTCATTTTTATATTTAAATATTTAATCCTTTTTAATTTTATCCCAGTTTATTGTATGAGTTTTGAGATCCCACTTTGTAATTTTACATGATTAACTAATCATTTCAATGCTAGGTAATGAATAACTGTATTTTCCCAGCCACTTTAAAATGACTCCTGTGACTACGCTTTTGGATATTTTGGAATTTTCTCTTTAGACACATGTCATTTATTTGCATTTAATCCTCACAACAATGATCGCAGTATGCATTAATACTTTGACTTTATAGATGGGGAGATTAAGATCCCTTGAGGACAATTAACTCAAATAACAGGAAGTAGCAGCGTCACAGCTGGAGACCCGTGCCAGGTGGTAGCAGAACATCAATCCAACCTCCACTGCTACATTCATTTTACGCCTTGTGGAAGCTTCCATGGTACTCTGTGGACAGGACATGATAATGCAAGCTGCTTTTTATGAAAGCAAACTGTGAACTGCTTTGCACGACAAATTTTCATGAATACGGTGTCACAGAATATAACTAATTTGGATGCCAGCGATACTCAGAAGCTAGTATTGTTGCTTCCTCAACACAACTAGAAAACCCATGCTCTAGTCCCTGGGGGCCAGAAAACTTCATCTCAGACCTGGGTATTCTCTAAGCAGAATAAAAAACCAAGCTCTCCAAGGTAAAACAGTAGACTCAAATGTTCTTGGTCAAAGGATTTGTAATTTTTATAATTTTTATAATTTTTATAAATTAAATATACATATTTTTTAATTTATACTTTACTAAGAAAAATGTGTTAGAAGGAACTCCACAGGCTTTAAGGCTTTTCCCATGGAGTGGAATGGCTTCATAAGACTTTTCCTGTAATGGACAGATTTTGGGATTGAGCAGCTCACAGTTATAATAGTAATTACACTCATTGAGTAACAGCAATGTAGGTGATGGGATTTATGTGGAATAAAATATTGTCGTTTGACTTATTTCACTTAGCATAATCTCCTCCAGTCCCGTCCATGTTGCTGCAAATGTTGCATAATCGTTCTTTCTGATGGCTGAGTAATATTCCATTGTATATATGGACCACATCTTCTTAATCCAGTCATCTGTTGAAGGGCATCTCAGCTCCTTCTACAATGTAACTATTGTGGACAATGCTGCTATGAACATTGGGGTGCATATGGCCCTTCTCTTCACTTTACTTCTGTATCTTTGGGGTAAATACCCAGTAGTGCAACTGCAGAGAAAGACAATTATCATATGGTTTCACTCATTTATGGAACATAAGAAATAGGAAGATCAGTAGGAGAAGAAAGGGAAGAATGAAGGGGGTGTAAAACAGAAGGGGGAATGAACCATGAGAGACTGTGGACTCTGGGAAACAAACTGAGGGCTTCAGAGGGGATGGGGGTGGGGGATTGGGATAGGCTGGTGATGGGTATTAAGGAGGACACATATTGCATGGTGTGTTATACGGGTGTTATATGCAAATAATGAATCATGGAACATTGCATCAAAAACTGGGGATATACTGTATGGTGACTAATATAACAAAATAAAAATTATAAAATGGGAAGAAAATATTGTCGTTTGTTCAAAAAATACTAATATGATTATTTCCCTGCGGTGTAAGAAAACCAAGACTTGGATAAGGTAGAGAGCTTGCCTCAAGTCTCTTGGCCAGTGATGGTGGATCCAAGACTCAACAGAATTCTCACATCAAACATATGATTCTCCCACAATACCCTGCTGCTTGCAGCCATGTGGCCGTCCTCGTTTTGGTGTGGTTATTGAGCAGAGCAGGACACACTGAAGGGTCTGAGACGTTAGTGTAGTACCTATTTGCATACTTTCCTTCTTTCTCACTCTCCTTGCCTCACTTCAGCGAGCCATGGAGGAAGAGTCTCCTTTGCGTGGGTCCTTCAAGCCATCCCAGTCCAACACCATTCCCCACACCAGCTGGCCCTACAAGCAAGTGGCAAAGAACCACTGTTGTTTCCACCATCATCTAGGTCCACCTTCTGGCTCCTGACTTCTTCTCATCCAAACTTGACTCTTGAGTGCTGGCTCCAGATTTGGTCTGATTTATGGACTAAGACTTGGGCCGTGGCATTTCTGAGTGATTTTCCTGTGATGAATGATTTTCCTTTGATTTAAATCTTAACTCTCCTCAATTATTTTGACTTATCTGATTTCTCCAACTCTGGGCATTTGGGGGAAGCCTTGGGTAGGAAACATTCACTCTAGATGCAGACGTAAGGCCAGGTCCCCCTATGCTCAATCTGCAGGATGAAAAGAGTCAGGCAGGGAAGTCCAAGACCTGTTCACTCCACTGCCTTCCTGATTCTGCTCTCACTCTTCCTTCTCTAGTCTCTTCTTAATACAGTGGGCAGACGTCATTCTCCTCAAAGCCTTCTGCTGGCTCCCACTGATTCAGAGTAAAGCACAACACCAGGTTTGACCATGTGCTGCGGGATCTGCTCTGCCTTCCCCAGCTCTCTGGCGGCATCTCTTCCTTTTCCTCTAATTTTGTTCAGCCACGTTGGTCTTCTTATTATTTCTCCAACTCTGCAAGGACACTTCTCCCTTACGGTCTCAACACTTGCTGTTTTTCTCTCTTTGAAATGTTACCTTCTCAATGAGGCTTTCCCAAAACATATTACTTACCATTACAACCCCCTCAACCCCTCATATCCCAACCTCCTCCACACTTTCACTCTTTCTTAACATTTCAACATTTCAACACAAACACACACACACGTTTATATTAATTATTGTCCCTCTTCCCCATACGAGATTATAAATTGAAGGAAGGGGTTTTGGTTGTTTTGTTCACTGCCATATTCCTGATGTTTCAAATGATGCCTGGTATTTATTAAGTACTTAATAAATAATTGTTGAATGAATGAATGAACAAAATGGCAGCCAGGGGAAGATATCTAAGTGTTAAAGAATATTCTGGCAGATCCTATAGGTAGGGCCAATAAGAAACAAATTATGAGGTTTGGGTGGTCAGATTTTGAGTTGTAAATGCTGTATTTGTAAGCGTTGTTTCATAGTGAGCATTTAGACAAGACTTTTCTTCCATTCTTTTGAGAGGAGAGAAACCCATGAAACCCTTACCTTAAGGAAATAGCTCTAGCCTAGGACAAAAGATCCCCTACAATGAGAACCAGTGAAAACTGAGATTCCCTGACATGTGGATTATGTATACAGTATGGTATTGCTTTGTCTGATGGCAGTTGTCCCAGACCCCTTGAGTATATGTGACATAGAGCGTACCTATTCAATATTTTAAACAATTGAATTTCAAAATATATCTGGCTCCAAGGAGTTCAGATAAGTGGCTTTGAACTTGTATTTTCACAACCAGATGCAGTAGAATTGTAAATAAAAAGATTATGAAGTTCAGAATTTGGCATCATTGGGATGGTGTGCTACAGAGGCACCAATTTCCTATTTCTAAAAAATGTGTCAATAGTTTATTTATGATTTTCCATATTACTGAATATGAACCATTGACTCTGGTCCTATTCTAATGTCTAAATCTGATGGGCAGGGATTGGGGTGGGAGTCTCCGCAGAGAAGATTTTAACCTAAACAGGTTGACCAGTGAATCTGGAAACAATCTAGAGATGAGTAATTGGATTTCAAGGACAATCTCTGCGTATTTGGGTGGAAGTTATAATTTTAGTAAAGTCTTTTTATGTGATCAATCTATCTGTGTGGCCAGTCCTTTTGCTTATTAATGATTATCTTATACATCCAAATGCAGGAATGGTTTTGACCTTCAAAAGTCAAGGATCTGGGACTTGGAGAGGAAGATGAAGTCAGACTCATATCAAACCTTATCAGTATCCAAAGACTCAGTAGGTGAGTTGTATTGTTTCCTAGATGCACCAATAACCTAACTTGCAATATTAACAGGTATGACCGCCAGACTGGGACACACAGGGAAAGCAAGTTCATGACACAGAAGACCATGTGTAAGTCAGCTCAGAAACCAATGTCTTTACTTGAATGAACATGGTTGGAATCTGAATGACCTGGAAGTCTAGGAAGTGGGATTTTTTGGAGGATAAACATAATATTCCCATGGGTGATGATGAAGCTCAGATTATCTGTTGAGCTTAACACTTCAAAGCTTAGCCATCACGCTTGCCTTTAATTTCCAAAGAAAGGAGATAACAGCCACTCAGACCAGGCATATTGGGGAGTGGTTTGGGAGAAAAAAACCTCCTGATCTAAGAGTCCCTGTCGCAGACAGTCGTACTCTGGAAATGGAGGTTTAAGGAAATAGCAATGTTTCAGAACCAAAGGGCAAATCCCAAAGAAACTGGAAAATTAGACCACAGGAAGGCAAGTAGAGATTTTCATTTTGAGATGGGATATGCTTTGGTTATCCGAAGTTCCCAAAGCAATGAGAAGAGCAGAGTGCCCCTTTCCCTGGCCTTGGGAGAGAGTGGAGGTAGCATGGGAGACTTGCCAGACTGGGTAGAAGCTCTCTGACCGCCCCCCTTTAGCACCCTGCTTAGTTCTCAAGAGAACTTGCTGAGCTAACACTGCTCCCTGCCTGAACTGGTCTCCTTTCTTCCTTATAACAGCATCCACTGCACTGAGAAGACTTCCTGCAGGCCCGAGACACCCATGAGCACTCATTGCCTTGACCGCCTATTGCAGCTTGCCTACTCTTCCCTTACAGCATGCTCAGTCAGCAATGGGATTTTTCTTGTGTCTGTTCCTGGACCCTACTGTGTAGACCTTGAGGGCAGGGACCACGTTACATCTTCATAGGTCTGAAACCTACAAAGCACTTCGCCTGCAGAGAACCCGTTCCTCAAAAGGAGGCATTTCCTAAAGCCAATGGAGAGTAGAGCTGGTATACATCTACTTGTATGTGTGTGTTTAAGACCCCAGGCTTTTCTCCCACTCAGTTTCATTTGCTGATGAGTAATCAGTTCAACCTGAAGAAAAATATTTTATTATTGGGAATTTGATTAACTCTTAGCTCCGTGGGTGTGTGGACACTCTGTGCTTGATATTGAGGTTAGAATATCAGCATCGGGAGCTAATTTAATTTCGATGTCTCATTTTTCTCTGCTTTTTCTCCTCGGTAAAGTGCCAACAAATTGGAAGTTAATCCTGCTTCTAAAATTACCCAAAGTACACGACAAATTTGTTTGCAGGAAATACAGACAGGAGATCACCTGATTCTGCTGTGTGCTTTGCAATGAGGCTGATTGGACAAATGTCATGATATGCCATTACTATTTTTAAAATCTAGTTCTGTATGGTAGGTTCAGTGTAGTCCATTCTTCTGCCTTTTCTCAAGCAGAAGAGGCTGAATTATGCAGATCTCTGGCTAACGAGAGCTTCCCTGTGCTAGGACAAATGCTGAAAAAAGGCGCCTTTGCAGTGTGGGGAATCTGTCTTATATGTACTAATGCCCGGTGTGGATCAAGGGCTCCAAATACGTTGTTAAGAAGAAGGAAAAAACAAAGGATGGAGGAGAGGAGGGATAGAGATAATAACCAACACATTGAGTATGTATGTTAAGTACCTTACATTTTATTAAAACATATTTAATTCTCACTATACACTTTGAGATGGCTACTGAAAGACAAAGAAACTGAGGGATAGAATTGTCAGGTAACTTGCCCCAAGTCTGGACACAGTAGAGGTTAAAAGTCGTTAATGGGCTGACGTGGAATCCAAGATCGGCAAACTTGAGCCCATTAACTTGTCTCTTTGAGCCTCAGACTCTTTATACATAAAATGGGGTGGATGACGTGTATGTCCTGTGGACGCCCAGAAGAATAAACAAGATGGTGCTTGTAATCCACTCCATTTGATCCAGCACAAAGAAATGCTCCACACACAGTTCCACCAAGTTTGAGTGGAGTCGGAGCTGTTTGGCACGTTATTTTTAGGTCCGTTGTTTTTGTTGTGGCTGCCCGACTTAAACCCTTTTAGGGCTGGTGCCAGGTATGAATGAGGAGTGAATGGTGCTCTGACCTCAAAGCTCGTGGTAGGAGGAGTGGCTCAGAGCTGCTTATGGCCCCTTTTCTCGTGGGTCGAATGTGAATAGAAGCAGACTTTTTGAGTCCACTGACAACAATAAATCACAGCTCAAATGTATCCGACAGGGCGAAAACCATAATTGCTTCCTTTGTTGCTCACAATTGTTCATTATGGCTTGGAGAGGCCCCCAGATCGTAGAAGGCACATCTGATGTAAAATATCATTGGCTACAGCTCCCTCCGTGCCCTCACCTTTGAATGTTATTGAAAAGAGCTGGGAGAGAAGGTGACCAGAACCGAAGCCGTTCATAGCATCACAAAAAAAGTGACGGCTTGGCCTGTATACAGAGCCTTTTAGGCTTTGTCCCCAAACACTGATGGAGCATCAACGCCAGACTCTGTCTCCAAGTGAGCCCCGTCACCCCACCCACCACCCCCAGCCTAAAATGGGCACATGGTGACGTGTATTCTCCCTGGAGACCTCTCACCTAGCACCTCTCCCAGCGTCCCATGCTGGCCGGAAGGAAGTATTCATGACCTTGCAAAGATGGTCGGTCTGACCATCTCACTCTCAGGCCGAGGGAGAGGTTAGCGTCTTGCCTAGCCTAGGCTTACGCTCCCCAAAACACCAGTGATCGAATTGGGCTAGAGTCTGGTTCACCTCTTTGAAAGGTCAGCGGTCTCCCCTCCACATGGTCTCCCCTTCCACTCTACTCCGCTGCAAGATGGCCCCATATTTGTTCAAATATCGTAACAGCAATAATAATAATAAGCGTAATGAGAGTGAGAAACACTAAATAAGCTTGAGGCGCTGTTCTAAATGCTTTCTATATAGTAACTAATTTCAGCCTCAAAACAGAGTCATGAGGGACATAGTACCTCCGTTTTACAGGTAAAATAACTGAATTAGATCATAGTACCAAGGATATCAGGAGTCCAGAGAGGAGTCCCTCTGCTCCATTCTCTCCTGGGTTGGCAGTTAGGATAGGCTGAGATGATGGTCCCACCGTCTCTGCAACTTGACACAGCCAGGTTTACAACCTCATTCACAACACGTCCCAGTCGGGTCGGCAGGGCCCTTTGGTCCGTGTTGTCTTCGCTCAAGAACTCAGGCGAATGTTGTCCGTATCCCCTCTGCGCTTCCTTGGTCAGTGTTATGGGATGAAGGGATTGCAGTTGGGTCCTGCACTGGAAATGCAATGCTTCTTTCCAGAAGCAACACAACAGCCCACATTTTAATTAATCAGCACCCCCCTCCAGTTCTTCTGGTCTCCGTAGATCTCCATGTCCCATAGTAGCAGCGCTGGGTCTCTCCTGTTAGACACTTGGGGATCATCTGTGTTTCCTGTTGCCCCCCAGTTGTTGACAATCACTCACAGTGCCTCGTCTGGTTGCTCCCCAGGCAGCTTCCTCCTCTCCATCAGTACGCCTCTGTCCTTGGGTAGGCTTCCATCGTCTCTTTCCTGGACCACCGCAAATGCTTTCTGACTGCTCTCCCTGTCTCCTGAGAGAAAGGAATAAAGAGGTGCCCAGTGCGCCCCATTCTCCTCCTCTCAGAGATAAGTACTCCCTTCCTGTGTCTCTGCTTTCTTGGGCATTTGCTCCTCCTCCGTGATGTTTAGGTCTTTCTTCCTGAAGCGGTAAATGGAATTTATTTGCACAAAAGGAATTGAATCTATTGTGTATTTCTAGGGTAACTACTACTTACAAGCATTTGTTTTAGGATCGCACAGACCACGAATCATAGCTCTGTGGCCCACAGAGCACTGAAAGTCGCTGTACTGCCCTGAATCCTGGTTTGCAGATTTGAGGGGTGAAAGAAATAGAAATAGTATTTATCTTCCGGTATTCTGATCAAAAATACATGAGAGCGTGCTTGTAAAAAGCCTAGCATATTTCCTGTGCAGAGGAGGTACTCAGAAAATGTTCCTTGCTTCTGAAATACACAAAGTGTTCACCAAGCGTGAGCTGGGGAGGGAGAGCGAGCTGTCCTTTGCTCTCTTCTGGAGAGTGCACGTGCCGAATACGCTGCTTTATCCTCTCTTTGTCCCAGTGTTCTCGGGGTGTAATTATGGCGCTGATACTAATTGTGAGGTTCTTGTGAGGGTCAAATGAATAAATGCACAGAAGAAGCTTACAAGAGGGTTTGGCACATAGTAAGAATTCATAAACATTCATTGTCGTTTTTCACCTTCAAGAATTTAGGAACAGGTTGAAAGTGCAAGATTTGTGCAGATAAGAGCTTGCATAATCCTGCAAGGGACCAGGTGCGCGCGAGGCATCCCAGGGCAGAGGGTGCCCACGCTGGAGAAAACAGGTAGCTGTTTGATGAGATCTTGAAGAACCTCTAGCTGAATCCTAGATCACTGAGGAACCATGGAGGGATCACAGGCAATGAAGTCATAAGAGGTTTTTTTGAGAAAAACTACTCTGATCATCTCCAACTCAGTGAGCAGAATGGCGTAGTGTCGCATCAATGCGGAGACACGTGGTGCCACGCTGAGCCTTCCGTGCAGCCAGCATACATTTTTATTATTGTTGTTTAATCTAAAAGCCCTGTCCTGCAGCCTTAGCTTTATGAAATAGAAATGAAGCTACACTGACACATTTCCTGACCCTTTGATCCATCACTCTCCAGTGACCGTCCTCAGGAACAGTCTAATTGAGTGCCGGAAGACAGATGTGTCACAATTGCCCAAGGCCCTTTGCTATGACAATGGTGCTGGCTCTCCTTCAGTAGCCCAGGAGCTGTGCTTAGTTCCTGGAACAACAAATCCCGCTCTACAAAGTATTCGATTGCTACAGCTAAATTTGGGTCTAAAGAAAACAATAGAAAGTTTACCCCAACTTTGTCTAAGGAAATGCACAGCCATGTGCTCAGCTGTCCCGGAACACATTCATTCAGAAGCATGCACGGAGCCTGTGTTACCCTCAGGAGTTCCGTGGGCCTGCGCGTACAAACACAGGAGAGCACGCAAAGGATTCAGGAGGATTCAGTGACCACCATGCTAGTCCCACGTCCAGGCTCCACCCAAGCCCAGACTTTGCCGATCAGTTAGGAAAACACGTTGGTCCGCAGTACCGCATTGTTTCACCACGATGCACTTCCATTTGCATGGCGTCCCTTTGGATCTGAGAACAAAGATGTTCTGACCTGGAAGGTGGCTCAATCATTCAAGTTCTTCGTATCTTGATTACATGCTTACTGTGAACTGCTTAGCCAGCTTGTCTGCTTTTCTTTCTTCAAACTCATACTCTCTGTAGAAGCTCAGAACTTTGGTTAACTACGGACTTGTGCCCTCAGCCCTTGACGTCTAGATCCAATCAGTATCATTGTTGGGTCACCGTAAGATAGAGCAGTGGCCTGAGAGACAGGGGGAGGTACTGGACACTTATCATTCCTGCTTTGCCTCTCTTGAGTAGCCCTAGCTACATGCCCCCAGGGAACAAAGCAAACAGATGCTTCTCCTCCCCCTCCTCTCCCCCCCCTTCTCTCCAAAGCCACCCAGATCAGATTGTGGTTTCATTTTGCTCCTGGCCGGACTTGAGAGCATCGTGTCGTTAGCAACCTGAGGTTTAAATTCAAAAGTGAGGAATGGAAAGAATAGGATTTACCGCCAATCTCTCTTTTCTGAAAATTAAAAATGTCGAAACTCCCTTATCTATAACTTGACAGTCTCTTGGCTCGCCCTGCTCCATTTCACGGTGCTCCTGAGAACCAAAGCGAGGTGGGTAATGAAAGCTCATGGAAATCACTGGGCACCCAGCAGGGGCTAGAGCTTCCACTTGAGCAGGTTGGAAAGGTGAACTTTGAAGTCAGCTGTCACTGGGCTCCAGTCACGACCAGGCCACTGTAATGACTCCTAAAACCCGGCCTCTTTTCTCACCCTGCAATGTAGTCATATCCAGAGCAGTGATTCTCAAACTTGGCCATGCGTTAGATTCATCTAGAAACTTCCAAAAGCTGATGCTTAGGACGCAACCTCGTTGGTTTTACCAGAATGTGTGGGGTGGAGACTCAGACACCAGCACGTCTGGAAGCATCCCTCTACTTCCAGCAGTGGGCAAGTCACACTGAGAACGTCTGGTTTAGTGCCCTGAGTTTAAGCTATTAGCTGCTATTAGGTGCTCACTTCCCAAACCCCCAAACTCCTAATGCCCGTGCATTCTAATCCTTCTGCTGTCACTTTGAGTGGCTGAGGTCAAGTCACTTTCTATCTCACAGACTCCATTCATTTCATCATTTATTAAGTAGGAATAATAATGGCCATGCCACCACCTTATTGGATTGCTGTGACATCGACCTGAATGGCCTGAAGGGTCTCCGCAAAGAGTGCACTGCTGTGAGGATGTTAAGATGTTTTTAAACCATGCCTGTTGAGGTCCCTCAGTCATTAGAAGGCCGAGAAGAGAGAACGTACATGGTTTGAAGCACGTCATTCCCGTTGCCTGGAAATAAACACACAAATTACTGATCTTCCGACAAAAGGGGCTCCTCCCACTCCTACTAGGTAGTAGACCACAGAAGGATCTGGGTTCAAGTTGAGCCGAAGAACAACCCTCACTGTTCAGAGAGTTCCTAGTGAATCAAATGACAGCTGCTTTGTTTTTTTCTTCTATGAAATGATTCATTTCCCCTGACTCCCAGCAGTTTTTGCACCCAAAGAAATGAGGACAAGGGGAGGATTCAGACCCCAGAATGGCAGGCTCTTTTGTTCGAGAAGGCTGCAGGGAACTTTGCAGGCCTCCTCTGTCCTCCCTCTTGCTTGCTAATTGATTTAATGGGAGACCCTGGTAGATGTATTTCAGCTCCACAAGGGCCTGTCCAGCTGATTTATGTCATGCAAGGAGAAACTTCTATTTGCTCTTCCTGGTTTCTCTTTTAATTGCTACTGAAGGGAAGGCATGTAACTTTGAGAGTCGGGCAGTCATCCATCAACTCAGCAATAGCTCTTGTTGGGGTTTCAGTCCTTCCGATTTAATAAAATTCTCATTTCTTAGAGGGATGACTTCTGGAGGGCATGGGCAGAAATAATGCCAGCAGAGAGAAGCCATTTCTGTGTCTACCTTGTTCCTGGCCTTTAAACTCAGCGAGGTGTATGTCTACAAGGCCCGTGGAGAAGCGCACACTCCCCCCTTCCCCATCTTCATCTGAAGAGCCTGGCTGCGTCAGGCCGGGCAGCTCTGTCCCAGCTCCTTCACACAGATGTCAGGAAGCCACCCGGGTCAAACTCAGGCTTCCTCCGTCTCAGCACCAGTGGCATTTGGGGTCAGATGCTTCGTTATTATAGGGAGCAGTTCTGAGCATGGTAAGATGTTCAAAAGCATCTCTGAAATCTACCCCTTCAATGCCAGTAGTAACCACTTCACCGAAGGTGTGACGACCAAAAATGTCTCCAGACATTGCCGAATGTCCCCTGAGGGGCAAATCGCCTCCCCTCCCCAGTCGAGAATCACCGGACCAGTGGGACGAGGAGGAGGGGGTCATGCGTGCCCTGACTCTGGCCTCCTATGGCTGTGTCACATTGCAAAAGCCACCTTCTTCCTTCGTCTCCCGATGTCTCGTCCCATATACACACTACAGGGACTGAACATAAGAACGTGTTTGAACATGTTCCGCGAGCGACAACACACAACAAAGGGATGGTGACGACAACGATGACAACAAAGGCGGCCGTGGCAGCGTGCTCTCTTTGTGCCTCTAGGAGCTTCCAGCAGCACAGAAGCTTTGGCCAGGCGTGTATGGCTGTTTCAGACAGCCTGCTATTCGAGACCATCCCTTTCAGATGTGCATCGACCTTGCCTGTTACAGGGTCAAAGGCCTCCTCTTGCATGTGGGGACCTGCCCGCGGTATCCTCACGGGTGAACAGGTGTGTGTGTTCGTTAGTATAAATGTATGTGTGTGTGTGTGTGGATCAAACTGAGGGATGGGACGTGCGGCGAGGGGAGGGGGGCTAGCTGTGCAGGACACAGACTCTGGGCGTGGGGGCTGGCTATGAATGTGTGTGTGAGGTGTAGTGGGGGAAAGTTCGAGGGCCTGTCTCTTGGTGGTGTGTAAATGCTTATTCATTGTGTTTTTGTACATGAGTGATAGCTGTGTGCATACGATGTGAATAACGTGGGTGAGTTCTGTGTATAGTACAAATAGGTACACTGGTGTGATATGTGTGTGTAAATCACATGTGTGCTTTTGGGTGTGGGCACGGGAATGTGCGTGTGAGGTGAGGACGTGTGCCTGGGAGTGGAGGCATGTCTGGAGGCATATCTGTGGTGGACATTCTATTTATCATTTGTTTGTCACGTTGTGTCTATAAACCGGGTGTGTTCTGCACCCGAGGTGTGTGTGGTTAGGTGTGAGCGGTGCGTATCCATGTGGAACGTGTATGTGTGAGCGTGTGCTGATCAATCCTTCATGGCAAGCCTCACAACTCAATCCATCTCTGTTGAGTTTACTTGCATTGAATGAGAAGGAAATGCTTCCCTAGTCCCACATGATTCCAGGACTCATGCATGCACTGCCTCTCAGCCCATCCCCAGAGCAATCTTCAGCTGGCCCTTGGCCCTTCTGGCCATTCTCCACTCCTCCAGGAGGAGCCTGGCCAATGGAACAAATGGAACTCATGTGCTCCTGGGAGCAGGTGTCCCCTCATTTTACTCTATGAGAACCTTCCAAGTGGACTGGGTGAATTAATGAGAAAAGATAGGGGGAACAAAAGTTCGTTTGTTTGTTTGTTTTGGTTGAATCACTTCTTGGCGCCCCGTCCATTCTCCTGATGCTCTCGGGTCCACCCTGAGCAGCGAACAACTGCAGAAACTGTCTTGAGAAGAGTAGCAAAGTGTTAACTCTGACTCCTCATTACATGGCCCACAGTCCATGCTCGAGAGCCTACTTCTACGTTCAGCAAATGTGTTCGGGGGCTCCTGATAGGTGACGAATCTGCTGGAGGGTCTGGAGGCTAGTGGTTTCCAGGAGACGACCTCTGTCAGAAGTGTTCATCATAAATCAGAGAGAAACGAACGAGGGAAAGACTGAGTTCAGTTTGGGGTGGGGTGCCACAGGAGATGCTGATGGGGGCCGTGGGCTTGCCGAGGCCTGAGCGTCTGGGGTTGGAGAAAGCAGGCAGAATACGCCTGTGAGGTTCCAGAGGAGGGGGTCACGGTCGGTCCTGTTGACGAGGCAAGAAGGGAATTCCAAAGGGCACTGCGTGATGTGTCCCTCGTTGTAACTGGCAAATAAGTCAGAAAGGTGAACATAGAGGCGCTTTAGGCCTGCGCCTTCCCGCACAGGAATGGCATGAAAAGCTCTGACTCTGCTCACTTTTCTCCCACCTCTGAATTCGTGTGTCAGGAAGTATAAAAAGAATTCCTATCTGGGGCAGAAATCACCTCCATCGCACAGACCTCTCATGTCTGGTGTGTCCAAGTGCGGTGACTAAATCCCCTGACGTCGTTGGTTTTTGTGTTATTTGCTTTTGTGGATAAACCAGCTCTAATCTATGTCCAAATACCTTGCTTAAACTTATGCTTTAGAACATGAACAAACCGCTCCTGGGAGCATTTGTGTCAAAGGCAATTTGTAAATATAGCCAGGAAGTTGCCGCTGTTGCTAGGGAGAAATAGTTAACTTTTGGCTAACGCTAAACATCCTGTGTAAAAACATGCCGGGAATAAAATACTTCTCTGTTGTTGTGGTGGTGGTGGTGGTGGTGGTGGTGGTGGTGGTGGTGTTTTATAATAATAACATAAAAAAGTAGATACTACTTTTTTTAATAATAATATTTTTTATTATGTTAGTCACCATACAGTACATCCCTGGTTTCCGATGTAAAGTTCCATGATTCATTGTTTGCGTATAACACCCAGTGCACCATGCAATACGTGCCCTCCTTACTACCCATCACCGGTCTATCCCATTCCCCCACCCCCTCCCCTCTGAAGCCCTCAGTTTGTTTCCCAGAGTCCATAGTCTCTCGTGGTTCATTCCCCCTTCTGATTACCCCCCCTTTCTTTATCCCTTTCTTCTCCTACTGATCTTCGTACTCCTTATGTTCCATAAACGAGTGAAACCATATGATAATTGTCTTTCTCTGCTTGACTTATTTCACTTAGCATTATCTCCTCCAGTGCCGTCCATGTTGCAGAAAATTTTGAGAAATTGTTCTTTTTGATAGCTGAGTAATATTCCATTGTATATATGGACCACATCTTCTTAATCCAGTCACCTGTTGAAGGGCATCTCAGCCGCTTCCACGATTTAGCTATTGTGGACAATGCTGCTATGAAAAAGTAGATACTTCTGATTGGATCAAAAATATCACCACTGTATAAATTTGCAGAGTGGGCCTATTTTTACAGCGATTTTCTCTTTTGCTTCATCTTCTCACATTGGGAGGATGGATAAGAACAAAGCGAAGGATGGTCCCATAAGGGAGAGCCATGTCACTGGAAAGCGTGAAATGAGGCAAGGCGCAGACTACAGCCCAGGTGAGGACACCATCCCCAGCAGCTCTCAGCGTCCTCCCCGGGGCTCTGATGGAGGAGCCCTGGGGTGGGCAGCAGGAGACCAGCCTCTGTCCCAGCCTTCCTGTGGAGGCTTTCGAGCAGAGGCAGGGGCCAAAAATGTGCATTTCTGGCAATTTCCCCAAGATGCCGAAGCTGCTAATTATGGGGCCACACTTTAGAACCACTGCCTTGTGGCTCCCATATCTCTCTAAGCCCTTTACAATGTGAATAACAAAATCTCCAAGTGAGATATAAATTCGAAAGAGCATTTAGAAGTTCTTACAAGGTAAATAGGCATTCAACCGGGATATCCCGAGCATGTAGCATGAGTTCAAACCAGTCTACATACTCCCGGCTGCCACCCTAGCTTCCTTGGATCAAAGAAGACAGGCTGTATCCTTCCCCCCAAAAAATAAAATAGAAGTTTATTTAATTTTATATGCAATTTGGCCTAAAATCTAAGAATTGTATCCTAACAGTGAAAGATATTCGGGGATCCACAGAAATATTTAGAAAGGAACATTTTATTTCGTGAAAAACCCATATTCAATCCAGGTATCACTGACATATTTTAAGGATTAGCGAAGAATGTGTATTGACCTAAATGGTTATTTCTGTCAAAGTGTACCACATATAATTAACATTTCCAGGATTTAATATTTGCACTTTCCAAATAGAGTTGCATTTGAGATTCAGCTAACATTATTTTCCAACTGCGAGTGTCTAGAATGTGATGTAGACAGAGCTCTGATGACTGCGGTTAGAGGCTCTCTGGTGATTGAGGGGTAACGTGCAGAGTGAGACAACAAAGCTTGGTGTAAGAACGGGGGACCTAGACTCGCTCGCAGCAACTCCGGTCAGGTGCCAGGGCTGAAGTGCTGGGTTTTTCCAGCTGATTCGGCCATTCACCAGGGATTTGGGGCCCCACAATCTGATACTGTCCATAAAAGTTTTAGATGCTCATGTCATTTGACACAATTCCACTTCATCTCCGTTGTTGACAGACACCTGCTCCGGAGATGCAAGTACAAAAAAAAAAATATTGTTTTGTAAGATCAAACACCAGACATAACTGAAATTCTCTGCCATTGGGTGCTGGGAAAATTAGTCATAGCTCGTTTATGTAACGATAACTGTCAGTGGTTGGCAAGGCTAAGTTCATCTGCCCGCAGAGCGGTGGAGCCATCCCCAGGATGAAGGGGGAGAGAGGACCTATGGAAGAGCGAGCGTACACAGTGCGCTAGGAACTGCCCACAGGCCCGGGTGTGCAGAAACATTTACACCTCCCCCGCCCCCTCCAGCCATGTCCGCGCCTATGTCCTATACTCCTCAACCTGCAGCGACAGCCACAGCAACACTTACTCCTAGAGCCACGCGGGGCCCCACGTGTATATATTTACATCGCCGTCTGACCTCCTTACGCATCTATATCGCCGGGCGCAATTATATCCGCATCAACACTTACATGCCTCACTACATCTACAACCACGTCCGTGCCCATTGTCACACCCCCATCCATCACTCACCTGCGCCTGCATCTCCGCGTAGAGCCGGGGTCCTATCTACACCGCATCTCTAACTCCCCACCCGTCTGTATCCTACATCTCCATTTCCATCTGCACGGCCGCATCACTACCTCTACCTGCACGGCGGTCTTGTCTACCTCTCACCCACATCTACACATGTGTCTATTCTTTTTTTTTTTTTTTAAGATTTTGTTTATTTATTTGAGAGAGAGACAAAGACAAAGCACGAGCGGGAGGGAGGCAGAGGGAGAGGGAAAAGCAGACTCCCCACTGAGCAGGGAGCACCCCATGGGGCTGATTGAAGGAGCCTGAGATCATGACCTGAGCTGAAGGCAGCCACTTAACCAGCTGAGCCCCCCAGGTGCCCCCACATGTGTGTCTATTCCTCGTGTGACTTACAATCTCCAGAAAAGTACATAAGAAGTTGCTAATTGTGTTTGACAGGTGGGAAACAGAAGTCTGGGATAAGACGGGGCCAGAAAGAGTGTTTTGTTCCGATTTTGTACTGTTTAAAGAGTTAGCTAATGGCATGGCTTAAGTTTTCACTATATAGGCAGGCACAAGCTCTGGAAGAGAGAGCAAGAGAGCATTGCACTGTGAGATGTGAATGTGATTTAGCCACAAGCTGGCCTCACACTTTCTGGGGTCTCTGTGTCTGGCTTCCAGGTCAGCCCTTGGTTGGATTTGACCTTGAATTTTATTACGGAGCCTTCTGGGTTCCTGAAGACCTCTGTGTGAACTTTCCTTCCGCTATTCAACCCAGCCCAAGCTTGTTTGGACTATGCGGACTCAATTTTCATCTGGTTCCAATATCATTAGGGTCAATGTCACAAAGGCAAGGGAATCTGGGTTGGGAACACCGCAGAGTCACACTGTGAACGCTGACAGAGATGGGATTTGAATCAGGTCAGCCTGGATCCAAACTCTGTACCCTATCCCATCTGTACGTGGCCACCTCAGTGCCCTTGGAGCCATCTTGAAACTCACAGCTTATCATGATCTTAGGAATGGGTGACTGGGGACATCTACGTGAAACCCTTACTCATGTTCTTCATGTGGTTTCAATTATAAAAGGATTTTTTTCTCCTTCACTCCAGCACCCCTCTAGACCTCCTCTTGGTTTCTCCTCCTCCCTTTCTTTCCACATTGGCTCGTCCTTCCCCCTTCTTATGTCTGGCGTCAGACTAAAGTGCGCACCTATGCATTTTTCATCAATCTGGCAAGTTTCTTAAACATTTGGTATAAATAAATCACCATCATATAATTTATTATGAATAGCATCAACCTGGGGTACAATTCTGCTACAAAAAAGTCAGCATGTTTTATAATTTTCAATTGGGGTACTTTTTTTCCTCTCGCTCTCTGTCCTTTCTTCTGAAAGCAATTTTAAAGCGTTCCTCACATATGTATATTTAAATGTCATTATTCTTATGTTCTTCAACCATTCATCTCTGAGCTGCTCCGCTCAGCTCTGTCGTGGGAGAAGGTGATTGGTCACCTCTGTTCTCACACTCAAGAGAACGGAGAGAAAAAGGAACCCACGTGGTGGTCGCACCAGTGGTCATCCGGGGTGAGGAGTCTGCACCGGGTTGGCAGGAAGGTCAGAATCCTGCTTTCTCTTTACGATCTTCTCCCGAAAACAGTGGCAAAAGGACCAGCTCTCTTAAAATGCACAGGATGAGGGCGCCTGGGTGGCTCAGTCAGTGAAGCGTCTGCCTTCAGCTCAGTTATGATCTCGGGGTCCTGGGATTGAGCCCCACATGGGGCTCCCTGCTCTGCGGGAAGTCTGCTTCTCTCACTGTCCCTCCCCGTACTTGTGTTCTCTCTCTCTCAAATAAATACATAAAATCTTTAATAAAAAAATAAAAATGAATGAAATGCACAGGATGGTAGTAACACGTCCTCTGTTGTGCTCCTACTGTCCTTGGGTGTGTTCACGTGCGTTTTAATCTACTTCAGTCCCCAGACTCACTGTCTGAGCTAACTTGGCTCCTTGCTTCCCCAGGAAACAGAACCGCCAGTGCTGAAGTAGTTTTCTCAATGCCACACACGAACTAGTAAATGGCATTATTGACGCTCAAATCCACATCAGCGTACTCCGCAAATTTGACTGGTGCTTGTCTCTGTGTAACCCACAATGTATGGCGAAGCTGAATAAAATAAAATGCAGTGGGTGCAGATTTAAAAAAAAAAAAGTTGCTTCCGAACCCCTCGTGTGTGCACGTCTTGCATGGATGTCTGCCATGATGTAATTACCTTCATGAAAATTTTCTGAGTTGGCATCTTCCCGCTTTTAGCCCTTTTGAGGCAAATCTGAAAAGCTATACAGATTCTCTTACAGGTGAATTATATTAATATGTTTAATTAACATGAAGCAGCATTAGGTCGGGGAAGTCTGACGCTGGGAAAGCTCGCTTCCCCTGTGCTATAAAACTTCAGCTCTTGTAAGGGTTTGACCTAATTGATGCTGCCTGATTGTACAAGCTGTCCTAACATGGACTGAATCTGGATGCCGCAGCCCGTCCCCGGTGATGGGTATGCCTCTCCAAGCCTGCCCTTTCTGGATCCGTGAGGCCACCTGTGGTCAAAGCTGATTCAGCAGTGGGCTGGCCTTTCTCACGCTAAGACCTGTGGTTCACGGTTCATGCCTTGCTGACACCCATTTATTCTCTTTGTCCCTTAAACTGCTCGTTACCAGACAGAACTTCAAGTCAGCGTTCTGCGGAGGTATCTCTGTTCCTCGAGCTGTTTCTTTCTTTCTTTTTTTTTTTTTTTAGATTTTATTTATTTATTCGACAGAGATAGAGACAGCCAGCGAGAGAGGGAACACAAGCAGGGGGAGTGGGAGAGGAAGAAGCAGGCTCATAGTGGAAGAGCCTGATGTGGGGCTCGATCCCATAACGCCGGGATCACGCCCTGAGCTGAAGGCAGACGCTTAACCGCTGTGCCACCCAGGCGCCCCTCAAGCTGTTTCTTTCTAACTTGTCTACAGTTTCTTTCCTGGAGGCACCCTCCGCAGCACGTGGCAGGGACCCTGCTACTCGCTGTTCTCGGCAGCATCTGACAAAGGCAGGACCAAGGCTAGGGCAACCGCTGGGTGAGTGAGACCAGACGAAGCTGGGAGATAAGAGTCCAAACGATTACTCAAGGTGGGGGACAAGGGAGGATGGAACAAAAGCAGTTGGTCAGATGTGGGTGACTCAGAGATGTGGACGTGGGACTGCAGATCCAAAGGCAGCTTCTATGTTGGGATCTGTCGTATTTGTGGTCATCCCATTGGCTAACACGTTGGGTGGTCAAGTTCAGTGGTCACGTGGTAGGAGCTACCCCAGTGCACAGACACCGAGAAAGAAGTGTGAACATAGCCATGTAACAATGCAGCATAGGAGCAGAATGAAAACAGAGATGGCTTCCCTGCCTCAAGAACAGTTTGGGTTTCCGTACACACCAGTTAGGCCGTTAAAGCTGGCAGGGCAGGAGAGAGGGTCTGAGCTCAGCCACAGCGTACTCCTGAACACGTCCACGGGGACTGCTGGAGTGATTGCCAGTGCCTTGAAATGGCTGGAGAAGGAAGCAGCCAGCTGTCCCAGTGACACTTTCCAAAACTGCAAAGAGGCAAACAAGTTAATCTCTGGGAATGTGTCTAATAAATAACAGAGGTGGTATCAAGTGAACTGTAATCATCAAAGGACTGTAAAGCCAATCCAACCTCACTCATTTAAAATGGGTTATTGAGCAGCTATGTAAGCCAGGCACTGCAAACGGCCCCTGTCTACCAGCCAATAGAAATTTAACTTCCAGGGGTTATCTGCTCCTTCCACAAACACTTACTTCAGCAGAGCTCACTATGCTTTCCCTCCGCTCCTCTGAGAATCATTTTCTGCCGGAAACAATACATGGTAAGAACTTTTCCTTTCATGTTCCTAAAAGTGGGATCCATTCACATTCCCATGTAAACACCAAAATACTATCTTCAATTCATATGTCACTGTGCAAATTTATTTTTTTATAGTAAAAGTCAGATGTGGAAACCCTCCGCATAAGCACAGCTCAGAAGTTCATCATTAGGAAAATGGGACAAGCTGAAATCAGCTAAGATATTAACAAGAAGCCTCTAATCACGTCAAACAATGATTGATAATCATGATGAGTAGGAAATTTCTAAGAAGAAATGGTAGTTGTCCAAATCTTCTTCTTCATTAACTAAAACTAATACTTTATTTATTTATTTATTTTTTAAGATTTTATTTATTCATTCAACAGAGAGAGAGAGACAGCCAGTGAGAGAGGGAACACAAGCAGGGGGAGTGGGAGAGGAAGAAGCAGGCTCCCAGCGGAAGAGCCCGATGTGGGGTTCAATCCCAGAACGCCAGGATCACGCCCTGAGCCAAAGGCAGACACTTAACGACTGAGCCACCCAGGCACCCCAACAAAACTAATACTTTAAACAAAACTAATACTTCTAGATTACTAACAATTTATGCGGCAATTAAAATACTTGTCTTTTATAGAGAAATCACTTTGAGTTTATTTCAACAGACTCAGTCACACCCACATGAGAGCAATTTAATTATGTCACCCAAATGCAGAATCTAAATCAGTGAAGAAAGCCAGGGAGGTTTGAAGGGAAACACATAATCTTCCAAGTTCCATTGGGAAGACCTCAGTTTCACATGAGCCAACAGTAATGTAATTACATTGATCTAGAAGCTTCTTTGAAACTATTTCATATGTGTCTTCTTCAGTTTACTAAGTGAAGCTAGTTTCTCATTTCGAGAATGCACTCACCTAAGGTAGGTTGTACGTCCTTTCTATGCCTTTAGGCTTATTCCCATGGTAGCACTCGATCACAGCGTTTTGTAAATGACTCTTTTTTTTGCTTCTTTGTTTCTGTTTCTTCCCCCTACACCAGACTCTGAGCTCCTTGAGATTAGCAACAATATATATGTTATAATATGTATGTATGTGTGTATCTGTGTGTGTATGTATATGTGTATATATGTATGTATATATGTATATGCAATATATGCAAACTATATATATATGGTTTGTTTTCAAATCACACTCCCTATCAGAGACCTGGCATAGTAGTTACTTAGTAAATGTTCTCAGAAAGAATACAGGACACTTCCACCAGGCTATGTGTGTGTTTCCCCCATAAACTAGGGGTCACAGGGGAACATTCCTGAGGTTGACTCCGGGAAGGCCCAATTGGAGAGGTGAAAACATGTAATCCAGGCCTGTAAATAAGCCATTTTCTTTTCTAAACTGCTTTTTATGTAAAGTAACTGACGAAACCGCTGGCGGTCCCCTCTACAAGCTTGAATACAGACACCACGTCCACAGCCCCTGCTGGGTGCACCTGCCGAGCCTATTCCCACGTGTCCCTGCTATGTCGCACTGAACAGTAGAGCAGACAAGGAGCAGAGAGACACTGCTCGGGAGGGGTGGGGAGTGAGGCAGCGGGAGCAGTAAATTTAGGAATCTTTGAGAAGTGCTGCACTATTACAAGTGTTTAACAGGATTGAAATATGAGTTGGATCACATCTTTGTGCACACAGAACCCCCCTCGTCTGTAGCACCTAATTCCACAGAATGCCTACATGCTTGGGGAAACATTACTTTTGGCTTTTGTTATCAATCACCGCTTTTTAGACCCTTTCTATCCTTCCTTCTCTCTGGAAGGCTTTGCTCTATTTCATCTATGTTTTCAGAAATGAAAATCACATTTAAGTCTTGCCTTTCCCAAGAGGCTTGTATGTTAGCATGGGAAGCCCCATGATCCCTTTATCAGAAGGAGGCATCAACAGTGTCTACAAATCACACCCGGGGTGAAGTGGGCTTCCAAAAGCCATCACTTCTTTGGGCAGACAGCACGACTCAAACATGACTACTAACTTCGAAAATAGCTCCTGGTGGAAGTAATTCTTGGTGAGCAGGAGGTGGGGGAGACAATGCAAGTGTACAATTCTACCACCAGTATCTATCAAAGTAACACACTCTTTAGTTGACCTGGAAGAGTCCTACTAGCACTGGTGGTTAATTTCTGGGGGAGGCAAACCCTTCACTATAACGAATATGCCTATAGACTAAAGACTAAAACTCCTTTTTCCTGAAGACTCAAGGTATAGCTTCGGGCCTTGAAACATGATCTTTTTACAGAAGCCATTGTTATTTCCCCATGAAGAGTGTAAAACAGAACTTAGCTGAACAGAACAAGGTTAAATTCATTAAAAGAGTTATTTTATTTATCAATACAAATGAAACAGAGGTGATCTTAACTCTAGACTCTGTAATTTAATACTTGTGTCATGCCGGACATGCTTCACTTTTCTCAAATGCAAAATTGGATTAATAAAATAGTCGATCTCATCATTTTGCTAAGAGGATGTAGTAGCGTGAGGAATATACAACTCCTGGCCTTGCATACAGCCGGCGCATGATTAATCCAGTCCCTTATTCGCTGACACTTACCCAAGAAAAACTGGGGCGGATTACTGGAAACAGTAGAACGAGAGATTGTTGAATGGACAGAAAACACAATGGCAATGCAGTGAAAATAAAGAAACTGTGCGTATCAAGGATTACGTGCTATACGCAGATCAACAGAGAAGGCACCGGGGAGCTAGGGGGACAGTATTTGGGGTACGTAATAGGCCCTGGCATTGTCCTTAAGTTGTAACACTTAAGAGTCAACTTCGGCTTCACATTAGCCTGATCCTGAATCCTTTCCAGCATCATCTCCGTCAGGATTACCATCGTCGTCATCATTGAGGTTGCTCAGACCTCAAGGCTCTTCACAATTTACAATCCTTTCTCACTTTTGATCCTCACAAGAGCCCTGAGGGTTATGTGGGGCATGCATTGTCTTTCACTTAAAATAAAAATACGAGAGGTGAGGTGGCTGCCCAAAGTCACGGAGCAAACAGAGAAGGATCTCAGCTTCTGTCTCTGGCCACAGGATCTCCATTCAACTCATCTCTCCTCCGTGCAGCCCTCAAGTCTACAAACGCCCTACGAACCCCTACTCTTACAGCTTGACTTCCCTCAAGAATTAAGCATGGTGATTCATTCCCATGACGTGGCTCCCAGTTGCTTCCATGATCGCTGCTTTTATCCTTAAAAAGGTTTCTACAAGGACCCCTTCACTTGCTGAGTGAACTGGCTTCCTTACTCACTATTAATTACTCACAAGGACTCTGGTCTATTACAGAGAGTCAACATAAGGCGGAGTTTCTCTGCTAATTCATTTCATTCCTTCATTCTGTATTCTGGTTGATGGACCCTCTTGGCATTATAAATCCCGAACAAGTAATTAACGACCACACTTTGAACCCAATTCTCTTTCTTTTTTCCTTCCTAACTACCTCTGTCTCCTTTGATCTGCTTCATTTTCTTAATTAACTTACGCACATGCCGGAGTTGTTTCCTTGGGTCTGTGTAAATTTGGGAGGTTTGGAAGTATGAAATAGTGAGGCTGGCTTTACAGAATAGGGGTAAAAGAGGAGTTGGCCACTATCCCCACAAGAGCAGCAGAGAGCCAAGAAAGAGCAATTAGCATCAACCTCCACTGTGACCAAGTCACCACTTACTAAGCAACCACTGTGTGTCAGGACCTCTTCAACCTTTGCTTCTCATCCTTACCATTGCCCCTGGGAGGAAGGTGCCAGGATCCTGCCCACTTCAGAGATAGGCAATCAGCCTCAGAGAAGGTAAGGGGTCTTCCCAAGATCCCACAGCGAGGAAGTAACTCCAAAACTGTTTTCTGTTCCAGTGAGATGTACTTATAGAGAGGGCCTAAAAGTTGGATGGAGAGCAATCTAGTGTCCAGAGTCCAGTGGCGTATATGGTCCTCAGGCTTAACCACAGTGGCCCCGAGAGCAGGGTGACTGACTCAGACAGGCACATGGGGAAGCAGACATGGAGGAGGAAGTCCTCTCTTCTGCAAGCCACCAATTCTGCAAGACCAACCAACTGGTTGGCCAATCTCTCAGTAGCTGACCTCATGCAGGGGTTGTGGTACGAGGACCACCAGATTGGACCCAAAGAAACATGAACCAGCAAGCAATACACAAATTTTCAAGATTCTAGGCAACCAAGTGGATTCAGAGTGAACATTTCAGATCAAGTGAAAGATCAGAAGAATTTAAGAAACAGAAGTGGGAGCCATGTGGCAGTGCTTGAGGGGAGGTACCCATATTCTCTTGGGGCAAGTTGGCCACTAGGCCCACAGAAGCAGAAGTGGTCAAGCCTCCATGCCACCAGCTCGCACGGGGGGACTGCGGGAGTGGCTGAGATGACAGATCTTAGGGTCCAGGCAGTTTTGAGTCTAACCCTGATTCCAGTGCTGATTTCCTGTAGTGTGTCCTTAAGTTACTTAGTAGGCCTAGGTAGGTCCTGGTTTTCTTATGTGTAAAATTAGAAGGATATAATCAGTCTCATGATGGGAGGTGGGCTATGACGAAGTGATTAATGTTCTGTCGTACGGTCAGCACCTGATAAGCAATATTAAGGTGGTTTCCACTTTGATCAGTACTCTTTCTAAGACTAAATGGAGCTTAACTTGTATTTGGGGGTATACCATTTATTCGCTCATGTAAGCAAAAATCATATGCCTGGCACTGAGCTTAGAGTGGGGCTTGGCACCTTCCTTGTCTGTGTCCTCCATTACTTACTGCAATGGTGCTCACACTAGGAGCTTAAGAAAGAACACATTACTTGATTCTTTCTTTTTATTATTATTATTATTATTATTATTATAATATTACACTAGTCACCATACAGTACTTCATTAGTTTTTGATGTAGTGTTCCATGATTCATTATTTGTGTATAATACCCAGTGCTCATTACAGCACATGGTATCCTTAATACCCATCACCAGGCTAACCCATCCCCCCACCCCTCTCTCCTCTGAAGCCCTCAGATTGTTTCCCGGAGTCCCTAGTCTCTCATGATTTGTCTCCTCCTCTGATTTCCCGCCCTTCAGTTTTTCCCTTCCTTCCCCTAACGTCCTCCATGCTATTCTTTATGTTCCACGTATGAGTGAAACCATATGAATTGTCTTTCTCTGCTTTATTTATTTCACTTAGCATAATCCCCTCCAGTTCCATCCATGTCGATGCAAATGGTGGGTATTCATCCTTTCTGATGGCTGAGTAATATTCCAGTGTATATATGGACCACATCTTCTTTATCCATTCAACTGTTGTAGGGCATCTCGGTTCCTTCCGCAGTTTGGCTATTGTGGACATTGCTGCTATGAACATTGGGGTGCATGTGCGCCTTCTTTTCACTGCATCTGTATTTTGGGGGTAAATACCCAGTAGTGCAATTGCTGGGTCATAAAAACTCTGTTTTTAACTTTTTGAGGAACCTCCACACTGTTTTCCAGAGTGGCTGCACCAGCTTGCATTCCCACCAACAGTGTAAAAGGGTTCCCCTTTCTCCACATCCTCTCCAATATTTGTTGTTTCTTGTCTTGTCAATTTTTGCCATTCTAACTGGTGTGGGATGGTATCTCAATGTGGTTTTTTTTTTAATTTTTTTTATTATATTATGTTAGTCACCATACAGTACATCCCTGGTTTTTGATGTAAAGTTCGATGATTAATTACTTGTGTATAACACCCAGTGCACCATGCAATACATGCCCTCCTTACTACCCATCACTGGTCTATCCCATTCCCTCACCCCCTTCCCGTCTGAAGCCCTCAGTTTGTTTCTCATAGCCCATAGTCTATCAATGTGGTTTTGATTTGTATTTCCCTGATGGCTAATGATGTTGAACATTTTTTCATGTGTCTGTTAGCCATTGGTATGTTTGTCTTCTCTAGACAAGTGCCTGTTTATGTCTTCGGCCTACTTCTTGACTGGATTATTTCTTTTTTGGGTGTTGAGTTCGAGAAGTTCGTTATATATCTCGGATACCAGCCCTTTATCTATAATGTCATTTGCAAATATCTTCTCCCATTCTGTGGGCTGCCTCTTTGTTTTGTTGACTATTTCCTTTGTTGTGCAGAAGCTTTTTATCTTGATGAAGTCCCACAAGTTCATTTTGCTTTTGTTCCCTTGGCTTTGGGGATGTATCTTGAAAGAAGTTGCTGTGGCCAATGTCAAAGAGGTTACTGCCTATGTTCTCCCCTAGGATTTTGAGGGATTCCTGTCTCACATTGAGGTCGTTCATCCATTTGGAGTTTAACTTTGTGTATGCTGTAAAGGAATGGTCAAGTTTCATTGTCCTGTATGTAGCTGTCCAGTTTTCCCAGCACCACTTATTGAAGAGACTGTCTTTTCTCCATTGGATATTTTTTTCTGATTTGTTGAAGATTAGCTGACTGTAGAGTTCAGGGTCCATTTCTGGAGACTCTATTCTGTTCCACTGATCTATGTGTCTGTCTGTTTTTCATTGACTTTACTTGTCTGGTTCCATTTAACTTATTAAAAAAATGTTTATAAAGGAAAATTTTCTATAAAAAGGATGGATTAACTTATAAAACAATGTATACTTCAAGCCATCCTCAACTTTCATTATACTCAATGTTTGGTAATTCAGATTCTGAACTCCAGACAGGTTAATTCGTGAAGAAGATGCATAAACCCCTTTATGCATGCAAGGCAGGTTCAGACACCCCTCATCAACCCAGCTGGCTAGAGCTAGAGTGACCTTGGCATTAATCTAGCCTCCAAACAGAGGCCCAGAGTGGGTCACCTAGGTCAAAGAACGGGTGACTATTAGAGTCAGAATCTCAGCTCTCACCTGTCTTCAACTCTAGTCCTCTGTGGGTAATGTTTTTTGTTTTTTAAGTGATCGTTGGAAAAAATAAAAGGACTGCAGAGCTAGAACAGTCAAGGATAAGGTCAAGGAGCAGTATCTTTGCTCCTTGCATGAGGAGGTTGCTGGAGAGTGGGTAAGAGGGCTGATTGGACCAAGGACCCTCCTTTTGCATGAAATTTTCTGAGCAAGGAAAAGGCTGTATATATTCTGGTGCTTCTAAAAGTGGTTTAGAATTAGCCCAAATAAACCCTGAAGACCCTTCCTGAGGTCTGTTGAGCTAAATACATCAATAAATGTAACTGGCTTTTCCTCTCCCATGCACCCATGTTATTCTCTGCCTCTGGAGCCATAAGGTTACAGAAGGTGGGCATCAACCCTCCTGTTTCTACACCTTGCTGAGAGTTTCTTCTGCTTGTGCATGTGGCCAACAATTTTCCGCTGAAGCAGATGGAAAATCCAACAGTAATCACCGGCTGGGTGCAAAGCCACAGATCTCATTTGTTGGGTGTTACCTAATATGCAGTCAAATTTCAACTGATCAGAAGGCTTGGGCAGGAGATGGTATTGAGCTAGAATTGCTCCATACAGTGATTATCGATTATGCCTCTCAGTGCTGCAGCACATTGACCGTGAATCCAATTAGAAGTAATTATACGCTTTAAACTAATGCGTCCAAATTGAGAGGGTTGGAATTTGCAAAGGACTCTAGGAATTGTTGCATGCTAACGGAATATACCTAAAGAGAGGGGAGTTACTGAGTTTTGTTGAGGGAAATATTATGCTTTGCAAAGCTGTGCTGGCAGAAAGAGCTGCCACAGTCTGTTATTACAGATGTCAGAATCTGAGAAATCTCAGGATGATGGCAGATGGCCAAGTCCAGTAGATTGACAGATGCCAATCATAATCATCATCACCATAATCTCCATAATAACTATTATTTTATTAGGTACTTTCTATGTTCCAGACATTGAGCTAAGCATTTTACAAATAGCATCTGATTCAATTCTCTTGACCAAAGGTTGGCAAAATGCAGCCCAAAGGCCAAGTACAGTCTGCCCCTGTTTTTGTAAATAAACTTTTATTAGAACACAGCCATGGCTTTTTATTTACATACAGTCTATGGTGAATTTCACCACTTAGTCAGAGTTTGAATTTACCCCCACCGTCGCATTTAGAAAAATAGATGGAGAGCTGTTCTGCCTGGTACCTCTTGCCATTTCCCAAGCCTGCCTGGCAGACCTCATTTGCCTCCCCCTCCAAGCAGGAATTCTGCTGGCAAGCCTGCCACAGGGCAAGTCTTTGATGAATGTGTTTCTTTCTTTCTTTTTTTTTTTTAAGATTTTTATTTATTTATTTGACAGATAGAGACAGCCAGCGAGAGAGGGAACACAAGCAGGGGGAGTGGGAGAGGAAGAAGCAGGCTCCCAGCCGAGGAGCCTGATGTGGGACTCGATCCCAGGACTCTCGGATCATGCCCTGAGCTGAAGGCAGACGTTTAACGACTGAGCCACCCAGGCGCCCCTGATGATTGTGTTTCTGACTAACTATGCAACAAAGAAAATATTCTGTTCAATTTCCCCCATTTTCCCTAGAAATAATTCTTAAAAGTTAAACATCATAAAATAAAGGAGGAGGGCACCTAGGGGGCTCAGTCAGTTAAGCGTCTGCCTTAAGGTCAGGTCGTGATCCCGGGATCCTGGGATCAAGCCCCACATGGGGCTCCCTGCTCAGTGGGGAGCCTGCTTCTTCCTCTCCCTCTGCCCCTCTCCCCATATGTGCTCTCTCTCTCTCAAATAAATACAAAAAAAATCTTAAAAAATAAAATAAAGGATGAAGATCAATCACCCAACAGCAAGAGGATGATTAAGCAAAATAAGTTATGTCTCTTTGATGGAATAGTAAGCAGCCAATCAAATGCATCAGTGAGGTCTGCGGCTTATGATGTAATGCGAAGTGAAAAGTGCAGACTATAAAAGTGTGTCTTGATAATTAAATTCAATGGTCAATAATGATTCACCTACCTGCCAGGGACTGCATATACAATGATGCATCAATAGATATTTTCCACCTTTAGGCTGCTTACAGTCTAGGGGCAGAAAGGATATGGAACAGAAAGCATCCAAACTGTAACTGTGGGAAAGCAAAAGTAAAGTACAAGGTACCTGGAGATAGTTTAATGGAAGAATCTAACTTGAACTGGGGCAAGAGACAGTACTGTCACATGTCTGCTGCATTGAAATCATCAAGGAATGAATGGACGGAGAATGTTCTGGGCAGAGAACAGAGCAGGACGTAGAGCTCTAGCATAGACAGCAAACCCAGGGGATGACTGAGAACCTGGGAGGTCGGTGTGGCAGGAATCTAGAAAATACTAAGGAGACTGGTGAGACTTAAAGTCCGAGAGATGAGCCAGACCCACCGTGGAAGGTTGTGTCTGCCGGGCCTACTAAGGAGTGGAGATATTATTCTGAAGACCCTGAAAATCTCCTGCAGAGTAGAAGCGGAGCATAGTGGGACCAAATGGATATTTTTAGACAATGTCTCTAGTGGCCTGGGGAGGATAGATTGTAGGGGAGCAAAATAAAAAATGCAAAAATGATGCGTATGTGTCAAGAAACATGATATGAACATGAGAAAATTAAACTACTTTGATTTATTTTGGATTATATCTGGTTTTTTTTTTTTAATTTTATTTTATCTATTTGCATTTTTCTTCTTGTTTTCCATATAATTATAGTGGTTAAAAAAGAATAATTCAAACAATTATCCCCAGCCAAACAAAATATGACAAGGAAACACATGAGACCATCGTCTAGATTGGATAAATGCGATCTAAAGACCCTTCTTTCCTGCCCTGCCCAGGCCGCAGCTCCTGCCTGGGCTCATTCGGGCTGCCCAAGGCTGGAGTCCTTGCCTTGGGCTCCTCTCTGCTCTGGGCTGCACCCAATGAACAGCTTTTGCCATTGATGAAACGCTGCAGCTCTCCTGGAGTCATTAATCAATTTCAGCAGCTGTTTACGGCTTTATTTACTACAAAGGAAGCAAGGTAATCCCTGTAAACTCAATAGATCTAAATTAACTGCGTGTTCAGGAGCCAGCTTAGAAAGAATTATTGCTCCCTGACTCAGGGGGACAGAGGAAAAGAATGAACACAGGAACCTGTGACAGAGGTTCTGACTTGCTCTCTGGCGCCCGGGAGGGTCACATCACAAAGGGCGCGTGTGTGATGGGGTCTCTATTAACGGGATTTCTCAGCATAGGGTTCAGGGAAAGCTCTTCCCAGTTTTGAACCAACATTACCTGCCACAAATCGTGGGCCCCATTTCTCTCTCCTACCCTCTGAGCTGCCCTCCCCTGCATTCCATGCCCTTTCACTCTGGAGGATGCATTCTTGCTCGGCGATAGACATTTTCTCCACATTCTCTTATTAATGATACTGATCATTTTTAATTTGTTTATGTTTGCTTAAGGAAATTACATTGTCCTAATTTACTGGGCAACACTGAATGCTTGGGGAAGAAACTGATATTAACTTGCCAGGAATGGTGCTGGGTGCTTTTAAATGCCGTTGGATTTTTTTTTTTAATCTGCCAAGCAAATCCTATAAGATAAATACTGATGTACTTGTTTTAAGAATAAGAAGACTGAGGCTCAAAGAGATGGAATACTTTGCCTAACATAACAAAAATGGCTAGTGGGTGACCCCACAGGGTTTCACCCTCATGTCCTAATGCATGCTTGTAGGACATAGCCCTGTGTCATAGCATGGGTGCTTGACACGGTTGGGTCAAATCGCTTCGTAACAAGTCAAACCAGAGCCCCTCCCTACAAGACCACTCTGTGTCCCACCTCTCTTCTCAGCCCTGTTCCTTCACCTCTTCCAAATTCCCACCATCACTACTGCACATTTCAGACCTCAGTATCCCAAAAGGCTTGTGTTATCCCCAAACAAAACATGCCTTTATCTGGGTGTTTCTTCTGCCTGCAAGGTTACGGCCTCCTTGCCGCCCTGGCAAATTCCTATAAGGCTTCCAAAGCCTGTCTCTGCCGCTTTGAAAATTTACCTTATCTCTTGTACCCATTACTGCCCTGGGAAGAGTTAACAAGCCCTGTTCTGGGTCCTTCGGGGCACGGACCACACTCAAACCTCTGGTGTATTCATCGCCAGGGGCCGCCACGCAGCAAAGACACCTGCACAGAATCAGCGCTCAGTCCCTGTGTCAAAGTGCACGACCGGAAAGCCAGGAAGAAGATGCTGAACGTCCAGTGCACTGGGGAGACGGACCTTAAACACGTACAAAGCAATGAGACAGACAGACAAGCAAATAAGCTTATATCATCACAAAATTACCGCTTTTTTCCCAAGACAACAACCTAGTTTTTCCCCCGACGTGTCATGACATCAGGCAAAATAGCAACAGGGGGGTATTTATCCCAAGTCCCCGCGGTGTTCCCTCCTTTCGCCTTCCGTGCGTACTTTTGTTGCTGGCACACTAACCAGGAGCAGATGGATTTTATAGCACTCTCTGCTTCCTCCCGAGTCTGAATCCAGTGCAGAATCCAGACACAGTGTAACGACATGCGCTTCCTGCCTTCACACCCTTCCCACCCCAGGCTAAAATCCATGCTCCTCTCCCTTCATGGGATCCTCATGACCCTCCTCCAGGTGGAGAGTGCAGACTGGACACTCCCGGCGTGGAGACTTCTGTGTGCCTGGTCACCCGCACGAATCCCGAGATGCAGTCGGTCAAGGGCTTCCTCAGACGCCTAGACCTTTCTCGCAGATGTTATTGAAATTGTCTAGAGCTGGGAGTGTGGACTTCCCAGGAATGTACTCTTTGGATACAGTTTATAAACAACAGACAGTAGCCCTGACAGCTCTCAATCTAGGCTGGACAACAGGTGGTCATTATGACTCATCAAAAAAAGTTGTAACTCTTGTGCTCACAGCTCCTAGCACACCCTTTGCTCCTCAATCTTTAGAGTGTTTTCCAGCTTACGCCTCTTGACGCTTCTGCAAATACGAGCCTCAAGATGAACAAGTACGGAGCAGGTGTGTTGCTTACCAATGCGGTAGAAAAATTACTATTTTCCTTTTCCTTTTTTTTTTTCTTCCAAGTAGGCTCCCCACCCAGTGTGGAGCCCAGGCAGGGCTTGAACTCACAACGGTAAAATTCAGACCTGAGCTGAGATCAAGAGTAGGTCTCTTAATCAGCTGAGCCACACAGGCGCCCCAAGCTTTGCTATTTTGTAAGCACTTGATTTGAGAAGTGATTTAACTTCTCTGAAACTCAGTTTTCCTCATCTGCAGAATGGACACAGGGCATCTTCTTCGTTGAGCTCGTTTGATGATTAAATGAGGGAAAGAACTAAAAGCACTTAGCAAAGTTCCCTGCATGAAGTAAGACCTCAATAAATAAGACAACTCACAGGGTTGTTGTAAACAGTCAGGGAGCCACAGAGCACAGGGTGCCCGGGACTGGGTGTTCAGTAGCAGCTGCCTCCTCTTCCTGACCCCTCCGTGATCTCCAGTGACGGCGAGAGAGTGACTGTTCCAAGTAGCGCCTCTCAGCAATTTAGCAAGAGATATCAGGAGCCAAAAAGATTCCTAATCGTCAACCTAGTAATAACATTGGAAGAAATCTAACCTGAAGAATGGTTCTCCCCCGCCCAAATACATGCTATACACTGGAGGTATTATTTACATGTGCAAAAATTGTGGGAGGAGCTAACGTCCACTGAGTCTCTATCTGGGACAGTGTTAGATAGACAGTAAAAATGACCCTGTGAAGGTGCTAGAGCGACTTCCCAAAGCAAGACGGAAAACTGTATACAGCCGGATTGTAATGGTATAAAATTATACAGGCATGTGGACAAGCCAAGAGATGAACCTACAAGAATGAAAATCATCGTTCTGGGGTGACGAGATGGAGGCTGATGTGAGGCCTATTTTCTATTCTCCTATTGTTCCACTGCCTTTACCAGGGAGAAGGAGACACAAAAGTAGCATCTCTGCTACTCAAGTTTTGACCTGAGCTTTCGCTAAAGCAATCGGGGCCCCTCGCTCCAGTGGGAAGTGGGTCCTGAATGCCAGGGGCTGCTGACAGTCATCCAGGCCCTCCCGGTGGTAATAACACCTTTCCGCCACAAGCTCTCCTGTAAAAGAGGCAGGACAATCCTCTGAAGATAATGGTTCTCCCTCCTCCTATTGTCTCCTCCGGGGCCCTTTCTATCCCCACAGTGGTCCCTTCTAAAACATGTCTCATCATTTCATTCTTTAGTCACAAAACACTGGGCTAGTGTCATGTTCTTTCTTCTGACAATGTCTAGATGCTGGAGGCAGCGTTCTGGGTCCCAGCCATCCCCAACTACTCCCAGTCTTCAACCACCCCTGTGTCCTCACCCCGGGGCCTTTGTCCACGCGCCATCTCCTCCCTGGAGTTCCCTTCCTCAGGCCCCTTCTTTTGAGTCTCAGCTCCAAAGCAGATCAGACCAGAAAGCCTCCCCTGACATCCCGGCCTGCCCTCCGTTGCCCCAACGCAGATACACATGCATGTGTGTGCACGTTCTTCCTACACGCTACCACTGTTCCGTGGCCCCCAATATACTCAGGGCAGTTACCTGGGTAGTGAAGTAATATTTTCTGAAACATGAAGGTACTTTTGCTCTTTGGTACTTCTTTTGGAAATGATTTCCTAACTATGGAGCCAGAGGCTTCCAGATCCGTGAGGAAGTTTAGGATTGCTAACACAAGCAGGAGAAAGTAGTCATGACCCTGGGCCCCCTTGGTGGGTGCCAAGACCTCCCTGCAAAGGGCCACAAGCACGTAGGACCAAGCAGAGCAGGGGTACTCCCCACCCCCCAACTGTAGAAAAGAGCGTCCCCCTGAGAGGCTGCGTCCTTGTTCTCCAGGGCTACCTTAACAAATTGCCTTAGATCGAGTACCTAAAACAACACCCACTTCTTATCTCACAGTCCCTAAGCTCAGAGGCCTGGAAACCATGTGGATCAGCAGTCCTCTGGGCTTTCACAAGGTCAAAACCAAGGCGTCAGCAGACTTGTCTTCCTTCCTAGAGGCTCTGATGATTGATCTACTTCCAACCTGCTCAGGGAGTTGGCCAAATTCAATCCCATGTGGTCGGAGGACTGAAGTCCCCATTTCCTTGCTGATGGTCAGCAGGGCGCATCTTTGTTCCTAGAGACTGCTCTTTCCCCCTTCCCATGCTTTCCATGTGGCCCCGCCAGCAATAAGAGGTCCAGTCCTTGTCATTCTCTGAATCACTCCTTCTCCTGCTACAGCTCTTTCACTCTAGCTAGTGAAAGTTCTCTGCTTTTAATGGCTCATGTGATTAGATTGAAAATCCAAGATAATCTCCAGATCGTGAAGTCCATAACCTTTGTTGAATCTCCAAACTCCCTCTTGCCACATAGAGTAACAGAATCACAAAATTCAGGGATTAGAGCATGGACATATTGGGGTGGGGGGGGCGTTCTGTCTACTAGAGGAAGCAAAGGTCAGAGGATGTTTGTGGGCCCCTTTCCTCAATAACCACAAGATCACATCAGCCACACACCCCTTCCTACAACCAAATCCTCTCTAAGCCAGAAGCAAGGGATGGATGGAATCTGTAAGCCAGAGCATTACTCGGGCTAAAAAAGCTGCTATGTTTTTCTGCACTGGGCTCAGACTTGATTTGCCAACAGAATTGTACAGACATCTTTTTCTTCTACCCAACAAATGTTGGCTCATGAAGAAAGAAAACACTCGTTAAAAGAAATAAAATGGCTATAATTAATAGCCTTCACATCAAGGCTCATTTGACCAGGCTTGTAAGATTTTGTGAGGAATATATGAATTACATCAAAAATAGCCTGACAGATAGAAAATAAACATTATACCTTCTACGAGGATTTCATGGTAAAAGTGTTCACTGTGACCTAGAGGAGGAAGAAGGTTCATGAAGACCCATCCTAGAACAAGAGAGGAAAATTCCAAAGGAAGTTCTAGGAGCTACATTCTCAGAATGTACATGTAGGGATGATGGTGACAGCCCCGTGAGATTTAAGAACCCCTGTCAGAGAGGTGGGGAAGCCTGCTTCTGGTTCTTCCTTACTGCTCTTATCTCTTTATGCCTATGGGTGACTAGAGAGAACCACTCTTTGTTTTAAAAATAACCCAAAGAGGAAATGAAGAGCTTTGGGAATTGTGTCCCATTCCGAAGCCCATGTGAGCAGAAGAGAAAGTCCATGTTTACAGTGGGTGGTCCCAGCGTCCAGAATGGACAGCATGGGGGGTGGGGGGGAGACGGGAAGACAGGGTCCCGGAGCCCCTGGGTTCCACCTCCACTCTCTGACGTAAGTGCAAGGACACACAGCGTCCCGTGTGAATGAACATATTCATATGTGAATTCATTCATGCATTTCTATGTCGTAACAATCCTGAGCGGTTCACCCTGTCCAGCAGGGACTGGCGCAAGCAGGGAAGGTGCTGGACGAGCAGGGACCATGGAGCAGTGTCAGACTGCGAGCAAGACTGAAGGCAAAGGGTCAGCCCCAGAAGTCTCAGCTCTGAGTCCTGGAATGAAGAAGCTAGAAAGACAAACATTAGCATTTGTGAAAGTTACTGAGGCTTTTCATTTACATGGCACTTAATCCTCACTCCAGTAGAGCCTGTGAGACCAACGTACGGATGTGCAAACGGAGCTGCGAGGCGAGGAGGCATCTGAGGACGCCGGGGTGGACAGTGGATGTGCTGGGCTGGGAGGAACCCAGCCAGCGCGACTCTGAGGCTGAGGCACTTGGCCGCACATCCCGCACCGAGCTGGCCGCACCCCAAGCAAATGCCCCTCCGTTCCTCTCCTCTGCAGGTTGGATCAGTTCTATTTTAGTATAGAGCGTTTGGGAAAGATACAGCTTAATAAATAAAAATACTTACCAGAGTTGTCCCTGTCTTCAAGGAAGCATAAAACCTTCTGTTTTCAGGGCCATTTTACTACGAATGGCTTGTTTCATCGCCATGGCAACTTTTGAATGTGGCGAGGCCATTGCTTGGACACCCAGACCGGAGAAAGTGGAACGAGCGGGCATGAGGTCAGAGGTTAAGTTCAGAGTTACAGATCGATTTACTACAAGGTAGTTTAGAGAAAATTCCATGTCCGATAACTCTCTATGGACATGTGCGTCTCCCCAAGCAGGCTGAGCGATTTTGGAAGCACAGAGAGATTCTCCTTTCTTCTGGTTACCTCAGTGGCAAGAATAGTGTCTTGTTTGCCACGGGTGTGCGATAAAACACATGAATGAACAAAATGTAATGAACACATGTAATAAACGCATGAATGAACAAAAAAATAAGTCAGTGAATAAGTGGAATCAAGCATTCGCTTTTTTTTTATTTTTTTTTTTATTTTTATTTTTTTTTAAAGGATTTTATTTATTTATTTGACAGAGAGTGACAGCCAGTGAGAGAGGGGTAACACAAGCGGGAGAGGAAGAAGCAGGCTCATACTGGAGGAGCCTGATGTGGGGCTCGAACCCAGAACGCTGGGATCACGCCCTGAGCCGAAGGCAGATGCTTAACCACTGCGCCACCCAGGTGCCCCTCAAGCATTCTCTTTAATCGCAGAAAATCACCAAATGTTGGGGCGCCTGGCTGGTTCAGTTGGAAGAGCGTGAAATTCTTGATCTCGGAGTAGTGAGTTCGAGTCCCACATGAGGTGTGGAGATTACTTAAATAAACAGAACTTGAAGAAAGAAAAGAAAAGAAAAGAAAAGAAAAGAAAAGAAAAGAAAGGAAAGGAAAAAAGAAAAGAAAAGAAAAAAGAAAAGAAAAAAGAAAAAAAGAAAATCACCAAATGTTGGAGAGAGCTGTGCTGAGATTTTTTACATGCCCCTAAGAGAAATAAGGACAATACAAGTCAAACTTTGACACAAGGTTTCCACTTGAAGTAGTTAATTTAACCAGTGCAAATGCTGGAGCTAAATTAGGGGAAGAACTTGGCTCTTAGTTATTCATATACTCGCCTGAAACATCACTTTTAGCTTTCCATAAATTATCTAAACAAAAACATGAAATTTAAAAACTCTCACTGAATACTCAACTACTCCAAGAGTATGTCCCCAAATCCCAGTAGGTCCCTGGACCACAGCGTATGAAGCACTTGGCTAGTCCAGCTCCCTCAGTTTACAGAGAAACAGGCTCCAAAAGTAAATGACTTTCCCAAAGTCACATTATTTAATGACACGTCAAGTTCTAGAAGACAGGTGTTAAGACTCCTAATACAGTGCTCTTTTCCAGAAAACTGAATGGCCAGTGATCCAACAGTTGGTTAAAAGAGGGTTGCCTATACCACCAAATGAAGGGGTTAAAATAATATATTTGGAGAGTAAACCAGGGTCCCTGGGCCACGCGGCCGCAGAGGAAAGGGCCTGAGCGCTCCTCCCCACCACGCCAGGCGGGGAGCAGGGACTCAGTGCTAGAACTCGTTACAGTCCAAGTGCAGAGACTGCAGAGTTCCAGTTCCCCTGAGGCACCCGTGGTTGTTCTCTGTTTGTGGAGGAAAAAATGAAGAGTAAGCAAAATCAGTGCATTATTTTATATCCAATACATTTAGAATCATTACGTTGATCAATGGAGGCTGAAACACAGTTAGTCTCCGGTTTTACTGCATTCTCAGGATTTGGATCATGCATAATGACATGGATTGAGGCTCAGAAAAACAAAATTCAGGGCAGAGATTAATTGGGCAAATGTTTTGTTGTTTGAGAGAAAAAGCATAGAGTTTGATTCCCAAGTTTCAGTAGGAGTGAGGCATAACAATGAGGGCACATGGAAAATTCCAGCATGTTTCCTCTTCTGATATTCCTAAGCAGCCCATGGCTAAGAGCAGGAGGTTAATTATCAAGTCAGCATATATTTTTGCATTATGTGTAAGAATAGAAAGTTGTTTGGGGCTGTAAAACATTGAATAGAAGGAGAAGTCTATGAAAATACTCACCCCTTTCTTTTGTTATTTGCAATTTTCAGATACTGTTTTGTGTTCGAACTTCCTGTGTTCCCTCCTTTGCTGCAGGATGTCAGGCTGTGCTGTGGGGGCAAAGACTGTTGGTTCACACACTGGCCCCGGCACGGAGGTCAGGGACAGACAGAAGGAAGGGGCAGGCACTCTAGGTGGGCAGGCAGCAGGTTGGACAAGCAGGAGGACTTACACAGGAGACTTGTCTTGGCCTCAGGACGACAGCCTGGCCTCCCCGGCCTCTACCATCCAGGTGGTAGAAACACCACGTCGCTCTCTCGAGGTTGCACCCTTGGAAATGGCTCCCACTGTGTGTGTGGGGGGGGGTACTGGGGGGGAGGCAGAGCGCATGTGCCAAGAGCAAGGGAGAGGGGAGGAGCCTCCTATTGCCCCGGGGCCTTCTGTTGCCCTGGGGCCAGCACAAGGGTCAACTGGCAGTCACAGCCTGACGATGACCTTCCCCCAAAACATCCCCCAGAGATGAGACTTCTCAGGCGACCTCTGCCGAGTGGTGTCACCTTGGGCACCTCAGGTAGGACAGGATGACCTCTGGGCCCCTTCCAGGCATCCAGCCAGCCAATCTGCCTTCCTCTGCAAACATCATTGTACCAGACACGATGCTAAAGCCTGGGGACACATAAATGCACAGTCACAGGCCCTCCTGGGTTCTAAAACCTTACCAACTAGATGAGCCGCGGACATGTGACGAGGCCACTCCAGACAGTGTGCTCAGCGTGGCCCAGACCGAGTAAAGGTCGTTGGGGCTCCGGGGTCAGACTGCGTTCAGATCCCAGGATCCACTCCCAGCCTGTGAGACCTGAGGCAAGTTACTGAACCTCTCTGAGCCTCAGAGTTCCCTAGGTCTATAAGGGGATGATCACGTTACATTCCTAGGGCTTTTGTGCAGACCGGAGGAGATACTGCAGTAAGGAGGTTGCCCCAGTTCCTGGTAAGAAATGGGAATTACTCATCCTGATTATTATTATTACCATTACCACTATTGTTATTATGACCATCTAGAAGTAGCCGTGGTAGGAGAAGGAGGGGTACCTCCGCGGTAGCCCAGAGGAAGCAGTCCCATGAGCCCGCGGAGTCCAGGAGACTTAGCAGAGGAGGCTGATTCACAGGCATTAGGGAGGTTAGCAGATACACAGGGTTGAGGAAAGCAATGCAGAGAGAACAGCCTAAGAGAATGTGATTATTATAATTTTGATTACAACAGATACAACAACTAAAGGTAGAGTGTTAGGGTTATTTTGTTTTGCTTTTGCCTAGATTACTCAGAAAATTAGTTGCAAACACAGAAGCAATAGCAAATCATTCTCTGGTGTTGGAGGAGAAAGTAAAAACAAGGCACGGAAGTAAGGTGCCGCAAACCTGTGAGGGCAAGATCTTAGGGGCCTTTCCATTCTTTTTTTTTTTTTTAAGATTTTATTTATTTATTTGACAGAGAGAGACAGCCAGAGAGAGAGGGAACACAAGCAGGGGGAGTGGGAGAGGAAGAAGAAGGCTCCCAGCAGAAGAGCCTGATGCGGGGCTTGATCCCATAACGCTGGGATCACGCCCTGAGCCAAAGGCAGACGCTTAACAACTGAGCCACCCAGGCACCCCCCTTTCCATTCTTAATAAAGAATTAGGCCTGTCAATTAGGCCTTTCTGAGCAGTGGAGTACCTAGGACTCTGGATTCTGGACCCCCTGTCTTCCTAGATTCAGGGCTATAACGTTACGCCAACATCTCATGGATAACTGCCTGCTGGGCAATTGTGGTGATCCTGGCAGTTGCCAACAGGTAAGAAATGGTGCTTGTGGTCTGGTTGTGTGGCCCAAATATAAGCATCTTTGCTAAGCAACGTTTAATGCCTGGAACTTCAGAAATTAAACTGTATCTGTCTGTTAGATCTAAAAAGCAGAACCTAGAGGTAGATTCAAGGATATACATACAAAGAGATTTGTTGTAGAAATTTGACCTAATGCAATTGTGGGTGCTGTTAATGCTGTTGTTTTGGCATCTGATTTTGGAGCTTGTGTTCTGCAGAGCAGGTGATCGAGAAGAGGAGTTGGATACAAAGTGGGCGAGTGCAAGTCCATGTTGGCTCTGAGTGAGCTGGCACATCTTGGTGCTGTGAGCGTCCAGAGGAGAAGCAACTCCCTTCTTCACAGAGCTAAGAGCACACGGGGCCCAAGAGAAGCTGTGGAGGGGTGGGAAGCATTCGCAGGCCCCCACCTCTGCCTTGCACCATCAAGGTGAGCCAGCACGTAAGTAAGAACAGGGGCCAGCTGCTGCTTCATTTCACCCTCCTACAGGGTGACCAGTTGTCCCTGTTTACCTGGGACTGGTTTTAGCATGGGAAGTCCCATGTTTAGAAAAAAACAAAAAAAAAACAAACCCAGTCCTGGGCAAATGAGATTGTTGGTCACCTTGCCTCCCCATTTTGCACAAGAATCTTTCTCGAGGCCCACTGGTTCTTGAAATATGCTGGAAAGAAGATTCTGGACAATGTAGTACACTTGAATCCAGTTCACTCATCGCAGAGGCACCACAGAAAAGAAACAGTGGTCGCCTTTTCTCTCTCTACATACAATTCTTGCTCAAAATCTTAACAGAAACTATTTTATTACATATGGCATCATATATAGTTAAGGATATATATAGAGAAATAACATTAAAAAATAGGAGTAGCCATGAATTTTGTCCCTTACTATTTTCAGTCCCTACTCCACCAAATCCTTGGCTGCCTTTCTACTTTCAAGGGTTGCTTGTAACTTCCTCCCACTTCCTGTGCTTTTAGATTGAGGAGCTCTGGGCCTCAAGACTATTGATAGTCGCTGACAGATATGAGCGGCTTGGGCACGAGAGTCCTTGTGGACATTCTTCCTGCTGTCTTTTTCACTGAGCCCGGTTCATGGAGGCTTTGCCTCATGCGAACACCTCGGTCCATCATGAAAGCGTTCCAGGGAAAGGCTCAAGCTTGAATGATTGAGACAAGACAATTGTGCGGCTGCTGTATCCCCAGCGGGAAGCAGGTGTCACACTCAACAGGGAGAATAGAAGCAGTTAACGCCGCAACTATTACTAAGGCATGGGCAGCGCTGAAGGCCACCAGCAAGGGATGAGGAAACACTCCGGGTTAATGACAACAGAGACGGAGAGACAGGAGTGGTTGCCATCTGAGGTTTGGAGGGGTGGAGCAGGGAGCAGTTAGGGGACCCAGAGAGCGTGCTGTAGTTGTCCTACTGCCACAGGGAAGCGTTCCTGATGGGAGGTAGAGCGTCAGGTGGGAACACTCCACCACCAACTGCAGCCCAGAGGAATCAATAGCCCAAACTCTTCTCCTGTCCTAGGGCTTCCAAGCGGTGGAATCCAATCGAAAACAGGAGGGCAAAGAAGTGAGGTTAAAGCCAGTTCTTCGGGGTTAGCCTCCCAGGGCGCAAAGCAGGAGAGGGAGGCTAGGAGGAGCTAAAGGACAATATCCAGCACACAGTTCTTAGAGTTGTGTTCAAACCAACCTTTCCTAATTCCAATAAGTGAATTATCTTAGCAACGAAGTTACTAACCCAGTTAATTAAGTCCTCTAAGCCCTTGTAGATCCAATTAACGTGATCACGTCAGTGCAAAGCTGGATAATTTCACAATGTATTCAGATCAATGTACGCTTTTTAAAGGGTTCGCGACTTTATTTTCTCTAAATACTTCCAAAAAATACAAATATAGCAGAACAAATGAAAAGAGGCTATTGTTCCTCAAATCTATGTTTGGAATCTGTGCTTTGGGACAATATAGCAAATGAAATCATGCAAAAAGACATTATCAATAATTAGTCTAATTATGCCCCTTGAGCCTAAGAAAAGCTGACGGGAAGCACAGGGGGGATGTCAGTTGTGTCAAGATTTGAAAGAGCTGTGTGTGAGCCCCGCCTGCCACTTAGGAGCGTGGGACCTTGGGCAAGTCATTTACCTCTCTAGTTCTTGATTTTCTCACCTGTTTACAGAAATAATCACAGTGACTCTTTCATATGTTGTTATGAGTTACAAATAAGGAATATAAGTGCACTTTAGAAATTGCAAAGTCTATGGAAGGATTTATTGATTGTTAATGGAGAACTGCACTTCTTGTAACTGAATGTCACATTCTGGAAAGTCTCAAATCTGTGTGCCAGATATGCTTGGAGGGAAGGAAAAAAAAGCCATTGCAAAAACTACCTTGCAAGATTTCTTTAAACATTTTGAGGAATATGCATCATTATCTTAATTTAACAATAATAATATTGTATTGGGGCATTTATCCTTTCATAACACTTACTGTTTTTTTGTTTGGTTCTCTGAACAACTCTGGGAGGTAGACAGGGCACTTTATTGTTTGTTGCTGTTGTTGTTGTTGTTGTTGTTGTTGTTTTTCCATTTGGCGGTTTAGAAAACCCAAGGGATAGGTTGGTAATAGAGCCCAGAACGGTATACAGACACCTACGGTGCTGGATGAACCAATGATCTGATATCATACAGAAAGATGGGCATGAAAGCCGATCTGCTCTAGAAGTTGATACCACCCTCATATTTTCCAAGTTTAAGAACTGGCTCAATGCCTAAGTCTGTCCCCTACCAGATGTGTTATGTTGGACCATAACCATATCCACACCCACCTGCCTGGAAACGAGATTTTCAATGAAATTATATGTATACGCATGTAGCCCAGTCCTTGGCATGTATGATCCTTAAATCCCATCTGAATCTAGACTCTTCTTCTTACCTAAAGATTCTAGGGATCTTTCTCAAAGACCTTGGACTGAGGCTCCTGCATTTTATTGGTATGCATTTTATTTTATTCTGGTTTCCGAAGATGCTTCTAGCTTTTGCCCTCCTATTCACTAGAGGGATGAGTATTGTGTATCTCGTTAGCCTGAATAGTCTTCATGTATTCGTAATTGTATTTGTTCTAAAAACACTGAATGATAAAGCTATTGGGTATTGGTGGCTTACTATGTGCCAGGCATTGTGCTAAGTGCTATTATATAATCATTCAATTTACAAAAACCTGATGTGTATTGGCATTTCCATTTCACACATGTGCAAATGGAATCTGAGAGACGTAGGGTGAATGCATGCGGGCCCTCCCTCATGGATGCACTGGATTCCTGCCCTGTGGCTGCACCTGCCCCGCTTAGATGAGGGAGTCCTGCCTCCTTGGAGCTCACACGTCGGCAATTCATCTTCTCGCCCAGTCACACCATTGGTAAGTGGTAGCGCTAGGATTACGATTTCCTTCTCTCTGGCTCCGGCCCCTGGGTTGCTGGTAAGCACTGTGCCTTCAGGAGGCTTTTTCGCAGTAACAATAAGGCCCAGTGAGATGTTCCTTCCCTCGGAGACTGCCCCCCCCCCCATTCAGCCAGGAAAGAGAAAATATCCACGATAGCATTTGCAAGCTGCTATCAGGCTGAATGGCTGCAGGAATCAGAAATGGTCACTTTTCCGAACATTAATATTTTATATATTCTGGAAAGAGGATTTATTTTTACTGACCTACTTGTGTAGCTCTTTCTGGACTTTGGGATGTAGGCAGAGATTTTATTGTACAGTAGATTTGTTTGTTTGTTTGTTGCCTATAAATTCTCTTCTGCTGCTCAGTCACTGGGAGGCAGCATAAGGTTGCTGAACATGTATTACCCTGGGTTTCAAGAGCCTATGTTCAATCCCAGCTGTACCGAGGACGACGACAATAGTCATGGTGATGACCATACCATTTAAGCTCCTCATCAGACGTGACATCCTCAAAGACACCTCCTTTATCCACCTGTGCAGGTAACATATCCATTACCCTATAATTCCTTATCCTTCCTTATTTATCATTGTAGTTACCACTACTTGATGCTACATCCTAGATGAATTTTCTTGTTTTGTTTAGGTTTTGTCTCCTGGTAGAATATAAGTGACACAGAATCTAGGACTTTGTCTGCAGATTACATCTATAATAACCCCATTTCCAAATACGGTCACCTTCTGAGGTCCCAGGGGTTAGGGCATCAGCACATCTTCTTGGAGAACACAATTCAACCCGTAACAGATGGGAAGCTGGAAGCACGTTGGAAGGTAAGTACTGTGGCTGCAGGTGAACTCAGGGGTAAGTACAGGACATGCAGGTCTAGACAGCAGCAGCTATATGTTACCACCTGGAATGGTCCCTTTAAGGATCGCCTGGAATGAAAATTACCTGAGGGGCAGGAGGAGAACCAAGGCCAGTCCCAGGAGATGTGACCCACTGTCTAGTCCTCCACAAGAAAAAGTAGCCTATTTAGCCTGAGACCTCATTCTCATTGGGATTTGCTTTCTGATAGAACATCAGGTCAGCAGAGTCAAAGGTAGAGACCTACCGATTGTGAGAAACTTAGCCATCTCAGGGAACCAAACAGTGTGCAAGACAGCCACGTCTGAATGTGCATATCACTCTGGAGGGTATCTCACTTTAGAGAAAGTTCCAGCACATGAACCAGGCAGGTCAAATGGCAACATTTAAGCATCACCCTAATTAATCACTCCGGACGGAAAGCTGGTGACCCGTATGCCGGTGTCTGTATTGTAACTCCCAGCTGCAATATCTACATTAGAAGAACTTCTCAGCCCTTAGAAATTCTCTTCCCAAGAGGCTCCTGTTACAGAGCAGATGTTTGCAAATCATTTAGCCTGTCGGTGATGAATTAGCTTTTAATGGCATTCTCGTGTACTTGTTATAAATCATTAAGCGTCCAACAGACTGGCTCCTATCTGCACAGACTTGGTCTGCTGGGGTACCTAAGTAACAAAAATCCACAGCGGTAGGGATGAGGCTCCCAGTGGCAAATGGCAGCCCTTGGCTGGTCCTCGCACTTGTCCTTGACCTCTGTCCACATTCCTTTCCTCAGTGGTCCTCCTGTCCCATCCCCCCTCCCCTCCATTTCTTCCTCTTACCTCCCAGAGACATTTGCCTCCCCCCCCCGCCCCGCACTGGTCCCTCCTTGCCCGACCTTGCTCACAACTCCCTATTACTCTTATCTCTTCCTCACTCCACACTTCTCCTTACTTCTCTTGCTACCATCCCAATCTTTTCTAAGCATTAAAAATAAAAGCTGTTTTCTTTTGATAAGCAGAGAGAGAGATCCGCATGCTGACATGGTATGATTCTTAACACCAATAATAAATTCATGGTCAGCTCTTCCTGGTAATGCAGGAAATTAATGTTGGGTGGGGGTCCAGGGAGAGAGAACAAACCTAAAAAGAGGAAGAAGAGTTCCAAGTCCACCTAAGAGCATGCATGAGTATTGACCGTATGTGGCACAGCACGCTCATCATGGAAATTAACAGCGTAGTGTTCTCACGCTGGTGGGACACAGCTTTTCAGAACCATGTGAATAATGGTGTGAACCAGAGATATGCTACTTCCTCTCCGCATGACTTGGAGGAGAATTCGGGAAACCTGGAGTCTAGGGTAATGTAAATAAAAGATCATAACACAGAGTAGGTGTTTCAGAAATAATTTTCCTTTCTCATCTTAGCGTCTATTTGGGAGTTCAGGAAGAAAGGAAGATCAGAGACAAGATCAGTCAAATTCAAATAAAGTTAAAAACAGAGACATGTATTGAGTGTTGCTGTGTGCTGGCCTCACGCGAGATCCAGCCCTCAAGGCAAGCAGCCCCAGCACATGCTTCCAACCTCACCAAAACTGGAAACTGCACGAAGCTTCCCAGTACCATGTCAAATTAACCTAATTTCAATCCAAGGCTGTTATTATTGGCCAAAGCATCAGGCCTTCATTTACCACGAAGGTGAAGACGGACACTGAGATGCTTCAGCCTCTGACTCCCCAGCTAAGGGATCCTGCTGGTCACCCTCTCTCTTCCACCCTCTGGGACCAAAGCCTACGGGGCCATTTTCCCTACACTCAGGGCCAGCTGGATGCTGACCGTGCCATCTGTCAGTCCTTCACTCCACCTCGGTCTTCACTCTCCCTCTCCCCTGCTGGGACTCTACTCTTCAGCTGTAAGAGGGGCTCAGGCTCTCCTTGTCCCCAGCTGAGTACCTTTGTTCTGTCTTTCACCCCCTTCCACACATCTGGAAGAGTGCAGCCACCTTTCCGGCTGAGCGCCTTCCTTGGCCTTGGTATCCCTCCACCCACGGTCACACCCTTGTTCTTACTCGTTGGTTTTCCTCTGGCTTCCACAACAACCTCATACTCCAAAGACCTCAGCCGTGTCAGAGCCTGAGGAACTGAGTCTGGGTTAGGCAGCCCGACTCCCACGTTCCTCCCAACTTGGAGCCTTGCCCCCACCTCCTGCCTGTTGCTTCTTTTAGGCTCAGCTCCCCCATCTCTCCTCTTCTGTATCTACACCCCACCGGGAACTCTTCCTTACTCCTACACTTACACATCCAGCCTTCTGCACTTTAGACACAAATGCCCAGGTTCAGCCAACTCTGATTCTGGAATCCCTGATTCTGGAACATGAACTCCACCGGCTAGCTCTATGTGACTATTTGTCTAAGCTTCAAATGTGATACACCTAGAAATCAATTCTCTATGTCTCCCCAAACTAGGTTTTTTTGTTTTGTTTTGTTGTTGTTGTTGTTGTTGTTTTTCTAGACCTCCCAGTTGCTAGAAATGGCACCATTTTCCTCCTGGGTACCCAAACTCTGTGGCCAACTGACCTTGGGTACCTCTGTTCTCCTTGGCCCTCACATCAATTAGTGCCCTTAGTTCTTTCTATACTGACTTTATGAAGTCTTTTATGGAACCTTACCATGTCACCCAGCACCATTTCCACTGTCGTGTCCCAGGTTCGGGGACTTACTACCACTTGCATGAACTATTTCAATAATCTCTTAAATGATTCTCTCGCCTCACTGACTCCCCTTCCCTTCCCATCCTGAGCCACTCTGCTCCTAACATGGTACTGAATTAAGTACCAGCTCCTAAGCCTGCTCTTCGACTGTCTCCGTGCTCTCTACCAACCCAACTCTTGACATTTGTTAAGTGGCTAATGCGTAGGTGTTGTATTAAATGATATCCATAAATGTGTGTGTGTGATTACTACATTGTCTGACAAATAGTGGGTGCTCATCCCATTGTGAGTTCTCAATAAATAAAAGCTATTTCATTATTATATTGAGAACCCTGGGTATCAGTTTTCTCTATATAACAAGGGGGTGATCATATATAATTCATTGAATTATCGTGAAGATCAAATTAGATCATATATTTTAAAAACTTAATGTATTATTCACTAAGCACATTGTGGATACCCCACTGATCTCAGTTTCCCTCTCATCCCCGTGCACCTGGCCTGGTGGCTACTCTCCAGGGCTTTCAAACTGACCGGGAGATCCACACATTGATTCAAGTGTCTCTTAGGTTATTACAGTATCCAACGAAGCACTGTTGAAACCGGGCTGAATGGGACAGGGAGTGAATGCTCCAGAATCACAGGAAAAAACACAGCTTAAGCATAGAGAGAACTTAGAAGTCAAGATGACAGACATGACAGATTAGAGCAGAAGGAAGCATACACAAAGCTTAAAGTAAATTAAAGTCTTCATTCCAAAGAAAACATAGCTACCTGTTCCAGGCAGAGTAGAAGAATTTTCACTTCAATCAGTCTCACTCATTTTTTTTAGAATAATATGCTGAGCCTTCTTTGCAGATAAAAACAACTAATACTTGTTGACCACTTATGAAGCAAAGTCGTATGCGTTAAATATTTACACCAGCCCTGAGAGGTAGGTAAATTGATCCTGTCCATTTCAAAAATGAAAAATGGAGGAACTAAGAGCTAATTTTCTTGCCCAAGACACATAGCTGAATATGTTGGCTCATACTGAGACTCCAGACTTCAAGATCTTTTGAAGCTATACACAGATATTTTTTTATTATTTGAATTATTGAAGTGAATATGTACGCACATGTGTATGTATGTGTGCACACACATGTATGATATATCGAGTCACACACACATATGCACTTACACATGCATGCTTATACATACGTTGTTTAGGATAAAGCCTGGCACACAGGAAGTGCTGCCCACCAAATATTTTCATTTCTCCCTCCCTCGGGCACACGGAAGAACGACACCTTGTAAATCCCTGGTTAGGGCTGATCATAGAACTGGCTTTAGCCAATGAAATGTGAGTGGAATTGACATATGTCAATTACAGAAGGCAGATTTTTATAGCTGGTACCTCCTTCAGTGTTCTTGCTTTCCTGGCACTGCTGAGACCAAAACAGCCCAGGTAATGGCTGCTCCATGTGCCTGGGTCCTAGAGAGGTGTCAACATGAGTCAGAATCCCTGGGTAGACGAGAAGTCTGAGTGAGAAATAGACTTTTGCCATTTGAAACACTGAGATGTTGGGGCTGCCTGTGTCTGCCACAACCTAGACTTTCCTGGCCGATAGTTTTGTTGCTGCTGTTGTTGTTATTATGACCATCATGGTATCACACCAGCCCCACTAGTATTAGTGAGGAGAAAGTGGAAGTGCCCAGGGCAAGCCTCCCATGCGACCCATATGAAGGTTCATTTTACAGACCGGGAGGTGGGATTCAAATTGCCTTTACCATATTCCATTTGGAGACCCCAGACAGCCTCAACTCAGTCCCCAGGGGAGAAAGGAGAAGGGGTGTAGGCAAAGCCAAGAGTATTTAATCACACTCATTAATTTCAAAGTTAAAGTTGGGTTTATAGCATTATAAAATGCAGAAGTACTCCCTTGCCTAGCTCCTTAGGAGACAGGCCTGAATGTCATTCTTGGTTTATTTCTCTGGGGAATTAACTGCTTGGATTCCTTCAAGGTTTAATTAAATTGTCACATAACACATAAAATAACAAATAAAACAGGCTTTTCCTATGTCCTGGTGTTAATTTTATGTCATCAAAATTGTTTAGCTTGTTAGCTGTGTAACTCCAGCTGCCCCAGTTACCAATTAAGGGTTCTGTGTGAACGCTTCTCCCCCATCTCAATGCCAGCTCTGGCTGCACTCTTGTTAAACTTTTCATTTCCTTGGGGCTGCAACTACTAATTTTTTAATAGGTTTTTGGTCATTTAAGTTTTATGCTGCGCAGCTTTTGATAGCAGAAGACCATGCAAAAAGTTTGACTCAGGGAAAACGTGTCCACAAGCTGAAGTGTTTGTGGAAAGGAACCTTACAGGGGCGCCTGGGTGGCTCAGTCATTAAGCGTCTGCCTTCGGCTCAGGGCGTGATCCCAGCGTTCTGGGATCAAGCCCCACATCGGGCTCCTCTGCTGGGAGCCTGCTTCTTCCTCTCCCACTCCCCCTGCCTGTGTTCCCTCTCTTGCTGGCTGTCTCTCTCTGTTAAATAAATAAATAAATAAATAAATAAATAAATAAATAAATAAATGGAAACTTACAGATAATCAGCTCCAACCTGCTTGTTGTGTAGATGAAGAAACGGAGTGGTGACATGATGAGCTGATGGCAAGGATGGGGCTGTGATCCGGGAAGGCAGATTCTAAGGTTGATGCTTTTGTGAGTGTGTGCACCTGCTACTTTGTCGGATAAAGTTGTCTCTGTTCACTAATGGGTTCCCTAACGGAGGGCCTCATCTCCTGGGCAAGGGATTGATGCCATAATCTTACCACTGGCCTTCCTGAGTCCGGGCACACTGCTCGCTGGGAGCTCTTCTCTATCCCCCATCTTTCCCTCCCTGTCCTTGCAGCAGCTCAGTTTCTGTAAAGATGAGATCCCCCTTTCACTCCCAGGGAGGAGCAGAGTTGGCATGAACTCCCAGGTCGTCTAGCCTCACCCACTTTGCCTACTCGTCCCACGGGAAAGGGAGTGACCCATCTGATTAATGTGCCTGGGAAGCATGACACGCACTGGACCACAGGAGCTGAGGGCAGAGCCACTGCCCTGAAAAGCCAGCGCAGCCCTGGACATTGGCTGTCTCATCCCCTCTGCCCCACCGGACTCTGGATGTATGAACAAGAGTATCTCCTGTATTCCAAGGGCTGGACGAGTGTCTTGTTGGTAGATCATGCTCTCGCCACTGGTGACCTGTCTTTGTGAGTTGGGGGAGGTAGGAGGAAGCCTCATTCTGCTCTGGATTCAAGCTGTCTTCCTGAATTTAGTTCTATCAGGGAGCCCTGAACACGAAGAAGTCATAGGAACTGATCTGGCCCAATCACAAGTGAGATTGCACTCTGACCTCCAAGTTCACGTCTTATATTGTTAGAACTGGTGGGAAAGATGGGCAAGGGGTAGGCATCCACAGATTTCCAGCACAAAGTCTGCTTTTATTTCATCCTCCTGACCGATACCCAAGATATTGCTGAATGGCTTAAATATCTCAATATGTCCCAAGACCTAAACTTGGGATCAAATTCAAATTGTTACAAATAATGGAAAAAAGACTTTTCTTATGTGACCCTTCCCTACCTGTCTACCAATCTCTCTCACCATCCCCCTCTTTCTGATGACTTCTCAGCCATACAGAGCAACCCTAAGTTCCCTCTGAATATTGTTCTGTGAATCTCTACATCCGTGCCCAGAAATATCCCTCTGAATAAATTCTATACCCATACCTCTTCTCCTTCACCCACAGTTCCACATGCATGCAATTCACTGCTTCCAAACTCCTACATTCCTTCCAGCATATGCTAGAATGTCACAGTCTCAATGGGAAGACCAAATTCCAAGTGAATAGATTAGCAATGATTTCCGCTAGGTTCAAGTAAATAAAAAGACCACTTATGAGTAATTTAAGATTTCTTTTCCAGGGGTGCCTGGGTGGCTCAGTTGCTAAGCATCTGCCTTCGGCTCGGGTCATGATCCCAGAGTCCTGGGATCAAGCCCCACATTGGGCTCCCTGCTCGGCGGGAAGCCTGCTTCTCCCTCTTCTACTCCTCCTGCTTGTGTTCCCTCTCACGCTGTCTCTCTCTCTCTGTCAGATAAATAAATAAAATCTTTTTTAAAAATTTCTTTTTCAGCTTTTCTCTTTTTAATTAAAATTTTTAATTATTATTTTTATTTTGGTAAGAACGTCCAACAGAAGATTACCCCCCTAGCAGACGTTTAAGTGCACCATACAGCAGTGTTATCTACAGGCACATAGATCTCTAGAATGATTCATCCGCATAACTGAAATTTTATACATATTGATTAGCTACTTCTTATTTCCTCCTCCCTCAGTGCCTGGCAACAACCATTCTATTCTTTGCTTCTATGAGTTTGTCTATTTTAGATACCTCATAAAAATGAGTGCTTATTTCACTTAACATAATGTCCTCCAGATTTGTCTATGTTGTTGCAAAAGGCAAGATATCCTTATTTTTTAAAGCTGAATAAAATATTCCATTGTATGTATATGCCACATTATCTTATCCATTCATTTGTGGATAGGCATTTGGTTATTTTCATAACTTGGTTATTATGAATAATGCTGCAATGAATATTGACATGTCTTTGAGATCTGGATTTCGATTCTTTTGGGCAAATACCCAAAAGTGGGATTGCTCAATGACATAGACGTTCTATTTATAATTTTTAAAGACCCTCTATACTTATTTCATAGTGGCTGTACCATTCTGTATTCCAAACAACAGTTATAGGAGTTCTAATTTCTCCACATCCTTGCCAACACTTGTGGTGTTTGGGGTTTTTTTAAATTTATTTAAATTCAATTAGTCAACATATAGAACCTCGTTAGTTTCAGATGTAGAGTTCAGTAATTCATCAGTTGCATATAACACCCAGCGTTCATCCCATCACGTGCCTTCCTCAATGCCCGTCACCCAGTTATCCCATCCCCCCAGGCCCCTCCCCTCTGAAACCCTCAGTTTGGGATTTCGATTTGCATTTCCCTAATGATGTTGAGTTAGTGATGTTGAGCATCTTGTCATTGACCTCTTGGCCATTTGTATGTCTTCTTTAGAGAAATTTCTATTCAAATATTTAGCCCATTTTTTAATCAAGTTATTAGGTTTTTGTTTGGTTTTGGTTTTTGTTTTCATCTTTGTTTTTGCTATTGAGTTGTAGGAGTTCCTTACATGTTTTGGACATTAACCAGGTATCAGATATATGCTGCATCATATATACACATGATTTGCAAATATTTCTCCCATTTCATAGGTTGCCTTTCCATTCTGTTGAAATCTCTTTTGTTGTGTAAAAGCTTTTTCGTTTTATGTAATCCCACACATCTAACTTTGAATTTTTACCTCTACACTTGGTGTCAAATCCATGAAATACATTGCCAAGACCAAAGTCATGAAGATTTTTCTCCTGTTTTTTTTTTTCCTTGAAGTTTTATATTTCTGGGTCTTACATGTAAATCTAATCGATTTTGGTTGATTTTTGTGTTGTGTAAGATAAAGGTCCAACTTTATTCTTTTGCATGTGGATATCCAGTTTTCCCAATAGAATTTGTTGAAGAGACTATCCTTTCCCCGTGCGTATTCTCGGCAACTTGTCAACGATTGACCATACATGCATGGATTTATTTCTAAGCCCTCTGTTCCACTGGTCTATATGTCTGTCTTTATGTCAACACCATACTGTTTTAATTACCATAGGTTTGGCAATACATAGTAGCTGTTCCTCCCCCCTTCAATTTCCTGGAGTTGAATTACACCCTGAACCTGAATGGCTTGGCTTGTCATTTTATTTTGGTCAGTAGTCTATTGAGATAGAGTAGGGATATCACAAATTGTTATAAAGTCCTTTCTCATCCCTCTTCTTGAACAGAGAAGATATTACCCTGAATACCATAAAGGTAAGCTCATGTTTAACATCATAAAGTCGTTCATTGATTTTATTCAACAAATGTTGAATGAGGACCTCATTTATGTCAAGCCTTCTGCTATTCCTTGAGGATTTCAGGATGATTAAGATCTATTTCTGCTCCTATGAAGTTCACAAATTAGAGGAGACAGAACTTAGATAAATGTAGTACAGTGTAATGGAGCCATGGACAAGTTTTCAATAGGACCGGAGAGAAGAGAACGTCAGCCTCCATAGGGTAGGTCGGGCCCTGAAGGGTGGGTAACAGCTTACAAAGTGAAGGGAAAATAATGTGATCTGAGCACTGGAACATGATCGATGCCAGGGGTGGGTGTGGGGAGGAGCAGTTGGGGGACCAGTAATGGGGGAACAGTGTCCAGAGAATAGTCTACAACCCAGTGTCCGCAAGATCTTGTTAACTGCTCAAAGATCCAGTTCTGTATTAGCCAATATGAATTCTCAGCAAAGATCTCTAAGATGATGAAACTGTCCTTTCCAACAGTATTTTCAGCAACTTCTAAAATGACGGCACCAGTAATTAATATTAGAAGCAGAGTTCTTGCTATGTGTCAGGCACTCTGATAAACACTTTCTGTGTATTACCTAATTTAATATTCACAACAAATCTGTATGATAAATACTATTATTCAAACAGTTATTTCTTAATTAAAACCCTTGGGCTTGAGTCAATAGCTAATGGGAGTTTTGCTGATTACTGAGGAGGACTGGGAGGAGAAACAGGTTGTGCATCTGGCAGAAGAGGAGTTGCTGACTTTGTAGACAGAGTTGCTATGGATAAGTACACCTGGTATTCAGAAACAGGTTGGTAGCGATGAGAGGCACCTGCCAGAATGGGGTGACAGTATGCTGCTATGAACTATTTTGCTCTGAGAGGAGGTTTTCACAGGAGGAGATAAGCTTATAAAGTTAATTTCATCATCATCTTGCAAACTGGACCCAGTTAATGTGCCTCCAAGATTTAGTTGACTCCCCCTGTCTCTGGGCCTTAGCCTCTTGTTTACTGGAAAACACCAGCATTACTATTTAACAGGAACCACTGTCCTAAACTCCCCAGGGGTGAGTCCTAGCCTCACACCTGCCTCCAGTGCTGGCACTATGACAGAAGCCACATGTCAGGTCCATCCAGTCTCACAGTGGCTCTGGCTTCTCCTATCACTTCCAGATTCAAATGTGGTTCCAAACCAGGTGCTGCTCCCATTCACAGTGACTGGGCCGGATACTGGAGCTGGGCAACACGGTTTCTGCAATTTAGTACATGGCCATTGATTGGGTGAACTTTCTTCTCTACATCATAGTAAAGAGGATCCAATGTAATTCATAATTATACACAAAGATAGTAGATCACCACGTCCCACCTCAAGGTTATGCCCTCCAGGGTTCCGTCAAAAATATTCTGCAAGGACTTTGATCATCTTGGCACTCTCAGGCATCGAACTGGCTCACCATATTGGAGACATCATACTAACCAGACTGGATGAATAGGAGGCGGCAAGTACCGCAGGTAGCCAACCTAGTAAGTTACATGTGAGCCAAAAGATCAGAGATAAACCCCATGATGATCCCATAAAGTTTTTAAGGGTCCAGTGTTCAGAGGTACACCAGAACATTCCATCCAATGAAAGGACAGGTTTGTTCCCACGTGCAACTTTTATCACTGAAAAAACAAACAAACAAACAAACAACAACAACAAAACCCCACAGCATTTGATGGACTTTTTTGAATTTGGGGGTAGTGTGTATTATCCTTGGGGATGTTTTGCTGAAACATGAATTGAGCAATTCGGAAGTTTCTATTTTTGATTGAGAGCCAGAGTAAGACTGTGTAGCCGATCCAGGAATCAGTGTAAACTTCTCTATCCCTTGAGCTTAATGACACTGCAGATCCCATGGTGTTGACATCTCCATGGCAGATAATGCTGGTGTCCAGAGTCTGACAAGCCCCAGTAGGAAAGTCATAGGCACACTCTCAAAATTCTGGAGTCATGCCATCATCTCTGCCTCAGAGAAATGCCCTGCATTTGCAAATTGCCTCCTGGCAGAAGAGAGTAGCATATGACCAGGAAACACCGAGTGCTTCTGCTATCTGACCCGCCCACATCAAGTTGCAAGTGCAGCCAGGCTAGCTGGATTTATTGCATGGTGGGTGGGGTGTGTTCAGAACTAGACTGGAGCAGATCCAGAGGGTCTGAGAAAATGTCACTAAAGATGGCCCAGACATCCAGGCCACCTGTAGCTGTTACACTGATGCCTCTTCTTGATCTCACAGTGATCTAATAGGGAGGGAGAGAGGTATCCCTGTGATCAAGTGACGGAAGAGGAAAGAACTTAGCTGCCTCATTACAGCCCCACCCCAGGGCGGCTCTGAAAAGTCACAGAGGAGAAGTAGATGTGCGGATATGTGACCATACAACCACTTTACTCACAGGGAGGAGGGACCAAGGTACGGATACACAGTGCCACGTGGGTAGTGGTTAATGGCTTGGATAATTGGTCAGGAGGTTGGTAGACACATGGCCAGAAGATTATGGGAACGAAAGTCTGGGAAATACTCTGTGAATGAATTGATAGGACTGGCTACAAAGCAGGTGGATCTTTATGTCTCAAATTAATACCCAGAGCTCATTCACCCCCTGGGAGGCGCTAAATAGTCAAGTGAATGGAATAACTTATCCTGTGGATGGCCCCCAGTTCTTGTCCTGCGGGCCCATGAACGCAATGTCTGTGGTGACGCAGATGGGGTTAATGCATGAACTTACATGTCCCCTCGATCTAGGAGGATAGCTACTGACACTGTTGGATGCCCCACACGCCAGCAGAGACCAGCGCAAATCCTCTATACAGCGTCATTCTTCAGGGAGATAAGTGAGCCATTAAATGGGTGGTTGATTATATCAGATACCTTCTACCTTGTAGGAATAGTGATCTGTCCTTCTTGGAGTTGATACAAACTCCAGATACTAGTTTTCCTTCCTGGCTACGGTGCCTCTTTCAGCAGCAGCAGCCCGGAACTCACAATCCATATTATCTCACACCACACTGCAGCAGACCAAGGGAACCACTCAATATAAAGAGGCAACAATAGTCCCAAAGCCATACGCTTCCCCGGTCTGACCGTGTGTGCCACAACCCAAAAACATGTGGTCTGAAAGAATCAGTGCTTACACGCCCAAAGGCACAGCGAAGACACCAGCCTGGAGGCAATGCCTTATGGAGTCTGCACGCTTGTTTCTAGGATTTGGTATATGTGTCAAATTAGGGGTTGGCAAGCCACCATCTGCATGTCAAATCTGACCCAAGGCATGGGTCAGATGTAACTGTGTAAATAAAGTTTTATTGAAACATGGCCATTTCACTTGTTTGCGCCTCGTCTGTGGCCACTTTCACACTAACATGGTCGCTATGAAAAGCTGCAACAGAGATGGTAGGGCCCACAGAGTCGAACGTGTTTATTAGCTGGCCCTTTATAGAAGAAGTTTGCCTGCTCCTGCATTAACCTGCTATGCAGTTCTGTGTTCTCAACAGCTAGAATAAATGGGTACAGGAACCACAGGTTGGAAAGTAGAGTTGGCCCCTGATGCAGTTACTGCCAGTGACCCACCTGCTTCCTATCGCCTCCACCTTAAGCTCTATCTGGTTTAATGTCCTAGTTGAAGCAGAAAACTGGAGTCTGTGACTACCACACGGCCACTTTACCCCCCGCCCATGCCCATAAAACAGCAGGAAAAGAAAGGAGATGCCGATCTGCTAAGTGTAATCGACCCTGACTCCCAGGATTGCGACACAATGAGAAAAGGGAAGAGGTTATTTAGACACCAGGTATTCACTGTGGTGTCCTCTGATATTCTTGTGTATTGTGAACAGTCAGTGGGAGTAGTCATGACCTATCAGGGACTAGGAATTAAAGGCTCAGATCCCTCTGGCATGAAGATCTGGGTCAGTAGTCAAGTAGCTTTGAACAGCTGAAGTGATGTCCAAGGATAAGGAAAATCTCAAATGAGTGATAGGGAAAGAGATGATGGACGTCACTTGTGCTTCCGGGATCAGTTCAGGACCAGGGATTGCAACTGGTTTGTTACTTCTATGTAAATTTTTGGGGAGGTTACCACTGACCACCACCTTGAAAAAGTGGAAGAAGTGAATGCATCCTGTTCTAGGATCATAGTGTGAGACCCAGATGTTCTAGGATAGTGAGCGGATCTGAGCGCACAGGAAGTGGATTCACATGTCCCCACTGATACACTTCCTCAGATTCCTGTGGCCCCACCTATGCCCCAGGTGTAGGGCGCTAGCTCCCATCATCTCATCGCTTAACACTACTGGGTGTCTCATCCTTACCTGGCTGAGGGTCAGGCTCTGGTATATCCTATGTCACCCCTACCTGTGTACCTCCCACATCCAGGTCCAACCCAATGGGTCGCACAGAAGATCTGACTCTTCCTGCCCCTTCTGATTTCAGAGGGAAGATTTCACCATGATACATGATTGGCTCTTTCAGTGACTACCTGGAGAGGTAAGGCGACACCACCTGGAAGAACAGGTGAGCTAACAAAATACCCTATAGTGCAAATGTGGACCAGTAAGACAAAAGATGTCTTCTTCCTCCTCCCAGACTGACTGCCCTGCAGGTAAACAGTTCCACCTGTCTGAAGATGCCCTTTGTGTCAATAATGTGCTGTGTTCTTCTGTGAACCCTGGCCAGCTCCAGTGAACCTCCTTGTATTTGCTTTTTCTCCTTCAATGTCCCACTTTCCCTTTGCCCTTTCTCTCGCTGCCCTGGTATTGTACTTCCCGATAAAGCTTTAACATGCAATTCTTACTTCCTTTTTTTCTTTTCTTTTTTTTTTCTAGTGGGACAGAGCTCAGAGAACCTGTTTGAACATTAATCTTGAATGAGGCTTAGCAGAAGAAAATAAATCAGAGAAGTTATTCAAAGCTTTTCACCTCAAAGGCATCCAAGATATACTTCATTTCAAACTAGTAAAACCCTATTAAGCAGAAATGAATATGAGCATTGAGATCAGACAAATCTAATTTCAGAACTTGGTTCTTCCATCTGCTTGGCCTGGCCAAGTCACTCATCCTTTCTTGAGCCTTAGTATCTTTATCTGAAAAATAGAAGTAATTGTATCTGTTTAATAGAGACATTTTTAAAAGGCAGCAAGTCACCATATAAAGGACTGGTACATTACTGAGCACATAATAGGTAGTCGATAAATATTAACTCCCCAGCTTGGGGTGCTAACTCCTAGGGATCATGAGTTCTGTGAATACCCTAATACCAGGGCTCTCTAGCTTCTTCTTTTCACTTAAGTCCTAGACAGAGAGGCCATATATCAGAAGGAACCAGTGGTGGCTGCCAGGGACAATACATTTTCCAAATGGTATCCACATGGCAAGGGATTGACATTTCTGGCACCCAGGTGGGCCATTTCCTCCCAGATGCCTGTCACATCTCAGAGACCTTATGTCATTCTTTAGAACTATCTTGCCAGGGGACGTCTTCCACATGTGGCTTCTACCTATGCCCCCCTTTTGGCAGAAGACAAATGAGAAGATATAATTCATAACCATTTTCACACAGAACAGGAAAAGCAGCTTGGTATTTAATCTGGCAACCCTTCCCAGTGAAGTTCTCCTGAATCTTAGGATCAAGTTCTATGAATAAATTGTCATTTTCAACCTTCTGTGTGGGATATTCTTTCCCATTGAATCCAGGAATATATCTACATAAGCATGAATATTAACATGCAAATGCATGGAAATGAGGCCCCAACGGGGCTAAATTTAGGGTTGTAAATGAAGATTAACTTGTATATGTGAGCATACGAATGCTCTATATGAAAAAGGCATTCAGTTATTGCTCTCTACATTCATGAAATCTACTCAGGAGGAAATTGCTTACAAGAGAGATCTTAATTAAACATAGGGAAGAACTACTTAATTTTCTCAGAGGAGGGAGATAAACACAAGTCTAGAATGGGCTGCTGAGGAAACGTATGGCCTCTCTGTCCAGTTGGTTTTAGCCAGAACATAGAAAATGTTTGGACATCAATATGCCTGGAGGCAGGAAGAAGGAAAAGATAGAATTGTTTCACAAGACATCAAAGCACGGAGAGCTCTGAACATTTATGCGCTCCAAGCCTTCCACTATCCTATTCTATATGTAAGGAAACTACTGCCCTGGACAATAAGGAGGGCTTTATCCCTCAGGACCTCTGCTGTCCCCATACTGATGGAATATTCTGGAAAAAGACCTGAGGAAAGGAAAGAGAGAAATGTGAGCTGGGTGGGAGCAAAGGGAAGCAAGGAGAGTGAGACCTCGGTGGGGCAGAGAGGTCTTTGGCAATTTGGCCCTACTTCTCACCGGCGTGATCGCCAGCATTCGCTCCAGGCTGGGGTTCACTCTTGACAATGTGGGCCATATCTCCAACGTGAACCTGGGTCCCAAGCTCACCTCCCTAGGACAATGGTTTGCTGGGCTGCCCCCGGAGCTGCAGGGGAGATCATCCGGGGGAGATCGGAGGGATAGTCAGGGTGAACCTGTCAAAGATGCACCTTATCTCCTACGTGAGAAATTATTTCTGGAAAGAGGCTAAGGAGCTGTGTCTTATTCATCAAGCAGGCCCCTCAGCACACAACAGAGAGTCTTTTAAAGAGTGGATTCTTGAGTAAAATGTTCCACACATCCCACAACTAACTGACTCAGACTTCCACTAGTTCTGCCTGACATGACTTCCAGCCAGGCAGAGCCAGCAGCTTTCAGCTATAAACTAGCCAGCCTGCCTTCCCAGACTCATTGTCACCATGGAGCTGGGGTCATCAGTGCAGCCCCACACCCAAGGGTAGAGTCGCTTTGCTTCCAAGCTCCTTCTTTGTCACTTGTCCCTTTGCCAACTGATCTGCTAAGATTTTCCAAAACCATCCTGTCTCCGCAGTCTTTCCATTTAAGAAGTGAAGCCTCGCTGAGCTCATCTGAAGCTCAGATGGAGCCTGCCTTTTCTCTCTAAGATAAAAATCCAGTCCCTTAAGACAGTAAAACAAAGGATGAAAGAGGAGAGAGAGTAAGGATGAGAAGAACACAACCAAAGGGCACAACTCTGACCTTGCTTAACAAAGAAGCCCCTGTTTACCCTCTCTGTGTGTCACAGAGAAAGTACTCTGGTTTATTTTGAGTTTTCTGGAGGGACACAGGAGAGTGAGATAAACTTTTCAGCAAGACGCTGCGGAGGAGGAGAGAGGCCAGGTAGCAAAGGCCCTGAGGTATGCAGAAGGGGGGCTGTTTGGGAAGATCGACGTGACTTCCCACTAGAATGTGCCCAGGCTGCAACCTTCAGAGCATTTTTCAAAACTGTGGTATTGGAGCCAGAGAGCCAAAGAGAGATGGTGGGGTAACAATAGGTTCTGAATCCCCCCTCTTTCCTTCATTTACAGGGGACCAGGAAGAGAGAACATGTTTGCCAGATCTGGCCTGAGGAAACAGGCCCTGCCTGGGTCTGCTTAGTTTCCGTGAGGGCACAAGAGGGAGGAAGAGCAAGAAAGAGGAACAGTAGGGCTCCTGCCTGTATGGCAGGGCAGCTCTCCTCCTGGTCCAAGGTCTGGGTTCTCACCGGTCCTATCCTTCCTCCTCCCTTGCCAAGTGGGCTTACCTGGAAGTGGGGGGAAGAGGCCAGCCTGGCAGGAGCAGATGGCTGAAAACCCACCTCTCCCACACTCAGCATCCAGAGACATGAAACATAAACAATTTTGTGCACAGAAATAATAATAGAAGTAATAGCTAACATTTATTGAAGCAACTCTGAGGCCTGCATTGAAAAGTATCTAGCATAGAACATCTGCCTTACAGATAGTATCTATTTTAATTCTCACAATAATCCCATGAGGTCTGCATTACTAATATCATCTCTATTCAACAGATAAGGAAACAGAGACACAGGGAAGCTCTATGATCCGTGATCCAGAGAAGCATAGAATGTTCTGGAAGCTCGTGTAGGTGTATATGGAGGGGGAAGGTCATGTGACCCAACTTGAAGGGAATATAGAAAAATAACAAAAAATAGTGACTTTGGAGTCATCCTTGACTCCTTTCTTTCATTCCCCTCATACGGTCTATCAGAAATACTTCCAGCTCTATCCTGAACATATATCAGTACTCTGACCGCCCCCTACACCTTCCCTGGTGCCACTCTGGTCCAAGCTGCCATCATCCCTTGCCTGATCTGTAGGAATCCCCTAATTGGTCTCTCTGTTTCCACTCTCGGCCCCCTTCAGCTTACCTCAATCCAGCAAGTGGACCTCGTTAAAACCTATGTCAGTTCATACCACTCTTCTGCTGGTGAGCCCCAGACGGTTTCCCATCTCACCCAGAGTTAGACCAAAATCCTTAAAATAAGCAAATGTTCTCTACAGGCTGACTCCAGTTTGCTGTCTGACTTCATTTCATATTTTTCTGCCCTTTTTTGGTCACAGTCCAGATGCGCTAGTTCCCTCCTTGTCCCTGAAATAGGCAAGACACACCCTTTTCTCAGCATTTTTGCATGGCCTGCACCCCCTTCCTTAATGCATCTCCCTCCAACACCCATAAGTCTTGCAGCCTTCCAGTCGTTTCCTGAAACTCTTCTCTCAGTGAGGCTCTCAAGATATCCTACTTAAAATTCTCCTAATTTTTCTCCTTAATCCCAATAGCTAACACTATTACCACACTCGTCATCTCTAAGATGATTTTTTTGTGTGTTTTAATATCTTTGAGATCTTAAAATTGATGGCAAGTCTTGGCTTGGGTTCCCCTGAGCAACAGGGTTAGGCTTGAGGCACTAAATGCCAACGCCCATCCCCCCCCCCAATGTCAATAGTTTCCCCAATTTCAGGGTCATGTCTGTGGTCTGAGCTGAGAGCACTTGTGGCATCTGAGAAGCCAAGCAGATTAAAAAAAAAAAAAAAGTCACCCTAGTGTACATGGGATGCAGGCCTCTGACAAACGCAGGTGTGACCGCCACAGCTATGGGACGTCAGGTGGCTGGAGGGGTCACAAGTGTCCACTACAGCACTTCTGACTTTTCTTGGCATCGTATTTCTTCCTCAGTGGCCCATAAAAGAGTAGTACAAATTACAATCAATAATATATTTGACAGATATTTTCTAACTTTCTGGGTGCCTCTGCCATTGGAATCCAATCTCCATGTTAGCACCCAGTGCTCCAAGAGGGGTACGAGAAGGACAAGCTGCCTTTCGTGGATATGCCTGGCACACAGTACGATTTAACAATTGTTGGATGAATGAAGCAAGCAAATAATCCTATATGAAAATGCGACTAAATGAATCATCATGGAGAGCTTCCCCCGACATTGCAGCCACAGGCGCAGTTAGTGGGGTCAGCTAAGTGACTCTACAACCAGAGAGGGTCTCCTTGATATGGGGAGTGACAGTGGTCCCCAGAAAGATCTAACACCCTTTACCCAACATATGCTAGAGAAGGAGGTCTGGATATGAACAAAGCCGAGGATGTTACTAGGCTGTCAAGTTGGGAATGGGGGTGTTTGGCTGGGTGTCAGAGGTGGGACAAGAGAAAGGACTTTAGGGTGGGGAGCGAGAGTTAGGTGAAGGCTCTCATGTCAATGTGGTATGGCCTTCCCTGTGGAAAGGCTTTGGTTCCTTTAGAATATATCTTTTTCTCCTTTCCCACACTGGGGGCTGCGGCAAGGGACCAGAAGGAGAAGGAGCTTCACTCACCTGAGAGAGGCGTAGTAGGAAGCAGCCCTGGGGACAACACGCAGCTCTCGGACAGGCTCTGTGATCTAAGAGACAAAGGATCTCTTTCGTTGGTGAGCGGGGTTGGGCCACATGTGGTTCGCAGGTATTCCTTTGGACCCAGTCCAGCTCTTCAGCCTGGAATTTCCTACAGGGGACCAAAGCCAAACAGTCACAAATGGTGATTTTTTTTTTTTTTCATAAAGTCCTATCCACCTGTTTCTCATGTAACACTTTACATCAGTTGACAGCTGCAGGGGGAGGTGGGAGTTTGACATCATTTGAATATATGTCCATCACATTCCAAGGAACCTCTATAAAATCATTAGTCATAAAGGGATAGTTCTGTGAATGTGTTTCTGGGGGCCTCTTATCATCTAAGTTTCTATAGTTCCAGAATCTATTACGGTGCCCACAAATAATAGAGATTCAATAAAGCTGTAAGAAAGACAGTAGAGAGAAAGCTTCATAATAAATAAACCAACACTCCCTGGCATTTTGCCTTAAACATTCCTTTCTACTATTTTACATTGAAAATAAGCACAACAGGGCTCTGTTTGACCCTGGGCAAGTCACTTCTCATTCTGGGGTCCCATTTTTTCTTCTATAAAAAAGGGCACAATCTATATTATCTCTCACACCCTCTCTGTGTATATCATTTAATGGATAGCTGTGATTCAGTTTCCTAGATTTCTGACCACTGATTGTTATCTCCAGTGATAAAGCTCAGTGGGTCTACACTCAGAGGTCTTGTATATCCTGGGATGAGGAGGATACATATTTTAGAGAGGGGAAGGCTTTCCAAAAGTCCCCATTTTTCCCTGGCTGATTACTTTTACCCCACCCCACCACACACAAATTCTCATGTTTTTAAAATACCCAAAAGAAACATTGGAATTTTCTTTAGACTTTTAGCTCTGTGGCCTACTCCCTAACTGCCAAAGCTTGATGCGATTTAACCTACCGACTAGTGGTCTCTGTAAAACAAGGAGAGAGAGGATGCCCGGTATCCTCACGATTGCTTTCTTCTGTCAGGCTTTCTGTGTCCCCTTGTGCTGCTGGGGTCTTTTCCCCAGCTCCCCTGTGCCCTCAGCATAAAACCACAAGGTTTTGGCTTGCCTTAAAGTCCCGTCACCTCCCGGCCTCAGCTTCACCTTGCCAGCCTCCTCTGGCAACACCCTCTCCGCTTACTCAGTTCTGCAGACAAACTCCTTCTGAAAAAAACATAGAAAGAATGGCTAGTTCTGCCACAGATTGGATGTGAGAGGCTAGGGCGACAGGAGAAACCAAATCAGCTCGTGAAGATGAAGCAGGAGGAAGGGTGTTTTCACTACCAGTGTAGCGCTCCTCCGGACAAGAAGGTTACACTGAAAGAATAACACATGACCCCTCCACGGGTGATGCGGTTTTTCCCCCAAACTAAGCAGTTACTTTATGGGGGACACACTGATGTACCAATGTTAAGGCCACACCACCCGTTCAGCAGAAGATCTGGTACATAAGCCCTGGGAGGGCCTTGCTCTTTTCCCTGCTTGACATCCTGTCCAGAAGGATGAATTTTAAGGAGAATCTACATGAAACAGATCATAGATCAAGTATAGCATTTGAAGACCACCCTCATGTCTGAGAAATTAACACACTGTGCATTTCCTCGCTGGCATTTCTCCAGGTTAATTATGTTTTCCCCATTTGACAGATGGACAAATCAAGACAAGCCTAGAATGATCATTGACCCGCTCCAATCCGAAGATCATTTGGGTCTGTTTGTTTTTGCCTTTGGTACAATGTAACAGCTGTACCATAATGGATTCCATATGTATCCATTAGGGATGCTCTGTCTGCAGGTAGTAGAAAGCCCAACACAGAGGGCTCTGAGCAATAAAGACATCAAATTACCTCATGGAACCCGAAGACCAGAGCTTTTGTTCTGGGACTTAAGTGGGCCTGCAAACACTCAGAATCCTTCTAATCTTCCTGCTCAACTAGCCTCGTGGCTCAGCCTTTCCTTTTCCTTTATCGCCTTAGGGTCACAGAAAAACTTCAGCTCCAGACCCCTCCTTTCAACGACATCGCTCTCAGGAAAAAGGGAGGAGGGGCTAAATGCTTTCTCTCTTTAGGCTCTGATTTGTATTTGGAAACGAAGCCCCTCACACACTCCCTTTTATATCTCACTGGGCAGAGTCGGGTTATGGTTCTCCAAACACTGGCAAAGACCATGATGTTTCCATAACAGCTTTAGATCAATGAAGATTTATTCTCAAGAGGCTAGGGAGAGGTGTCCTTTCCCAAAAGTCATCACACAAATGCTACTGGTGAGACTGAGACCAGAACTCGGGTCCCCTAACTGCTCCCCGCAATGCCTGGAGTCCTCACCGGCAAAGCCTGGTAAAGAACCACCAGCAAAAAACAGCTAAGCTTGTATTATTCACTAAGGTATTTTTGAGACCATGTTTTAATATACAAATGGGAATGAAATCTTAGTCGCATTTTCTAAGCCAAAGACTATCAACAGATCGTCTCTCCAGATGAATCAGAAAACAATGATTTGGGACACGGCCCTTGACTTAAATACCATTTCACAGAGCTAAGAACCTCAGGCTCCCTCACCATCCAAACCAAACCCAGCTGGGCCCAAACACAAGCTGTTCTTTCTAAATGGATCCGAGCTAAGTATCAACACAGGGGCCGCTGAAGTGGAGTGAAGAGCCTTAATCTGGAGTCAGGACTGGGTTCCACGCAAAGCCGTGCCACGTGTAACCTCTCTGAACTAAAGCTGTTCTGCATAAAGACAGGGAGGCCCTTTAAGGGAGAGGCTATGCCAGGATCACCCCTAACTTCAGCCCACACCAAATGCCTAGCAGACTGTTGAGACTCAATAAATTCGTTCATCCATCCATCCACCCATCCATACCAGATCCTATCTTGGTGGTGGAGACATACCAGTGAATAAAACAGATCTATCCATGTCTCCAGCACATAAGGTCCAGCCAGCAGCGATGCAGACGGTGAAACAAGCAGTTACAATAGAGAACTATCGGTGTCTCTATGAGGGGAGGGGGTCCTGCGGGAGCACGTATGAGGGGCAGCAGTTACAAGTCCAAGAAATCCTCGTTTATTAGGGATGTATCAGCTGAGCTCTGAAGCATGAGTGAAAATTAGCCAGGTGAAGGGGGGGGGAGGAAAAGCACCCCAGGGGGATGGAACAAAGACCTGAGAACCAACCAGAGCTTGATGCCTTTGAGGGTAGTCAAAGGAATTCCAAAGGACTGGAGTACAAAGTACACATGCACTTGGGGGGGTGGGGCATATGGGAGACGGATGGCTGCCGGTGTCAGCAGTGTTGAGAATAGAAGATACGAACCTGGACAAGCAAACAAAGGCCAGATCCTCAAGGTTTCTAGAAGCCCTGCAGTAATGTTCATTCAGTATCCCAAATGCAGGGTAGGGCTTTCCGCAGAGGAATAAAATGGTCATATTTGCAGTTTGTAAAATATCAATTTGGTTGCTGTATAAAGAATGGATTAGAGGAGGCCAAGACTGGTGGTGTGAAGATTAATTAAAAGGCTATTAAAGTAGTGTAGGCTAGAGATAACAGACACAAACTACGAGACAGAACTGGTATTACCTGACCCATCTGTCTCACAGAATGTGTGCCCATTCATTCTCCCATTCACAGACTCACTCATTCACCAGTGTTCACTGAGCCCCCACTCCTGAGCACCTAGTCCTACCATAGGGCAGGGCAGGCTCCCACTATGGCCATTGGGATCGCAGTCTAGTGGAAGAGAGAAACCATCGAGGTGGCATGACAAACATTAGAAAGTAGAGGAGTAATCTGAGGGTCATATTTGTTGCTTTGGTTTCGCTTATCCAGCCTGCCTTTAACCTTTCTCCTGATACAAGAAGCTGTCTTTCCTGTGGGAAATCCCTTCTAGTGGTTTCGGTGGAGATGAGCAAGCAAATCTGACCCCCTGACCATAGAGTGAGTTATTTATTTATTTATTTATTTATTTATTTATTTATTAATGTTTTTTTATTATATTATGTTAGTCACCATACAGTACATCCCTGGTTTCTGATGTAAAGTTCGATGATTCATTAGTTGCGTATAACACCCAGTGCACCATGCAATACGTGCCCTCCTTACTACCCATCACCGGTCTATCCCATTCCCGCACCCCCCTCCCCTCTGAAGCCCTCAGTTTGTTTCCCAGAGTCCATAGTCTCTCATGCTTCATTCCCCTTTCTGATTACCCCCCTTCCTTTATCCCTTTCTTCCCCTACCGATCTTCCTAGTTCTTATGTTATTTAAATTTGGGTGTATAGATCTCCCGGACACAACCAAGTCCCCACCATGAGATTTCGCACATAGACACTGAAAGAGAGAGGGTCTCTCTTCTTTAGGATCATGACTTGTGCAGACAATGAAGACTGTATTGCCAAGGGCCCTCTTATATCCACACCCAAGGATCTGCTGAGATTGAAGTGGAGGTAAGACGGACATTTAAATGTTGCCCTAATTGCAACAGTTAAACTTTAAACTCCATCTTCTCCCTATCCTAGCTGTGTGAGCCACTAATTTCCCTCTTCCATGTGAGTTTGAGTCCAGTTTCTGCACAGAAGTTTCATAGTATAAATAGATTCATGGGAACGCAGAAGAAGAGGAAAGTAAAGCTGCTTACAGAAAAATGAGTTCCCAGAACTTGATCTTGAATAATAGGAGTGAATCCACCAGGTGGGAGGCGGAGAAGAAGGAGGCATCTAAGAACGGAGGAGCGGAATATGCAACACTGGAAGGCATGGAAGGCAGGGAATGTCAGGGAAGCCCACGCGCTTTAATGTTGTGGAATTCACCAGTGTCTGCGGCAGGTGCACGTGTGTCATAGGTTAGGGTGAAGGCGGGGCTGGAGCCTTAAGGAAGGTCCACGGATGCCTCCTCCTTCTCCTGCCTACACATCTCCCCAAACTCACCCATACCTGGACTGAGGAGAGGGAATGCTCTAAGCTGTTCTTGCCTGACATGGCCTTTAGGATCACCTGGGTTTATTGTTGTCTCATTGTTACATCTACAACCTATGTTTATTTCCCCCGGCCTTGTTCATGGCATTCCCTACAGATTGAGTTTTTTCCTTACTCTCCCTATTGTCTGAAACCCTTCAAGACTTCACACACACACACACACACACACACACACACACACCCCACTTCCTTGGAGAAGCCTCCCTTGAATTTACCAGGCAGAATTTACACCTCTGCTCCTGAGCTCCCACACCGTTGGCATGTGCCACTTTTAAACACTCATTTCATTCTGCCTCATATGAAACTAGTTTCTGTATGGCCCCAGTATCATGAGATCTTTGAGAGCAGGGACCTTGGCTTACTCATCTTTGAGAAGTCGAGCACAGTGTCTGGTGACAGGAGTTGTCAAATATGTGCTTTTTAAAATGGTGCAACTGAAAAATTGTTGAACATTATATCTGAGACTAATGATGTACTCTATGTTGGCTAATCGAATTTAAATTAAAAAATAAAAATAAAGAAAAATGGTGGAAGTGTTGACAATAAAAGTTAAATTGGTTCAAAGAGTATCAGTTTGAGCTCAATTGCGACAGCTACACTGCAAATCCAAACCCAAAGGACATATTTGAACTTTCTGGGTTGCTTACAAATCTTCACCTACTCTACAAATAGTTATAAATCTTCAAGTTCTGAAATTTTCCATTAAACTAGAGGAAAGTGTGAGACCACTTTTGCTCATAGTATTTCAGCTTGACAGTTTCTGGGCTCAGTTGGAGTCAATGAAGAAATTTAAATAATGGAAAAGGACCACCTACAAGGCCTTTTGGAGCACGAAGAAGAGAAGTGGGGGAGCCTGACCATCTCACTTCTGTGCTTTAGGGACAGATTTTATAGTGCCAAACAGTCATGTTGAAAGAGAAGAAAAATCCAGTTATCCTGCTCCAGGTTTGCAAATAATACATCTGGAAACTTGGCATCATAAAGACCCTCGCCGGAAAGCTCAGGTGATTTTTCGTGGTTCATACAGATGTTGTGATGTCAAGCAAACCCAACTTCTGGAACATGTTTCCACCAATATGGCTGCTCATTGATGGTTCAGAGGGAAGTAAACACGAAACAGATTCCTTGGGTATAACAGAGTCTGAAGATACACGTCTTTAATCTGCAAGATTTACAACTTGTGTCCCTTTTACACGAGATGGAAAAATCATCCAGGTTCGGTAGAGCACCTTGATGCCTCCAGCCCCTCAGGGTGGTCCAAGGGGGTGACAGGTCTGAGTCATAGATGCTATACTCACCGGGCTGCCCATGGAGGCGACTTCCAGGGCCAAGCCAGAGAGGCCAAAGCATAAGACTTTATGAGCTAGAAGTCAGGCTTTACAAATAATGTCCATAAAATTTTCATACAACTAGAGATGATGCTTATTGCAAAGTTAAGTTTAAAGTAATGATTCCAGTGCACAGAAGACCCACTACACACACATACACACACACAGGTGCATATGCACATACATATATCTGCAGGTTTTGTGGACATAGATGGGGGACGCTGTCACAAGAAAAAGACGACTTTGACAAGTTTATTGTAGTCCAGGTTCTGGGCTACAGTCCTGCAGATCTGGAAGAAACATATTCCCAGCCTATTCAGAGACCCTCAAACATGAGTGATAGCCTGACACTGACTATATTAGCAGAATAACAATGTATTAATTCATAATAAAGACTTCATTTCAGCAATCCAATCCTTATGTTTCTTATCTAAGACATTGCTGAGACGTCAGGAAAGCTACTATGATAATTAGAAAGTTGATGAGCCTCTTAATTAGGAGTTTTCCAGTTGCAAATGGCATAAATCCTGATCTGAAACGATTGAAACAACTGTCATGTGTAACTAAATATTCCAAAAGACTCTTTCAGGCATGGCTTGATCAGGAACAGGACCTAGTCGCTTTCTCCTCATCTCTTGGGTCTGTCTTCCCTTGTTGCTTTCTTCCCTGGACATGAGCTCACCGTTAGACGCAAGAAGGCTGCAGCAGCTTCAGATTTTGCATCCTCTTGAATTAAATACTGCACTTAGATAGTGAGCTCCCTTTCCAGAATTATATCTGAAATTCTGTTGCCTTTGACTGCATTCTATGCCCACCCTTGAGTCTGACAAAGTCCGAAGAAAAGTAATGGTCAGCTGTGCTTGGTCCCAAGAGGGGGGATTTAAGCCCCAACCAAACCACTGGAATACAAATAGTAATTGTCATTAGAACCAAGGATGCTGGGTGACCAAAATCAATGAACGCCATGGGCACTGTGACAGAGCATGAAATTAGCATACGAAGAGGCACATGGTTCCGAACGCTTGTCTGCAGAAGCCGACTGCCCCTCCTCCGGACAGGCTGCTTCTGTGCACAGATGTTTATCATGATTAGCCATAAACAAATCACCATTAGACTCTAGAAAGATCCATGGACTATGCTGTCCCAAGCTGATCACACATAATGTTGACATTAAGCATGTGAAAAATCAATACTAGGGGGAAAAAAAGTAAATATTTCTTTTATTTAATTAATATTTGTTAAATATATGCCATGTTACAGACATCGATAATACAGAAGTGAGTAAAAAAATTGCTGCCAGCAAGTTGTGTATAATTTAAAACAGGGACAATTAGAACAGAGAAGCAATTATAATTTATTGTGGGAGGACCTGTGAACCAATGTAGAGCCACTGCATTCTCCTCTTGACTTTGACCTTTTTTTCTCCCTAACCCCAATTTTTCCTTCTTCCCCCATTCAAAAACAGAATATTTTACTTATATCAGTGGCAATAAATAGATACTGGAGGTAGGAGGAGAGGGAATTGTGACGTCCAGGATGTGTGCCTGGGTCTTAGCCTACCTGGCCAAAAGGCTCTGTTTCATATAAATAGAATATCAACCACTCTGTGCTACCCACCCATTAGTTTGGTTATGCTTGTGAGAGGTTTAATTTCTTGTCCTTAGGAAGCTTTGATTTCAACGTGCAAAATACAATTCCTCAAAACAGAAAAAAAAAAAAAAAGGCCACTCCAAAGGCAAAAATCTCTAAGTTCCTAATTGCTATGTACTAGAACAATTCAACAATATACAAAGACTTAGAGGGGAGAAAAAACACCCAAAAAACAAAAAAAACAATTTCGAACACACTGTGGGCAGGTGCCGCAAGGCACAGGGATGAGAAATGCAAGACGCTGCTGACAGGCAACACACGGACCAGTGAAGACAGCGGGTAACTCAGGACCTCCGGTCACCAGCTTGGTGCACGCTGTGGCAGAAGTGCGATGAGGTACCAGAGAGTCTGGGGGAAGGAAAGAGAAGAGAGTAGGAGAGAGATTCAGAGGAAAAGATGTCTGGGCTGGGTTAGCACAAGTTAGAGAATCATAAATTCCACCCGGAGGCGTGGGCGGGGGGACAACGTGGGCACACGTGTGAAATGGAATCCTGCCACGTCTGGGGAGTGCTGAGGAGCCCTGTGTGTCTCTCCTCCTCAATTTATAGAATGCGAGTGGAAGGACAGATTTATACCGACCGAATATATTGGGGGTCTTATTGGGGGCTGAACCAGCCAGTCAGTACCTGGTAGCAATCTTTTGGGGTGGCAAATATCACTGGAAATGTGAGTTAGAGAAAAGGTTGTTTATCAAAATGCTCTGGGAAAAGTATTTGGGGGGTATTTTGATAAGACATTTAGGGGTCAATGGAGAGGGAACCCTCCCCAGAGAGCTTAAAACCTCAGATAGGCAGTAATTAGACTTTCACAGAGAATAAAACTGGGTCCTCCTAGAACTTGCCTTGCAGGGTGAGAGCTAGTCTGTTCGGCTGAATCCTCAGTGGCCATAGCAAACCACTGGAGTCCTACACTGGTAAGTCAGCCTCTTTCTCCAACTTTCCTCTATGCAAGATTCAGCCTTTTCCTGATATTGATTAGTAATTGCTATTGTTACACAACTCTGTTACTTAAGGATTGTTAAGCATATATCCAGTAAATATCAGCGTGGAGGGTGCTGACTTACAAGTCTGCACAGAGGTAGACCTGTCTCCGTCTAGCCTGGTGACAGCCCTCTCTGTGTAAGACAAACCTCAGGGCTTTCACCTCACTGGCTGATTCATCCTCAAGAGTCACTACTAGGAGGTTCGTATAATATATGCCAATTTTCCAAAATGAGGAGGCTGAGGCTGAGATGGAAAGTGACTTTTCCTCGCAAAGCTAGAAGCATGAGATCTAACATGTGAACGCTTTATCCGGATTCAGACAAGGAATCTTGCCATAACTTTCACCCCATGCCACCTTCCTTTCCTTCTTCCTACTCCACCAAAGGGCGCTAATTATCCCTCAATTTCCTCCCTCAGGGAGCATCTGCAAGGATTTCACATGGTAGCAGGGCAGACAATCTGTAAGTTCCAGTCCTAATAATTAACCATGAGACGGCCCCAAAACGAATTGATTACGGTGCACGGGAACCAACGGCAGCCTTACCTACCCGGCTGGCTTTCCTTGGGGCTTCAGGGTGACACAGTTGGGCAGGTGATTAATGAGTTAATAATGAAGATGAGGGTTTCCGGGGGCTTGAGCCGAGGGTAGCTGTCCACCAAAACGGATTAGCCTTACCCAGTGGGTGTGGCCCTGAGGGGAGCCTTGCTTTTCTGCTCCTCCAGGGACCTTGCTGAGCACCAACCACATTGTCATAAGGATATTTTAAAGGAAAAGCAGTTTGGGCTGTCTGCTTGGAAATGCTGGCTGCTCTGGCTGCTTGATGATTTTAGGTTTGCAGAGCCAGTCCTACCCCAGAGGAGGGGGAAGAGAAAGGGAAACAGAAGCCTGGCTTCTCTGACTCTTCTGGAGTTCATTTGTATGTGACCTTGGAGAAGTCACTCCCCTTTGAGCCTCAGATTCCTCACATATAAAATAAGAGTATAGGACAAGGCGATGGCCAAGACCCTTTGGAAAAGATGGTACGTGATCCTATTATTTAAGCCACTGAGTAAACGGTCACTAAGAACAATTCACCGTCACCGCAAAGAGCATGTGCTGTTAAAATGGAGTCGAAGTCGTCAGTTGAAAGTTGCCTCCCAGTAGGACCCAACATAAGAATCATCTTAATTCGAAGTGTTAAAATCTCAGTCTCAGCGGCCACCATAGAAGGAAAGGATTATAATCTCCAGGGAAGGATCCTGAAATCAGTGTTTTTAAGAAACACCCTGAGTGATTTTCATGATCATGCAAGTTGGGAAACATTGGGATACAGAAATGTAGCCTTGATGGTGCCACATGTGGTCCGTCCGCGGAGGTCCCAGACCCACGGCTGTCAAGCTTGGGAGCCCAGGAAGCAAGCAGGAGCTTTACAAAGCCTGCCACCCTAGTGCCATCTCCAGACGTTCAGACTGAATTGATCTGGGGTGTGGCCTGGGCTTTGGTGGTTTTAAAGATTCCTCAAATAATCCTTGCGTGCAGCCAGGGTTGAGAAGCCCTGTCCCAAACGCAAACTGTGTGATTCTTATGCCTTCAACATTTGTCCTCCAGAACCAATGGGATAAGCGGCTGTCCAACCAAACTCTGATGTTTCCATAAGGGCTACTGGCCACCCAGGACCCGGAGAGACTCTGAAGACCAGGGGATCAGGTTGTGTTCCACCACAGCAGCGTGGAAGCAAGGGATAAGGGGTCTCCTCTTGCAAAGTGGGGGCGTCCACTGCTCCCACCATATTGCCTAGAAGATGAAACTCAGGTAATGTCTACTGAGATCATGAGCGTTCAGCGAGTGCTTGTTGAATTGAAATCTGGGAAGGATCAGGAGGGTTTTTATGAGATGGCAGGGGTCTTTCTTAGTCCTAACTTACTCTCGAATAGCTTCCCATAAGCATGTTTATCATTTTATTCAATTTTTAAAAGCAGAAGTAGTTGTAACTTTAGCTGCCATATTTTGTGCTCCGGTGACACCCTCTGCTCTGGGCAAGACCCCGCAGTCAGCACTGCCGACCTTCACCACTGCCGACCTTCACCACCTCCGTACAAAGTAGGAGTGTGACCCCCCGTGTCTTAGCTGAGAACACTCAAGGTCAGAGTGAAGGCCACACAGCCAGCACAGAACAAGGTCCAAATCCACATCCGCCCCATCTCCGTGCCACACGAGTCCTGCAATTTGGTAGATTGTTTCAGCTCTGAGTAATAAAGTCTCCCCCTCTGCCCGGCACCTAATTCCATATAAATTACGTGAGAGCTCTGTCACTGGAGCCGTGTCTCTGTGGGGGACATCAGCCCATCTCAGCCTTCCGGAATGTCTAGAGCAGGAGTTGGGTGCCCGTCTGTGGGAGGCGTTGTAGCACTTAGGCGATCGGCGTCAGTCTGTTAAGGGCGGGGCGTCCATTTTGAGAGTGACTTGACAGCTTTACAATGTCTATCTGTCACCAACAATATCCTTTCAAACCTTTCAAAATCCTCTAAAACCAACAAAATCAGCCACAATGCGAATCAGCCTGTCTTCCCTGTCACTGCTGAGTAGTAATATTTTAATAATGAAGGGGATGCGTGTGTGTGTGTGTGTGCATGTGTGTGGGTATACACGTGTGCATGCATGTGTGTGTGCCTGGGGGTATGTATATGCATGGGTGTATATGTGTGTAGGCGTGTGCATGAGTGTGTATGTGTGGACACATGTGTGTGCATGATTGTGTCTGTGTGGACATGTGTGAGCATGTGTGTGCATGTGTGTGCAGACACATGCATGTTCAAGTGTGTGCATAGACATGTCTGTTGCAGGCATGCATGTGTATGTGTGGGCACATGCATGTTCGTGTGTGCAGAGTGATGTCTGTTGCGGGCACACATGTGTATGTGAGGGGAAGTGTGGGAGGCATGTGTGTGCATGTGTATGTATGTGTGTGAGTGTGGATGTATGCAGAGGCACAAGTGCGTGCGTGTGTGTGAGTGTGTGTGTGTGTGTGTGCACATGTGTGGTTTGAATCCCATGGGCTGAGGAGGCCACAGGGACTAGCACATATAGACAAGACAGAAAACGAAAAGTGAAGTGGACATAGGATGACACCAGAAGGCCTGGTTCCTGCCACTTTCTCCAGCGAAAGCAAAGGCAAAGACACAGCCCATGAATCTCAGCTCAAATCCAGGAATTAAGCAAACAGATTAGGGACCCAGACCCCTCATCTGTAAAAGGAGAAAACAGTGACATATGAAATTGATCCCCACCTTGATCACCTGCAACTCCCAGCAAGTCATTTGATTTCTTGGTGCCTCAGTTTCCCCATAGGACTGTAATGATGATTAAACGAGCTAATAAATGTAAAACAAAATATATGGCATATAATAAACATTGTTATTATTCCTAACTCAAAAATATTATTGGTTCAGTCTGCTTCACTATCTCGGGGAAGAGATTAAAGTCATATTTCTTTTAATATTCAAATTAGAAGAACTCCCACCCCCATGACTATAGATCAACAGAACATCCACTCTTTCCCCTGGGGTTTCCCTCTCCCCAAATTTCCCTGACTCTCTAAATACTGTTTATGGCTTCTACTAACCCACTCGGGTTACAGATTTTTCGTTCTCCAGCTATCCCTGCTCCCAAGTTGTCACTGCCAGAGAATTTCTTTAACAGAAAGTATCATGGTTTGCTCGATGCTTAGACAAAATCTCCCCCTACACTTCTGCCCCAAATATCTCAGTATTGCATGGGGTATAGCAAGTCTCACTCCATGCTTGAGGATTAAAGAAGAATAAAGCAAAAAACGGCTAAGAAGTCTCCTGAGGTGGTCCGTGGACCTCTCAAACTGTTGGCTGGACCTCTGGATTTCATTTCACACCTGGCAGGCTTCCTAGTGGTGGAAGCATCCAGCCTTCACTGATAAGACATCCCCAGCCACGCGCTTCTTGAGAAACCAGACGGTCATTCCTCGGTGCACAGAAAGAAAGTCCCTTCTCACTCCCTGTCCACATCCTGCACACACTGGCTTCTTTTTGACCCAGAATTAGAAATAGTAGGAGGACCCATTTCTTCGGGAAACACGCTGCTCTTTCTTCCACCCACAGGATGGAGCCTGAGTGGCCGGGACAGGCCAGTTGCTCTTGCTGGCATTTCGTGAAGAGTGAGTTGTTCGATCTCAATTAGCACTTGCTGAGAACACCAAGAGTTCAGCGTAAATCCAGATTTAGGAGGAGTAACCCTTCAAGGGCCCGGACAGGAGGAAAGTATACTCAAATTACATCAAAAATCCAAATGCTCAGTTCCGTAGACAAATAGGTGGTAGGTTTTACTGATATGTAAAAGGAATCAGCACTAATTCTCCAAAAGATAATTGATGTTCCCCAATTGCAGGAAGCAAATATTATCTGTGACCCCAAAATGTCTATATTCCAATGAAAGAAAAAAAGAATTAAAGGCTTCTTCCTTGGGCACCTCATCAACAGAGATGTGGTGAAGACAAAATGAAACGTGCTTTGTGAATTTTAGAACATTTAGCAAATGAGGGCACAGGGCGGGGGGGGGGGGCTCAAAAGAAAGACACCAATTTTCCTGCAAATCAGGGTAAATAGATCCTAGAGCAGTAACTCAAAGAATTTATGAAACGGCAATGTTTTTGCCCCAAGCTGGTGACACCAGCCATATCTTGAGCCTGAGGGCAGCTGCTTAACCTTACAAGCTGTTGTGTGGAGTAAATAAAATAATGCATATGGCATTTCGGTGTAAATGGCTCCCCACTACCTCTCTGCGCGGCGCCCAGAACGGCACCGTATTCACCGGAAAGCCTCAGAGGCTTTTTATACAGTAAGCGATGAATATAAAGCTGGAGTGTGGGGAGGCGGTGAAGGGCACGCTCTGTTACCCCAGGGTCAAAGGAAGTGAGGCCTTAAAGGGACCTCAGAGATCATGCCAGCCAAAACTCCTGCTGTGCAGATTAGGAAAAAAGATGTTTGGAAGGGCTGAGGAGCATTCCCATGGCCACAGGACGAGCCTCCTCATTTTCAGACCAGAGGCCTCTCTAGGACGGCCCATGGCCCCCTCTTGCCCTTCTGCTACATTCCACGTCGCCCCCAGCTTTTACTGCCATCCATCAGGACAAAGTACCAGCACCTAATTTTCCACCTGCAGACACATGCCTGTCCAAATACACAAAGTCGCCCCCCCCCCCCACTGAGTAATTCCTTAGGAACAAGTGTGTGGGCTGGCAAGAAGGGAGAGGTGGGGGGTGTACAAGAACGAAGGAGGGGTGGGAGACACATTTCACAATTTATCAAAGTTATGACCACTGGCACATCATCTTTCACAATAGAAGTGCTAGTTGTAGAGACTACACATGTGTGTGTGGAAAAGAGAAAAAAAATAATAAAATAAACGATCTCAGTTTTCCATAGCCAAGGATATCGTTGCTATTGCAAATGAGTATGAAACCCTCACCCTGGATCGTTCCCAAAGTCTTTTTATCAGCCCTTTCCCACCGACAGCTTGGAATGGATAGAGCAAATGACATTGCCATGCAGACTGGTATCACTGTGGAGGAATGGTCGTGAAGCTCTGATAGCTTTTGTCCGTATCCCGCATCCTGGAAGACAGCGAAGCAAGAAGGTGGGTGCCTTCTCCAAGTGGGCGTTAGGTGAATGCTAGTAAGTCATTTCCTCCTCTCATTAGTCTGGCCCAATCTGGACAAAGAAGAGGATATTAGGGCCAGTGGTTACAACAATCACGTGCCCATCGGGGCACCTACCTGACATTAGACGGGTCTCATGGATGGAAGCAAATTGTGTAGGCTCCTGTAAACCTCGGAGCCACAGAGGCAGGGAAGGGAAACACCGGTCAGTCCCAGGAATGACACATCACTACTCTTTGCAGAGTGTGAAGACTCCGATGGAAGCAAGCTCCCGCCAGTGGCTGGCGGTCTCCTCGTGGAACCATGCCGTCACACGGGCTCGCTGTTGGCCTCTGCAGTTGATAGGTCAGATGTGTCAGCAAAGAAACCCAGGTGGCCCTGGTGAGACGGAGCCCATGCAGCTGGGTCCACGCAGAGCTGTCCTGAGGCTTACTTTGCAGGCACTGCACGCTGGGCTAGCTGAGGACAGATGACAGAGCCGACATCCAGGAAGGGTCTTGCCTCCCTGTTGTTTGAGTGTCCCCTCCACGATGCGTGAAGCCTGGTGGACAAAGAAACAGCAAACAGTGTGCCTACACCCGTAGTCTCATCACCTGCCTCTTTCCTGACTGTCCTTGTCTCCAATAGTCAAATCATGCTCCTTTATGGCTCTGATCGACCAGCCAAACCATTCTCTTTGGCTGGGATTCCCACAGTCCTGTTTCCCCCCATGCCCTGTATGTGCTGTATGCAGCCTGGCCTCCTCACCATTCTCTGTCAGGGCCTCTTGCAAATCATCTACAATGCCCACTTTCAAATGACACAAACATGCAGAGCTGACCCACCCATGAACCAGGCCCGAGTAGTTCTCTCTTCTGTCAGTGAGTTGCTGGGAACCAGTCGTAAATGCAGCCACGGATGTGAGCTTAAGGCGTAAGTGTTCATCAATAGAGCAAGTGGATCTGGGCCCCCTCTCCAGGAATTTCCTTTTGCCCTCTGGACCTGCTCAGTCTTGATCTCAATTGTATCATCTCCATAGAGCGGTGGATCACTGAGGTGTCCACCCGACCTTATGATTGGGTGGGCCTAACTATATCCAGCTTATAAAGGGTGGCTCTGGCTGCATATTTCCCAGTCCCATGCATTCCCTCAACCCTACAAGTATCCCCAAGTCACTTCTTGGGAACCGGAAGACTCAGCTAACCACTATTGGCAAATAAACAAACTGGGTATTTTTTCTGATGCCTTCCGACTTGGCTCTGATGTCCACGATGCAGTTCTTGGGTCATTTCTATTGTTGTAGAAGAAAAGCAAATAGAGCCCCTCCCAGTTTCAACAGGTGACTACTGCATCTCTCCAGTCGCCATCCCCTCCCCCGGGTTGCCTCTAGCAACTGCAGGTGGCCAAGCAAGCTGCAATATTCTTCCCATTTATTGCAGTTTGGGGTCTCATGCATCACACTGCCAACTGTGACCACAAGTCCTAGCAATCAAATGCCCACTGGTAGGTATAGTCTGAATGCCAACGTGGGCAGTGCCTCTTTCCTGGGGCAATCCTGTCTTTCCGTAAGAATTCACCATCTCTCCTTTCACCTACCAGCCCCTTTCCAAAACGACATTGGAAGCCTCTGATTTAACCCATCAATCAAGGGATATAGAGCGACATTTGGGGAGGAATGTAAATGACTAGGGTCCTGGTCCTCAAGAGCAGTCGCGACTCAATCCCCCACCATTTATACACTAATTTCACACTCTTTAAATAATTTCCTCTTTTTTGGCAGAAATACTTATGCCTGAGGTTCTTTGAAAAACCCATATATAAACTGCAGAACCCAAATGAGGCACTTGGGATGTACCAGGGAGAGGGTGACCCAGAATGGACATCATGGGGAAGAATGTTCGAATAAGGGGACAGTAATGGGTTGCCCTGGTTGACAGTAATTTTCTTTTTTTTTTTTAATAATAATATTTTTTATTGTATTATGTTAGTCACCATACAGTACATCCCTGGTTTCTGATGTAAATTCGATGATTCATTAGTTGCGTATAACACCCAGTGCACCATGCAATACGTGCCCTCCTTACTACCCATCACCGGCCTATCCCATTCCCCCACCCCCTCCCCTCTGAAGCCCTCAGTTTGTTTCCCAGAGTCCATAGTCTCTCATGTTTCATTCCCCCTTCTGATTACCCCCCCTTTCAATTTCTTACCTCAAAAGCCAGGGATACTGAAATAATCGCCCAACTCCCTCAGCTCAGAGGAGAAGGCATGAGGGCTTCGACACAGGCCACTGCTGAAGGCGTCGTGCGAACACGAACGAACGCCCCCTCCTCAGCGTTTGTGTGGACCTGCTGTGGTCTCACAAACAGGCATAGAGCCTTTGGAAGACATCAGATGCAGCCATAAACCTTCCGGGTTGAACTTTAAGTCACTGCAGAAGAAGAAGGGTTTTAAAGTCTTGGGGCACCAGCCCAGTCCTAAGGAAGCTTGCGTTTGCTAGAAACCAACAGAAGCAAGGCTCAGAGGGGAGTGTAAGAAACCTGCAGGAGATGGGACAGGCCTCAGAAACAAAACGAGAACCTGCCGGAGCCAGCAGCTCCTCTCTCGAGACTTCTGTCAGACTCTTGAGAGGAAGGGTTATTAGGTAGCACCTGAGGGATACCTCAGAGGAGCTGTGATCCAAGAAGGAGGCTTTGGGGATATGACAGACCTTAGCTTGTCCCATTATACGCTAGCGTATGACCTAGGGGAAGTTCGTTGCCACTGCTAAGCATTCACTTCTTCTGGAAAGGAGAATCATGTTTAATTCGCAGGCTGGTGATAAGAATAAAATGGTGCCTGTAACTTTCTTAACGTAATGTCTGCCTATAAAACAGGTGGTTAAAAATGTCAGCTCCCCTTTTCCTTCTCCTACATACAATGTGATTACACATATATATCGTACATCTTACTGTATATATGTAATCTCACATGAAAAAGTTGTCTGCACGGGGCCCCCTTTGTCATGGTGCATGACGCATGGAATAATTACTCATTGTATTTCCACTGAAGTGAACACCGTCGCCATCATCATTTAGTGAAGGCCCCCCGGGCTGGCCAAGTTTGGAAGACTGGATCTATATACTTGCATCTTTCTGCTTAGTTCGGCCACCAACAGCCTGTGGGATTTTAGGCAAGATAATTAAGACAGCGAAGCCTCAGTCTGCTTCTGTGAATTGAACATTTAACCAGGAGACCTTTCTAGCCCGTTACCAAGAAAGCAGTGCAGACACGAAGTGTAAAGGAAGTTCTGGAGGAGATGGGGACTCAGGCTGGAGCAGCGTTGGGGTGCTTCCTGTCGGAGGCAAATATTTGGGTGTTCCGCGGTACCATTCAGGTGGGAACCGACCCAGAAAAATAAAACAGCTGCTTGTGAAAGTCAAACATTTCTGACAGTAAGTTTGAATAAAAGAAAACACATGTACAGGTTCATTACATGGGATCATTGAAATCGTGTCGGAAAAGAAAAGTTGCCAGTTACTAACGTGAACTTACTTTAGCTTACTCTAATCAATCCAAACACAATCCTTCATCTGCTGTTTTCCACAGTGGCCACACCAGTTTGCATTCCCACCAAGAGTTCTTCCAAAAGTTAAAAAGAGAACTATCCTATAATCCAGTAATTGCACCACTGGGTATTTACCACCCCCCCCCCAAAAAAAAACCACTAAAGAAAAGAAATATACAAAAGCACTAATTGAAAGGGATACATGCACTCCTATGTTTATAGTAACATTATCTACAACAGCCAACGTGTGAAAGCAGCCCAAGTGTCCAGTGATGGATGAACGGATAAAAAAGAGTGGTATGTATGTGCAATGGAATATTACTCGGTCATAAAAAAGAATGAAATCTTGCCATTTGCAATGACATCGATGGAGCTAGAGAGTGTAATGCTAAATGAAATAAGTCAGTCTGAGAAAGACAAATATCATTCAATTTCACTCATATGTGGAATTTAAGAAACAAACAAAAAAAATGAGCAAAGGAGAAAAAAGAGAGGAACAAACCAAGAAACAGACACCTAACACTATAGAGAACAAACTGATGGTTGCCAGAGGGGAGGTGGGTGAGGATGGGTGAAACAGGCAGTGAGGATTATGCCCTCCTTAGTCCTCACTGTCACGATGAGCACCGGGTGATGTATGACATTGTTGAATCACTACCTGGTGCACCTAAAACTAAGAAAACACTGTTAATTAACTTAAAATTAAAAAACTTAAAATTAAAAGGCTTAAAAATTTTTTTAAAGTTAAGATTTATTTATTTGTTTATTTTTAGAGAGAGAGAGCGCGCGCGTGGGAGGAGGGGCAGAGGGAGAGGGAGAGAGAGAATCTCAAGCAGACTTCCCCTGAGCATGGAGCCCAATGTGGGGCTCGATCCCATGACCCTGAGATCATGACCTGAGTCAAAACCAAGAGTTAGATAGATACTTAACCTGACTGGTCGAAACAAATTTTTTTAAAAAACCCTTCATTCTACCCTCAAACTGGCTCACCTTTATGACTTTTTTATGCTTAATACTTGTAAGCGACATGGCTATCTCACCAGTCACAAGACGAGAAATATTAGAGTTACATATGACAGCTATCAACATGGTGCCCTCCTTCCCACTATCCCTACACCAGCACTACTCTCTTCTCTAGATAACCAGTCCCACACTTTCCCCATTTCCTCTTACACAAATGGTACTAAATCCTGCTGTTCATGCTATCTTTCAAAAATAGAAAAAACAATTTTGATGATTCATCATTGCTTCCTGAATGCAAGATCAACTCCCCTTTGGTAGTCTCCCTTAGAATGCTTGAGCACCCACCTTGGGCCGGGAGCCATTCCAGTTAGAGGAGAAAAGGATGAGTGGAGTCTGGTCCCTGCCCCTGAGAATCAAACGTTCTCAGAAAAGATGATGAAATCAACAAGTCAACAGGGAATATTAACGCCGTGCTGTGCGGGCGTCTGCAGGAGAGCTGCCTGGTGAAAGAGTAAGTACCATGGGAGGCGGCAGGAGGGAATGGCTTGATTTTACTCACATCTACATTCTAGTGTCTAGAACACAGGTCATCAGACTATGGCCCACGGACTAAATCCAGCCCACTATCTATTTCTATAGGCTTTCAAGATAAGAAACGGTGTTTAAAGATGACCATTTTAGGGGCGCCTGGGTGGCTCCGTCGTTGAGCGTCTGCCTTCGACTCAGGGAGTGATCCCAGCCTTCTGGGATCGAGCCCCACATCGGGCTCCTCTGCTGGGAGCCTACTTCTTCCTCGCCCACTCCCCCTGCTTGTGCTCCCTCTCTCACTGGCTGTCTCTCTGTGTGTCAAATAAATAAATAAAAAATCTTTAAAAAATCATTAAAAAAAAAAGATGACCATTTTGATCAATTTGAGGATAGAAAACCCTAACCTGAACCCCAGTTAAGTGAAATGTTATCCACCTGTATTGGAGTTCTCCAGAAAAACAGAACCAATAAGCTATTTTACAGAAACTCGGCTCTATATGTCTTGGTCCAGCATGTGAAAGCCTTCTCATTATCTAGGTTGTGACTACTGGTGCAGCTCTCCTTCCAACCCATTTTTAGTTCATATCATGTATCAGTGTCCTAGGCCTTGCAGCGATGTCTAAGGCTTGAGCTTTTAGGTGCCAAGGGCAAGAGCAGGAAGCTTACCAAGCAAAAACACATGGATAATAAGCGTAGGAAAAAATATTTAACTGAGGGGGGTGGGGGAATGGGATAGGCGGGTGATGGGTAGTAAGGAGGGCACGTATTGCATGGTGCACTGGGTGTTATATGCAACTAATGAATCATGGAACTTTACATCAAAAACTAGGGATGTACTGTATGGTGACTAACATAATATAATAAAAAATATTATTAAAAAATTTAAAACTAAAGTTAAAAAAATATTTAACTGCACCAATTATTAAAAAATGCCTTCATATAATAGCGCTGAAATATCATTTTATTTATCAAATTATCAAAACCTTTTTCAGTTAATGCTCACAGCTGCTGATGTTCAGCGAAACAGAATCTCCGAAGCACTAGAATGTCCACACATGACCCCGTTAGATAGAAGTGATCTTTATGTCGTGTTCAGGGAAATGAGTCTCCAAGAAGATAAAGCCTCTGACTATTTCAATCATCCCACCCCAATCCCAAATCCTCTTCATCCCTAAGACTATTTTCAGGCATTATCTCTTTCAGGAAACCTTCTAGGGTATGGCATCTTAAGCTGGGCTTGGCACACCCCATAATCTCCTGTGCATCCCCCCATCTCTGAACTTGCACAGCATTTCATATGCGTTTGCTTAGAGATTGTCCTCCCCTAATAGACCGTGATCATCATGAAAGTTTTGACTGCTCCGGTTAATCTCTGCATGCCCCCTCCCGCATCCGCTGTCTCCCCCCTTACCATCAACTGCGCTGGCCTTAATAGAATGTGTGAGAAATTAAGACAGAAAGATGGGGAGCCAGATCCAAGCCTCTGCCTTTCTGACCTCAACGCTCAGGCTCTTTCTGATACGAACAGTGCCTCGCTGAATTTCCTGAAGTCTAGCTTCTGATGGGCTTGTAAATGCAGCCTGCAGGGCTGGCTAGCCAAGGCGCCTCTCCTTTGCCTGGGAAGGAAGGTGTACCTTGCCTGAAGAAAGCTTGCTTCACCTCGACAAGTGTCCAACAGTAAACATGGTATTCTCTAGGGAATCCCTCCAGGAAGCCTTATCTGTTCTTCACCTGCCAGGCAACCAAGGACTCTGAAGACACACCTTACTTAACGTGATTGACAACTTACTCCTATTCTGTCCTGGCTTCTGGATCAACAGAGTCCAGGATCCCCTAATAAACGAAATCTAAATCAGATGATTCCTCGTGCCTTTATGCGCCCCAGGCAATAAGCTATTTTACTTGATTTATCGAATTTGATCTCAAGCTAATTTGAGGTAGACTTTAGAATCTCTATTTTTCCGCTGAGGGTATTACGGTTCAGAGAGGTGAGAAAGTTGGCTCGTGGTCGCCCTGAGCCTGAGGGTCAGAGTTGGAGCAGAACCGGCTCCATCTGACTCCTGACCGTGATGCTCTATGGGGCCGAGGCCTCCTGCCTTTCCCTTCATGCTTTGCGATTGTGCCCTGCAGAGCCACCTCCGGGACATCCCACGGGCCCAGCCAATCTGCAGTGGTGACATTTCATGCCTGCCACTTCCAAGTCCAGTCACTCACCCCTCTGCACGCCTGTGTGACAGTGGTCTCTGCCCCTCGAAGCCATACTCCCCTCCATCCCCACCCACCCACCCAGAACTTTTCTGGACCTCTCCGGGTTCAGCACAATCAAATTTTCCCATTATATTAGCCAGCTACAGGTCAGCACCTCTCTCCAATTGAAAATTATTATAGATAGGCCTCACACAACTTTATTTTTCTTCCTCTGTGTGTACCTTTCAGAAAATAGAGATGTTTTATTTCTCCACCTTCTCATCTTCTTTGGCAGCTGAGGTGGACAAGTGGTTTCTCCTCTAGTTTCCTCCAGGCAGCGTCTTTCCCTCAATGCCTTTTATTCAAATTTAAAACCCCAGACGAAAATAAATACATGGCAGGCGGCAGGCAATTCTCAGGTCGAGAGGAAGGGAGGGCTTCAGGCAGATGAGATGCTTACGCTAAATTTAATTCAGTCCAATGCATCTTTGTTGGTCATCGTCTCCAGGGAAAGGCGGGAAGGAAAGACAATAGATATTTACTGAGCCCCTACTGTGTGCCAGGATAATGCTAGGCGTGTCACAACTGCATCATAAGATGTTTTCCTTATTTTTAAATGAAGGACCTGGTATTACGCCAACATGTGTGGTAGGCAGGGATTTATCAGAAATTAAGTTCAGAGCAAATCACGCTGACAGAGAGATCGGAACTTATTTCTGTAGTCATGCGAGCCAGCCAGCCACAAACACCCGGGGGCCCCACCATCAGGCTAAGATTCCCAAAGCTCAGGACAGATCCAGGAGTGCTTCATAGCCTCCAGCTGGCAGCAGGAGAGTCTGGAGATCATGGGCCTTGGACTTGGTGACCAGTAGGCTCCACCCTGCTCTTCTGACTCAGTCTCTGGGATTGGGTGCCATCTCTCTTACAGACCACTCGTGTTCCCTGCTTATAATTTGAAACCTCTATGGACACCGGAGCACCGGGCTCAGACCTGCCTACACTCGGCCAGATCCCAATCTGCACCCTGTCCTCCTGGTCCGCCTTTGCCTCCCCGACACTGGCCCGGGCTCTGCCTTGAATGAATGGTCTGCAAATATGCAGAACATAATGAGCACATTCATGCTCTGTGCCAAGGTGATAATCCTACATCATCTGGGTGTGTTTTTTCCTACACTCGGAAGAAACCCATAAACTGGGCATCTGTGTGCTCCCCAGCTGGGAGGAGAGCTCCGGCCCTGCCTCCCCATCCACATCTCCACAGCAGCTTGTGTCCCTCTTGTGCAGTCTGGATGTCCTACACTGGGTGTTGTCTGTGTGAGCTGAGCAGTGGTCTAATGGGACAAACCTGGCAGACTTTTCCCTTGAGGCTTCAGGCTCGTATGCTCTGTGTCTGGACACCAAGGTCTTCAGTCTCCCCCTACTCCTTCTTGGGAAGACTGAAGAGAATGGCTTCAGACTTGAACTTGTCCAGGGTGCCTGCCCAGCAGGGATGATTGTCCAGCAAACAGGATCTGCTCTGCTGCTGGGAGGTCATGGAAGCTGGCCAAGCACAACTCCGAGTTCTCCATTATCCACGGTTACAGGTAATCTCCCAAAAAAGTTTGAGATGGATGAAGATTAGCTTCTCCCCTTAACCTTGTTATTAGGTTATATCCAAAGCATGTCTTATGCCAAAATCTATCACGAAGTCGGATATCATTGAATAACTACTTGGTAGAAAGACGGCAAAAATCCTTCATAAAATCTGTATAAACAGGCCTTCCGTTCCAGGGGCCGTGAATGCTCCCTGCATGAAAGCCTCAAGAGAGGCAAACACCAAGATTCCAGGTCCAGGGCTCTGTTTATGTGCAGTCAACAACATCCAGAGCTCACAGTGGGACGCGGATCCTTAGGGGATTAGTGCCAGGTATCCCTGAGAGTGAAGGGTACAGGCCTCGCTGGGCTTTACAACCTATTCCTCAAGGGCAGAAGTATCTCTAGAAGCCAAGCATATATCTGAACACCCTGATTTTTATCAAAGACAGCTCTTCATAAGTATTTTTCAGGCTAATAAACAAGTCACTGTTCTCACCAATAAGAATTTATCTTTAGGTTCAGTGAGTTCATGAGCCACTCCTCGCTTGGGGTGAGGGAGATCAGATGTTTGTAATACCTGCCTCTGGATTTTAGCTCTCTGATAGAAGGTTGAAATTCCATATTGTCCTGCCAAACTTGAAAAGGTCTAAAAGCAAAAAAATTTGGTAACATATTTGCAGGAAGAATCTGACCTGTACTGAACTTGTTGGGCGGCAATTATCTTACGTGAACCATAGCGAGACCATTTATGGCCTTGAGAATCTGACTTCACGTGAATATTAACATTTTACTGCAAAAGAGTTACAGGTATTATATTACAGGGTCCCTTCTCAGACCCCACTGAGTGATAATACCCAGTGTATGCATAGTGTCACCTTCCTAAAATCCAGAAAACAGTTCTCAAACACATCCCCCCTGCACCCCCTTGGCTCAAAGAGTTCAGCTAGGAGATACTGGATCCGTGAAGTACAAGGCAGTCGCCCCCTAGACCTGCAGGCGTGGGGACGTGCAGAGTAACTAGTTTTGCTTTGAGCCCTCCGTTCCTCCCTATCCAGATTCCCAGGGCTGAGGAGTTAACACACAGGAGCCCATCCCTAACTGCCTCTTCCTTTGGGCTTAGAGGTAAACCCTGACCTCAGAAGTGTCAAGGGAGGACTGGAAGCAGGACCTGAGCCCTGGGCCCTCCCCTTCAGCTCTGAATGGGAGAACAAGACTATAGAGTCTGGCCTCAGACCCTTTCCCAGGATCAACTGCCTGAGTAGGAAACACCTGCAGGGGATATGAGCTCAAAATGCAAGACCCCTATGACCACCTCAAAACCAAAACCAGAACCGGGAAGATAGACACCAGCAAAAGCTGAAGGAGAAATGGCCCAAGAATAGAAAATAAGCATTCTTGGGGCGCCTGGGTGGCACAGCGGTTAGGCGTCTGCCTTCGGCTCAGGGCGTGATCCCGGCATTCTGGGATCGAGCCCCACGTCAGGCTCCTCCGCTATGAGCCTGCTTCTTCCTCTCCCACTCCCCCTGCTTGTGTTCCCTCTCTCCTGGCTGTCTCTATCTCTGTCAAATAAATAAATAAATAAAATCTTTTTTAAAAAAAGAAAATAAGCATTCTTGAGGCACATCAGGAGCGAGGGAAGAGGTTAGCTGTATGAGACAAGTCTTTCCTTAAACGTTCATCTGTGAAAAGATCTGGTCTTGATAACCCTGCTAGTCACATTCATGTATGCATTAATAATGGATTCCCCCATGCGACCTCCTAATTTACTCCCTTTGACTGTGTTCTAAACTAGAGGTTCCCCCTTCCCACTTTCCTTCTCTTCCCTCTTTTTTCCCTTCCCATCACCTCCAGGACCCACCCAGCCAATATCCCAGCATGATTTTCCCACATGGTGTCTCCAAAGGTCCCAGGAAGAGACAGAGTCACATTGAAATTAGGCAAAGTTTAGGACAGTTTCATAAAAGGTCTATGTCAGAGGTGAAGGCAGGGCATGGTCAGAACACAAGGATGGCATGGCCCCAGGCTCGTAACTACGCATAGGCCTGCAGGGATTAGAGGAAGGAATGATTGTCTGAATGCAGATCTTCCTTCTAAAGTTACAGCCCAATGGAAGTGTGACCATTCAGCAAGAGAGTTAGTGAATACTTGAACCACTTTCCTTCCTCTTATGTCTTACTGGGGCTCCCATTGGCTGACTCCATTCAGTGTCATTTGACTTTATCTATAGAAGTCAGCTTCCTGGGACAGCAAGTACATTGGAGAGCAAACCTGTTACCCAGCATACCAGAGCTCCCCCAAATCACTGAGGAAGAAAACCAACCAACCTGGAAAATGCAGTGCTGGGCTCGAGGCATTGGGAGAGAGTTTGGTGCACTTGTCATCACTGGGTCTGCTTGTTTGTTTCTGGCAGCCCTTGAGGCACAGAGCCGTTTGCTCATGTTCCTTTAACCAGCACCCAGCCCCAAACCGGAGCTGTACCATGTGCTCAGTCAATTGCACATGAATGAAATTCTAAAGATATGGCCGGACGCTGCGGGAGTCACGTGATCTTTCCGATCTAGTTGATTTTGTTTTATCTGGGGAGGTGGGATGAGCGCTTGGACTGGATCATCTCTACGTTCCATGAGAACACTGGTCACCCTTGTGGCCATGACTCTAAGAGCATTTCATTCATCTTTGTGCATGAACTTTGAAAATGCCCATTGTTGTTATTGAGGCCCTGGGGATTCCGGTCAGCCCGAAAACCCTGTAACAGGAACTGGCGCCTTTGGGTAAAGTTAACAAGCGAGCCCAGATCCTCCACCGCCTACCGCCCTCCCAGCTGCAGGGCTCATTCATGCCTTTGTTAATTCATGGCTGCCATGTCCCATCTGCCCTGCTGTGGCCTCCACGGCCAAATTTCCAGCTATTCAGGAAGGCCCAGCTGCCTCTGCTGCATGAGCACAACGGCTTCTCGGGAAGCCAAGCACATTATATGAGAAAGACACTTTCTGATGCATCTCATCTGGTGCTTTACTGGTTTACAAAAAATGTTCTGTGCACACACCTAGTATAGAGGAAGGAACTAGCACTTACTAACACCTGCTCAGTTACTTTATTTAATCTCTGCATGAGTCCTTGGACCCCAAGGGCCTTGCCATGCAAGGAGGAGGAGAGACATGTCCCGTCTAGATGGGACCCTAAGGCAGCAAGAGACTGTCAATGTCCCGCAGAAAATGAGTGGCAGAGCAGGGGAAATAAGTCCAGCCTTCCTGACCCCAACCTAGCACTGCTTTCTGGAAATGTCTGTCCAGTGATTACTGCACAGGTTTCACACATCTGCTGGGCCTGTTGTAGCGTGCTGAGCATGCCTCCTGGGGCCATAGTTCAGAAACCTCTGCTCTTGCTGCCTGGAGGCTAAGAAATCTAAAGCACTTACTCTAATAGTGCTGGTGGCAATATTAGTATTATTAATACCATTTAATTTAATAGTAATAATAATAGGAGCAAATATTTTAGCAGTTACTCTGTGCCTATCTATCCCTCACCAAGAACTTTATTCACAGGAACGCTTACAATCACCTTCTGGTGCAAGGATCAATATTATCTCCACTTTACCAGAGAGGAAGCTGGGACAGAGAGAAGTTAAATCCCTGGGCCGACATCTGGCAGGCAGCAAGGAGGGGAGCTGAGATCCAGCACAGGCTGCGTGTGCTTTACTGTCTAACTCACAGGTGCTTTGCAGGGAATGCAGGGCAGGGCTTTATTCGTAGTATTTTATAGATCAGGAAGCCGAGGTGAGAGTAGGGGACTTGCTAATAAACAGAATATTGTTTCAGGGGTTAGTGAACAGGTCTAAAGTACTGCGGAGCCAGGAGTGTCTCCCAGGTCCATCATCCCGAGAATATATGTCCATTTCTACACCTTTGGGCACTTGTGGGGATTCCATCGGATAATGGACATGGAAGCATCTAGTAAAGAATTAGTTCCTCAGCTACCTTTTCTTTCTTTACAGTTTCTATTCTCTCTCTCTCTCTGTCTCTCACAAAGTCTGAAGTCTCTTTAGCAAGTCGTAGAGCCAGCAGTCCTGATGTTTGAAATATGTATACACGAGAGACAGAGAGGGAGAGAGAGAGAGATTTTAGAGAATAATAAGAAAGGTACACGCCTCATTCAAAGGCTAGCTTAACATGTTCTAAAGCCCTAAAGACAGTACCAGGAAAGAAAGTCATTAGAGGCCGTCTCAGTCATCAACATAGGTGCCATGATTGTAACCAGAGTATTAGCAGCCCTAACTCAGAAATAGCTGATAGATAGATCTGCCTGCCCTAAGACACTGCCAACTGCTCTCAGCTTTGTGTGAATGAGCTCATCAGCTTCCATGCAAGATGAGATTAAGGGGGAGCAGAATTGTGGAGGGAGAGATACAGCAATCCTGATTGGAGGCCCTGGGTAGTTCAAGCTAAACTGAAAGTCCAGATGACATCTAGAGATGGGATCAAGTATCAGAGGAAGGAGGGAGGACCCCAAGGAAAATGCCGAAGACTGGCATGGCAAGTCTGGACAGCAGTCTCATTGTGGGCATTAGAGAAATGGGTCGCTCTTCATCATTCACCACACTTTTGACAGATATCTGTTGGGCACTCTATAATATGCTCCAGCTCTGTCCATCCAAGATGAGTACAATGCATGATCCCTTCCCTCAGGAAACATACAGTCCAAGGCAGCATACGGATAAGTAAGCAGGGTCCTGAAATATGAGGTAAGAAGTGTCACAGTGGGGCAGCGGGCCTGAACACTGGAAGTACTTAAGAATCCTGGGCAGCTTTTTTTTTAAATTTTTTATTTTAATTCAATTTAGGTAACATATACTGTATTATTAGTTTCGGGGGTAGAATTTAGTGATTCATCAGTTGCATATAACACCCAGTGCTCATTCCATCAAGTGCCCTCCTTATGCCCATCACCCAGTTACCCCATCCCTCCCATCCTCTCCCCTCCAACAACCCTCAGTTTATTCCTTAGAGTTAAGAGTCTCTTATGGTTTGCCTTTCTCTCTGTTTCTATTTTATTTTTCCTTCCCTTCCCCTATGTTCATCAGTGTTGTTTCTCAAGATTCACATATGAGTGAAATCATCTGATACTTGTCTTTCTCAAACTGATCTATTTCATTTAGCATAATAAGCTCTAGTTCCATCCATGTCCTTGCAAATTGAAAGATTTCATTCTTTTTGATGGCTGAGTAATATTCCATTGTATATATAGACCACATCTTCTTTATCCATTCATCTGTCATTGGACATATCAGCTCTTTTCATATTTTGGCTATTGTGGAAATTGCTGCTATAAACATTGGGGTGCATGTGTCCCTTTGAATCACTATGTTTGTATCCTTTGTATAAATACCTAGTAGTGCAATTGCTTGCTAGATCATAGAGTAGCTCTATTTTTAACTTTTTGAGGAACCTCCATACTGTTTTCCAGAGTGGCTGCATCAGCTTGCATTCCCACCAACAGTGTAAGAGGTTTCCCCTTTCTCCACATCCTCGCCAACATTTGTTGTTTCCTGCCTTGTCAATTTTTGCCATTCTAACTGGTGTCAGGTGGTATCTCATTGTGGTTTTGATTTGTATTTCCCTGATGCCAATTGATGGTGTACATCTTTCCATGTGCCTATTAGTCATTTGTATGTCTTCCTTGGAGAAATGTCTGTTCATGTCTTCTACCATTTCTTGACTGGATATTTTTATTTTGGGGGTGTTGAGTTTGATAAGTTCTTTATAGATTTTGAATACCAACCCTTTATCTGATATGTCATTTGCAAATATCTTCTCCCATTCTGCAGGTTGCCTTTTAGTTTTGTTGACCATTCCCTTTTGCTGTGTAAAAGCTTTTCATCCCAATGAAGTCCCAATAGTTCATTTTTGCCTTTGTTTCCCTTGCCTTTGGAGACGTGTCTAGTAAGAAGTTGCTGAGGCTGAGGTCAAAGAGGTTGCAGTCTGCATGCTCCTCTAGGATTTTGACGGGCAACTTTTTAAAATCAATGGTGCCAGAAGGTACCCCACACTACTTGAATCAGAATCTGCAGAGGTAGAACCTAGGAATCATTATGAGAGCTCCCCAAGGGAAGCTCTGAAGGTTAAGTCGGGCCAGTCAGCTGTAACTCACCAGACTGATTTCAACTCAAACATCACTTCCTCCAGATAAACAAGACAGAACTAAATCCCACACACCTGCACTCCTTCATGGTGTTCATCACATTTGCAGTTGTTTGGTCAACATCTGTCTTCCCTCAGAGTCTTTCAGGTCATGAGAGTCGGGATCCATATGCCTTGTTTACAGTGATATTCTTTTTTTTTTTTTTTTAAAGATTTTATTTATTTATTTGACAGAGACAGCCAGCGAGAGAGGGAACACAAGCAGGGGGAGTGAGACAGGAAGAAGCAGGCTCCTAGCAGAGGAGCCTGATGTGGGGCTCGTTCCCAGAACGCTGGGATCACGCCCTGAGCCGAAGGCAGACGCTTAACGACTGAGCCACCCAGGCGCCCCTACAGTGATATTCTAAAAACTTGGCACTATGCCTGGCACATAGCTGCAGCTCAATAAATGTTGATTAGGTAAATGAGTGGGTGGGACCATGAATAAATGCATGGGTGGATGTTGGAGTGAAAGAGCAGTAAAACTTGTAGGATTCCTTTCTCCTTAAAATATACCTAAGGTCCAGCATCTAGTTTCCAGGAGAACAGGCTGCTACTCGTATATTTCACTCTTCTTAGGTCTTATTCTGGGATTAACCCACCAGCTAATGCAGGCTCAGATAGCTACAGACAGGCTGGGATTCCTTTGTGCCTTCAGCAGGGGTGACATAAAATTACTGAGCCTCAATTTCCCCTCTTTAAATTGAAAATAGTAACACCACCTTGTGGGTATTTCTAAGGAGAAAATAAGCAGAGCACCGTATAGATTGCTGGGTACTCCATTGAAATACAAGAGAGAGATGTTCTCTTCCCTTCCCTCATCCTCACTCCTTCCTCGTGCTAGTTGTCTGTTCAGTTTTCTCACCACAGTATGTGGATGCAAGGTGATCTACATACAGTGTTCTTTTCTTCCTCTCCTGAGTTCAGAACCTGTTAAGACATAGAAAATAGAGAAATGAAGGTCAAAATGTCAGTTCAATTATTGATCCCCCTGTATCCGAGGTGGCTTTGATGTGTGGCCACATCAGGCTTGCTAACTAGATCTGTTCTCCTGCAACTGGCAGAGCTGAACCACGGCAAGACCCCCCACCCCAACTCCAGCACACTGCAGGAATTTTCAGAACTATTTCTGGCCCTGAGAGAGGATTATAATTCCCCACCCCTTCGACCTCAGGCTTGGACATATGACTTTGGGGAGTAATGAACAGGTAGGTAGCAGTGATAAGTAAAACTTCTGAGCACAAGTTCTAATGCCAGAGGGGCTTTGCCACAGGACCAGAGTGTTGGTTGGCTTGGGCCGCCAGAGGAAAATACCATAGACTGGGTGGCTTAACCAACAGAAATTTATTTCTCACAGTTCTGGAGGCCGAAAGTCCAAGATCAGGGTGCCGGCATGGTAGAGTTCTGATGACAGCCTTCTCCCTCACTGTGTCCTCACATAGCAGAAAGAGAGAGAGCAGGCTCTCTGGTGTGTCTTCTCATAAGGGCGCTAATCCCATCACGAGGGCCCCACCTTCATGACCTCATCTAAACCTAATTATCTCCCAGATAATCCATCACACTGGGGTCAGGGCTTCAATATATGATTTTTTTTTTTTTTGCAGGGGGGGGGAGTAGAATTTGGTCCATAACAACCAATAACAGTCCAGAAAGCCTGGGCCCAGGTGCAAAGACCCCGTGGAGTAGAGATATAGCTGACCCTGGTGGACAAGTGTCTTAGTACCTATAGTCTCGGAAGCTTTGAGGCATTTGTCATTGCAGCATGCCCTAGCCCATCCTGACCAAAATACCGCCCGACTCCCTAACACCTGCCCCAGATGAGCTTGCTTCATGGATGAATGGAAAACTCACCCTCTCTCCGGACAGACAGATTTGAAAGCAAGGAGAGAGACACGGAGTTGGACGTGCTCAGTTTCTTTTCCCAAATTCACTAATTAGTTATTTCTGTGTCAGTCTGGGATTTTTCACTTCACATTTTCCCCTTCTGGAGAGAGAAGTCTTATTATGGAAGCATATTCAGTGGCAAATAACGTTAACCTATTTTCACACAGGTCTGGTCAGTATAGGACACAGATGCTAAGCAAGGAAACAATATGAGATTTTTAAAGAGCTACATGGCCGCTATAATTTCAGTATTCCCGTTGGGCACTCAGACAGCACGTTCTGTCCTCAGAACTGATCCCCAATCCTCCATTTTTGCTCCCTCCTTGGTTGTCTCTACCATAAGATCCTCGCAAAGATGGTACCAGGTCTACTTCCGATTGGTTCCTCACATAGCCTCTACCCTTCCAGCCAAGGTCAGCTCTTGACATTAGTAGGTTTTCAATAAATAATTGTTTATTATGTCTTTGCAACTTGAGGTGTGCCCCAAGCCCCTGCCGTCTCCTCTTTCCTCAACCTTTATTCCCTAGGATTCAGAAACACATTCTGAATGTAAACCCATGCAGAAACACATTCTGAATCCTAGGGAATGCCTACTCGAGCCCTGGGGCCAGTGAGGAGGCATCATCCAACCCTTTCACTACGGCATTATGCATTGCTGACAACCCTGAATCTCTTCTCATCTTGCTCGCTCCTGGCTAGGGATCCACAAGCTCGCTGCCACAGCTGCTCCTGCCAAACCCCATCCCCAGGGAGTGCACTTGGCTCTTTTGCAGTGCTGGCTCCAGTCCTCCTGCCAAGAATAGGGGAAGGCAAATGACACTGTGCACAGATGAAATAAATCCCAGCTACAGAAATCGTGCTGTATTTTTTTAGACCTAGATTAAAAAAATAGACAAGTCAGGAAAGATCTTACATAACATTTGGCCCAATCTTCTAACTTCCCACATTGAGAAAAATAAGACTGAAAGAGTTTGTGGGATTTGGTCATGGTTATACAATGAAAGAGTCACGTCTCTTTCAAGTATTGCCCTGCAGAGCGCTGATTAATTAGAGTGCTGCACATCTCAGGAACATTCTCATATTATAAAGATATAAGTAAATATTTAAATTCACCTCAACAGTCAGCGTACTGAACATCTTGGTTAATGAATGTTTCCCTTAGGCCAGATCATCCAGTAGAGTAGAGAGAAACTTCCATAATCACATCAGGCAATTTTTTTAGAGTATCTCTCTCTGTCTCTGCCTCTCTGTCTCTCTTTCTCTCATCCCCCATTGATTCAATAGTGATTCTGTTTCTCTGAAGAACTTGGACTAATATAGCACCTCAATGAGACAATGGTGTAGCTTGATACCCTGTTAATGAGGTCATGGTTAGACTAGTAACCCTTTCCCTCCATCCCACCGCCTATGTCAGGTTTAGATCTTTGCTTTCTTTCCCCTGGATTATTGCAACTCCTGATTAATGGTCTCTGTTCTCTTTTCCATCCCTTTCTTTTTTTTTTTTTTTTTTAAGATTTTATTTATTTATTTGACAGAGACAGCCAGCGAGAGAGGGAACACAAGCAGGGGGAGTGGGAGAGGAAGAAGCGGGCTGCCAGCGGAGGAGCCTGATGTGGGGCTCGATCCCAGGACTCTGGGATCACGCCCTGAGCCGAAGGCAGACGCCCAACCACTGAGCCACCCAGGCGCCCCTCCATCCCTTTCTAATTCATCTTCCTCATTATTATAAAATTCATTTGTCTAGAAATCCATTTGCCTAACTTTTCCTTCTAAAAACCCATGAATATTAATAATAATATAACCAGACTAGCTTAATGGCATGATTCTAAATGGTTTACATAATCCAACTCATTAATTTCTCCCAACAACACTATTAAGTGGATATTTTCATTATTCCCTCTTTGCAGATGAAGAAATCAAGGCAGAGAATGGATAAGAAACTTGTCTCCACCACACAGTAGTGAAACAAGGATACCAGCCCTGGTAGTATGTCTTAACCTCTGCACCATTGTACATCTCATTTCTCTTTGTCATTAGGAAAAAACCCTGTTCCTTAGCCTTGGTGGCGTTGACTTAGAGTTATCCAATTGGATAACTCTGAAAGCATCACTCACAGCCTAGTGAACCTTGCCAGGTGTGAATTCTCATGACTCAGTATTTTAAAGTCTTGCATATGTTATGCTCCATCATCAGGAGATTACTTAAAAATCCCCAAACATACCATATAGATTCCAACATCACTTCCTTACACAGGTGGCTATCTCCACCTGGGGTGACCATCTCCACCTGGGGTGGCTCTCCCTAAGGGCCACTTGGGAAACCTCCTCTTTGTCCCCACTCATCTCACCTCCTCTGTAACTCCTCTGAGATCCCAGGTGCTGGGCAGGGCCTCCAGGGCCCATAGAGGGCTGAACTCTCTCCATCCCAGAATAACCCATCTTAACTGAAGTCCTCTATTTTATACTTCTGCTTCTCTGGGTCTATGGCTGTGTGTAGACTCTTCTAGACCTTCGTATATTCTAACTGAATAAACTGGATAAGTCACTAAATGAGTGGGTTCTTAGGGTTTATTGAAGCAGAGGGTATTAGAGATTCCAGAGGATTAACAGGAACCACTGGGGCAAGGCTGACCTAATTCTCAGATACAGACACAGAGCCATGTCCTCAGAAGTGCTGTCTTGCTGATTAGTTAAAGCCATTATTCCACCATTAGCATTTCTCTTCTAGCTTAAAGTTGTAATCAACTTAAGAAGTAAGTCCCCCAGTGAGAGGTCACACCAAAGCTATAACCATTCAACTATGTATCAGTGAGGAGAACCAATCTAGTATTTCCCCAGAAACAGGTCTGGAGATGGTCAGAGTCCACAGAGAAGAGACAGGGTCGGGCTGGTGGGCAGAAGCAGTGGACCACTGAGTCACTTTTCTGGACTTGTCAGGTGAGGATGTGGAGTCAACAGCCCGAGCCTCACATTCAATAATTTTATGGTGACCTTCCTTCTCACAGACATATCCAGCCTCCATACTTTGTCCCCAGGCTAAGTCATGCCAACTGAGGCACACTGGTTTTTGTGGGTGTTTTTTGCTTTTGTTGTTGTTTTATTTTGTGAGGTGAAGGGAGGTAGTGGAAAGAACGCTGATGCCTGTATGTCCCTGGCTGTCATGTTAGCTACCACACGTCATAGTCTTCCTCCACGCCAGTCCCTCTTCTCAGGGTTTCACATCTAGTGTCTTTCCTCAACTCTGTGAAGCAGGTAGTTCTGTCGTCATGTTACACATGAGGAGAAAGGGGTCCAGGGACACGGCCAAGGCTGCAGGACCAGCAGCAAGTTCACTCGGACCTCCGCTCTGCCTGTGCTCCCATGAGCCTCACTCAGTTTGTTCATCTGTAAAAAGAAGGGGCTGGAACAAGTGCCTTTCCAGCTCTTTCGTTATGACTTGATATTCACTCATGATGGGGCAGGTTTGAAATTACTTCAGAGACCTAGCGTCTGCCAAACTGTAATCAAATTGGCTGCCCAGTCCGAGGTCCAATGAACAATACTGTGTCCGCGGCTCATCCCCGCTTGATGGCGGCAGTGGCACAATTCCCGGGGTTTCTGGAGCCTGTCCGGGGGCTGGCCCTGTGTCACTTCGCCCCTTACACTCAGCACAGTAAGACACCAGCCTTTCAAAACACATCAGCGTGTTCTTTTTTGCTGCATCAAGACCTCTGCTCATATGATGACTCAATCACTGTGATTTATTTTAATTGAAAAGTCTACTGGCCACCGTTTGCCAAAGTATCTGGCCACCTCCTATTTGATTTCTAACCAGAAAACACCCCGCTAGGTTGCAATGACTGCACAGGCCAGCGAGGGGAGGGGTGGGTTGTAACCATTTGGGTGGGTTGTGGGCCATTTGGATTCAGCCTGACATTTAAGAAGATCTTCAAATTCAGATTTTAAATTTGTTTTCCAAATGATGATTTTTTATATTTATATATATTTTTTATTTATTTATATTTTATTTTATACATTTATTTATATTTTATTTATATATATTTATATATTATATATTTTATATATTATATATTATATATTTTATATATTATATATTATATATATTATATATTATATATTATATATATTATATATATTATATATATTACATATATATATAAATCATTGGCAGCAGTTTCAAAAGCAGTTATTTTTTAAGTAGAACTTGATATTTTACCCTGTTTTGATAGTTTTTACCTCTTTAACTTTAGTGAAAACATCAAACACATGTGAGAAGCCAGGGTCCCCTCAGTGGCTGAGATAGGCGGCAGCCCAGTCTTCAGGCCTCTTTCCTGCCCTGTCTTCATAAATTCTGCATAAGGTATCTATCTTTCTCTGAATGACTTACTTCCCTTAGCATAACACCCTCTAGCTCCAGCCACATATTTGCAAATGGCAAGATTGCGTTCTTTTTGATGGTAGAGTAATATTCCAGCGTATATATAAGCCACGTCTACAGCCATACCACCCTGAGCGCACCTGATCTTGTCTTCCCTGTGTCTTCAGATGACTTGCTTAATTTCTCTTCATCTTGGCTTTCTCTTCTGTAAAGCCGAGCTAATGCCATCTTCATGTGAGTGGATTTGCTTGCTTGTTTCTCTTTATCCTCCTTCCTTTCTTCCTTCTCCTCTTCCCTCTTTGCAAAGTTGTTCATTTTTTGGTGCAGACCAGCTGAGAAAGCATCCGAACATATATTTTTAAACGGGACCAGGAAAAATTAAGGAATATCTATTGTTATCAGGGAAAGCGAGAGGGGAAGAAATACAAAAAAGAGAACAATGCGGAAGACAAGTAGGGAGAGAGGAGGCAACAAGAGGGGATGCTGCGGGAGAATCGTTTCTGTGCAGGGCACCATTCTTCCATATTTTCCCAGCTTGTCCTCCTTTCATTTTCCAAAAAGCCTCGGTTCCAATGATTTCTCATTCATACTTTACAGATGGGGAAAATCAGGTTCAATGAGCTTGCAAAGCTTGTCCCAGGTTAGCTCTCTTGTGAGGACAGGGGTCAAGATCTAAACGTCGCTTTTCCCATCCCAGAGTCCAGGCAGTGTTCTCCACACCGCAGTAGTGGACACATGGCTGGAACATCCACTCTGGGGTGGCTCAGACGTGCATCCAGAGTCATCTAGGGCGTCAGGAGGTTATTAAGCTCCTATGGGTTGGATTCGTCCACAGGGGGAAGTGCCAAAACAAACTTGCCACATTTGTATATTGGTAGGAAGCAGATATGGTTGGGGCAGATCCCAGGAAGATACAAAAGGGGGAAATCCCTTCTGATAGCTCATGAATTGATAGCATTGTAGGGATGGAAGGGAACCAGTCCAACTCCTGTCCGGTGCAGGAAGCCTTGATACAACCTCACAACGAATGGGCTATTTTTTTTTTAAAGATTTTTTATTTATTTATTTGACAGAGACAGCCAGCGAGAGAGGGAACACAAGCAGGGGGAGTGGGAGAGGAAGAAGCAGACTCCCAGTGGAGGAGCCTGATGTGGGGCTCGATCCCATAACGCTGGGATCACACCCTGAGCCGAAGGCAGACGCTTAACGACTGTGCCACCCAGGCGCCCCACGAATGGGCTCTTAACCTCGGCGTGATTACCTCCAGCCAATGACGAGCTCACTCCTCACGTGGCAGCATCCTGTGCGGGAGCAGCCTAGCTTTCCTAGCCTGAACTGGCAAAATGTGTTCATTGGCGGTAGCTCTGTCCTCTGGTCTTAATGCTGTGGGTCATGAGGGACCTTACAATATAGGTTCATGTCTCTTCTGAAGATTACTATTTAGAAAAAGAAAACTTATGACAAACTCTCCCATGACGTGGTCGTTGCATGGTTGTCGGGCTGATACTCATTACCCCACTATAAGGCATACGTGTACAGCAAGGTCCTTCGACATCTTGCGTGTCAGACCACTTGGCTGTCAGACTCCCACTCCCTCCCTTTCTCTTTATAATACTGACTGGGTTTTCTTCTGATTCATGAAGAAATACATATCAGGTGTAGACACCTTAGAAAGGGATGTGGACACACAGATCATTATTAACTTCAGATTCTGAACCAGGCACTGTGTTATGTATACTTAAACATACATTATCTCATTGAAAATTCACAACAGCCCTGCAGGGTCCTCTTTACTTCCATTTTAGAAAGAAGACTCGGAGGATGTGAATTCATCTGGTTTTGAATACACACGATACCATCAAGTTCACACCCATTTAAAGAGGTTTTAAACCCAAGTCTCTACCATTGCCCAACAAAAACATGAAAACCACGAGGAAGCTGGAGGAATTCTGCCAGTGTATATTAATAGACCTTCTCTGTGTTTATTCTTCCCATAGACATTCATATTTTTTCATCAAATTGGAAACCTACTGTATGTACTAGACAATGGTAGATATAAAGTACCACTCAGTGGCTATGCTGCCAGTTTATTCAAGCTTTTCCCTGTTGATAAGCATTTAGATAGTTCTCTGCTCGTTTGCGAACATGAATAATTCTGTGAAACACATTCTTATAAATTCATATTTGTGCAACTTACAACTATTTTTTTCTTCAAATAAATTTCTAGGAGAATTCTCTTACGCAAGTAGCTGGAGCTGACCACAATCCTCCAAAAGGAGTACTACCACATGTAAAATAAAAACAACCGTGCCCAGAAAATGCTTTACTTTTTTCCCAGAAATTATATGACAGCATCATCCTTGATTAATTCAGTAGGCTTTGTATTCCGAGGCCTAGAACAACATCTGGCATATACTAATATTTGTTGAATGACTGATTACATGAATGAATGAAATGAAAGTGATTTCATTGGGCTTCATTTAGGGGAAGGTCCTCGTGTTCCCTGAGATTCCTGGGGCATGAATGACCAAACTTATGAAACAAATGCAAACAAATACGGGAAAGCTCACAAGCTTTAGACTCCAGAGGACCTGGAACACAACCCAGTTCTCTTCCATCCACTAGCAAGTACCATTCTTCGGTGTGTAACCGTGTGCATAGTCAAGCTGGAACAACTTGACATCTCCAGATGGCAGCCCCCCATCACCACAGCTGGTTAGATCACGTGATGTCAGGTAAAAGTCTCTACGTCTGAGTCAGTAAGAGGATATTTGTCTTTGAAGGTAGGATTTGGATAAAAAGAAAACAATCTGGAAGACCTCAGCTAGTTGATACTCTGATTTCCATTTCTGTAGCACTTTACGGTTTATATCAACTTGCATACATATAGGTCGTACAATAAGGTATACATTGTTATTTCCATTTTATGGATTTGGAAAGTAGTATCCGAAATTTATTTTCTTAACTAACTCAAGATCACAGGGGGAGTAAGTGGCACCATCAGAATCTGTTGCCATGCCTGTCTGGAACCCAAGCTGGTATTCTCTGCACCATACTACCCTACTGACCCCGCTACCTGACTCCCACCTTGCTTCCCCCATCTGGTAATGCTTCCTCCAACTTCTGTATTTCCCTGAGGTCTCCAGTCACACATGGACATGTTCAGATCCACCAATCAAGGATCCCAGGCTACCTCTCCAAATGACTAGCTCCTGCCATCTGCCTCAGGGACCATGTCCACAGAAAAGAAGGGGACAGGCTTGGTGTTGAGTCTGTCCTCACCATAAGAATAGGAAACAATTATTCACTAGGGCCTGGCTTGAAAACATATCATTTCTCGGACACACTGCAGCCCAGCTGTCAAACAGAAGCACTTTTTATCACCAGGAATCTGGCTGTTTTCAAACCAGTGACCTCAAGGTAAAAAGATTCAGCCAAGTAGCTCATTAGCAAGCCAGAAAGCCTTTGAAGCCAGCCATTCTGCCCCAACTGGCTTGCCCCAATGTGGGATCATTTAGGAGGATGTAGAGATGGGTGCCACCTGCAGTGATGAATCTAACTGGTGTCATCTTTATTTCCCAGGGGAGTTCTGTGCATTCCAAGTTTCCTTGCCCAGACTTGGAATAAATCAAAGACAGCAGCTGGGACTTTGGCTTTCACAGAAATGGTGCTATTTTAAAGCAAGGGACACTTCCTTGATCATTCAGAGATTAGGAATAACTGGTGAATTTTTGAAGGGGCCAGTCCTGGGTGTGGCCAAAATGGTGGCTATGGACAGAACCTGGGAACTGGGGTGTCCAGCAAGGACACTGGGAGGCAGATAAAACTTTGGGAGGATAGTGGGGTAGAAATGAGTCAACGGGTGAGAAAGCACAGTGCACAAATTTGAGAGCAAAAGCCGAACAAAAATGGATCCATCTCAGGAAATTCGTTCATTCACTCATTTATTCATTCATTTACCAAATGTTTATTGAAACACCACTCTGGGTCATGAAAGTCTATCACTGAACAAAATTGACAAATATCTCTGTCCCAGTGCAGGTTATATTCTGTGTGTGTGTGTGTGGGGGAGACAAACAAAAGACAACTACCCTAAAAGTAAATAAATTATAAGATTCTTTTTATTTATTCATTTGTCAGAGAGAGGGAGTGAGAGCAAGAACACAAGCAGGGGAGCAGCAGGCAGAGGGGAAAGCAGGCTTCCCGCTGAACAAGGAGACAGATGTGGGACTCAATCCCAGGACCTTGGGATCATGACCTGAGCCAAAGGCAGTTGCTTGGCCACTGAGCCACCTAGGTGTCCCAGAAGTAAATAAATTATAGAAGGTTACTATAGAACAAGAATGAAATCCCAAGGAAGGGCTCAGAAGCCAAGATAGGATAAAAGGTGAAGGCAGGTGCAGGTAAGAATTTGGAGGTGAGACCGGAGGGACCAGGGCAGGGAGCTGAAGAGCCCACAGGGACAGATGGAGAGTTGGTTTGTTCTGATGCCACTCGGGGTGTTGACCTTCATTTTCATTCACTCATTCAGTTAACGATTGTGCATCGCCCACCTTCTGCATATAAGTCACCCTGCCAAGCACACAATGTTTATGAAAGACGCCCACCCCCAAGGAACTCACAGTTCAGGAAATGGTTTTGAATACACACGATACCATCTGGGAAAGATATTAAAATTCAGACTTCCGGGCTTCACTCTTAAAGAGCCTGATTCTATATCGTTGGCATTTTCAACAAGATTTCCAGGTGGTCTGACATATAAATAGTTAATGATAAATAGGAAGAGCAGAGGACTTCCTCTGCTGATAAATACACGAGCACAGGAAAGTCATTTAATGCAAACTGAAAGTTATATCCACATAGGCTTCCTGGAGAAGACCTGACCTAATTCTTCAAGATTAAGTAGGAGTTGCCCAGGCAAGTGTGAAGAAGGGGAGTCTAGCAGCCAGAGGGGAAAGCATGAGCAATGACACAAAAATAGGATGGGTCGCATGGGAAATGATCATCATTTGGCATTGTTGGAAGCTAAAGTGATTAGAGTTAGCAAGAGAAGGTTAGGGCAGGAGAAGTCTTATTGAACAAGCCACTGTCCATTAGATCTAGTGGTTCCCCATTCCACAGGCTCACCTTTCTCCTTGAAGAAAACAACAGACAGGACTTCTAATGTGGACTTGGCCAACCTTGGCGATTATTCTCGGCCCTCACTTCTTTTGTTCTAGCCTAATGTTCACCCAGTCTCAAGTACATCAGGACATTGGACTATTCCTGAAATAGAACAGCTAATCCACAAATGTTTGTTAGCAAATTCATTGCATAAGCAGTTGTTTATTTGGGGAGACGCTGCACAGAGATGACATTTAAATTGTATCTTAAAAGTTTACCAAGGGTACTCCCAAAAATTTGCATAGAGTATATAAGAATCCAAGCCTACTTGAGAAATTACAATGGCTTCAATAAGGTTGGTCAGCCATTGTCAGGAGAAAGTAGGAAATGAGGCTAGTTTAAAAGGTTAAAGGCTGATTTTGAGTATCTTGAATGTCACACTAAACAGACTGAACTTGATTCTGAGGATAAAGGGGCCATCTGTTTTGTTTGTTTTAAATATGGGTTGACCATTTGCTCCATGCTGGTCATTGTGATAGGAACTGAAGTTATGACGATGATCAAACGGAGGTGGTTCTGTCTTCTTGGAACTTACAGCCTAGAGGGAAAAAGAGACAACAGACCAGTGCACTGGGGTGAGTGTCTAGCACTGTCCCAGCTGGACGTGAGATCCTACGCTGGCCACCCTGGTGATATATGAAGGTCCTTCCTTCACGCCACCACAAACCCTCTGGCGGCCCCGGGTCCTACCCTCTATCCCTGAGGAATCATGAAATGTCCTAGAGGATGGAACAAGATGGTGACACTCAGGCAGGTCAGATTGAGAACTGAGCAGAACATGGGATATAGACAATCTCACGTCTAGCTGATCGCTCAAGGCAATACATCACCTGTTGTCAGCAAGGGGCCTTCAGTGATTGGTAACAAGAAAGAAAACTGGGTGCTGTCCAGGCTTGCACATTGCTCTGGTTCCCTGATGCTGGTCATGGAGCCTTTATCCAGTCCACAAGTAGGAATACTTTTCACAGTGATTGACCGTTGGCATCTTTCTGCCTTATATTGGAAACAGTGCCTTTAAATCTTTAAATAGTCAAGTACACCAAACAAATGTAAGCACAAAATGCCAAGAAGCAAAACCCACATAAATAAATGATCATTTTCCTTCTCACCGCTTTCTGAAAGCTCATTATATCCGAACTCACTAAACAAAATTTCACAGACTCTATTTGTCTAGCTTGTAATTAAAGCACTAGTTTTCCCCAGTCTAAAGTCATGTGGGGGGAAAAAAACTTCAGCAAATTGTTCTCAAAATGGCATTCTTTCTAAATTACTTGTAAAATTTACATTGCAACCTCCTCCCCATTAATAGAGTGTATATTTTAAATTCATGTTATTCTAACTTAATTAGCTATTTGCTACTCAGGAAAAAGGTAATCAGGAAGGCAGGGGATAGAAAAAGCACAATGTGTATGTCCAATAACTGTTTAATAATTACACTGGAACCTTCGTAGGCAGATAGCTCAAGCACTCCAAAATCCAAGAGTGCTGGCCTTTCTCTACTGGAGGATTCATCTACAGAACAATCTCTAGGATTTTTTAGAAGGAAAACATGTGGTAGGATTGTGAACTTTGTCCTATATTCTGCTAAATGGTAACATGGAACAAGATGAGAAGTGTAGTGAAAAAGAGTTGTATCCGTTAATTTAAGGTCCGTCTGAGTATGATAGGGCTTCCAGACTAATACTTAAGCAAAATATAAATATATTTCTCTCTCTCATAAAAGAAGTATGGATATTGGCAATATTGGGCAGAGTAGCTTTTTAAATTTGTTGGGACCAAATCCCTTCTATCTTGCCGTTCTGGCATCCTTGGCACACAGCTTCTACCTCAGAGCCCAAGATGGCTGCTCAAGTACCAGCCATCACATCTCCCAGTGGAAGGAAGAGGGTAAACAAATAGGCTGCCTTTGGGAACATTTCCTCCAAATCATACATGACCTGCTTACATACCATGGTCCAGAACATGGTCATTTAGACACATTGGACTGTATAAGAGGATAGGAAATGTAGTTCTATTCATGACAAGCATGCATTCAGCTAAAATTTGCTTATGAATGAAGCATAAAAGAATAATATTTGGAGTAAAAAAAAATCAGTCTCTACTGGGGTCAGAGAATAGGATACAATTTCTTAACCCAAGAGGAACCCCCATCCTAGGGACTAAAGGAAAATTAGTATGAGCACTTGCTGGGTGCAGAAAGCCTCAGGGCTTCTAGAACCCATCAACAGCTTTCTCAGATGAGAAAGCTCTCTCACCTTTCATTTTCCCTGCTGAAAAAGAAGAGACATACAAAAACTCTGCACATCTGTGAGGGAGATTTTTGGCTCCTTTTCCCTTCACAGTAACTGGCGAGAACTTCCTTTGTTCAACGAGAGAGAGAGTTCAAATCATTTCATATTTCAGATGGAGTTTTCATATGTATATTCATTCTGATCTGATTAAGAGACCTACCTGGTATAGCTATTCATGCTCCTTCAGAAGACATTGGTAGGCTGTGGACAGGAAGAAAAAAGAGAGGGTTACTGTCCATAGTGAGACACCAATGTGTTTGCCAAGAGAGAAAAGCCTGGCATGCCAGAAATCCAGCTTCTGGGAAACCGCCCAAGGATTGTTTGCCCATTCATCCCTGCTGTTCAGAGGAAACAGCCCCTCTTTTTACAAAAGTTCCATCCTTTTGTTCTTACAAATTCTTCAAATGCATACTCTTGGGGGGGGAGGACACAACAATCAAATGTCAGATCTCATGCCAGATTCATGAAGTGGAGATAAGGGGGAAAATCAGGGTCAAATATGGTTTTTTCAAAGATAAAATTGAAGTGCTGCAGAGTGGTGTTAGAATCAGAAATAAAGCACAGAAACACTGGGTGACATCTCTCAATCCCGTGGGTATCATTCTTGGCCCTATTTTTGTGTTTATTATGTTAAACCAGTTTTTACCATCTCAAAAACATTCCTTGTTAATTTCAGATCATATGAAAAATAAAGTAATACAAAAACTAAATGAGAAAGTAGAAATTCCTTCTTGTTATGGGAGGTTCTTCTTTAAACACCCTGGTTGTCAGACCTCTCTGACCACCAAGCAATGCTTTCAATTGCTCTTCCTATGGGGTTTCCTATTGTTATTATGGAAGATATTCTAAGATCTATGTGAACATTGCATGGAATTCCTGGAACTATGCTAGATATAAAGGATACCAACAATCTGATCGGTTTAAGATAATACAGAGAAGCCCCCTCCTGATATAAAATCACATATTACTAAAACCATAAAACAAACTGTTTAACAGAGAAATTGACTAGAAAAAAATAAAGGGCTTCCCAGGCTTCAGGAATAAAGAAGTAAAACCAATTTGATAAGCTCAGACTGATGCTGGGAGGGCCCTCAGGGTTTGGCACCAAGATATGTGTCATAGGTGATGAGAACTTGAGTTCTGCTCTGCAGGAAGATGCAGGTCCAAGAAAGCAAAGAGTTGGAGCTGAGTCTTTGCATAAATTCCAGATTCCTAAAGGGTTGTCACCTCAATGAAAATACTGCTCACTGCCTTAGGAGATAACAATGAAGCTTGACTCTGTCAAGAGTATTAAATGTGCTTAAAAGGCACTAATGAGAAACTGATACCCAGGGCTGTGTTATTAAGATCATAAATTACAGTAAAAGCTAGTCTGATAATGATGAATACATGTCATTATAAATTTGTCCAAACTCACAGAATGTGCAATGCCAAGAGTGAACCCTAATCTACAGTATGGATTTGGAGTGATAATGGTGTATCAAGGCAGGTTCACCAATAGTAACAATGGCACAGGGCTGCCTGAGTGGCTTATTTGGTTAAGTACTGGCCTTTGGCTCAGGTCATGAACCCAGGGTCCTGGGATCAAGCCCAGCATTGGGCTCCTTGCTCAGCGAGGAGTCTGGTTCTCCCTCTCCCTCTACCCCCCCCCCCCCCACTCATGCTCTCTTCTCTCTCTCACTCTCTCTCTCTCAAATAAATAAATAAATAAAATCTTTTTTTTTTTAAGTAACAAATGCACCATTCTGGAAAGTAAAAGAAAAAGAAAAAAAGCTGTACCATTCTGGTGAGGGATATTGATAATGGGAGAGCTGTGCATGTGTGGGGCATGGGGTATATGAGAAATCTCTGTGTCTTCCTCTCAATTTTGCTGTGAACATAAAACTGCTCTTAAACAACAGTCAAAAAAAAAAAAAAAAACCTGATTCTAGTCCATTAAAAATCAAAGACTCCCCCAGAACAATTAAGAAACTCCGTATAGCACTCCCACAGGGAGGAAAAAAAAGTGGTAAAAATTTTTTCAAAAAAATCTTTAACAACCACATAAGGAAACAAGCTACCACAATGGATCATCAGGTGCAATGTGTATAAGAATTGATGCTTTAAGAACTGGCAATAACAACAACGAACACGAAACAACAACAAGAATTAAGACCAAATATTAAATATATATCCTTTTAAATAAATAAGTAAAACTAGAGAGAGAAAGGAAATTAAAATATAAGCAGCAAAAATAACATAAGCAGCAAATACAGTGTGAAAAAAGCAAGCAAATTTGAAAATGTCCAAAATAAGACTTTCACTCATAAACAAATACGTTGCTGTAGTTTAAGCTGAATAAATTTAACTACAACTCAGTATTATTGAAATAACTTTTAGTAAACTGAACGATCTGACAGAGCCATGAAGAACGTGGGAGAGCAGGAGACGGACAATCAGTAGCAAAGAGAGAGAGAGAGACAGAGAGATAAAGGAGGTCCAACATACATCTAAGAGGAGTTCAAAGACTTGAGAGAATGAGAGGCGCTTATATTTGAGGAAACACAGATAAGAAGTTTCTCCGCGTTGAAGAAAGATGTGCATCTCCAGCTTGATCAATTACAAGTTCTCGGCAAGACAAATACAAATACATTATAGTTTTCACATAAAAACCAAACAGAACTACAGAACATCAAAGTAAAACAACCAGAAAAAAATACAGATTAATTCCAGGAAGAGCAAATAGACAGTCAGTAGACTTTTCATCAGCAACAGTAAATGCCAGAAAATAAAGAAACATTGTCTTCACAGTAGCGAAGACCACTGTGAGCTCAGACTTCTAGAGCCAGAGAAATTACCATTCAAAAGGGAGGGCAACACGAAGATATTTTTAGATCAATGCTTATAGGCTCTTCCTCAAAAATGTTACATAAAAATGCATTTCAGAATAAAAGAACATGTGAAGGCAGAAAAAGGGCAGGACAATAAGTACTGGCCAACAAACGAAATCCATGAAGCTGTGGGTTTAAAAAAATTGCTTTGTCGTAGGGCCACCACACATTCATCCTCACATTCGCGGGATGAGCTCCATATTTATCATTTATTTTAAGTGTTTGAATCTTGGTTTGAGTTTGTTGGCCTGACAGTGTTCTTTGTTGTTTTTTTCCAAGGCAGTTACACTTTTCTAAAAGCCTATGTCCCGTATGAGATTAAATAAGCCTTAATTGTAAGAATAAAAATTATGAGGATGATAACGTGGATTGGCTTAAAAACAAGGTGGAGCTTGAATTGTAGATTGTATTATGAGGAAGGATAAAAGTATTAATTAACTTTACACATTGTAAGAATGCCTAATACAATTGAAGAGAGTCATGAAATAATTATAATAATTATGTTTAACTTCCAAACAAGAAAAGGAAAACAGATTTAGATAAAACTCAAGCTTTCAAGCAGAAGGTGGAAAAAGAAGAAAACAAAACAATAAAAAGTTAAATACAAAATGCAAAGTAAGGTGTAGAAATACCAACTATCAGCCCAATCCCAATAAATATTGGGTCTTCGGATTTGGTTTAAAAAGTAGGTTATTTACAGGTATTCAGACCTAAAACAGGATCTCTCATTTCAGCAGGTGTTTATAACTCATCCACAAGTTACTGTGGATACACCAATAAATAGAATGGATGACTATGTTATCTCTATGGAATTCATATCCTAAGAGGGTGAAGCAATGGTAAACAAACACATAATTTCGATACAAATAAGTCTAGTGAGTCGAATAGTGTCCCCCAAAACTCATGTCCACCCAGAACCTCTGGGTGTGACCTTATTGGGAATAGGGTCTTTGCAGATAGAATTAGCTAAGTTAAGGTGAAGTCATACTGAATTAGAATGGGTCCTGAGTCCAGCAACCTGTCATTATAAGAGGAGATCACGCGCACAGACACACGCACAAGGAGGTGGGCTTTGTGAAGATGGAGGCACAAGCCAAGTGATGTGTCCACAAGCCAAGGGACACCAAGGAGTCCACCTTGGTGCCAGAAACCACCCGACAATAGGAAGAGCCAAGGAAGGATTCTTCCTTAAGGCCTTCAGAGGGAGCACGGCCCTGCTGACCGCTTGATTTCCGGATTCCAGCCTCCACAACTGGGATGGAGTAAGTTCTTGGCTGTTTCAAGCCAGCCAGGGCGACACTTTGTTACAGCAGCTCTAGGGAACAAACACAAAGATTTGGGGGTTTTGTTTGTTTGTTTTATTATTGAAGTATTGTTGACATACAATGTCCTTTTACTTTCAGGTGCACAATTGTGACTCAACAATTGTAAACACATGACACAAAGCTCACCAGGATAAGTGTAGTCACCATCTGTCACCACACAATGTTATTACAATATTATTGACTGTATTCCATGTGCTGTGCTTTTTACCCCGTCACTTGTTTAATAACTGGAGGTTTATGCCTCTTCATCCCCTTCACCTATTTCACCCGTCTTCCCACCACCTCCCCTCTGGCCACCACCAGTTTGCTCTCCGTATTTATGAGTCTGTTTCTGGTTTCTTGTTTTGTTTTGTTTTTGTTTTTGTTCTTTTGTTTTTGAGATTCCAGATATAAGTGAGATCCTACGGTATTTGTGTCTCTCAGTCTGACTTCTCTCACTTAGCATAATGCATGCTCTAGGTCCATCCATGTTGTGGCAAATGGCAGGATCTCATCCTCTTGAAAATAAAGCTGGTATGGCATAAGGACTGATTGCAGGGCAGGGAATGTTAGATGGGAGTGCTGAGAATGGCCTCTTAGAGGATTTAAAATGTGAGCAGTGAGTCCTGAGGACAGCAAGGGAGGGGTGATCGCAGTAGAGGACAAAGCAAGAACAAAGGCTCTGGAGAGAAAGCATTCTTGGTTCCTTGTCTGAGGAACAAGGAGGCTGGTGTTTTAAGTGGCTAAAATGAGGAGGGGATTGATAGGAAACACTCAGAAATAGCCAGGGGCCTATTTTATTGGACCTTATAATCCATGGTAAGGAGTTTGAGTTTTATCTCATGTGTGCTTGGAAGATCTGGAAGACTTTAAGGTAGGGAGCATACACAGCAAATTGAATAAGAAGTAAAATGAAAGGTAAAAAGGAATCAACATATAAAGTCTTTTAAGGAAGGAACAGAAGAACAAACACTGGGCAAATATAAAATCAAAGGACAGCTGGTATAGTCCATTAATATCTACCAAAATAAACAAAAGAAGTAAAAAGAACTAGCTAAATCATGATAAAAGAATAATATATAAAGGTCATAAAACAATTGTTAACATCTATGTATCAAACAACTTAACCTCAGAATAAATTTGAAGAAGGAGGAGTTGAAGGACTAAAGAATCATAACAAAAATGACAAATACACAGAATAGGAGAGTTGGAAACACCTGAGATAAAAACAAAACAAAACAAACAAACAAACAAACCCAAAGCAGAGATTTTGAACAAGTCAATTAGCTAGTTTGATTGCATGTGTAAAGTGTATTTCATCGATACAGCCCTGTACCCAACAAACAGAAATGACACTTTATTTGCAAGCATGCATGGAATACTTACAGAAGTTGGTCAGTGACAAAAATGGTATCACATAACTCATTCTCTGAACACCGTGTAATCAAATTAGAAGACAAGTAAAGGTGGGGTGAACTCTGACTAGTCTTTCTCTTAGTCAGTATACATTGAGTATATAATAAGTGCCAGATAGTTTTCTGGGTTTTATGTATCAGTGTTGGGGTTCATGTAAAGCATGAAATCAGCCATAATACTGGGCTCGCTAAACTGTAACACGGAGGCGGCTGAGGGCAGGGAAGGTTTCAGAGAAGGCCGGAGGCCATTGGAACGCCACGGGGAGTTGTCTTCCCCAAACTTCCCTAGCCCAGTCACCGTGTGATTAAGATGTGGGCATTGTCCCTTAGGCTGTGTTTAACAGAATTCACAGAACACGCAGATTACTGTATCCTCCCCGTACACAGATCCTCCCGGTTTCAGTAAGACACCTGGTCACACGTCAAGGGCTTGAGAACCAGTGATAATGATCTGTGATTGTCTTGAAGGACCAATAAAAGCGGGAGCAAAGACGCACAAAGGGTCTTCACCTCTGAGCGTTGACCGTGTTGCCTTCTCCTCTCTTTCACAGCAAAGTTTGGCGTCATCTTTCACCCGACGGTACAGGAACTGCTGGCCATTGCCGGCATATCAGTTCATAATAACCCCAATGTGCACATATTTCAAGATAAGGAAAGAGGAACGGGGGTTGAAACATCTTCCCCAGGGCAGGCAGCGCTGTTGGGTGGAGCTCTTGTTGGCTCATTCTGTGCCGCCTTCTCATCAGTGTAGCCAATGGTCTGTGAAATCTCAGCCACAGGCTGGGCAGATGTTTGTCTTTATACCGCGGGGCTGCAGGTGCACAGATTCGAGTAAAACTTCGGGAGCGAGATCGCTTGAGTCTGATCTTGAATTCAGACGTTACGGTGGAAGAACTCAGTTTCCTTCCTCTGTCCTCCTTTACTGTCACAATCTGCCAATCGATCACAAGGGTCAGGTCCCCAGGTTACGCACAACTTCTGTCCAATTTGCCTACAAATCAGAGCTTCCCACGAGCCCTTCTTGAGGCTTGGTTTATTTGCTGGAGCAGCTCACGGAACTCAGGGAAACACTTTTACCAGGTTAGCAAAGGATGTGGGAAAGGATCCAGACGAGGAACCAGATGAAGGATAAGCACACAATGTGGGGTCTGAAAGGGTCCTGAGCTCAAGAGCTTCTGTCCCCTTGGAGCTGGGGTGTGTCACCCTCGCAGCGTGGATGTGTTCACCAACCTGGAAGCTCTCTTAACCCTGTACTATGGAGATTTTATGGAGGCTTCCTCCCAAAGGCAGGATGAACTATTAACTGCATTTCCAGCCCCTCTCCCCTCTCTGGAGCAGGGGGGAGCGGTGCTAAAAATTCCAAGCTTCTAATCATGACTCGGTGTTTCTGGTCATGACCAGCCTCCATCCACTGGCCATCCAGGAGCTCACTCAGGGTTCCCTTCACTGAAATGAAAGATGTTTCTAGTACTCTTAGCACTTCATAATTTACAAGGGTTTTAGGAGCTTTGTGCCAGGACAGGAAGCAGAGACCAATATATATATTTTTTCTATTATCTCACAGACATCAAATGAGTCATTAACTTCCTTTGACTTCATTTCTCTACCCATAAAATGGGTTCAATAATAATACCTACTTCAAAAGCTTATTGAGAAAGTTAAATGAATTAATACACATGATACATTTTAAGCCATGGGGGGCCCATGGTAATTACCTCTTCCGGGCTAGCCTTTGTGATGACAAATGCCCATGCCCCCAGGCTTCCATAATCTACTCTATTGTCTGTAGTACAGTCTACCTTGGGCAAGTTTTAAATTCCCACTCATTTCAACTGCCATCCATATACTGATGATGCGGACCTTCCCCCAGGTGGTCACACTAAGGACCACAAAGTTCTGCCACCCCCTCCCCATCTACTCCTACTCCTATTTGACACACCCTCCCCCAGCTCTGGTCATTCCATCTTCTTAAACTGTCTTTCCATTCAGGATCATTGTAATCATTTGAGGTCAAGGGCCTCATATCAAAGATGTTCAGTGATTCATTTCCTTCTGTTTGGCCCTCACTGCTCCTGGCCTCTTTGAATCACTCATTATTTTTCACACCAACTCTTCCAACATCCTTTTAACAAGCCCTTTATGCCTTCCGCCTGTGTGCTTCCAGTCTACCACAAATTCAATTTAATTTTCCAAGTAATTATCAAATTTCCCACAATATTAGTCTACTTAATAGTTTCTCTTAATTCAATAATATTTATCTAGTTGGCCTCTTTGGTACAGTCTAGAAAGATTTAACTTAGTAGGAATGTCAATTTAATCATGGCACTTCTCTGCTTTCCACTGTATCAACCACACCCCGTTGCTACCAAACCAACCCGAGCCCCTCAGAAGGGCAAGCGATGTCCCTCCTCAGGAGGGATAGGATCTCAGGAGCCAAGTGGAATTATTCTGAGTTCCTTAAAGAGCAACTGCTGGTTCATGCTTGCAAGCCATTTTAGGCGGTTCTCACTCTGCTTAAAGTGCTTTTCCCTCTTCTCTCTGTCTGGAGAACGCCTACCTGTAGATAAAATGACAACACAAGCACTGTAGCTCTCAGTATATCTTTTCTACTGATTTGTGTCTTTCTCCATAATAGTCAATCAATGTGATTTATAAAAGGTATAATGAAATGTCTTGTAAATTTATATTTCTGTGACTTTTTGTAGAAGAGGGTCCACAGATCAGAGAAGAATTTGTTGGCAGATCCCACGTCTCCATGTGGGGTTTGCAGAACCTGGTGAATGGTGAGTCTGAGATCTTTCTGAGCGGGGCAGAGCAATTCCTTAAGCTCTGGAGTACTAGGCAGGAAGTTCTGGATTGTTCGTTTCAAATCCAAACCTCAAGGATGCGGATTTTGCTCTTTGCGTTTGTCTAAAGCACATAACTTAACTTCTCAACTTGGAGGAAAGAATTGTCCCAACCCAAATTTGGAGAGTCAGTCAATGAACAAATCAAAAACCTGGTTTACTTTTCCCTAGTAGTACTCAGAGGTTGGAAACCATTAAGGGGATTCTTAAAAAGGAAGAATAAAATAATAAAAGTAAAAATTAAGTTCTATGCCTAGTGCTTGGGATAAACGTGAACAGTTGTGTGTTCAGGAAACACAAAATAATTATACTTAGTTAATACACACCAGGCTTGTTTATCCAGAGTAAACTAACCTCAAAAATTCAAATCACATGGATCTTCCTATCTGTACAACACAAACTGAGTAAAGGAAAATCAGGCCTTGTCTTCTGTATTATGGGGTAAGGGAAAAGATATGGGTAAGACACTGTATTTATGATGGCTGGGACTAGGTACCAGACACTGCACAACGCCCCGTCCATGGATCCGCCCTGCGAGGGTGGCGATGCTAGCCCCATTTCACAGAGGACACTGACTGATCATCGAGAAGTCGAGATGTGGCTCAACCCACGCAGCTTGTAAACCACAGGTTGCTGTGGAAACTGTATGTAGTAATGCACATAAAGTACTGAGAAGAATGACTAGCACAGAGCATGCCTTCAATACTATTGGATGTTAATATTATAATATACTGGGCAAAATTTGACAGTTTGTAAGGTGTGTATGACATACACAGTTGTGTTGGTTGAGTCAAGTTTCAAAATAACATCAAAGAAGAAAAATTATGGAAGGATTAGCAAGTAACTGCTAGTGGGGAAGGGTACTCGTAGTTTGGTAAGAAGATTGAATTTCATTGTACATCCTTTTGATAGCTTGAATTTTTTTTGCTTAAGCATGTATATTTTTATTTTTAAAAAGCCATCCTGTTCTTTATCCACTATAGATTAACATCAGAAGGTATATTCCCATTTTAGCTCTAATGCTCTCAACAGAGAAGGATGATGTCACCACAGATTACGATCTGGGCTGGGGGAGGTGGTGGCCTGGGAAAGGGTTTACAATGATTAATCTTACAGAAATTGGTCATCTGCTTCATCTACTCCCCCAAATCCCTCACCATATCCAGATACCAGGCAGGCAGGAATTCAATCTTCCAAGTTCTCTGTCTCAAAATCAATTTGTTCACAGACCATTCACTTTGAAGATGTTCACACTGAAATTCTGCTCTGCAAGTGTTTGTTAACTCTTCGTCCTGTACATATGAAAGTTTGTTGAATGACTTCCTTGTTTCTCTTCAAGGATGAATTACTTCATCATACTCAATAAATTTTTATTTATTTTTTATGTTCCATATTTTTTATTTTTATTTGTGAGAACTTTATGGAAGCATAATTGATATACAATGAACCGTACCTGTTGACTGTGTACAATTTGAAATTTGAACATACGCACATACCCAGGATACCATCACCATCATCGAAGTAGTAGACAGAGCGCTTACAGTTAAAAACACGATATCGTGTGCTTCAAAAATGTTAAGAGTGTAGATCTCATGTTAAGCAGTCTCACCACAAAACAAAACAAACAAAACAAAACAAAACAAAACAAAAAAACAGGAGACAAGGAAGGTGTTGGATATGTCAATAAACTTTTATGGAGTAAAGAGACACTAACGCTTACAGAGCGTTTTTTTTTTTTTTTAAGATTTTATTTATTTATTTGACAGAGATAGAGACAGCCAGCGAGAGAGGGAACACAAGCAGGGGGAGTGGGAGAGGAAGAGGCAGGCTCATAGCAGAGGAGGAGCCTGATGTGGGGCTCGATCCCAGAACGCCGGGATCACGCCCTGAGCCAAAGGCAGATGCTTAATGACTGCGCCACCCAGGCGCCCCTACAGAGTGTTTTCTAACCTATTACCCCCTCTCAATTTAATAATATGAAAAAGAAGTTTAGAGAATTAGTGACACATTCAAGGTCACACAGTAAGAAGAGGAGGCAAGACCCAAACCCATCCCACTGACTTCCAAGGCTGATCACTGAATATGACAATGTTGACATAATAAATGAAAGCTCCTCCTGTTTCTAGCTACTAATCATTTTTAGAGTCACTGGATTCTCTCATAGCTGTGAGAAAATGTTTTAAGTGTCCTAACAACCACTAAAACATTCACTTTCTTTTCTTTTCAAGCCTCAAATGCTTGTTCATTACTTGTAAACACTGTGTGGACAACCGACTTTCAGCCCATCCAGCCAGGCTGTGATATGGCATCTCAGTGTAGACATGGACTCAGACTGCCTTTAGACTGGTTTCCTCCCTGCATCCTTCAGGGGCTCCCAGGGTAATATTTTCCATGATTTGAACTGAAATGATGGAGGATGCTTATCCTGAAATGAGACTAAAGCATAGGTCTCCACCTCTTTCTGCTGTAGCCCTGAAATTCAGAACCGTCACATCAAGTCTCACTTTGTCCAAAGCCTGGTGAGGTCCTCTTCTTTCTCTGTCCCCACACAACAGCTTAAAGCCTGGCACTCTGCCCACATTGTATCATATTTCCTTTCATTTGGAGTTTTGCTTTATTCTTCCCCCTCTGCTATGAGAGTGATTCCCTCCCAGAGCTGTGGAGCTTGGGTGCCATATAAATTAAAATTTAATATGTGTTATTATGATCACTATTATTATCATTACTGTTATTAATAATGTTCTTTTTGGCAGCGTTTGGAAGCCATTCCAGCAGTGACATTTGGCTCCCAGGATAATGGATCTTTTTATGTACAGGCTTGTAGACTTGATGCCTGCTGTTTTCACTGCAGAGAGAGCAATTGCCTGACATCAGGAGGCCTGCGGGAGCTGGGAAACTCTGCGAGTCCTGGTTGTATTTTCCAGTGTGAACCAAATCTCTCCGGGTGACCAAGATGGAAACACTCGGCCACAGTCACTGATGGAAACAACGAACCCATGCAACTATTCATTCATTCATTCATTCATTCATTCATTCATTCATGTAATAAAAGTTCGTTGTTCACTCGTGGGCCATTTATTTTATTCTTTTTAAAATAAAATAGGGGCCAAGCACTATTGTAAATGCTGGGGATAATAGGGTGGCAGACTGTAGCTTTTCTTGCCATTAGGGACCCGAGAGTCTTGCAGCAGAGGGTAAAGCACAATTGAGACAAGTGTTGTGAGAGTCGGGGACCTGAGAGTGATGGGTGGTGCAGGTGAGAGGGATGGTGTCTCTGAGCAGCGATGATCAGGCAGGAATCTGAAGAATGAGTAGTTCACCAAACACAAGAAGGTGAGAGCACGTTCCAGAGAAACAAAACAACACGGGCCAGAGCCCAGTGCATGAAGATGAGAGCGGGTCCTAGCCCTGGTTGTGTTAGAGGAGGCTGTGCCAGCAAAGGGATGTGATGAGGGCTTCCCTCAGGAACAGCAGGGAAGGGATACAGAATGAATCATCTACGGGTACTTGTTGATCCTACCTTGCTCATAGACTAGCAGGGAAATAAGGCGTGGCTGACAGTGCACTAAGTTCCACATGCTAGAAAATATATGATTTGATTTTGGAAAAGACAGAGAGAGTTGACAGCTGTAGGTTATCAGGAGAGCTCCCTGAAGCAGGTAGAATTTGAACGTAAGGATGACAATCCAGCTCGAAGAGCCATGTTGAGCCCAGGGGGGTTTGGAGAGGACAACACCACCCAGAGCTCAGTGTGGGCTGCAGGACAGAGGATGTGTGAGGGGGCTGTGAGGCAAGAAGCCAGGAGGGGTGATCAGGGAACAGCATTTGGGGAGAAAATGACCCCAAATGGGTGGCACATCATGGACCCACGTTGTGGTCTAGATAGAGGAGCCCCATTGCAAGTCAGTGGGGCGACATTCAGAACACCTGGTAAAGGGAATATGCAAAGTGGAAGGTGGTGGGTGGTCCTGGGAAAAACTCCCTGGCCAGCAGGAAGTGGCACAAGCCTGATTTGTCAGGTGTTACCAGCTGTGGTGAGAGAGGAGAGAGCCAGGAAAGATCTATCCAGCCTGGGTGGCTTTTCCCTCGTCCAGGCACAAGGCCACGCTGCTCTGGCAGGCCAAGGCGAAACAAGCAACCAAACCCCTGATTTTCAACCTCATGTTACTTCACCGCTCTGCCTTGATTTTATTTATTTTCTTGTTTTTACTAAACACAACTTGCTTGGCCCAGAACAACTTGGTTTTTCCAACCCTGAGGGTATGAGCAAAGCAGCAGCTCCGGAAAGAGAATTCTCTGAGGTCCAATATGCAAATAGCCACATTTTTCATGTGCCTGAGGGTTCTCAGAATCACAACTCCCAATAGTTAAATATCCTCCAGAAAGTGGCAGAACGGAAAATTACTTTTTTTTTTTTTTTGGAATGTTTAACCTAATTTATAGAGAATGAATTCCCTTAAACATTTTCAAGATTTTCTGATTCAGTCTGAATCAGAAAGTGCTAGATTACTTTGGAAGTTAAACCCAAAATTGTTCTTTCCTATTTTCCTGGTAACTAGGAACCCTGGGAAGGCTGACCTTGATGCTTGGACTAGGACTAGATGCTTCTCCATCTGCAACGGGGACACATTCAGCAGCTTCGTGAATTCACGTTTCCTTTGTATGGTGTGAAAATGCTTTCAAAGACGTTCATGTACGTGTGCTCATTGGTCACCAGCATTTGATTGCCAGGTAGCTGCTTCCGGTCACATTCTCCAGGAATAAACCTGAAGTCCTGTATCATCACGCAAACTTCCCAGGTTCATGGAGACCACTTGCGTCTGTCTGACAGCAAGCCTTGTGCTCTTCCTGCTTCATCCCGAGGACTTCCTCTCCAGCTGGAGCGCTGGACACCCCACCTCCTCTTCGTCGTCACAGCCTCCTTAGAACATGAGAACAGTGTGGAAAGAGATACTGGGAAGAGTGTCAGGTTTATAAAGTCAGTGGCTCCTTCCCCCTGTGGAACCAGGGTGGTTTGTGACCAAACCACTCAGACCTTCAGGTGACCTATGAGGCATTTACATTCTAGATTTTGGTAGTTATTGGTAATTATGATTTGGCTGTAGTGATTGAGTCATTCATTTAAAAAAAATTTTGCATTTGTTTCTTGCATGCATTTTCTTAGGCACTTATCTGCCATTTTCTTTCAAGCCCATCTAATTTAACTAGATTAATCTCTCCCCAGATGGACAGCCAGAGGTACATTTAGTACAAGCAGATTTACTTCTGGATCCATTTTACAGCAGGGCATAAACTTGAGCAAGTAAACATTCAGTTAGTGACGCACTAAACGCAAAGTCTGAACCGGTGACGTAGTGGCTGAGTCTCCAGTATCTTTCTTGCTCTCGATAAGGCTGACCTTTTTCCACTCTCATTCCTCCAGCTGTGGGTCTTATTCCTTCCAAGACTCATCAAAATGCGTTCGCCTTGATCTCTTTTGTTATACGCATTTCTAATGTGTATAAATATCAACAACATAATCTTGGATGCCATTCTTTATGAAATGGCAAAATCTGATACTAATTAGAATACTATGACAGGTGAATCTCGTCCTACCAAAAAGCAGATGAATGAAGATAATAAAGCAATGTCTATTTCTACCATGTTCACTGGCTAAGTGCTTTAACAGACCCGCTTCCCCATTAAGCATCCTGAAGAGGACATGCTTCTTAAAGCATTATCCTTCTCACAAAATGTAAGGGATATTTTAAATTATTTCCCCATCCCAAATAAGAAAGGGGAAAACAAAGAACTAGAGCTAAAGTACCATGCAGTTGAGGTCAGTACCGTGACAGGGGATTGGGTGCTTCCCTAAAGGCTGATGCTGAGAATTGCAAGCTGTCTCTGTGGGCACTGCAGGACAGGGTGTGGGTGGAAGGTGAAAAAAGGTTGAAGAGAACAGAAGAAAGAGTCAGTGTACTCAAAGACAAATCAATATAATGTTGGATCTGATGAACAAAGTGGAAAATTATTTTTTTTTAACGATCAGGGCCTTGGTGAGATGTAGGATTATTTCAAAAAGTCAATCATGAAGTGAACTCAGACTCCTAGAGAAGAAATGAATGAGGCATAAAAAATATGTGGAAATTAAATTTATGGCCAAAATTTCCCCAAATTTCATAATATTAGTAATAATAATAACTTAAACTTACAGATTAAAGAATGTCCTTAGTAGTTTTGCTGAGTTAAATAAGTAAAATGAAACGCTAGTGTCTATATATTATAATCAAACTTCTGAAAATCTAAAATGAAGACAAAGATCTTAAAAACACACAAAAAACCCAATCAACATCTCTACAGTAAAAGGAACAACAGAGGAGGGAAGACTACTTAGCAGAAACAACAGAACCCAGTAGACAGTAGAAATCCTTAAAATGCCGAAAGAAAGAAGTCAACCCAAATTTCTACATACAGTTAAAGTGTCCTTCAAAATTAAGGACAAAAATAAGATCTTTATGGAGAAACAATACCTGAAAAAAATTGTGGACAATAACCTGCACTGCAAGAAATGTTAAAGGAAGATATTTAGGCTAAAGAAAAATGATACCAATGGGAAACCAGATCTACCAGAAAGAATAAAAGTACCTGAAATATGTTCCTAAGTAAGTAGAAAAGTTATTTTTTTCTTTTACAGTTTTATAGTTTTAGCGCTTATGTCTAGGACTTTGAGCCACTTTGAGTTAATTTTTGTATATGTTGTGAACTAAGGGTCCAACTTCTTCTGCATGGGGCTATTCAGTAGTCCCAGTTGGCCATTTGTTGACGTCTATTCTTTCCTCATTGAATGGTTTTGACACCCTTGTTGAAAATTAGCTGGCCATTGAGCTAAGGCTTATTTCTAGACTCTCAATTCTCTTCCACTGATTTATACATCTATCCTTGTGCCAGTACCATGCTGTCTTGATTACCATTGCTTTGTAGTAAGGTTTGAAATCAGAAATTCTTCTTTTTCAGGATTGTTTCGACTATGTATGATTTTTTTTCCATTTTATATTAATCTGAACATTTCAAACTGTGTAGGGAAGTAAGTGTGTTATTTTCCCTAAAATATCTTTAGAATTTATATCCATTTTTATTGAGATATAATTGACATGTGACATTATATTAGTTTCAGGTATACAACATGATTTTTTAAAAAGATTTATTTATTTTAAAGCGAGACAGAGGGAACACGAGTGGGGGGAGGGGCAGAGGGAGAGAGAGAATCCTCAAGAAAACTCCCTGCTGAGCACAGAGCCCAACATGGCCCTTGATCCCAAGACCCAGAGATCATGACCTGAGATGAAATTAAGAGCCAGCCACTCAACCAACTGAGCCAGTCAGGCACCGCAACATAATTTTATTCTTGTATATATTATGAAATGATCACAATGAGTCTAGTTAACGTCCCTCAACACACATAGTTACAATTTTTTTTCTTGTGATGAGAACTTTTAAAAACTATTCTCTTAACAACTTTTAAATATACAATTCAGTACTATTAACTTTAGTCACTATGCTATATATTACATCCCCATACCTTTTATTTTATAACTGGAAGTTTGTATATTTTGACCAATGGGTAAAAGTAGTTACATGAATTTTATAATAAACTCATCGATATCTACAAAGAAGTCATCTAGGATTCTGATAGGCATTCATTACATTGAATCTGTAGTTTAGTTTGGGGGAAATTGCCATCAATGTTAACTCTTTCAATTCATGAATATGGGTATCTTTCCATTTATTTAGATCTTCTTCAATTGCTTTCAACAATGTTTTGTAGTATCGGTTTTTCACTTTTGTCTTTTGTTTTTGTTTTTCACTATTGCGAATGGTCTTGTTCTCTGAATTTTATTTTTGGATTGTTCATTGTAAACGTGTCAGAATATAATTGATTTTTTGTATTGATTTTCTATCCTACACCCTTGCTAATCTCATTAATCCTAATAGTTTTTAGAGGATTCTTTAGAATGTTCTACATGAAAGATTATGTCAGCTGTGAGTAGAGATAGGTTGACTTCCTCCTTTCCAATATAGATGTCCTTTATTTCTTTTTCTTGCCTAATTGCCCTGGCCAGAATCTCCAGTAAATGTTGAACACAAGTGGCAAGAGCAGGCGTGCTTGTTGTCTTTTTCCTGATCTTGAAGAGACAGCATCAACTCTTTCACCATTAAGTCTGATGCTAGTTGAGGGTTTGTTGTAGATGCCCTTTATATCAAGTTGAGGACATTGCCTTCTAGTCCCACCTGTTGAACGTTTTACAAAGCTTCTTTTGTTTGTCTATTTTGGTTTTTGTTACGGCTCAAACAATTCTTGTGCTTTATTCTCTTTATTTATTTAATCTTGCCTTTTCTCTCTCCCTTCCTTCCTCATGTTAGCAAGTAATAAAATATATACTGAAAAGCTTGTAATTCCTTGGTTAACATTCTTCCTACATTTCAGAGTTTCTCTGCAAGGCACGTTGGAACTGGAGACTAGATCTTGCTGAGCCTCAATGTTTAAATAAGAACAGCCAAGAAAAGATGAGTATAAGCTTCTAGGGTAAGTGCAAACAATCTGTAAGAAAGAGCTGATGGCTCAAACTAGGTAAGCCAATTAGGTCAAGACAAGAGGTCAGCATGAGATCAGAGACCGGAGATTAAGCCAAAAGGTTTAGGAGGAACCAGACAAGCCTAAAACTGAGCCAGGGAACAAAGAGCAAGACAAGAAATAGGTAGAGTTCTAAACTGGGTACATGAGCCCAGCTTGAGTGATCAAAGCTCCCTAACTGGAGGCCAACTAGGTAGCTTGTGTTAGCAAGCCTGGCTGCTTCAAAGACCCAGGACCATGATGCAACATGGAGATAAGCAATGTGCCCACACTGAAGGAACAAGTGAGGTGTAAGACAAGCTGCTTATTCTCAGACCCTATGGAGAGAGTGCCTTTCAGTAGCCTAAAGGAAGTTTTAAAAAGGTGGAAATAAGTTCACTCTGCAAATTGTTGAGAGTAGCTATTTTCTCCTTTTAAACTTTATTTTATTAATTGAGTATTTTAAGACATGCTACCAAAAAATCTGATTCCAGTACACTTGCTAAAAAATGAATTGAGTCTGTATGCCTGCTAAAATTATCTGTCCTCATATTACAAGAGAAAAACAAAAGAAATGAATGGCAGTAAAAACAGAATCTTGACACAAAAACATGAAAGAACTGTTCTTCAGATTACTTAATTAAAGTATATTCTGCTTTGAAATTAGATAACCCATGACATAAGATTTGCTGAAGCTCCATGACAGCCTGGTCTTACAAGAATGGAATATAGGGTATGACAGCAAGAATGTTTGTGTTCCCCCAAAATTCATATGTTGAACCGTAATCTCAGTGTAATGATATTCAGATGTGGGGCCTTTGGGAGGTAATTAGACCATAAGGGTGGAGCCTCATGGCATCAATGCCCTTATAAAAAGAGGTCAGAGAGCTAGCAAGCTTTTTTTCTGCCATGTGAGGACATAGCAGGAAAAAGGCCCTCTGTAAACCTGGAAGAGGGTGGTCACCAAGAACTTGACTGTGCTGGCACCTTGATCTCAGACTTCAAGGTTCTGGAACAGTGAGAAATACATGTTTGTTGTTTAAGCCACCCAGCCCGTGGTAACTTGTTATAGCAGTCCAAACTGACTAAGGCACAGGTTATAACGCTAGAAAGTCAAAGCACCAGGAGAAGGATGAGGGTTTAAAACTATCTAGTGCTTTGACGTCAGGATCCAGATATAAAACCATCTTGGACAGTGGATACAATCTCAGAGGTCAAAGTCTAGAGGCTGGAAGTTGGAGATCAGGCGGCCAGCATGGTCTGGTTCTTGGTGAGTGCCTCCTCCTGGTTTACAGAGAGTCATTTTCTTGCTGTGCTAGACATGTCTCCAAAGGGAAGGGAAACAAAAGCAAAAATGAACTATTGGAATTTCGTCAAGATAAAAAGCTTCTGCACAGCAAAGGAAACAGTCAACAAAACTCATAGGCAATCTATGGAATTGGAGAAGATATTTGCAAATGACATATCAGAGAAAGGGCTAGTATCCAAGATCTATAAAGAACTTACCAAACTCAACACCCAAAAAAACAAATAATCCAGTCAAGAAGTGGGCAGAAGACATGAACAGACATTTCTCCAAAGAAGACCTACAAATGGCCAACAGACACATGAAAAAATCCTCCACATCTATTGGCATCAGGAAAGTGCAAATCAAAACCACAATGAGATACCACCTCACACAAGTCAGAATGGCTAAAATTAACAAGACAGGAAATAACAAATGTTGGAGAGGATGCGGAGAAAGGGGAACCCTCTTACACTGCTGGTGGAAATGCAAGCTGGTGCAGCCACTCTGGAAAACAGTATGGAGGTTCCTCGAGAAGGTAAAATAGAGGGGCGCCTGGGTGGTTCAGTCGTTAAGCATCTGCCTTTGGCTCAGGGCGTGATCCCAGAGTCCTGGGATCAAGCCCCGCATCCGGGTCCTTGCTCCACTGGGAGCCTGCTTCTTTTTCTCCCACTCCCCTGCTTGTGTTCCCTCTCTCGCTGGCTGTCTCTCTCCCTCTGTCAAATAAGTAAATAAAAATCTTTGAAAAAAAAAAAAAGGAGGTAAAATAGAGCTACCCTAAGACCCGGCAATTGCACTATTAAGTCTTTACTCCATAGATACAAATGTCATGATCTGAAGGGGCACCTGTACCCCAGTGTTCATAACAGCAACGTCCACATTAGCCAAACTGTGGGAAGAGCGGAGATGTCCATCAACAGAGGAATGGATAAAGAAGATGTGGCATATATACAATGGAATATTACTCAGCCATCAAAAAGAATAACGTCTTACCATTTACATTGATGTGGATGGAACTGGAGGGTGTTATGGTGAGTGAAATAGGTCAGTCAGAGGAAGACAATTACCATACGGTTTCACTCATACACGGAATATAAGCAATAGCACAGATGATCATGGGGAAGGGAGGGAAAACAGAATGGGAAGTCATGAGAGAGGGAGAAAAACCGTGAGAGACTCTTAACTATAGGAAACAAACTGAAGGTTGCTGGAGGGGAAGGGGTGGGGGGTTGGGGTCACTGGGTGATGGCATTAAGGAGGGCATGTGAAGTGATGAGCACTGGGTGTTATATGCAACTGATGAATTACTGAACTCTACATCTGAAACTGATGATGTACTATACATTGACTAATTGATTTTAAATAAAACAAAAAACAAATTACTGCCTATTTCCCCAAATAATCCAAGTTTGTTTAGTTATCCTTGGTTGGAAGAACGGATGTATGAGAAAAAGCAGGGTAGTGGGAGGGAACAGAGGTCATTAGAAGTCATCCCACTTAGGAATTTAAGGGAAAAATGACTTGCTTATTCCAAGAGAAGACGGTTGTGCTTCTGAGTGGCTTCACGCTTTGCTTTTCTTCTGGGAGCCCATTAGCCTCAGATTTACTGTGGGGAGAAGATGTACTGGCCCCCAGTCAGCAAAGATAAGAGGCTTCCTGGCGAGAAATAAACAAAAAAGACAGGAAGCAGAGAAGAAGGCCAGAGAAAGAATACGAGAAAATGCTGTCCTAGCAGCAGTAAATAAATCATTTGCTAAAAAGGATATTTGGCTAAATTGCCTCCCAGTGTCTATTCCCACTGGGCATTTTTGGTCAGCAAATGCAGAGCATCAAGAAAAGAGTTCTGATGCTGGGACTGTGTTGCCTTGAGAATGTGGAGGTTGCAAGGGAAAAAGCCATGTCGCCAAAGTGCATAGGGGCTCCATTCATACCTTCCGACTTCCTAGCTGTATGACTTTGTGCTAGAAATAAATCCAGAGATCGCCATTTTGTCATCTGTAATACAGAGATGATGTGGGGCGAAATCAGGTGATGCCTGGCTCATGGTGCTTGTTCCCTTAACCGTTTCTTCTGATAACATATAAAAACAAAACAAAAGAAGTTCCTTTTTTAGCATGGTCTACCATTTTTCATAAAAGAGTTATTAATGATTAAGGCTAATTAGGAAGTTTAAAAAGGGCAACTGAAACCCTGAAGCTCGGGGGCTTGGAACCTGGGTTTCCAAGGCCAATGTTTGGAGTCTCGCCTCCCGAATGTTATTAACCTGTGTCTGCTTGCTCAGATTGCCTGGTTCTCTAAATATCAATTTCCTAATCTATAAACTGAGGAAAGGGAAAGCCATTTAAAAAGATTGCTGTGACTTTAAATGATGGACATAAATTTGTTTTATAAGCTATAAAGCCCTGTACCAAAAAGTCCTGTGTGTGTGTATTTGGCATTGTCGATGTGATGGTCAGTCAGGCGCAGTCACAAGAGGAGACACAGGACAGGCTCAGGAAGACAAAGTTAATTGTACCCAAAGTTCCTAGAAACAGGAGAAACGGCGCATCGCAAGGGCCACATAGGGAAGAACCAGTGTGTTCGGAGGCAGGGGGACAGGAATGGGGGGGGTAAGACCAAGCACAGACTTTACTGGAGTTTTCACAGGAAAGGCAAGCTAGGGCAGGGTAAACATTTTAGGATTAGCTAGTTTGAATACTTTCAGAGGGTTATAATCTGAGTGTGTGTGGGGGGGGGGTCCCCAGTTACCTGGTACTGGAAGAGAAATACTGTTTCCTGGGGTGTACAGACCCAGACAGAGAAGATATGGCTCTGGATTGGTTAGTTTGCATATCAAAAGCATGCTCCTAGAGGAACCCTTTGCTCTAAGAATTGGCTAGTCCCTGGAAGGGTAGGTTCTTCCCAGGAAGAAAAGTTTTGAAGATGTCAAAATATCATAAAACACAGGGGAAAAAAGTGTGTGTGTGTGCACGCACACGCATACGTCTGGGGCACCATATAGTTTACAGAGGACATTGGCAATGCTTACAATACCTCTGTGATTCAAGTAAAAATGTGATGGTGCCCATTTTATAGATGAGGATCAGATTAAATATGACTACTAATGATGGAGAGAGAATGGAAATTGCAGATGGTCCCAATCCATCTACCTGGATAGTGTCAAAGTCACTAAGCTAAATGTTAGGACTGAAAATGCTTGGTTTGGTGGACCTGAAACCAAAGGAAAGGAGAATTTCCCAATAAAACCATTCATACCTCCAAATATTGTTATTCCGTGTTCTTGCCTACTCAGCCACTCTCCATCCCAAAGACAAAAGATGAAGTGAAGACTTACGTCTTTCATACCTGAACGACATCCCTGTAGCTCTCAGTTTTATCCTCAATGCCTGGTCCACAGCTGGTCCATACAATTTGCTCAGTAAATATGGGCTGAATGAATGAAGCATTGACTGAACATTGAAATAACTCACCCATAGTCTGGCTCCAGCCACCAATCTGTCAATTCTGGGATCTTCGGCTAGACACTAGAGGAAAGAGACAAAATACTCATTTGGTTTTCTAAGGGTGCTGACAAATGTTGGCATCTGGGGATTCAGACAAAACACAGATAAATCTTTTGTCCTGTTCAAACTCTGACTCTATGACTCCATTTCTTTTCTTTTTTGACATTCAGATTTTAGAAAAGTTTGTTGCTTGCCAAGCAGAGAGCACAGAGAACTTAAAATCTCTAGTTCCTTCAACTTACTATTACATCTCCTTTGCTTGAAACGCTGTCCTTCTTTTCTCTCTTCTCCTCTCTTCTTTCTTACGTCTTCCTTCTCTCATATTGGCCTTTCCTTCTCCCTGTCCATACTTTGACACTGACTCTCATTGCAAAATATATATACAACCGAGATTTTGTCTATTGAGGATATTAAGACTTTATGAGGATTAAATGAAATAATATGTGTAATGAGTTTATCACAACAATTGCCACATAGTAAGAGCTCAAGAAATAATTTGTCATTCTCTCCATCACATTTAACACTTACGACAACTTTAGCAGGTAAAGAAGTGACTCACCCAAGGCCAATTACTAAAATTGAGATCCTGATACAGGTCTTCTGATTATAGAGTCTATAATGACCCATCTTCTCAGGCTGGAAGAGAAGATAGAGAGGTGCATGGGACTGAGCTTGCCCTCTGAGACAGATGGAAAATTTGCTGGAAGGAACCAACTGAACCATGTAAGGTGCAGCCCAGTCCCATGGGGAAGGCACAGTACAACTACTACTTACAATAGAAGTGGACAATGGACCACAGAGAGCCAAGCTGTAGGAAGTATCAGTACTAGGTTACACTCAAGTCAGAGGGATGTCCACAGGCTAAAACATTTAGAGATACAAGTCTGCAAGAAAGGAGAGGCAACAGCAAGTCTGGACTGCATTCACTGGCAGGACTTGGGGCCAATAACTTGGGGAAAGAGAACAAAGCCGAATGAAACTCTATTATATAGACAGAAGGATGTGTGAACTATTAATAAAAGATACATTTTATTGACCTTCTGGTATTTTTCAGGTGCCTTATATTGTGGTTTAATTATTTCTGGCATCATCTCTTTACAGTGGGTATAATTATTTCTGATAGCCAAAGATACTTAGGCTCAAAGAAGGTAAATGATTTCTCTTAAATTGTCAATGAATATATAAGAAAGCTAGAAATTCGAGATGGCTTCCCAGGGGAATTCTACCAAACATTTAAAGAAGAACTAATACCTATTCTTCTGAAGCTGCTTCAAAAGAGAAATGGAAGGAAAACTTCCAGGCTCGTTCTATGAGGCCAGCATTACCTTGATCCCCAAACCAAGAAAGACCCCATCAAAAAGGAGAATTACAGACCAATATCCCTGTTGGACATGGATGCCAAAATTCTCACCAAAATACTAGCCAAAAGTACATGAAAAGGATTATTCATCATGACCAAATGAGATTTGTTCCTGGGCTGCAAGGTGGTTCAACATTTGCAAATCAGTCAGCATGATACATCACATTAATAAAAGAAAGGACAAGAACCATATGATCTCAATTGATGGAAAAAAAGCATTTCACAAAATACAACATCCTTTCTTTATTAAAACTCTCCACAGTGTAGGGATAGAGGGAACATACCTCAATATCATAAAAGCCATCTACAAAAAGCCCACAACGAATACCATTCTCAGTGGGGAAAAACTGAGAGCTTTTCCCTTAAGGTCAGGAACGTGACAGGGATGCCCACTCTCACCACTACTGTTCGACATTGTAGTAGAAGTCCTAGCCTCAGCAATAAGGCAACAAAAAGAAATAAAAGGCACTCAAATTGGCAAAGAAGAAGTCAAACTCTCACTCTTCACAGGTGACATGATACTTTATGTGGTAAACCCAAAAGATTCCACCCCAAAATTGCTAGAACTCCTACAGGAATTCAGCAAGGTGGCAGGATATAAAATCAATGCACAGAAAGCAGTTGCATTTCTGTACACTAACAATGAGACAGAAGAAAGAGGACTTAAGGAATCAACCCCATTTACAATTGCACCAAAACCCACAAGATACCTCGGATTAAACCTAATCAAAGAGGTAAAGGATCTGTACTCCAAAAACTCAGAACATTTATGAAAGAAATTGAGGAAGACACAAAGAGATGGAAAACATTCCATGCTCATGGATTGGAAGAATAAATATTGTTAAAATGTCTGTGCTACCTAGAGCAATCTACACGTTCAACACAATCCCTACCAAAATATCATAAACATTTTTTACAGAGCTGGAACAAGCAATCCTAAAATTTGCATGGAACCAGAAAAGACCCAAATAGCCAGAGGAATGTTGAAAAAGAAAGCCAAAGCTGGTGGCATTGCAATGCCAGACTTCAAGCTCTATTACAAAGCTGTAATCATCAAGACAATATGGTACTGGCACAAAACAGACACATAGATCAATGGAACAGAATAGAGAAACCAGAAATGGACCCTCAAATCTATGGTTAAATAATCTTCAATAAAGCAGGAAAGAATATCCAATGGAAAAAGGACAGCCTCTTCAATAAATGGTGCTGGGAAAATTGGACAGCCACATGTAGAAGAATGAAACTGTATCATTTTCTTCCACCATACACAAAGATAAACTCAATGTGGATGAAAAAACCTAAATATGAGACAGGAATCCATCAAAATCCTAGAGGAAAACATTGGCAACAACCTCTTTTTTTTCTTAAATAATAATTTTTTATTATGTTATGTTAGTCACCATACAGTACAACCTTACTTTTTGATGTAATGCTCCATGATTCATTGTTTGCGTATAATACCCCGGGCTCCATGCAATATGTGCCCTCCTTAAGTTAAAGAGGTTGTGATGGGCAGCAACCTCTTTAACCTCGGGCCACAGCAACTTCTTGCTAGACACATCTCCAAAGGGAGGGGAAACAAAAGCAAAACTGAACTGTTGGGACTTCATCAAGATAAAAATCTTCTGCACAGCAAAGGAAAGAGTCAACAAAACTAAAAGGCAGCCTACAGAATGGGAGAAAATATTTGCAAATGACATATCAGATAAAGGGCTAGTATCCCAGATCTATAAAGAACTTATCAAACTCAACACCCCGTCAAGAAGTGGGCAGAAGACATGAACAGACATTTCTCCAGAGAAGACCTACAAATGGCCAAAAGAGACATGAAAAAATGCTCCACATCTATTGGCATCAGGGAAATACAAATCAAAACCACGATGAGATACCACCTCCCACCAGTCAGAATAGCTAAAATTAACAAGGCAGGAAACAATAAATGTTGGTGAGGATGCAGAGAAAGGGGAACCCTCTTACACTGTTAGTGGGAATGCAAGCTGGTACAACCACTCCAGAAAACAGTATGCAGGTTCCTCAAGAAGTTAAAAATTGAGCTACCCTACGATCTAGCAATTGCACTACTAGGTATTTACCCCAAAGATACAAATGTAGTGATCTGAAGGGGCACCTGCACCCCAATATTCATAGCAGCAGTGTCCACAATAGCCAAACTGTCAAAAGAGCTGAGATGTCTATCGACAGATGAATGGATAAAGAAGATATGGTATATATATAGTGGAATATTACTCAGCCATGAAAAAGGATGAATATTTACCATTTACATGGATGTGGATGGAACTGGAGGGTATTATGCTAAGCGGAATAAGTCAGTCAGAGAAAGACAATTATCATATGGTTTCACTCATATGTGGAACATAACAAACAGGGCAGAACCATAGGGGAAGAGAGGGAAAACAGAATGGCAAGTTATCAGAGAGGGAGATAAACCATGAGAGACTCTTAACTATAGGAAACAAATTGAGCGTTGCTGGAGGGAAGGTAGAAGGAGGTATGGGGGAACTGGGTGATGGGCATTAAGGAGGACATGTGATATGATGAGCACTGGGTGTTATACGGAACTGATAAATTATTGAACACTAAAAAAAGAGAGAGCTAGAAATTCAAAATCAGTTCTGTTCTATGCCAAATTAAATGTTCTTTCTGCTGTATCACTGACTTTGTAAATTATATTTAAGGTATGCAGAGCCTCATTTCTTAGTCTAGAGTGTTCTGGGGGCAGATCTGTGTCCCCAGATGGAGGAGTTAAACGGTGAAAGCCATGGGGAAGAACTGACTTTTTGGGGGGTCTGAAATTCCCTTTTGGGATGACTGACCATCTTTCCTTCCATTCTGGCCCTGGATAAACTTCTTCCATTGAATAACATTAATTGTGTAAATATCACTACAAATGCACTCTCCTTATCTCCCCCCAAAGGCTAACTTTTGTCCTCCAGCCCATCTCCCCTACCACCTTGACTTTCTGCCCTTCCTTTCTATAAAAGGCAAGTCCTGGTCCCACCTGAGTGCTTCTCTCTGAAGACAAGCCACTGGAGAGAGTTTCATCAAATGAAGTCATCCAAGCAGAGTCAAGGAATGATATGGTATCAGGGAAATGTTCCCTTGGTGATGGTATCAGGGCAATCCATCACCAGGAGGGAGGTGCGTGGTAACATAACTTACCTCACACGCATGACCTGCACAGCCATCTCCCCAAGCACTGTTAGTACCTATTGTTCCTATCGAAGCCTCCTTTGTATACGCCAATGGATTTTCTCCGACACTGCCAATTACATGCAGAAAAATGACTGAATATTTACCCAATGTGTTGGCTATGTAGTCTGAGGAATTTGATACAAATGAACTTCTATATCAAAATAAATCAGAATATTACAAACCAAAGTTCACTTGGTATTCGTGAAAGTGAAGGAGATGGAACTGTAAGAAAAATTAGTCTCATTTAAGCCTTATAGTAACCCCATGAACTCAATATCGGTATCCTCGTTTTGTTACTGGAAACACTGAGGCACAGAGAAGTCTGTGAAACTTGGCCAAACTCCCAATCATTTTAGAAGGAATCTAAAATGGGTGTAACTGACATTTGTCCATTGTTTTCCATTCTATTTCATCCCAAGAAACTAATTCATGAAGTTAAAAAAAAAATCACTTCATTCTATTTTAGGGGGAAGGGCGTTCCTTGGAAATTATCTAGTGCAACTTCACAAACACAGAGCTTCTACTTTATGGCTGAAGAAGGTGAACTCCAGAGAGGCGAAGTAAGCTGCTGAAGGTGAGAGCCCATGGCCAACCTGGGAACAGAATTCACAGCATGCATTGGTCATAGTACTGTGCTGCCCAGATGCCCCTTTCAGGACCAAGGCACCTGTTTCCTGACTTGGGAGTGTGGGATACTGCGCTCTAACGACTGAGTGATGAAGAGAACCGCCTTGCCCAAAGACAAGTGCCCTCCTTGGGAATAGCCAACATCCAATGACTGTTCAGTGGGTGGCCACAAAGTCCTGACCCCCTTGCTTCAAATCCCAGTCCAGACCCACTGCATGATCTGCCAACCCCCTGGTTCAATAGGATCACAGTCCAAGCTCTTTCTTTGCTGGTCACTACCTGACTGGTGTCATTCTAGGGAGCAGGAGAGCTTCTCAGTAGGCTTCCTGCGTACAAATTTCTGTCTCAGAGTCAGTTTCCAGTGAGTCTGTTCTAAGACAGCTGCTATCTGGAGTAGTGCCAGAAAGCCAACTCTAACATGGGATTTGGGAGCATATGGTTCACTAGCTGGCCAGCAATGAAGGCTCCACCACTCGCAAGAGGTGAAATGCCAGGAGCTACCTGCATTCTGGAACAGCACAGTTGCTCAAACTTTTCAAGTGGGACTGGAGTGGGGTAGCCAAAGAAGGAACTTCACTGGCTGGTTTCCAGCTAAAGTGGTGATTTTAAGGATTATGGTCATCGATAGCTATTGTTGAGGGCAACAGCTTACTTACGGATGCATTAAAACAAGACAGTGAAGGCATGAGGATGACTAGTCACCAATTTAAGAAGACCACTCTGGCAGCATATAAAGGGACTTTAACTCCTCCAGGCACAAGCCTTAATTACAAGGGCCTCATATTCCCCAAGCGTAGCTTAAAACCAAAAACTGGCCCAAAACGACCTTGATTCTGGACAACTCTAAGGACGATGCCATCTCCAGAACTCCCTACAAGGCTGGGATTGCAACTGCCTCCTGGTGCAATCTCTCCCTGGCTCAGTCCTGCTTTCCTTACCCCCTTACAGAAGTAAATCTCGAGAGCATTCCCCAGCACACTTACGGCACACACCTCGCCTGGTACCTGAAACCCAGCCTATAATGGCATAGGTCTTAATGATAAAAGTCAGACTTTGGAAATAGACAGGTCTGGATTCAAACTCGCTCCAAGCTGTATAACCGGGGAAATAACTGAACCTGCCTGAGCTCCCAGGCTCTCAATAAAGATGAATGGGACCAAGTCACTTCAATGAACGTGCAATCATCTTACGTCAGCTGTTGTTCTTCCCGATCGTCACCGTTGTTGAGGTCCTTGAAAGCGGAGACTCTAGTGGACCGTATATGGACTCTAGGAGACATTGTCACAGCATCAGCAAAGACCCCAGAAGTCTGACATGAGCTCCGCGGTTCACCGTTTCATCGCAAGAGAGTAGTACGGAAGAGCGAAGGCAAGAATTAGAGACCTCATTCACGCTTTGAGCTGTGGTGTTGGATAAAGTGGGATTTGTGTCTTCCTGCTGCTGCTGACATACTCCTACCAGTTTAACTTATCTCAAATTAGTCCATCATATCTTTGTAAACGTGATTGTGTAATTTCCCCAAAGACTATAAATTGACGGCCAGCAGGTCACCTTTGGACTGCCATCCCGTCCGTCGGGAGGTGCTGCGTGGGAATGAAAGCCCTGAACACTCCCCCCACCCCCAAGCATGGGAACGCTCCCGGACAGCTGTTTCCCCAGCCTTCCAGGCTGCCTATTCTTTACCCCTCATCTTTCCCCCACCTACTGGAGCGTATTTTTGGAGACAGAGCAAGTTGTTTCAACACTGCAATAATTAAAGAGCAATCACTGAGAAAAAGCAAACAAATTAAATCCAAATGCACGTGGGATGTGGCACATTAGGGGGCTGTTTCTAGTTGGCAGACAAGAATTTATTTTTAAAGTTACAAGAATGTGTTTTCCAACTTGGTTCTCTCACTACCCAAAGGCCCAGGAGTCTTGCAGCGAGGGCTGTGTTTACCCCCTTGCAGGAAATCCCTTGGGATGGATGCTGGCTGCAAACTTCAAATGAACTCATCAACTTAATCTTGCCACATGGCCTTGAGATAAGTACAAGTGCAAAAATATTGCGGTGCTCTCAAGAAGTCGGACTCAGCTCAAATATACCAGGGAGGTCATGTTACCCAGTGGGGAGGACTCTAGCCAGAAAGGCAGGCGAGCTGGAGGCAGCGTGGTAAAGCACAAAAAATCTGGCTTTGGGGGTCAAGAAGGCTTTGAGCTTAAAATCAGACTTTACTCCTTATAAAACCTTTTTTGTTTTTTTGCACTAAGCCATTTGCAGTATCTGACCCTCTTGATATTTGCCTGGAGAGACACAGACAAAAAAGATTCTAAACCATAGTTTATGGACTTGATGAGTTGTGTAGGAAAACAACTCAACTAGTAATTATTAAAAATAAAAAAAAAATTTGTTTTCCGTTTATGCTGGTTTCAGTGCACTAAATATATATCCAGCTCTCCTTAAAACAGGGACAAAAAAAGATTTTTAAAAAATTAATTCCGGAGAAACAGGATTATAAGTAACACCTTAGTTTATGACATCTTAATTTTCCTCTATGACCTGAGTGGATTTGAGGAGAAAGAAGAATGTCCAGTGGATGTCATTGAAAGTCTAATCTATCATATTTTTTTAAGTTTTCCCCTAATTAAAATGGAAATGAATGTCCCAGTGCTGAAGAAAAAATTACTTTCCTCTACAAGAGCCAGAGACCAGCTGTCAAATTAGCATCTGCACCTGTTAAAAGCCACTGACTTCTAGATGACTAGAGATAGTCACAGGGTCGCAAGAAACCAGAGCCCCCAGGACAGCCCTTCCTTTACAAGTATGTTTTCCTGAGTAAGAAGTCACTTTCTCAACGTCGCCTTAATACTTTCTCTTTCTCTCTCCCCCACAATAACATGGACAGACAGTAACGATTATAGTGATAGAGGTAGACGTGGTTAAGGAGTTTAAGCATAATTATTCTGACCGTGTAAAAAGTGAAAAGGACCCTATTTTCAGTTAATAAATCAATGAAGAACAACAGCCGGTTCATTTTGGGCAGAAGGTCTATAACATGGCATTGTGTATAGTACGTTGTCATTCTCTCCCACCGGCATACTGTATTCTGTTAGAAATTGGGAAATTTAGCGAAGGCAAACTGTATCTTCAAGTGGCCAACACAAACTCTAAAAGGGAATGAAACTTTAATAATAATAATTGACAGCATTATAAATGTATAAGGTCCATGTTTTATTATGATAGTAATTATTGGCAAGTAAGATAATAATGGTAATAATGAACGGCTCTGTGTGAGGCCTTGGGCTAAGTAAGGGACCTTATGTCATTTGGGCCTGCTAACAAATCCAAATGGGGTGGTAAAAAAGAATTATTTCTAGTCACCAAATAAAAATGATGGGGCAAAGAGTGAGTAGGTAATTTACACATCAGCTCATAACTCATAAAGGATGGAGCAGGTGTTCCGATCTACGCAGGCTGACAACCCAGTGAAAGTGTTAGTCTGAAGGTGGGTCTGACTGGGGGATGCTGTTTGTGGTTGAGCTGCTGGTCGTACCTAAATTTGCATCCTCCTGTTCTTCCCTTTCCTTAAGAATCCCTGAGTTTAGCTGGGCCTATCGTCACCCAGAGAATGGACATCACGTCCAACTTCCCGTGCAGCCAGGTGTGACCATGTGATGAGTATCTGGGCACAGAAAGTCAAGGAGATGGCGAGCCGCCCTTCCAGGCTAGGTCGTGCCTTCGGAGAGGATGGTCTGGCCCTATGCCCTCCCTCCCATGCTTCTCTCCCCATGCCCCTCGCACACCCATGCTTTTAAATCACTGCCTCCAGTCTCTACTTGTCCACAGAGCTGCATACCTCTAGGTGTGACAGCTTCTGGAAGGCTCCATCCTAGCATCCCCCATGCACATCTCTTGTCAACCTGCCCCAAATCAGCTGACGAGACATCCACCCAGCCCGCCTTCCCTCCATTATCCTCCATTAGAAAGCAACTCTTTCTGAGGACACCTTGGCCTTTACTCCTAGAAGGAGACAAGGCGGGCGCGGGGAGGGCTGTGTGCAAAGTAAGGACCAGAGGAATGGAAGGTATGGTGGGACACCAAACCTCCCAAATGCAGAGTTAGCCCCAGAATCCCAGGGGGCAACGGGGCTGCACTTGATAGACGAGGACTGGCTCTCTGCTTGGGGTCCGTCCCAGCTCTTACACTTCATGCACGTCACTGGCTTCCCAGTCTGAGAGGCTGATTACCTGTCCGCTCACCTTTGGAAGTGGACTGTCCCCATCTGTCAGCTACCTCAACCGATAGAATCGCTCATAAATGCAGTATGCTTTAGCAATAATAATAATAATAATAATAATAATAAATAAAAATTTGCACGTTTCTCTCTTTCTCTCTCTCTGTCTCTCTCCATGCCTCTGTCTCATGCCCTGAATCTATCTCAGGCCCATCAACGAGACCCTTTGGTGGTGTGAATTTTCCAGTCATCACACGTGAGTAATGGACTCACGTCTGCTTCCATTTTACTTCCTGTGCACCAGGTACAATACAGTCCAGTTTAGATCAAAGTCCTTTTTCCTGAGCTGATACTCTAGCTGTGCTCCATCCGTCAGATGAGTGGCTGTTGTTAACACTGACGTTACCGAAAACAAACAAGCAAAGACACTCGCAGCGATGTTATTGCATTGAAGTGCGTGACGTCCCTTAGGGAACCCTGCAAAATGATCTCTTTCTTGCCCACAGTCTTCTCTCCTTTTTATTCTCAACCTTCTTCCAGAACGCTTGCCTTTTTTTTTTTTTTTTTTACTGATCAAAAGATGATTTTCTCCTGTTGTTATTTCACCTTGGGGCTCGCTGCCTTCACCCCTCGAGCTCATCAGGGAGCTCCTTCTATCACAAGAGGGTGCCGTTTTGATCATTTGAGAGACGAGACGTGGCCCAAAGCAGGAAGGGCCAAGACCGTGGGAGGGACAACATGGTGTTGGAAGACATTTTATTCCCATTTCTGGGGCCCTCATTTCTCAATGCGTGTGAAGCAGGAGACAGGAGAGGAATGGCCTGGACCTGTCACTGCCTTTCCTGATGCAACCATGGCTGTGGAAGGTTCCAACTCTGAACTTCCCCCTGATGTCATTCAGTACCGCCCTTCCCCCCTAAGCTCCAGGGCCTGCGGTGCAGAGACAGGTTATCACCAAGGTCCCCTGGCACCTTCACACGTGTGATGCCCCACTCTGCCTAGATACCAAGTGTTCTAATTCCTCACTAATCTGCCTAAGCCATTTGTATTTATTTCCCTAAAGATCCACTTCCCCATCTGTACACAAATTCGATAGTCGTTAAAATCCTAGGCAGAGGGAATTTCCAAGGAGTTTTGAGTGCTGCATAGGCCCCGATAGGAGAGTCAGCCCGTAACACACGGCTCTCAACACACGGCCTCACAGTCGAGCCGTGTGACCTTAAACAAGCTCTTAATGCATCTGAGCATGAGTCCTTGTCTGGAAAGTGGAAAGAAATTAAAAAAAAATAGTAACTTAGGTATGCTGAGCACAGGGAGCTCATCTTTGAAAAATACTCAACCCAGAGGCGCCTGGCTGGCTCAGTTGGTAAAGCATGCGACTATCGATCTCCGGGTCGTGAGTTCAAGCCCCATGTTGGGCCTGGAGCTTACTTAAAAAAAAAAAACAAAAAAAAAAAACAAAAAAAAAAACTGAACACAGTGCTTGTCATACACTTGGTACAAATTGATGGTAGTTATTACCAGTGCATGATCAGTATAAATGCTAATGTTATTTATGTTTTCCTCAATTAGAGATTATTCCAGAGAAAATACTGGCTAGGATAGTTCGGAACAATGACAAAAACAATACACACACACATTATTTATACACACACACATGTTACACATATAAGTACACCCTGCATCTACTCTAATTCTATTGTTCCAATTGCTCTCCTAGTGTTAGTACTATTGTCCTTTGACCCCCCAGTCACTTTAGGGTAGGGGCAAACACGTTGGCTTCCCTGACTGACAGATCAGGAAACTGAGGACAGGGAAAACTGTATTTCTAGCTATTCCCACGACTGGTTGGCAGCAGGACCCTGGCAAACTTCCAGATCTCTTGACACACAACCCAGTTTTTTCTCGCCACCAGACAGTAGTACTGAGACAAATTTCCAAGAGCAGCAATTCATTCATTGGAGCATAAAGGGGAAAAAAAGCCCAGTGGCAGCCTAGGCGGGGGAATTGGACGCACACACCCTCCATGACTAGACGGGCTGGAGGTTAGAGAAGTAACTGCCCTTCATAATTCACACTCAGAAGTGATGAAAAATAATCCCTTATTATCTAGAGCAAAGAAAGAGAGTAATTTATAGCCAACCATGAATACTTAATCATGAGGCCCAGTGACGTTGCTCGTATTAACACGGCCAAAATAAATCAGCTGTAAATCGCAGCCGAATTCAACATGGCATCGGGCAGATAAATCAGGGGCCTGGCATGGAGAGTCTGTCTGTGAAACAGTGCTATTAGTAAGTGGCAACCCTCCACCCTGCCCTTCCCGCCGCACCCGGGCCACAACCACGGCCGCCCGGCAATGAAAGGAGCAGGACTGTACATTTTATAACCAGCAATTAGAGCTCCACAGCAATCCCAAACACATTAATTACCCTAAAAGGCCCCAGGTTGTCTTTCTGTTCGTTTTCCAGTGGATAAATTCTCTACGATGAGACAAGTCAAGTGAAACTTCGGTGATTGACACTGCCCAGGGACCACAGTCAGTTAGTGAGAAGTGCAAATTCCACATTTACGATCAAGGAAATGTGTTGCTTGTGCTTCTGAGAACACAGGGTAATTGGACGTAGATTAGCAAAGGCTTCGAGTCACCTGTTTATGGGAAAGCAAAAGGAAAAAAAAAATATCTCTTTTTACCTAAAATTTATTTTTCTGTAGAGTTTTTTTAGATCCGTTTTAATAAAAAGATAACATTATTGTTTATAACGGACATAGCAATTATTTGCAAATAGTACTACAAATGATGTGGAAATTAAAAAAAACTTTTTTGAGGTTTATCTTCCACATTTACCTCTAAAAGTCTTTCGACATTATATAATTTGCTTAACTAGCTTCTGTGTCTTGGGGAACTGCTAGGCCAGGCTTTTACCAAATTATTTCTTCCTCCATAAGAACATTCAAATTAACGTGATCGCATGGTGCGTATTTATCCTATCTGCCTTTCTTTGCCCTGGTCTACACTTAATCTCTCGTCATTTGATTAAGTCGTGTAGGTCCTGCTGTAGTTGCTTCCTCCAAAGATCTGTTACAACATATTTATTGTCTCTCCATCCAAAAAGATCCCCTGTTTCTTCTCACCTACTCGTGCCCCATATGAAGCCAACTCTTTCTGAGTGAGTCTAGTGGCGATTGCTTGACACCTTTTCTTTCAACATCCTTCATCCAAGCATATCACACGGGGTAAGGCAGGAGGCAGAGGTCCTCACGCTCCAGGTGTCCCATTTATCCTTTATTGGCACACCCTTGGGTGGCAGCATCTCTACCCAGAAGACAATGAGAGCACCGCTTGGTCGCCTTCCCCAAGATTGTGCAATCCTCAACAGACAATCAGGTGAATCTCAGTGAACGAGCATGTATGGAGCATGGGCACAGGGGAGGGAGCCAGGGCATCAGAACACTTACGCCTCAGAACAGCCCTCCGAATGGGTAGTTCCACCACTTGGTAGTTAAAGAGTTGAGAATTGCAATAATGACCCACTTACTCAAGATGTCACGGTTAGTACCCAAGTTGGGATTTAGACCAGACCCCTGAGGACCCAAGGCCTTCCATGAGGAGAGAGACATTTAACCTGCTGAGTGTCCTTCAGAAATCCAATTCTATTTCAATCATCGTGGGAAATCTTTCTGAAGAATGTCAGACAACCTTTGCTGGCAAGGAAGTAAAGAAGGGAGAACATAGGTGGCCCTCTTTGCAGGCTGAGGGGCCAACTGGTGTCAATCATTCACTGGTTACCAGAGGCAGTAGAAGGAGAAGGTATAGGAGATGCAGTCTGGTTCCCAACAACATCAAAATGGCTACTTTAAAATAAATTCCGGAAATCAGCTTCCTATGTTTTAATTTTTTTCCTTAGAGTAAAATTTCAGACAGAATGAGCAGAGACTTTGCTGAGTATTCCATATAGGCACCAGTTCTTTTAAATAAGAAAGAATAAGAAGATAAAGTTATATATGATAACACAGACTGGAACAAAGTAGGTTTGCTTTCAAAATATGTATCAATTACATTCTAGACAAGAGCCCTTGGGCTCAGTGACTTTTCACTAAAACTTTGAGATAACAGTACCTGTTCCATGTATGTTGTTGGGTAGATTAAAAGAGATAATGCACAAGAAATATCCCCCTCTGGCTGACATAGAGCTTATGCCTTATGCTTTATGAATAAATTATTCCCTCCTTCCTTCTTTTTATTTCTCTGCAACTAAAAAATCATAGAAGCATCAATAGACCGAGATTCAAGTCTTAGGTGGGCAGGAAGAGACACATGTTACTGTGGAAAGATCTTGGGTTTTTAACTAGCTCTGTCCCTTAGGACATCCATGCTCAAGAAAAAAAATAAATGATAAGAGCGATGATTCCTAACGCAAAGGATTGAGCATATAGAACGCCTGGCGTAGTGTCTGGCAGACCATTTCCCAGCTTTCTGACTTGAACAAATGATGTTAATAAATTATGTTCAAATTTCTTACATGTATTTATTATACAGATTATTAAGCAGTTTCTCTGTGGCAATGCTGGAAATACAGCCAGACACAGATGGGTAAGGCTCATGGCCTCCTGCAATTACATTCTAGAGGGACAAGCCATAAGAAACAAATAGTCAAAATGACGTAAGACAGTGATTCAAGTTGGCAATGAAATAATCAGAACGATGTGAAAGAGCGGAATCCGGTGGGGAGTGATGTTGCTCAAGGATCCCTCTGATTCTGGCCCTGAGACTGGCTCTGGGTCTTACACTGGAACCTCAACTCCAGGCTCCACGGGCCATGGGGGTGTTCTCGGCCCACGCCGACTGCGCATTGGCCCTGGATTCTGACCTGGACGCTGAGGGATGGCGAGCTGGAAAGATAGAAGCTCTGGTTTTGGTGGCAGAAGTTCAAGGTCTCATTTTGTTCCGGCCTCTCCGCTCAGCAGGAAGTGAAACACACAACCCCCCCTTGGGCCTCACCTCTCTTGTCTGTGTGGCAAATAGTTTTGAAACCCCAAGTTGTAATAGATTTTCTGTTGTTGTGTTCTCATCATTTATCTCCCCACAATCAGGTGGCTACAGAAACGCTTCTCAAATTTTGTGTTTAAGATTCTCCAAGGAGTCTTGTTAAAATGCTGATTTTGATTCGGTAGGTGCGGGGTGGGGTCTGAGGTCCAATTTCTAACAAGCGTTTGGATGATGATAATCTGCTGTTCCGAAGACCAAACCCTGCCTAACCCGGAGCCGGCTGGCTCTCCATGGTCATCACTTCAAGGAAGGGGACGATGGCTCAGAGAACAAAACGTGGGGAGATGGTAGCAGGAATGGTGATGACCATGGTGTTTGTTGTGATGGTCATAGTGACAGTAATGCCGGTGGTGGTGATGATGGGGACAGTGATGGTGATGGTTGTTGGGAGGGGGATGGTAATGACAGTGGTGGTGATGGTGGTGACAGTAATGCCCATGGTGGTGGTGGTGACGGGGACAGTGGTGGTGGTGGTGATGGGGACAAAGACAGTGGTGGTGGTATTTATGGTATTTATTTATGGTAATGGTTTGGCAGAGAAAGCCTCTGGACCATCCTTGGACAGTCCTGACAAGAACCAGCTTAGGATCCCCGTTCAGCCAGAACATAATAAATCATATATCTATCACATCCATAGAATGGGCACAATGAGCCCTTACTCACAGGCATATTTTTGTACATTATGTGAGCTCACACCTATTGCAGAGCTTGAAGAAATAAAAGGCTGTGTACAGGGACTCCTGGGTGACTCAGTTGGTTAAGCATCTGCCTTCGGCTCAGGTCATGATCTCAGGGTCCTGGGATCGAGCCCCACATCCAGCTCCCTGCTCAGCAGAGAGTCTGCTTCTCCCTCTGCCACTCCCCCTGCTTGTGCTCTCTCTCCCTCAAATAAATCAATAAATAAGATCTTTTAAAAGGCTGTATACATGTTATTATAATAAATCTATAAGCCAAAATCATGGAGAAACTTTGCTTATTTCACTGGTATTTGCCTAGAACCCAATAATTTCTGCTTATAGCTCTTTAAGCTAGAACTTTCCGAGTGCAGATTCTCTGACACTTGATTTTTCCAAAGGAGGTATTTTGGGCCCAGGGCTCTGTTCAGAACACCCTGAGATCACACAGCCCTGGTCACTGCCTGTTCCTCCCACTTCCTTGACCAAACCTGCTTAAATTGCAAGTCCTATTATTCCTCTCAGTGGACAATAAAAAACGCTCCTCAAAGTTCCCTCAATACATGTTCAGTGAACAAAAGGTGTGAGGAATTAATTATAAACACTTATAGCTTGTCTCTCTAGAATGAGAGGGGGGAAAAAGAAAAGATTTTTTTTTTTAAATGCTTATTTCAAATGGAGGTTTTTTTTTTTTTTTTTCATTAAAAGCTCTCTTGACACAGTCCCTCAAAGGATCTAAATGCTTCAGACTGAAGCCATGAAGAAAGGCATTGTCTAGAGGCCGTTCTCCCTGAAACTGGGGATGGCTGCCAGCTCCTCAGGCTTAAGGAGCTGTGTCTTTGGAGCCAGTAGTTGACAATCAAACATGGCGGGGCCATGCGGCTGTCCAGAGAAATAACCATTCCTGCCTCAGGATTGCTGACATCAGGGTCAGGACAGAAAACACAAGACCTGGGGCACCTGGGTGGCTCAGTCTGTTAAGCATCTGCCTTCGGTTCAGGTCACGATCTCAGGGTTCTGGGATTGAGCCCTACATTGGGCTCAAGCTCAGCGGAGAGCCTGCTTCTCCCTCTCCCTCTGCTGCTCCCCGTGCTTGTGTTCTCTTGCTGTCAAATAAATAAATAAAATCTTAAAGAAAAAGAGAGAGAAAAGAAAATACAAGACCTATGGTGGGTGCTTTTTATTCTGGTGAGGAAAGTTTTGACCACCTTCAATCCCACATTGTACTAGTTCTATTCTCAGACACGATTTCGTCATTCTTTCATCCATTCATCCATTTTATTTCTTATTCAATGTACATCACTAGTTCTAATGAATTTGCTTAGTCTGGGGTGTATAAAAATACTAAAATGGTACAAGTATGCCTCTGCACTGACATTCAGAGAGATTATAAGATACTAGAAATTTCAACAGTCTTAGATTGTTGCCAAAACACACTGGAATATCTTGGGTCTCCATTCCAGAGGGAAGGGTTTCCTCACTCTGCTGAAAAACTAAGTCACCCTTAGTTAGGATGGAAGAGGTAGGTCATACTGAAGCAATAATAACTCTCAGTGTGCCGACACAATAAAAGCTTGTTTCTCCCTCACGTCACAGCCCTGCGAGGATCAGGCAGCTCTTAATGACAGTCTTTGCAGTGGTGATTTGAGGCACAGGCAGCTTCCATCTTGTAGCTACACCCCGAGTCACGTGGCGTCCAAGGAGACTGTAGAGAGGAGCGTGAGGGCTTATAATGTATCTGCCTACATCTAAGGAGCCAGAAGCTAGTTGTAATGCCCCAACGTAACCAGAAGAATGGCTGGTGATAGAGAGGAGCCAAGTATTCAGTGAGCCCCAAGAGTCTTGCCACACCCATGGTCCAAGAGTCCGATCCAAAGTTCTCCTTCATACTCTGAACTTTATAACCCGAGTCCCACTGTGGCCCTGTCTGTTCTCTATGTGACCTATGCTTGCACACAAGATTTCCATGAGAATGCGTGGCAGCACACCACACAACTCACCCACCCTTCACATACATCCACACTTTTCTTTTCCTTTTTCCTTCTTTTCCTTCTAAGTTTTTATTCAAATGCAAGTTAGCAAATTGTATAACATATTGTGCAGTATTAGTTTCAGGAGTAGAATTTAGTGATTCATCGCTTACTTTGTAACACCCAGTGCTTATCAAAACAAATGCCCTTCTTGACGCCCATCCCCCACTTAGCCCATCCCCCTACCCCCCTCCCCTCCAGCAACCTTCAGTGTGTTCTCTATAGTTAAGAGTCTCTTGGGGCACCTGGGTGGCTCAGTACATTAAGAGTCCAGTTCTTGGTTTTGGCTCAGGTCATGATCTCAGGGGTCGTGGGATGGAGCCCTGCATCAGGCTCCACACTCAGCAGGGAGTCTGCTTCAAGATCCCCTCCCACGGCCCCTCCTACCTCTCTCTATCTCTCTAAAATAAATAAATCAATCTTTTTTTTTTAAGTCTCTTATGATTTACCTCCCTCTCTGTTTTTATCTTATTTTATTTTTCCTTCCCTTCCTCTATGTTCAGCTTGTTTCTTAAATTCCACATATGAGTGAAATCATATGGTATTTGTCTTTCTCTGAGTTTTTTGGCTTGGCATAATACACTCTAGTTCCATCCACGTTATTGCAAATGTCAAGATTTCATTCTTTTTGGTAGCTGAGTAATATTCCATTATAGATATACATATAACCACATCTTCTTTACCTTCTGTATCCGTTCATCTGTCAGTGATGGACACCTGGGCTCTTTCCATAGTTCGGCTATTGTAGACATTGCTGCTATAAACATTGGGGTACAGTTGCCACTTCAAATCACTATGCTTGTATCCTTTGGATAAATACCTAGTAGTGTAATTGCTGGGTCATAGGGTAGCTCTATTTTAACATTTTGAGGAACCTCCATACTGTTTTCTGGAGTGGCTGTACCAGTTTCTATTCCCACCAACAGTGTAAGAGGGTTCCCCTTACTCCGCATCCTCGCCAGCATCTGCTGTTTCCTGAGTTGTTAATTTTAGCCGTTCTGACTGGTGTGAGGTGGCATCTCAGTGTGGTTTTGATTTGTATTTCTCCGATGATGAGTGAGGTTGAGCATCTTTTCATGTGTTTGTTAGCCATTTGTACGCCTTCTTTGGAGAAATTTCTGTTCATGTCTTCTGCCCATTTCTTTTTTTAAAAAAGATTTTATTTATTTATTTGTCAGAGAGAGCACAAGCAGGGGGAGCAGCAAGCAGAGGGAGAAGCAGGCTCCCTGCTGAGGAAAGGAGCCCAATGAGGGACTCAATCCCAGGACCCAGGGATCATGACCTGAGCCAAAGTAAGACACTTAACTGACTGAGCCACCCAAGCATCCCTCTTCTGCCCATTTCTTAACTGGATTATTTGGTTTTTGACTGTTGAGTTTGATAACTTCTTTATAGATGTTGGATACTAGCCCTTTATCTGATACGTCATTCACAAATATCTTCCCCCATTCCATAGGCTGCCTTTTAGTTTTGTGGATTGTTTCCTTTGCTGGGCAGAAGCTTTTTCTCTTGATGAAGGCCCAATAGTTCATTTTTGCTTTTGTTTCCCTTGTCTCTGGAGATGTGTCCACACTTTTGAAAAGGGGGAGAACAAAGTGGTTCCAAGCTCTTCTGGAATGACCTCCCATCTCCCACACTTGTTAATTACATAAACTGGAGCAAGGCTCTGGGCTTCTTGGGGCACCATTTTTGTCTTCTGTAAAATGACAATGACCCTACCTCCTCATAAAGGGGTTGTTAAGAATAATGGAAATAGTAAAAGGCTCAACAAGGACTTTTATCCAGAATGCTCATAATGTTGCTTAGTACCTGTGACAGATTTCCACTCTTTTACATACCCGGAGTAGACATCCAAAGCAAAGACACGTTTTGCCATTGCTGCTTTTACTGACAAAAGGATACGTTTTCCTTGCATGTATCTGCAGTCAGCAGCACAACAGTGAGGTTTATTCCCAAGCCCACAGGTTAGTGGAATGATTGGCAATGCTCTGCTGTACACGTGTGCATTCTGGGGTCCAGACTGAAGGAGTAGCAGCCAAGTCCAAGAGCATGTTTCCACGGGGGAGGCTGGAAACACAAGAAGGGCAAACTGTAATGCTTTGTATGGTCTTGGCTTGGAACTGACACTCTGTCCATCCACCCACATGTCAAAGGCTCAGGACATGCCCAGCATCGATGGGCTGTAGAGGAGAAACATCTTCCTCCCCTAATGAATAGAAGATAGGGTCTTAAGCAAAAGATGCGAGAAAGGGACAATATCAGAAATTCTAATGCAATCTACCACATTCCATCACCCACTTCTCCCCACATTCCTTCTAAAAACCCAATTTTGGAGGATAATGTAAAAGCTAGAAATAATTGTACCTAGATTTGCCAGTGCCAAATCTAATGAACATGCCAGCTTCCACTTTTAAAAGGATTGGCTTCAGAAGGCATCAGATGGTTGAGAATCGTTTCCTGAGCCCTGAGTCCATCAGGGTGAGAGTTTTTGTGATCTACCTACGTAAATCCTATTTTCCCCACTTTACAAACAAGGCAGGGAAGTCGAATGAATAAACTATTTGAAATCTCCTCATTTTTTTAAAAAAGAGAAATTGTTCAAATCACATTTACTATTCACATCAGTGGGATTATGCTTTATCTTAAATGAATAAAAAATATATTTAGTTAACACTTCAACACAACGTGAAACATGCAAAAATATCCAATAAGGATTTCTGTGGGGAAAGGCAGGATGGGAAAGGCAGTGACCGGAAGAAAGAAAAGATACTTTTTTCACTACCATAACAATTTGAGAGCATTTAATTATGGCTTGATTTTGCTGATTGCAATTAGAACACTTTCTCTGTTGGGGGCGATATCATGTCAGAATCCCAATCTAGGTTAAGTAGACACTGCCTTTAATAAGAAGTCTGATGAAAAACAAGAATCCACTACTCCCCACGCTACAAAGGGAAGGGAAGGAGGAGTGGGGCACTGCTCTATAATTTCCTTGAGTAGAAAGCTAAACCCTCGCAGTCAGCAGCCTTCAATAAACAAACCTTCCCCACCAGACACAAGGAAACTGAGACCCAGAGAGTCTCGATAACTAGAAGCCAGATCACCCAAGCTCAGTGTTCATTCCTTCATTAAACATGTATATTGAGATTTTTTTGTGTGTGCCAAGCAGTTCATTTGTGTCTAGTGCAAAGAGAGAAATGAAGTGGAAGTCTCTGCACCCAAATGATGGTTTAAAGGAATAAACAGATAGGACAGATGATAGATAGATAGATAGATAGATAGATAGATAGATAGATAGACAGTAGATAGATAGATAGATAGATAGATAGATAGATAGATAGATGATAGATAGATAGATAGATAGATGATATGCACAATGCTATATGTAATCTAGTATTATTGCTACATATTTCTACTCTCCCTACTAATATGCATGTCATAAGGCAACACTCCAGCACCCATGTGCATACTCTAAGCCACAGGGGCACCATGCCTACATAGACCCATCTACATCTCCTATGCTCGACAAAAGGCATGTTCATAACGGCATTATTCGCAATAGCTCCAAATGAAAAACCGCACAAGTAGTCATGAGCCAAAAAACATGTAAATAAATTGTAGCCGATTTATGTGGCCACACAGTGGAACACAATAGAGCAATAAGGGTCAAACATCATAGCACATGTGGCAACCCATGAATCTCAAGATCTATGTTGAACCCAAGAAGCCGAGTGCATGCATGCCATTCACGCAGAGTATGGGAGTGGGTAAAATCCGTCTCTACCGTGAGAAGGCAGGACAGGACTCACCCACAGGGCGTGGAGAACAGGGGATGGGAACAGAGAGCACTGAAGGGCTCTGGGCCGGTGATCACGCGTGGTTTCTGGACCTGGTGGTGCTGGGGACGAGGGCGATTTACCCGACGGAGATTCATCACGCTGCGCACTTGTGTTCTGTGTGAACATTGTACGCGACTTGCAAGTTTTTAAAAACTGCAGTGCAGTAAAAGATGGCAACCTCCACTTCATCTCTCGAACATCCTCTGATGTGCTTGCTTTGTCCTGGCCTCGCCAGAGCTCAGATTGCTATAATATACCACAGTATCCCGGGTTAATAGAGCAAGGAGACATTTTTATTCCCATAACAAATCAGCAGGCTGATAAACAAGCATATTATTGAATGTGTTTGTGTCTGTTCTTCTGGTCCTTTTATTTTTCACTCCTTTAGCATAAAGACCAACCCAGCCTGGGTCTTAAGATTCTGCTCCAAAGACAGCCCATCGAGTTCTGATTACTGCAATCCAGAATGAATCTTTTCGGTGAATGAAAACGAGGGAGCTTTTATGGGCCTATTACCCGAGGGCATGGAGTGGTATTTTTATTCTCCATATTTGACCTTAAAAATGTTTTGTAGTTTGTCAAGGATATAATTTTCACCCAGTCAGGCTGCAGGGGCAGCCAATTAAGTGGTGTTTAATGACATTTGTTCCTTAAAGGAGGCCTGATTAAATGTACCATGTAATTTTTTACCAAATCAAGCAATTCACCCAATTTTCAAATGTGCTTAATAAGCCAGGCCCAAGTCATTACGGCCTGCCAGCTGTGTGACGGATGTGACGCTCGCTGCGAGGACCCTCCAACTTGCTCATAACTCCTGCCTTCGTATCTTCGTCCGGGCTCCTCCCTCCACCTGGAACCTTCTCCACACTCCCTCTTACCTAGGCCAGTCTGACTCATTCCGGACAATCTTACTTCCTTCTTGGAATTTTCTCCAGTTTGGGCCAGATACCAGTTCTCCTTCCTCCAAACTCCTGTGATCCCCGGTATATGCCCCTTATCTTTAAATGTCCACCCACACCCCCAATTGTTTGCTCCCCTTTCGGCCAGGTCAGTTAAAGTATAATCAATGTGAGTTCAGAAACCCTTTTTATGCTTCTCCTCGGCCTCAGAGCTTGACACAGTCCTAGCCCCTGGAATGGCTCACATTTGGGGAGACAGGGCAAGTGCTTGAGGGGGAAACGCAGATGTCATAACCCCACCACTATGGGCTGTGTGGCCTTGGGCAGTTAGTTATTAATTTTAATAAGCCTGAGGTCCCTCAGCTGTGAAAAAAAAATATATATATATATTTGTTCTTTAATACACGCACACACGTGCGCACGCACACACACAGAGATGTATGTCTCTATTGAGAATTAAATAAGAAAATGCAATGACTTTCAAATTCTACTTTGCCTAAGAATTGCTGCAGTGATTGCTAAAATCCTGGCCACGCTCCTGCAGACACTCTGACTAGGTCTAGAAAATGCTCAGGAATCCACATGTTCACGAGCATCTCCGCCCTTGCACGTGATGCTACTGCAGGTGTTTAGAGGTATTGGCCTTTCAGAAACACTGAGGTTGGAAAATAATCATAACAAGGATAATAATGATATTTAGGGCCACTATCATTATACTAAAGTCAAATGATGTCAAAATTTAAGTGGCCTCCCAAGTAGCTCCTCCACTGTCCACCTGGTTTAAGAAGAAATTAAGAGATATAGAAGCAATACAATAGAACAGAGGTCACACTGTCCCCTTCGTTGCTTAATAAAAGCTGAGAATAGACAATGCAGCTTGTGTCCACGTACAAGCAGACAGACTTCTAACCCTGGAGGCTGGGATTAGCGAGTGCCTGCTTTGTCACTTTGGTTGGGGTTCTTTCGGTTCACACAGAAAGAGCCCTTGATAAAGACCAGGTTTCCATACCTCTCTGCAGTTCATGCCCCCCTCTCGGGCGCACAGGCAGGACTGGCCTTCGTAGGCCTGTTCTTGCAGGATTTGCTCTTGGCAAAAGTCACCCATGTTAGTATACATGAGCCGTGCACGTGCCGTGTGAAGCCTAGAAATACAATAGGGAACCAGAAAGATGCAGGTCCAGGTCTTGCCTTGGAGTTGGCCGAGTCCAGGGGGTTCAGAGAGAGGAAGCGGCTCCTTGGGGTAGGACGGGCTAAGCGCTGCGGCGGTGGGAACCAAGAACACAGCGCTGTGAGGGCCCCTCCCCGTTCTGCCCTGCTCCCTGCTTCCACCTCTCCTCTCCCTCATGGGTTTGTAACAGAAATCAAAAGACTTTGAAGATTGCACTGCATGCCTGGATGGAGAATAAAAGCCAGCCGAGCAGGGAGACATACACACTTCGGTGGCTCGAACCCCTACTCTGGCATTGCTTTTTAGCTTTCAGAAAAAAAAAAAAAAATCAACCAAATAGAACCTTTTTTCTCATTTCACTCTTTTTATTCCTGGGTCTTTGTTCCATGCCTCACGCACCCCAAATCTCTGTCCCTCAAGATCGCTTTTAATCAGCATGACTTTCCTATTGAAGCGGCAGCCGGCTTCCCAACTGTCACGCACAGGTGTAGATTTGGAGAGGGAGCCGGGGCCACCGGTCCAGGTGGCAGGGCTCTCTGCGGGGGGTGGGGGGGTGGGGAGGGATTTCCTGGGAAATGATGCCTGAGGGGATGGCTGGCACATGACTAAGAATTAACCAGAGCCAAGGAGACCCAAGGGGACACTCACTAGCCAGCCTGCTGTGTTGGTGGCAGGCTTCCTGGCAAAGAAGCCCAAACATGTGACAAGGAGCAATCAGGGGCACCTGGGTGGCTCAGTCGGTTGGGCGTCTGCCTTGGGCTCAGATCATGATCTCAGGGTCCTGGGATTGAGTCCCACGTGGGCTCACTGCTCAGTGGGGAGTCTGTTTTTCCCTCTCCCTCTGCCCCTCCCTCCCTACTCTGGCTCTCTCTCTCTCTCTCTCTCTGCCTCTCTCTCTCAAATAAATAAATAAAATCCTAAAAAAAAAAAAAAAGAAGTAGCAATCTGTGAGCAGATATTTACTGCCCAAGCCCTGGGTTCACAAGAAGAGTTGAACATGGGAGCTTACAGCAGTTGGAAAAGAGTAAGTCTGGGGGCCTAAGTGACAGATTTGGGAGTGACAGGTCTGGGACACACAAGCCTGTTTTGGGGCTAGAGCATTGGATGCGTTGGATGCAAGGGGAGAAAACATAGGGCCATGCCTGGCCCAGATTGCAGAGGGCCTAGACAGCAAGATTGCATCCCGGGGGAGCTCAGTCCCTGTAAATACAGAAAACCAAAGCTCACAGTATTTTGGATGGCAGACCTGGAATTGGAAACCACGTGGCCTGGCTCCCAGTCCAGGGCTCACCTCCCAGCTCCAGGTGCCTTCCTTGGTCATGTCTTTTCCGTCCTGGAAAATAATAACAACAATAATTAATGTTTATTGAGCAATCACTGTGTGCCACGTGCCAAGTGCTATTCTAAGCACTTCCTGTGTTTTTATTTCTTGCAACAACCCAATGAAATAGACACTATAATTATTCTCCATTTCACAGATGGGTCTTTTGAGGCACAAAAAGGTTAAGTAACTCAATCAAGCCTACACAGATAGTAAGAGGTAGTGCTGGGATTTGAACCCCAGCATTCTGGCTCCAAAACCCTTGAGCTGACCACCCACACTGTGCTGGCATGCTACGTCGACGGTCCTGGGTCTGTACTAACCTTGCCAGCTGTGGGCCTTCCTGGCTTGAGACTGATCCTTGAATTCCTTGTCGGTCTTTTTCTTCAAGCTCAAGCCAGCAAGTCCATTGCCTGGAGGCTGGGAACTCTGGCCTCCTCTCCTGCTCCCATGCTTGCTGTCCACCACATGCTTGGGCACACTCGTTGACATTGACATTCTGCTCTGTGCTATGGGCTGTCAGCCTCTGAGCCCAGAATGGCAAGGCCATGGCTCTTTCTCCTACTGCAACCCCCTGCTGGAACCTCCTAGGCCAGGAGCAAGCTGTGTAAACGATGGTCTGGGAACAAAGGAAGAAATAACAGGCAGATGATCAGGTCTTCTCAGGAGGCTGCAGGGACCCAAAGAGCAGTCCCAACCATCAGTCTTGCTGAGCACGGACTGCATGCCAGGCCCCTCTCTAAGGGCCTTGGATATGTTACCTTTTGAGCCATCTGTCACGGCTGTAACCAGGGGCCCTATCTTGCAGAGGAGGAAGCTGAGGCCCGGGGTGGACGGGCGCTAGTGCAGCGGACTCTGAGCCCCCGGGACAGAGAAGACCTGGGTGCAAGGTCAGCGCCCACAGGCCGACGGTGCGGCAAATGCCAGGGCTTGGGAATGGAGAAGCCAGAGGCCGGGTTTCCGCCTCAGTGAAATCATGCTTGTGGGGCTGAGACATGGAAGTGGACGGGGACAGCTCAGCGCAACACTCAACTCTCAGCTCTGCGTCCTCCGGGCTCCCTTCCATATTCCCGTTAAATCACGACCACTGAGACGGACAAGCTGGAAAGCCACGGCTACGCACCTCTCCCAGTTCCTCCTCCCTCGTGTGCAACCCGGGCCGTTGTCTGCACAGCTTCAGCATCTCTGTGGGTGACCTGGCTGCACCCTGAGGTGAGTCCCCTTACTGCCCCCCTACACCAATGAGCCGCGTGACACAGCTTCCCCAGTACGGGCAGGACCCCTCCGTTGCCCTCTGGAAAGCCCTTGGCTGGTTCCCGTCACCTGCCACAGGGTGTCAACTACAAAGGCAGATCTGAGGCCCCCTCCTCACCTCTCAGACTCCCCCAGGTGTCTGCCCCAGACCCTCAGAGACTGAAATTCTGACAACACAGGTGACATGTGAAGCGGGATTACCAGCCGCGCGTTGAGAGCTGCCCAGGAATTACCTTGTCGGGTCCTCACCACTGCCCAGCAAGGGGCACTGTACCTGGAGACCCGTTTTACAGTCCAAAGAAGGGAGGCTTCGAGAACTCAAATTACGTGCCTAAGCCTATGGGGTTAGTAAATGGTGAAGGTGGGCGTGACCCCAGATCGCTGCCTGCAGGAGCCCACGCTCCTAACAGGACACCCTTGCCCAGTTCCTGAGCCAAGCCCCCATCGTCAGTCGGCCTCTGCTCCAATACGACCTCTCTCCCTGAGCATTGTCTGTGGCCAAGCAGACATCCTCGCTGTCCTGCGTTCCCATCGTGGATCCCGAATACTTCATGGGACTTCACTCCCTACACAGCTTCTCCCTCCACTAGCCTCTAAGCCCTTCGGGGACTACTCTTCTGTCATTGTGCCTGGACCAGTGTCAATCACGACCCAGGGACCAAATTACTTCATCTGTGATGAAGGAATATATGAGCCTGGAAACCCTCTGGGCTGGTGGGTTTTGAAGGACTCGTTTACTTGCTCTCTCTTCCTTGTTTCTTTCTGATTTTCGTTGTACTTTTTCTCTGGATGAGGTAGTGGGGAGGTTAGTTGAGAGTTGACCCCAAGCAAAGGAAACAGCTCACTGCTGAGCTTCGGTAAGACTTTGGGCTTTAAAAGAGAGAAACGCACATGCTTCCTTCATCAAGCAGGGAGACCCCAAAGGACAAGTAGACAACATGGATGGCACTGGAGGAGATAATGCTAAGTGAAATAAGTCAAGCAGAGAAAGACAATTATCATATGATTTCTCTCATCTATGGAACATAAGAACTAGGAAAATCGGTAGGAGAAGAAAGGGAGGAAGAAGGGGGGGTAATCAGAAGGGGGAATGAACCATGAGAGACTATGGACTATGAGAAACAAACTGAGGGCTTCAGAGGGGAGGGAGGTGGGGGAATGGGATAGACCGGTGATGGGTAGTAAGGAGGGCACGTATTGCATGGTGCACTGGGTATTATATGCAACTAATGAGTCATCGAACTTTATATTGGAAACCGGGGATGTACTGTATGGTGACTAACATAATATAATAAAAAATCATTAAAAAAAAAAACACACAAAGGACAAGTAGATGGTGGTGTGGGACCCAGACTCAGAGCCAGACTGCCTGCTTTGAAGCCAGCTTGGCCGTACTCACCAGCCGGGTGAACTTGAGCGGGTTACCTAACCTCACCTGCCTCCTTATCTTGATGCATGAAATGAGGACAAGAGTATCTCCCCTATAAGGTTGCAGTGAGGACAAGGGGCATTGGTATATGAAACTATCTTAGAAATATCTCTAGCTTATTATTATTTTGAAATGGAAAGTGTAGTCTCAACTCTCAAGAGCTATAGAAAGTTTGATAGAGGGGCGCCTGGGTGGCACAGCGGTTAAGCGTCTGCCTTCGGCTCAGGGCGTGATCCCGGCGTTGTGGGATCGAGCCCCACATCAGGCTCCTCTGCTATGAGCCTGCTTCTTCCTCTCCCACTCCCCCTGCTGTGTTCCCTCTCTCGCTGGCTGTCTCTATCTCTGTTGAATAAATAAATAAAATCTTTAAAAAAAAAAAGAAAGTTTGATAGAGTTTTCCCCATTTTTCTTCATTTTAAATAATGCAGAACAGTTTATAGCAAAACAGTCATTGATCCAGATGGGTGTAACTCATATAACAGGACAATAAAGTAGGAATCCAGAAAGCTGGATTTTCACCCCAGCTCTGTCTCTGACCAGCCTTGTGTCTTTGGGGTGAGTTTCTTCACCTCCCCTGGCTGCACTGTCTTCAACTATAAAATTGAGGTAACTAGAATGACTTTGATGCGTTTGGTAAGGATTGGCTAAAGATAGTTTGGTCAACTTTTCAGTGTTTAAGCCAATTGAAAAATGTGTATACGCTTTCATCAGCAAGGGCAGCAGGATCACTCAGTAGGGAAAGATTAGACTTTCCAACAAATGGTGTTGGCACAACCGGATACTGACATGCAAAGAATGAGGGTGGTCCCTTACCTCACACCATATACACAATTAACTCAAATGGATCAAGGAGTTAAACGTAAGAGCTGAAACCATTAAAATTTTAAAAGAAAGCCTAGGTGTTCATCCTCATAACTTTAGATTAGGAACAGTTTCTTAGATATGATACCAAAAGCACAAGAAGACAAATTTAAAAAAAAAAAGATAAATTACATGTCAGCAGAATTTTGCTTTGGCATGTTTTAAAGACTCAACCAAGTAGTCATGTGTTCCAGTGTCTCCCTTTACTGAGTAATGTTCCACTGTATAGACAAACCATCACTGGTTATCCATTCACCCGTTGATAGAAATTTGAGTTTCCAGGCTTGGCTCTTATGAATAAAACTGCTATGAGCATTTGTGTAAAATTTAAAAAAAATAAGGGGGCACCTGGCTGGCTCAGTCAGTAGGACAGGTGACTCTTGATCTCAGGGTCATGAGTTCAAGCCCCACACTGGGCATAGAGCTTACTTAAAAAACAAACAAACAAACACCTGGCATATTATAAAGTTTATGAGAACATTTAAGATTTTTAAAATTATTTTCGCCTTGTTCAGTAATAGTTGTGCGATGGGTGGAAGGAGGGTGAGGAAGGTAGGGGGACAGACGGGGAGAATAATACAAACCGAGAGTTCAATAACCGTTCGCTAGTATCTTGCTTAGCCCACAGAGCTCAGAAAGTGGCTGTTATTATTTCTGAGTTACAGATGACAAAATGTCAGTGAAGATAGTTATGTCGATGGTGTAAAAACACTTTTATAAGCTCAGGACAGTCCCTAATCCATGTCGGTCTACTTATTTACTTCCACAGAATTATTTCTTACCCATTTATTCATGCATAAGTGGTACATAAAAATAGTATTGTAGTTATGAAATTCAAACCATGCAAGTAAGCCCTTCCTCCCCATACTACTTCTCTCTTCATAGGCACCCCCGAGAGTCAGGGTCAGCCAGCCCGCCATGCTCCAGGCATGTGTACGTATGAAATACATAAGTTCACTGTGGTGTGTATCTAATCACAGTTTGTCAGTATGAATATTAATTCATTCAATTTCTTCTTTTCACGTAACAGGACTGTGTCTTGCAACTATTCCTCGGTACACGTGGTTCTATCATTTTAAATACTCACTGTGAACAAGCAGTGAGTGAGACTCTAGGACAATCATTTCCAGCCTCCACTCACTATTAACCGCTGGGTCCGCTCACAAGGTGGATGTCATGATTACACGAGAGGATGGATACCTACATGCTTTATTTTAATTGAGGTAAAGTTCACACAACATAAAATTCATCCTATTAAAGTGTACAATTCAATGGCTTTTAGTGCATTCACAATGTTGCACAACTATTGGTGCTCTCTAATTCCAGAACAATCTCATCACCCCAAAATGGAGACTTGTCCCCCCTAACACTTTTCATTCTTTTTCCCCCTTCCCTCCAGCCCCAGGCAACAACTACACTACGTTCCGTTTCTATGGCTGCCTATTATGAACATTTCATCTAAATGTAATCATACACCATATGGCCTTTTGTGTGTGGCTTCTTTGACACAAAGAACAATGTGTTCTAGATTGTTCTAGAATCATGTGTTCAAGCTGCATCCACACTGTAGCACAACAAGACTTTATGCCTTTTTATATCAGAATAATATCCCATTGTATGGATATGTCACATGTGTTTATCCATTCCTCAATCGATGGACATGTTGGGTTGTTTCTACTTTGGGGCTACTAGAAATAATGCTGCTATGAACATTGGTGTGCAAGTTTTTGTTTGAGACCTTGTTTTTAAGACAAAAGACTTACTTCTGAAATGAAGTAACTGAAATGTTAGTTATTTACCCAGCACCTTCCATGTCCCAGAGATTGTGCTAGGTTCTGGGTTTAGAATCATCCGCAGGATAGGTAAGCTGTACATTCTATTGGGGGAAAGAGACAATAAATGAGGAAACAAATAAATAAACAAGATAACTGGAAATGGTAACAACAAGTCTTATGGAATAGAAACAGGGCAATGATAGAGCAGAGAAACTGGTGGGGGAAAAAGAAGCAAGACTTTAGGCAGGATGATCAGTGTACTGGTCAGTGTTCTCCAGAGAAGTGTGCATCTGCATGCTTGCGTGTGTCTGTGTGTGTGTGAGAGAGCTCTCTTATTTTAAGGAATTGGCTTCATACAATTATGAGAGTTGGCAAGTCCAAAATCTGAAGGATGGGCCAGTAGGAAGAACTGTTGTTACAGTTCAAGTCCCAAGGTTGTTGGCTGACAACATCCCCTCTTGCTCTGGAGAGGGTAGTCTTTGTTGTAGTAAAACTTCTACTGATTAGATGAGGCCCACCCACATGACACAGGGCAATCTCTTCAAAGTCCACCAACTTAAATGTGAATCTAATCCACAAAATACAGCCTCAGCAAACATCCAGGATAATGTCTGAGCACATATCTGGGCACTGTGGCCCAGCCCAGCTGACATATAAAATTAACTGTCACAATCAAGGGAGGTGTTCTTGAAGAGATGTCACTTCTGGCTGCAATATGAGAACGGACAGGAGTCCTCCATGCACAAGTTCAAGAGAAAAGCCCTTCAAGCAGAAGCAACAGCAAGAGTCAAGGCCTAGGGAGGCAAAGTGTATAAAATTAGCTTGGAGTTGAGAGGAGAAAAGAGACGGCGTCAGAGAGGCGAGCAAGGCAGACCTGTAAGGGGATTCTTCCCAGAGCCGGAGGAAAGCCATTTCCTGCCTGCCGCCCCTCCTGCACACCCCACTGCGTCACGTTACCAGCCCACAAAGCCGCAATCCGCTGGGGCAGGTAGGCTGGAAATACTTTTCCAGACAGCCACACAAAAAGAAATCATCAGGACTTTTGAAGGAAAACACAGGGAAGGGTAACATCTAACATAAATATCATTTCTCTTGGTTCTTTCCTGTGCTTCCCGAAACAGACAAATTTGCTTCTAAATTGTCCTGCTGAGTCTGCCTTTATTACCCGCCTTAGGAAGGCTGCATCTGGGCCAGCTGGGAGGCAGGCCGCCTTCAGCAATGCTCAGGCTCCTGGCTCAGACAGCACTCGGCCAGCGGAAGCTTGATTTCCCCACAGATCCCAGCAGCGGCCCCAACGCCTCGATTGCTTCTGATCAAGGCAAACGGAGAAAAGCAAAGCAAGGACATCTGTTCTCTTTCTGTCGCTTGAAGCCGGCAAAAACCTGCAGTCAATGTGGTCGCTCAAAACCCACACAGAAGTAAATTCCAGCCACAGGAAGCCCCAGTGGCAAAAGCTCAAATTAAAACTTTGTTCCGTCCTCCATTAAGCAGGAAAACCGCAGGCTGGCTGTAGTCAGAATCGGAGGTCAATGTGTCTCAGTTGCAGATGTCCATTTGAAGTGTTGACTGGTCCTGCATCCTGACTTCAGGGCCCTCAATCCTGTCCTGCCTCCTCTCCCTGTACATCTCACTTCCAACTTGAGATCAGGCCTCGGGAGCCACTGTCACTCTATGCAGCATGTCACGTTCCCTCTCTTCTCTTGACCATCAGACAGTTGGTGCCTCCACCCAGAACATTCGCTACCCTCAGCGCCAACCCCACCAGCAGCCAGGAGCCAACTCCTATCCCTCCACCAGGCCTCAGCCTTGGGAATCCCTCCCTGTCCATCCTGTCTGAATGGCAGGATGGCACTTCCCTAAAGCCCCATGATACCCCATTCTAAACACGAGTCCCAGGGTGTCGTAAACTTCCCGTTGTAACCCCAGCACACCGTGAGCTCTAAGAGGGTAGGATCCATAACCCCTGTTCATCCGGGGTCCCCAGGCCCTAGAGTGCACCTAGCAAAGAGCAGGTGCCACATTATCTTTTTTGAATGAATGAATGAATGAATGAATGTCACAGTGATCATCTCTGGGGATACAAGGGAAAAGGACAAGAAAGCCTGTGCCTTCCAGAAGCTTACGGACAAATGAGAGGCAGCCATAAATAGGCAATGCCATCAGTGGGAACAGGGATGGAAACAGAGGAGGTTATCTACTCCCTACCAGAGGCTCGTGACGCTTCCAGGAGGAGCCGGTGGCTGACCTGAGTGTTGAAGGATGAGTAGGAATGAGCACGTTGGGGGGAAGGCAGCCTAGGCTTTGGCATGAATCAGAGTCAGAGGCAGCACCAGCACTCTGGTGTTTGAGGGAGGCCAAACGTGCACAAACAGAGCCTCACGTATGTTAGGTGATGAGGCTGGCCTGCTTGGTCCACAGAGGTCAGGGCTGCAAACACAGATCTGATGGCCACCCGCCTACACTGAAGGCTAAATCCAGGGGAGAGGTGAGCACCCCCACCCCCACACGCAGTAGGAAGGACAGACTCAGAGAAATACCCACACTTAGCTACAGGGCAGAATGGGGAAAGAGGAGGCGGGACAGGTGAAGGAGAGACGGAAAGGCCAATCAGAGGCGAAGAGCACAACAAGGGGAGGGCCCTGACTCAGAAGCCGAGGCTGAAGGAATTTGCAGGAAGACGTTTGCGTGGTTAAATCACCAGCGTGTGGCAGAGAGGCTGTGACCTCCCTGGGTGCCAGTAAATTGCAGGGAGGGGGCGGCCAGAAGTCAGCCTATGAGACCCAAACATGGAGGAGGAGATGGGAGATGAGAAGTCCAGACCAGGGAGAAGTCAGCCCTCATCGAAGCAGTTGGTGAGTGAGGTGAAGAAGAAAGGCGCGGGGCCATGCCCACAGGCGAGGGACAATGTGACCCAGGCCCCGAGGCAACAGGCGTGCAAGGGGTGTGGACATATAGGATTTCTAGTAGGGTGATAGAAACTGAGACAGTTTGCACCTCAAGCCGGGGATACTACCCTCCCTGAGCTAGTCTTCTTGTTTGCCAAATGCAGAGGATGCCTTTCCAGCTCGCGGGGGGCTCAGGGATGTGAAAACGCTCCATGATCCTTGAAGCAACCCCCCACACACACACACCACCCCCGCCGTGACCAAGTGAAATACTAGTCTAGGAAGCTCAAACATTCCTGGAGAAAATCTAACATTTTCAATTCACTCAAGGAGATGAGGAGGATTTCCTAAAGGCAGACAGACCATCTTGATTTATTTTAACTCATTAGAGGAGTCCATGTGAGTGTTCCTAAGTGACCTCCTTTGCCTCCAAATTTAAGCGCTGGCAGCACCGGGCTGCTTCCCATGGGTCAGACCTGGTGAGATCGGCATTTTTGCAAATCAACACAGGTTGAATGGCAGCAATTTCATAGGGTTCTACCCCTACTGGCCCTCTTTCCAGCCCAGGCCTTTCTTGCCCCAAAGCCCACCCATGCTATGCCCCCAATTTCCATGCCTGCCTCTCAGCAGCACCCCACCCCTCCCCATGCAGCCCTGCTGACTCCCGCTCATTCCTCAGGGCACGGCTCAGGCAGCACTCCCCCAGGAAGACTTCCTCGAGCACCGTGCTGCTTACCCACAGCTACGGAGCAGTATCACCACGACATTAGCGGCTTAAACCACACGCACGTGTTACCTTCTGGCTCCTGTGGGTCAGGCGCCCAGGCGTGGTGTGGCTGGGTTTGCACCAAGCCGCCATAGAAGTATCAGCCAGGCCTGAGTCCTCATCCCAAAACTAACCAGGGAAGAATCTATGCTTCCAGGCTCATGTGGTTGTTGGCAGAATCTATGTCCTTGCAGACTGTTGGGCCCAAAGCCTCAGTTTCTCTCTGGCTCCTGGCTCCAGGCTGCCCTCAACTCCTTATTACGTGGGTCTCTCTCTGGGGCAATTCGCACGGCCACTTGCTTCATCAAACCCTGCAAGGGAAAATCTGACAGCAAGATGGACGTGACACTCTCATGTAATGTGATCAAGTGGCTATTTTGATTGGACAGCAGGAACTCACAGGTCCTATTGGTGGAGATGATGACACAAGGACATGAGTGCCAGGTCTGGGTGTACCTGGGGACCACCCCAGAGTTTATCTACCACAGCCAACAAGACTGAATTATGGGTCCTTCTCTGCACGCCCATTGCCCGAGGCATGACTCCACTTTTATCTTTGTCACATAAACACAGGGATCTTCTATTTATGTGTCTTTCTCCCCCAATACTTTGTGAGCTTTTAGCTGGAAGGCATTTTGTCCTACTTAGTACATCACCCTGTCCAGCACAATGCCTAGCACATAGCGGACACTCGGTATGCAGTTGACAAACTCATTAATTACCAGCGTTGTCACTGGTTGTCACTGGACAACCCAGACCAAAAGTCTGTTACAGGCTGCATCGACTTTCAGGAAGGCCTGGGTATGCTAAACCCAATTATTACATTCCACAGCTAAATTACAAAATTAAAATTGGATGGATGAAATAAAGGGATTTTCAGTGCACTAATGAGCACAGATACTAAACGAGATTGCGTGAGGCCACATCGAAGCTGAATTCTGGTACGCACTTGGGGTGTGCATTCCCGTTTCAGAATCAAATGACCCAGCAACGAGCCACTCTCCAGATGGGAGTTTTGGAGCTGGTACTTCTAGATCTTCATCACTCAAACAGAGAAAGAGCAAACACATGAATAAGAGGGTATAGAAAGGGAGAGAGAGGGAAAGAGGACAAGAACAAGGGAGAGAAATACAAAAAATATTAAAATTAAGATGTTTCGTGTGCAGAAGCCAAAGGTACTCCACTGAAATGGATGGAGCTTATGGAGGAAAGGGGGTGGCAGAGGGTTAAACCCAGCCTGTAGAGCAAAATGACTAAGCCAGAGGGGAATTCGCATTCAGTCTTTGCCCGGGATCCAGCCCTACAATAATGAAAACTTCTTGTTCATGGAACACCTATAATAAAGCAGGCCCAGTGCTGGCTTCTATGGATATGGTGGTACCAAGACACAGCTGGTCCCTGCACTCATAGGGAGCACATGGCATCTCTGGGGAGCACTGATCAAACAGCCACAAATAAGTGACTGCGATCATTTCAATCTGGGATTTTTATCCAATAAATGGATAGGATGATGATGATAAATGTGGTTCTCTCTAATCACGAATTTTACTCTCTCAGCTAGTTATTTAACTTTCAACTATAAAGGGTGGTTACCATTCCCTACCTGCCAAATTAGCATAAAGATTAAATCAGATTAAATGAAAATATAACGAGGAGCCCAGCACATGGCATCGGGGAGACTTTCAATGCCTTTGCTATTACTGTCCGATTTAACTGTGCAATTGCATGTCCGGTTCAAGTGCCGAGCGTCACCCTGGAGTAAGAGCAGGTGTTCAGCTTCCATGGCTCAGGCTCTGAGGCGGGGCATTTCGAGGGGCCGGGCAGCACTGCTGTTTAGATGCAGACGCATGTCCCCATGAAGAAAACCATCCTCTGTTTCATTTTACAAGCCCAGGGGGTTATTAAAATTAAATAGCTCCCTTGCTAATAGTCAACCATAGCATCACTACTCCCCAGCCATTTAAGTTAAAATTAGAAACAATATTATTGTTTTAGATTCCCAAATGGATACATGGATAAATCAATAGAACAATATGTCTACATGACATTGTGGTTCAAAAAAAAATGTGTATATATATATATATATATATATATATATATATATATAAAAACATACGTACATCTGGCCTCTAATAATAATGCACCATTGTGATCTTGGGAAAATCACTTTCCCTTATTGGGCCAAACTTCATTCCCTTTAAATTGAGTAGATTAGAATCCGTGCTTGGATAGTTTCCTTGCTGTGAGAGATGGCTGCTAGGACTGCCCCCTTTCTGGAAGGGGAAGAGCTGGTACAGCAAGCATCACTACTGCTGTCTACCATACGTGTCTGGCTCTTTGCTTGTGGACACATGTGGGACACATGTGGGATTGCTCTCCCCACCCTGATGAAGTTAGTATGTCCATGTGACCTGCTTTGGCCATGAGATGTGAGCCAAAGTGACTTAAGTCACTTCTAGTCATGAGGTGGAAGGGCTTGCACACAATTTGTCCCAATCTCTTTTTCCCTCTGACCTGACAATTGCAGTATTTGAGGTGGTGGTGGCTGTCCCATCAGCTGGCCCCTGAGTGACCACAGCAAGCAGAGCCCTCCCTGGTGACATGCATTAGGGAGTTGCTGTCACTGCAGCACGACTCAGCCCATCCTGACTGATCTGATGAGCAATAGCGAGGGAGGAAAGGACAACCCAATTCCAAAGCAAAGGACTCTGGTCAGAGGAGGAGCTAACAAAATCCAGATCTGGAACTGGCTTTGAGCTGAATGCATGGCCCAGCTCCTGGAGCAGCTCACCTGATTATTACAAGGGTCTGTGGACTATCTCTAGAACACATGTAGACCCTTATTCTTCAGGAACTTCCAGACCTGGAATATTCGGTGGTGTGGCTGGTATTGTGGTTAGATCTGGGAAGGTTTGGTTAATCATCAGAGACAGGGGCCGACAGTGCCTTCCCCATGGGGATCTCTAATACCAGCCAGCTTGTGTGCTGCTGGCCACACCAGGGGAAGGAATAAAGCTGATCTACACGGTCCCTTTAACTGCGTAGGGCCTTAGGGGGATACCAAGGCCGTCTGGATGGGGGCCTGCTATACTTCCCTAGTTCTGGCAGTGTATGAACCCAAGTGTTTTCCCAGCTGTGCTTGGCAAAGACAGCCCAACAAAAGAGGCACTTCTGGAGATCTCTCTAAATAACAATCCCAGGCAGAGGGTGACTTTGCAGGAGAGGAGAGAGCGAGTGTGAGCGAGGTATTCATCTTACCTTGCAGAAGGCCGGGCGCCACGAGCCTGGGGGGAACGGGCTTAATAAATGGCAGCAGGTGGAATGTGGGTTAGCTCCAGACGGAGAGCATGTCAGCTCGGGTTACGAAACACAGAAGTGACGGATGAGGTTGCGTCGTCGGCTCCCCTTGAAGACCCCCGGAAGGAGATGGGAAGTCTTTCTTAAGGTCAGAAGTTGAGGAACAAGTCCAGACTTAGCTGAAAGGGGGCTCCGTTGTGGGCTGCAGGGGCCTGGGCAGAAGCAACAATGAACTGTTCTCCTTTTTCCTATCCAGGTTCTCAGCCAACGGAGAAATCAGATGAAGGGCGAAGCAGTTGGAGGCCAAAATATCAGCTGAGGGTAGGGGCCAAATGCACCTGTTAAGTGAACTGTAGGGAGAGGCTGGCTTGTCTTCTGGTGCGGGTCAGTGGTAGCCCAGAGCAGGCTTCCCGCCGCACATGGGCCCAGAGCTCCAGAAGAGCCCTCAGCCTCATGTCTCTGCACGCAAGGAGAAGGAGGAGGAGCTGAGCTGACCAGGCCCCATGTAATGTTGCCAGTCCTGAAGTCAGAGAGGCGTCTGCTGTGCCTGGGCAGGGTGGGGAGAGAAGCAAAGGCATCCCTTCCAGGGGCCCCCACCACGGAAGGGGGCCTCTATGGCTCATAGACCAAAGACCTGCCATCCCCCGTCAGAACTCAGGCCCCTGCGGACTGGGCACGCACTCAAATGCACGAGGATGTGGTCTGAGCCACCTATCCCGGGCCATCAGCTGTGGGACTCTGGGCAGGTCACCTGGGCACTCTGAGTCCCGGTTTCCTTGCGCCAAAGCAAGAAACCACCCGATCAGAGCCACCCTGCTGACAAATTTCTGAAGGTCGCCTGAGAGTCATACAAGTAAGTACAAGACGGAAAAGAAATATTTGAAGTTTGGGCTGCAGGTGAGCGTGCCCAGAGAAGGGGATGTCATTAATCCTGCATGTGATCGTATCGTCCCCTGCGCTCTGGGCCAGGGCTGAGGTGACTCCGCCTGCATTCCTTGTGGTCATGTCCCCGTTTGGGGCTTGGAAAATTCTTTTCAGTCCCTTTTATTTATGTCCCTTTCTATTTGAGCCAAGATGGCTCAAGCTTCCAACGCAGACCCAGGGCTCTGGAGAGCGCCTCAACCACGTGCCTGTGGGAAAGGCCCCAGGGCTGGGGCGCTGGAGAGAAGGGACGGGCCTGCTTAGGACTGACCTACACGCTGCAGTCCGGCAAGTTTTGAAAACACATTTAAATACTTTTCACAAGGGGCGAGTTTCCATTTTAAGTTAATACATCCCCTCAAGGAAGGAAATGTAGCAGAGCAAACAAACAGCAGCAGCTGGAACTTTTTGTTCCAGAATTCTTTCCCCCAAACTTAGTGCGAATGCAGCAGAAAGGGGAAAAAAATGTTTTCAAGGGATATATTATGGCTCCTGGGAGGGGAAGAGTCTATATACTTAACGCTTTCTGGAACCATCCCTTGATGTTCGAAATTCTGTAGATCCCACCAAGCCAGTGGATGTCCACTTACTGTACGTATAACACGGGGGGGGGGGGGCGGGGGGGGACACAGAAATGGATAAAGACAGAGACTCATCAACAATAACTGTGAGGTTAACAACCTGGCAGAACAAGTCAACCAGTCGTAAAAATCTATGCAAACCCGCGAGAGGCGATGCCCTCACCCTGGGGCTCAGCCATGACACAGAACAAGCCCCGCACTCACCAGGCTCACGTTGTGCAATGAGACGGACTGTCACTAGGTAGGCACAGCATGTCAGGGACTCATCGGTGCTACTGGAAAAATAAAACAGGCGACTCTGACTGACAGTGTCTGGGGCCGAGGGGATCGTGGGCGAAGGGTCAAGAAGGGGCGCTTAGCTGAGTTCTGAATAGCTGAAAAGAAACCAACACCAACTCTTACAGGGAAGAAACTTCCAACCTATAGGGAGAGAAGCTGCCAGGGTCCTGAGGTGGGAAAGCGTGTGGTGTGTTGGAGGGACCGAAGCAAGGCCTTCGGGCTGGAGCAGAGTGACGAGGGAGAGCGTCAGAGGAGGTGAAGTCAAGGCGAACTTTTGTTGCCCCAGGGACTGGATTAGGGCAGTAAGATCCATTCTAGACCCTGGGGCTGAGCCTGCCTGAGTGAGCACTGACCCGGGAACTGCATGCAGTTGGGTCTCCGGGAGGGAGAGGGGGTGCCTACCACTGATAAGCGTGGGGGAAGGCAGGAGCAGACGAGAAGTCTTAGGCCAGCAGTTGTCCACTCTGTCTGCACGCTGGAATCCCCAGGAAGCACTTAGAATACTGATCCCCTGCTCCCACCCTCGGAGAGACTGACCCAGCCCATCAAGTGAGCAGCCCAGAGGTCTCTCCACTCTCCTTATGATTCTGGGGTGCAGCCAGCATCGGAAACTTGCATTAGACAACACAGAGGAGGGGAAAAGTTTGGAGAAAACCATTTCATAGTAATAAAAGAGCTCTCAACGCCCAGGGCTTACACTTCCCACTACGGACTAGATGTTCCCTGAGAACCCGTGTGCCTGACTCTAAAATACTTCCTATTTCTGTGACTAGTATTAGACAACCTGCCCTCGTCCCTGGGAGGCTGAGCGAGCGTGGAGCCACTGGCAGAACAGGGATCAAAAGGCCCCCATCCTTCTGTTCTGCTGCGTGACTCCTGCATCGTCCAAGGCCACCCACCGGACATTGAAACCCTGGCCTCCAAACCCCTGTGTGCCGGTCGGGCACACTAAGGTCCAAGGCTTTATAACTCGTTCCGATAAGGAGCTTTGAGACAGGTGGTTGGACGTTTGCGGGGCTCTGCATTGTCCTGCACACACGACTCCCCACCCCTGTCTTCAGCTTTCAGGTCCTGCTGGGGCTGTTTGTTCACACGCCCCCCTTCCTCTTGCTGTCGCGAGCCACTCTGAGAGCAGACGCTGTCTGCCTCGTCTAGGTGCTTTACTTTTCTCGAGGTAACGCGTTGCAAGCTATGGGGGCCATGACATCCAGCCGGTAGGAGAAGCAGGACACACTGTCCCCCTCCGGCGATCTCAGGGCTAGTCTAAGCAACCTCAGGACCTGGGCTACTATCTCATCTGACAAGTCAGGAAACCAAGGCCCGGAGACACTACTAACTAGCTGCCGTTTCACAGGGCTTTGTCACGTGCGTGTTCACACACGTTTCCTGAGCGATTGTCCAGCGCCCCCTCCCCCGGTGCGACGGGCTCTTCTCGTTATCCGCGCTGGTCCGTAAGGAAAGCTGAGGCCCGAAGAGCCTAATGCGCTTGCGTGGCGGCTCAGGGAGAAAGCGAGTCAGGACACAACCCAGGCAGTCTGACAAAAGTGCTGGTTTTCCCACTCCCAAGGCCCCCCGTGCTGCGACCATGACCCCAAAGGGAAGCTCATCGTTCTCCAAGTCACACTGTTTCTGCTTCTTGAGGCCAGATCTCCCCCTTCGCAACACAAACCAGTTCTTTGGTTTCTATAAATCGGGTTAATCTTTCATTGCACGACATGGTCCTGAGGAGATTTCAAGGGAATATTTGGAATTAAAAACAAGCAAGCAGGGGGTCCTGGCTGGCTCAGTCAGTAGAACAGGTGACTCTTGAATTCAGGGTCATGAGTTCAAGCCCCATGTTGGGTTCAGAGCTTACAGAAAAAGAGAGAGAGGGAAAGAAAGAAAGAAAGAAAGAAAGAAAGAAAGAAAGAAAGGAAGGAAGGAAGGAAGAGAGAGAGAGAGAGAAAGAGAGAGAGAGAGAGAAAGAGAAAAAGAAAGAGAAAGAAAGAAAGAAAGAAAGAAAGAAAGAAAGAAAGAAAGAAAGAAAGAAAGGAAAAAGAAGGGAAGGAAGGAAGGAAGAGAAAGAAAAAGGAACAAGTAAAACCAGCAAGTCGAACTCATAGGAACAGAGTAGAAAAGTGGCTGCCAGGGTCTGGAGGGTGGAGGAAACAGAGTTTGGTGAAAAGGCACAAAATTTCATGAATGAGATGAATGAGGTCTGAGGATCTGAGTCACACGGTCACTGAGTCGACCACACAGTATCGTATGACTGAAATTTGCTAAGAAAGCAGAACTTCAATGTTCTCACTAGGGACACCCAGGTGGCTCAGTTGGTTAAGCGTCTGCCTTCGGCTCAGGTCATGATCCCAGAGTCCTGGGATCAAGTCCCGCATTGGGCTTCTTGCTCAGCGAGGAGTCTGCTTCTCCTTCTGCTTGTGCTCCCTCCTCCCTCTCTCTCTGACAAATAAATAAATAAAATCTTAATAAATGAATAAATACATAAATATTCTCACCAAGATGAATCAATCAAATTTTAAGAAGTGAGATAGTGGGTGTGGCCATTAACCAGACGGGGGATCCCTTCACCGTGTATGCGTGGATCCAGTCATCACGCTGGCCCCTTGCAGTGTCTTAGCGTCTTAATTGTCACTTGTACCTCAGTAAAGCTGGAAACAGGAGGCCAAGCAAGAATTAGCCTCAGGGAAAGAAATGGAGACCACTCCTGCCCGTGGCGCTTTGCCTTCATGCCAGCGCCCGAGATGTCTGCGGGGCAGGGCTCGTCAGCCAGGGCTGCGGATGTGCGTGCCTGGCGTGGAGCATAATTTATTTCACTTTGGTTCCGTGTCTCCTGCAGATTGAGGCTTTCTTTATGTATTATATTCTGCATCTTAAAAAATACACAAGACAATGATGTGTTTTGTGAACTTTTTTTCATCACGCTAATGTTGAGAAAACCAATCTGACTCCCTGCCCCTATCCCCCACAGCTGTGAAATCACAAATCAGCCGTAATACTAGTGTTCTCCGTAAGGATTCACCCGAGCATTCCAGCCAGCCTGCCGTACCAATAATGAAATTTGCATTGTGCTTACAGGGCTGTTTTACTGATATAAATGGACTTTCGTACCCACGTGAGTGAGCAGTGGATTCCTCTGTCTTGGTGCACGTGGGGCCTCTCGTTCGATCCTGGGTCCCTGATGGTGGATGTTATGGCGACAGCATGCGTGGTCAAATACTCAGATGTCTTAGAAAACAGGAAGCTCACAATCTGGCGGCCTTCCGGTACTGTAGGGCCTAAAATTGCGTGTGCTGCTGCCTTGACATCTTGGAATCTCCAAGGGTCCCAAAGGTCTCACCGTGAGTTCCCCTGCTTTCCCCAGATGTCCCTCCAGCCATCAGGAGAGGCTCCCCACATGGCTAGTTCCCCTCCTCAACCAGACCGGCCAGCCGTGCCCCACTCAGATGGCCCCACCCTGCCATCCGAGGAGGAAGTCCATCACATCCTTCCAACAAGTCAATCACATCCTTCCACAGGAAGTGCCACCCACTTGTCACCAGCCTGTGTGGTGTCTCTCACAGCCCCTTCTGGCTCACTTTCTACCCAAGGACAACCTCTGCACGACCCTGCATGGAGTGAGGTGTCCTGCCCCGGGCTCTGAGTGTATGTAACTAATAAAATGCTGTCAGTCTCATCTGTCCAGTGTCCCTGCATTTGGCCACTGTGTACTCTTAGGGCAGGGGAGCCCTCTCTCACCAATGGTGTGAACAGAAGGCAATCAAACCTTCCCTTTCCCAAAACCCCCCACGATTCCAATTTAGTTGCACTAATGGGTGGAGAGCAAGAGGTGGGGCCCTTCTGCTCTGCACTCCTCTGGTCCAAGTGCTCCTAGAGCCCAGTCCAGGCCTAAGGACCACATACTTATGGAAAGCAATCCGCAGATGGGAGCCTGCTCAGAACACTGTCCTCTGCTTAGCTGGATGAGACAGGGCCAGGGGGTCAGACTCGGACTGGACTCCTTTGCTCAGTTGTGAGTTGGGAGGGAAGGAGCAAGACTTCAGAGCATGAAACTAAGAGGGAGCTGTAGTCAAGGCTGCCCATACTCCGCCCAGCCCCCCACCCTCCATACCATCCCTTGGCTTCTCCATGCTTCTCTCCAAAAGACTCCCTCTGAAACTTTATTCACAAGATTGTCCTTGTGCTATCTGAGCAAACTGTAAGGCAGAAGTTTATGACCTCAGAGCCTTCCAGGAGCAATGACCTGGTTCAAGGATACTAAAGGTCCCCTGAGCAAGGTGGGGCAAGATCTGTGTGGTGTCATTTACACTCCAGGACTCAGCTCAGGTCAGCGTTTCACTGAAGCTCTACTGCTGTTTGGCTTCTCCCCACCTCTGCCCTGCTTACCTGGCTTCTGGGCAGGCTCTCCTGAAAGCACATCCTTCGTAAACTACTCTCCCCCACCCCCAATCATCTCAGAGAGTCTAGAGGACCTGAACAAATTAGCATCCAAGGGCCAAGCCTCAGTCAGGTGAAGAAATAATGCATCAGAAACTGAAGATAGGTGGACCGAGGGAGAAATCAGGCACCACATGTCAAACGAGAAGGGGCGCCAGACCAGCAACATGGGTTTGCAACAAAGGATTTGCAGCCTGTGGACCTAATGTACCATGACAGAGAATCTGTACAGGGCCACCAGGACCCTGTGGTAGGAAGCAGGCTGATGGACAAGAGCCACCAAGACTGAGAATGTCATCATCTTGATTCATTCAAGTGTATTTCCTGGGAATCTAAGCTGATTTTCTTAGAAAAGAAAAGAAGCAAGAAAACTGACTTCTAATACCTAAATAACATCCATCAGGAAGAAATTAAAAATGTTCTCTGGGATTCCATATGGATAATTTGGATCAATATACGGAATGAGGTGAGGACCGTTTCAGGCTTGGTTTAAGGAAGATGATTCTAAGAGTCTTAACCATTCAAACATGTCATGGTCCTCTCAGGAGCTAGTGAGAGCAGTTTAGTCACTGGAAGTGGACCAGAGTTTGTAGGGATGTTATTCAGGGCATAGAAGCATGTCTTAGAGGATGTGCATTCCAACCAATAAATCATCATTTCTTCCTCTCCTCCCGGCCCCACAAAGTGCTTGAGCAAATAGACCAACGCTTCCAGTTCCAGCTCCATTTATTTCCCTTGGGGTTTCTTCAACTCTTACAAAAAATTCAATAGGAAAAATTATTCTCCAAAATAAAGAGTGCCCTGAAACAGTGGATACAACTTTTATATATTTCAGATTTCTTTTATTTTTAATTTTATTTATTTACTTATTTTTATTATGTTATGTTTGTCACCATACAATACATCCTTAGTTTCTGATGTAGCATTCCATGCTTCATTGTTTGTGCTTAACACCCAGTGCTCATTGCAATACATGCCCTGCTTAATACCCATCACCGGCCTAATCCAAGGTAGGGCAACTAATTTATTATTTTGCTAATACAGATCATTTTTTTAAAATTACATCCATTTTAAAGAAGTGCTTAGGTTGGTACCATTACACTGACAGATTTGCTATGAACAGGTGATTTAATGACATACTCATCTTGGTCCACAGACCAGTATCTGGGAACACTTGATCCAAAAAATATGTCCATTAAAGCCTCACCATCTTGCTGATTCTGGATTTCATGATTTAGAGAATATATTAGGTAATTCAAGGAGGTCTTTTTCAAACTTTCATAACTGAATTCAACATCCCAGCAATGATATCAAGACTGTTAGAACTGCATTTTGTTTCATGACACACCTCACAAATCGTTCGTGCGTTGAGTTTATAAGGCACTTTCACACCCGTTATTTCGGTGGGTGCCTACAGTCATTCCATGTTGGTAGGTAGCACAGTGTCATTCTTGCACATTGACATGTGCCTGGGGCTCAGGTTAAGTGTGAGCTGAGCACAGTCATGCCCCTGTGAGGAGGGGAGCAACCCTCCTCTTATCTAGCTACCTCTGTTGAGTGTGTGGGGCGCACTCACTCTTGAAAAATGGCGTCATACTGTGAACGTGGAACTGCCTGAGCGGAGGGTGAGGCCAGGGAGGGAAAGCAGGTCAGGGAGGGAGTGGACCCAGTGTTCCAGACAAAGGAAGCAGGAGTAGTCAGGCAAGGCTTCCCAGAGGAGGGTCAGGTCAGGGAAGGGAAAGAGCAAGTATTCTGGCAGCAGGGGAAGCCAATGGAAAGGCCTACAACCAGAGAGCCCAAGTCAGGTTGCTCCTGGGCCAGACCGTCCTCCCTCCTTTCTTCACTTAGCTCATCTTGCCTGCTGTCAGTGAGAGCATTGCTTTGTTAGGGAAGGAGTTCTCTGCCCCTAAATTCCACCAACAATTTAGTAATCCTGCTCCCCATCAGTCTCTTGCAACACTAACCCCTCCTTATCCTTTGCTTAGCTCTATTGGAAGGAAGTCTTTATCTGGGTCTCTTCCCCAACTCAAGCGTATGTTTGTTCTTGTTCATCCGTGTATGCCCAAGGCCAAGCACTGTAGGGACTAATGATCAAGAAAGGCATGTATTCCAAAGAGTTTGAGTGGTTCGTGATTATAAGGAGGCCCCCATGCAGTGTTTGCAGCAGGATCTGGTCAGCTTTGCAGTTCAGAGCAGCAGGACGGAGGAGGGTAGACTGGCCAGGCACGGGAGGGGGCAAGCTTCAGCAGTAAGCCAGATGCCCTTTACTGAGACCTCAGACTGGACCCTGGCAATGTGGAGTACGGTCAGTGGGGAAGAGTGAAGAGCCACGGAGGGAATAGACTTGGCAGAACTCATTAGTTTGCTGGATGCCACAGGTCCGGTGGGAGTGGAGGAATGTGGACGTGATTACTGCTTGAACACCAGGCAGGTCAGGGATGCTGTCCAGGAGGACGGGACCCAGGAAGATGAGGAGATAGGAGGATGTATTAGTTTTCTGGGGCTGCTGTAAGAAATTGCCACAAACGAAGTGGCCTGAAACAAGAGAAGTTATTCTCTCATAATTCTGGAAGTCAGAAGTGTGAAAGCAAGTTGTCAGCAGGTTGGTTCTTCCCAAAGGCTCTGAGGAAGTGTATGAGTCAGGGTTCTCCAGAGACACAAGAAACAGGAACTGGCCTACATGCTTATGGAGGTTGATAAGTCCACAACCTCGCACCCACAAGCTGGAGACCCAGGGAACCAGTGCTGTCGTTCAACTGGAGTCCGAAGAGGAGCAAAGTCTCAGTCTACGCACAGAAGAAAACCAATGGCCCAGCTCAGCATTCAGGCTGAAGGAGCGAATTCTCCATCCGTCTTTCTTTTGTTCTACCCAGACCCCTAATTTGATGATGCCCACACACAGTAGGGAGGGCGATCTGCTTTACTGAGCCCATCGGTTCAAATGCTAATCTCCTCCAGAAACGGTCTCCGTTTCTCTTCCAGAAACACACCAAGAAATAATGTTTAATCAGATAAGTGGAAAGCCCACAGTCCAGGAATGTTGACCGATAAAATTAATCATCACGGGAAGAATCTGTGTCGTGTCTCTCTCCTGGTTTCTGGTGACTCCTAGAATCCTTGGCCTTCCTTGATTTATAGACACTCCAATCTCTGCCTCTATTTCCCTATTGCCTTCTTTCTGCTGTGTCTCTGTGTACCAAATCTCTTTCTGCCTTTCTTTTATAAGGACACAAGTCATTGGATTTAGGACCCACCCTAAACGCAAGATGATCTCATCTTGCGATCCCTAACTTAACTATGTCTGCAAAGGCTCTTTTTCCAAATGAGGTCACAGCCACAGTTACTGGGGGCTTAGGATTTGGACTTTTCAGGGGGCTACTGTTCAACTCATTACATAGGAGAATGGAAATGTTGGCTCTCCCAGGCCTGCTTTATCCTAAAGGCAGGAGATAAACAGCCAATTTTCTGGACATCATTCAAGATAGGTTGAAACAAGGAGGATGGTGGGAACTAGAACAGTCATCCGAGGGCTACAGACAAAATCCTGTGGGCAGCCACAGACTAGACCACCTGCAGAATTATGCCTAAGAGGTTAGTTAAGACATTTAATCTCCAATGTTTCTTGCTCAGTCATAAATTTAGTCACGTCGCCAATACTTTTGAATCCTCGTTGATATCCAAAATAAATCTGGCATGGAATTATATGCTAACCAAGCTGTTGGAACAGTGTTCAGTCTTAGAATTTTGAAGCTAGAAAGGAAAACATTGGCTCAATAATGAGGTGCATTCATCTTTTTCAGCCATTTACGTATGAAAGAATGATTTGCTGAGTAGCTGAGCATGTGAGGTGCTCTGTAAGGCTGGATAATACAAAGGTGACTCCGATGATCACCGTCGAGTGGTCTTCTCAACCTCAGAACTGCTGGCAACTGGGTCCAGACCATGCTTCGTTGTGGGAGGTGGCCTATGCTTTGTAGGATATTTAGAAATATTCTTGGGAGGGGGCGCCTGGGTGGCTCAGTCGTTAAGCGTCTGCCTTCGGCTCAGGGCGTGATCCCGGCATTCTGGGATCGAGCCCCGCATCGGGCTCCTCCGCTATGAGCCTGCTTCTTCCTCTCCCACTCCCCCTGCTTGTGTTCCCTCTCTCGCTGGCTGTCTCTCTCTCTGTCAAATAAATAAATCAATCTTAAAAAATATATATATTCTTGGAAGCCAGTAGCACCTCTCTCCCCTCAGTTGTGAGAACCAAAAGTAATGCAAGCTTTGCCAACTGTCCCCTAGGAACACAGTAGCCCCCAGTTGAGAACTATTATTGTGGTGCTATGGGGGGTGGCTGGACAGATTTCAGAAGCAAGACAGTTCTGGGGCTGACCATGCAAAAGAGCATTTGAACAAGGTCCTGGAGGCCTCAGGCTGTGCAGAGCAGGGGGAGGGGGGCGGAGGGGAGATTGTGGAGGTCCTGAGGCTCCTGGGAAGAGTCTGGAAGGGACTTGGGGGAATGGTAAGCGGGGCAGGACATATACCAACTCATTCAGAAATCTTTGCTATTTTAATAAAGATCAAGGCCATACCAGTGTCCTAATATGAAAAATCCAGAGTTGGGCTCAAATCTGGCCTCTTTGCTTATAAATCCAGCATCTTTTCCTATAAGAATGCAGAGCGAGCACCAATGTGGCCACCAAACAGTGGCTGTAGATACGGGGTTAGGCTGACACAGTGGACATCCTTGGCAACAGATGGAGTTAAACAAATTAGAGCCCTGCCCTGCTTAAAATGCAAAGATCTGCACTGAGCCTCTCCTTTTCCTTTTCATATCCCTAAACCACTTGATTTAAATACCCAGCTTTGGCATTAACTCACCAGAATAATTGACATCTCAATGTCTTCTTCTCTTTGTCACCCGTTACTAAATATACATTCTCTTCAGCAAAGTTTTCAGATTGACTGCTCCTGACAGACAACACAGATTTCAACATTTACACAGAAGTTGTCTGTCAAAAAAAAAAAAAAAAGGAAGAAGAAAAGAAACAGGAAAAATATGCCCTATTTTAGGATGTCTCTTTGCTTAAAACGCAGGAGAGAGAGGAGGGAGAAATCTCTCCCCGTGCATAATAGCGATTTATGCCAGGATACACAGTCTTGCTGGAGAGGTTGCTAAGCAACTGCCTGGCGGCATGTCAAGGGTCAGAGGGAGATGGGAGGTAAAAAGGTACCAAGGCGTGGGCACTGCAGGACATGCAGAGACCCAACCCACTCGGGACACCCACTCCCTCCCCTCCCAGCTAGAACAACTGAGGGGAGGGTGTGAGTTTGCTTCTCAGTGGCCTTGAAGCCCAGAAGGGAGAGTCCACACCCAAAGCACAGCTTGGAACACAGCCACTGTGGTTGGCATTTTGTCTGCCGTCTCTTGTGCAGTAGACGAGCCCAAGGTTGGGAGACGAGCAAAACTTGGTTTCTCCATCTGTAAAGTGGTGATTATAACTGTAGCTACGTCACAGGACATCAGCGGTGAGGCTATTACTGTATTTTCCAGCTGCCTGTACTTGCTTCCCTGACAGCATTCACCATGTTACATTGACATTTTCTGTTCTTCATACCAAATCTCTTTCTGCCTTTCTTTTATAAGGACACAAGTCATTGGATTTAGGACCCACCCTAAACGCAAGATGATCTCATCTTGCGATCCCTAACTTAACTATGTCTGCAAAGGCTCTTTTTCCAAATGAAAACAGGAACTGGCCTACATGCTTATGTAGGTCCCCAGGGCAGGGACCACATCCTCGTCGTGCATCTTGTCCTGTGACTAGCACATTGCCTGGAATACAACAAGGCCTTGTTAAATAACTTGATTTTACCTGATCTGAATCCTCGAGGGTCTTGTAAGACCACCTATGCTCTGGTTTCTCTCACATTCCTCATCACCGATTGTCCTTGTACCTTCAACCCACCTTCCAACCACCAGTTGACCTTCTTCGTTTTATCAGCACATGTCTCCCTACCCTTTGAATGAACCACAATCTCTGAACTGTGGTTCCCTCCTCCCCCACTAACTGCTGGCTAACTCCTCCTTATCCTCCAAAACCCAACTCAAGCACGGCCTCCTCCATGAAGGTCTTGTGTGAGTTTACTTCAGCATCTAGTTTGCAGGTAGAGAGGAAGACAATAGGGAGTGGAGGAGACTATGGCACACTGAAGCCAATTCTGGTATAGATATATATGTAGATAGATGATAGATAGATAGATAGATAGATAGATAGATAGATAGATAGATAGGATAGATCTATCTATCTATCTATCTATCTATCTATCTATCTATCAAGAGAGAGCGCTATATATGGAGAGAGAGAGAGAGAGCTGTCCTCTCATGACCTCTGCTAGTCCACGTCTTGGGGTAGTTAATATTTGGCTTCTTAAAAGTCACACAGAGAGTAAATGGTAGGCAGATCTTAGATAAAACCCAATTCTATCTGATCCCAAATTTCCTACACATCTCACTAAATTATAAACTTCCTATCACATGTAACACAAGTCATTCATTCATTAATTCTAATAATCAATAATAACCTATTAAGCACCTACTTCAGACTAGTTGATGAAGGGTTTCAGAATATGACGTATTCATTAACTCATTCAGTTCAGTCATGTGTGTATGTGTTCAACGAAAGGCATCGTGCCAGTCACTGAACGTTCAAAGATGAACAGACCCCTTGGCCACAAGTTGCTCACAATTAGACACTACAACCCAATGTTAATCTGCTTGGTTGCATGTGTGATGGGTCTCATCTCCAGACCTGGGCAATCCGCACCTTCGGGGGTGTTCCAGGTCTCAGATTCCTGCCTTCTGATAGCTGCTGGCTTGGAGCTTGGACCACAGGAGATGGTTTATATCTTGGTAGAACTTGAGCCCCTTGTATATTTCTTTGTTCTTGTTGGTTGTTCTTTTTTATTTTATTTTTATCGAAATAGAGTTGGCGTATAACATTGTATAAATTTAAAATGTACAGCATATTGATTTGATACGGTTGTATATCGTAATGTGATTCCCAGCATAGCAGAAGCACCTCGATCACATCACATTATTGTCATTTCTTTTTTGGGGTTGGAATAATTAGGATCTAGCCTCTTGGTAGGTAGATGACTATAATACGAATTGTGGTCTCCATTCACTACACCATGTACTAGATCTCTAGGGCTTACTAACCACTGGTCGCTGGTTTGTACCCTTAAACAACATCTCTCCTATCTTTCCCCTGCCCCTTGGTAACTACTACTTCACTCTCTGTTTTTGTAAGTTTGGTTTTGTTTTTAGATTTCACATATAAGTGACATTATGCAGTATTTGCCTTTCTCTGTTTGACTAATCTCACTTAGCATAATGTCCTCAGGGTCCATCCATGTTGTTGCAAATGGCAGGACATCTTCTTTCTTAAAGGCAAAAGCAAATCCTTGTATGTTTTCTAATCTAATTTGCTGCAGTTGGGTTCCACAAAGGCAGAGCAGAAAATAGCAACTGTGGAGGACCCACGTATTCCTTATCTTGTGAGTCTTTTACATTTGCTCACTTAATCTTTGCAATAGCTCTTGGAAGCACGGCCCTTTATCCCTGTCTTCACACATGAGAAAACTGTGCTCATAGGGACTAAACAACTTGCCCATAGCTGGTGACTAGCAGAGCCAATACTGAAGACAGCTTTTCTCTAAAATCCATATTCCTTCCATGCCAGCATGCTGCCTCACACAGACTTTGAAAGATGGTTCAGAATTCCAGAGGCACAGGCTAGCAGGAAGGGGGCGTCATGGAAGAAACAAGAGCAAAGGCATCAAGGTGACTGCAGTGGGGAACGTGGAGTGTCTGGCATGGCCAAGGCAGAGTGTGAATGTAGACTTACATGGAAAACGTAGCTGAAAAGATTTGGGGCAGAGTGAGAAATGCCTTGAGAATCTTTGCCAAGAAGTTTAGCCTCATGGTTCCATTTCCCCTGCAGGTAACCCAACCAAGGAATTCAGTCTTTTCTCTGTTGAAACCAGACCCAGGTTTCCAGAAGTGACCTAGAAAATGCACTCATGTTCATGAACGTTACCCTTGTCTGCCCCACAACAGAAGCCCCTTACCTCCGCTGGGTTACTTCACTGCTCCCCAGTGGTTTATGAAGCCATCTCCCTCTGCTTGACCCCGCGACAGGTGCTAACCCCGGACTCTTTCAGTAAGTGAGGCTCTGACTGTGTGAGTGAGTAAAAAATACCATTCATCATTTCCTTCTAAATAATGGCTTGGAATCCTTTGAGAAAACTACCTTATTTGAATAAGTAATTAGTACTCAGTGCTTAGCACTTAGTACTCTAGGACTTATTTAAACCCCCTTTGGAAATACGTGACAGGGGATATAGCAGACAAAATTTTATGGAGCCCAAAGTGATTTGAAGTGCTCGTCTGAATTTGACTCCTCTGGGAATGAATCCCACTCAAGGCAAAGAGTAGGTACCCTTGGCGGGTTTGGGGGGTCGAAGAAATCTGAGCTGAGACTGCTAATTGGGCTGTTCTTAATTATAGTCATTCTTTATGCTAGGGAGTGGGAAGGGGAGGCAGGGAGAGTGAGGATTTTATTTTTACCAACTGCACTTTCTGTGAGAAGTGTGGCCCCCATTTACAGCAACAAATGGAATTTGTGCCAAGGAGATGTGGCTGAATTATTAAGTACAAATAATTAGGCCCTTAGTTCCTGGAGTTGGGAAAAGGAGCTCTCTGTGCAGCACAGGGGTGGAGAAAGTACCATTCATTTTGAGTTTTTCATCATTTAAAATGATAATTAGTGAGAGATAATATGCCTCAGTAGCCAATTTCGCCTCTGATTATTTGCTTGAACATGGTAATTGTGTGGTTTTGTTTTGCTCTCCCTTCGACGTGCTTCCTAAAGTCCTTGTGATGTTTAAGGGGGCTAGGGGACTCGTTATTATCTCTGAAAGTAACCACGGAAATATATAATTAGACATTATTCAGGGTAGAATGACCTAGGTTGCAGGAAGCCTCAGTGGTACCGTGCATTTAACTGTGCACGGACTCACTCCTGGTATCAGCAGGGCATTGACTTCCCACAGATCCCACAGTCCCATCCTGTGGGACTGCGACACGGCCCAAGTTCGGGCAGTAGGAGACCTGTTTCTCACCCCTAGCTCTGCCCTGTCTGCAACTGGTGTTTCTTCTCTGCAGATTTAGGGGAAGAGGCAGTAGGTGATGTCATCACTAAGTGCTTGCATTTGCTTGCTTTGTACTTCATTTCTCCACTGCAAGTGGGGTACGGCTGTCGAATTCCTCCTCTACATTAGAAGGGTTACGCACACCACAAATAGGTGAAGGACGAGTTCTGTTTGTGTTGAAATATCAATATTCATTCTGTATGTCATGGGTACCTAAGAGGACTAATAAAAGGTATAGCCACATGCCATGACCATCAAACATTAAATATAGGTAATCCAGAATGGCTCTTGGCTTCTAGAAAAGATGAGGTTGTACTTGCTGTTTGGAAATCCGGAAAGAAGCACCAACCCAGAAATATAGGAATTAGGAAGCCACCAAAAGGTGGTGGGAGTGGGTGGGAGGCAGAAGAGACAGACGCAAATGAACATTGCAATCCCCAGCCAGAGTGTAGACAGGGACTAGAAGCCTTCAGCCAGGTTTCATGTGATTCCAGGAATGCCATCCATGTCAGACGGCCCGTCAGGGTCAGAGGTCAGCTCCTTCAGGGTAAATGCCAGACTCCGGAGTATGACACAGCATGCCGTCGGTGGTATGAGCCTGACCCACACCCCACACCCCCAACCTCCCTGCTTCAGCCCCTCACATACCAGCCCAGCTGTTCACCTCCCTGCTTCCTGTCGTGCTCACGGTGAACTTCTCAGAGTCTTTAGAATGCCCCACACTTTTCATCACCTCTGAGACTTTGTCTGTGTTCTTCCTTCTGTCCAGAATGTCTTTGTCTTCCCTCTTTGCCTACATGACTGTGAATCACCTTTTAAAATAAAGCTCAAATATCAATTCCTCTGGAAAATTTCCATAGTTCGGGTCAAATGTACTTCCTCCATGCCTCCATAATATCCTGCATTTAGTCCAATATTGTATTTACTTAGCACATCATCGTAGGCGCTCAGCAATGTTTATTTAATTTATTTACATAGTTCTTTACTGTGACTTACATAGGACCTCCTCTGTGCATTACATCAGCTGGTTAAAGAAAGTTGGAAAGAGGTGAGTCGGGTTGATGTGGTTCAGCTGAGAGGTGTTGAGTTAGGACTGGATGAACTCGGGGCAAAGAGAAGCAAGAATGCCCCCAGCGAGTGAACCAGGGCATAAAACACACAGAGGGCTGGCTTCCCACCATAGGTGACGTAGATGGAAGATAGAAACTTCCAGTACTCTGAGACACAGAGCATGGCTCCTACGCCATATAGAGTCACACAGTAACGCCTGCCAACCTTGCTCTTGATAACACAGCAAAGGAACACTAACTCCAAACACTACAGAAGGAGAAAGAAAGATTCAACCCAATCCCTCACTGACACTATCTTTGTTCTAGGGTGCAGTCAGACCTCACAGAAGAAAAGGAACAGAGACGGGACTGGAATGGGAATTTAGGGTCAGGTTTCCAAAAGGGTGGTTCTTCCTAGAAGGGATCATCCGAGCAGAAGTAATTGTGTGCTTGGAATTGTCTAATGTTATTGCCCCAAAGTCCACGCTCTTAACTGGTCCTCTCTACTTCAGAGCGATAAAAATGGACCCAGGAGTCAGACTGACCTAAGTTCAAATCCCATTGACTAGATGTCATCAAGAGGTTAGTAGCTTTTCAAATAGTTATATTTCCTAAGATGGGAAGAAATCCCCACTCTACTCTCTAAGAGGGAAAATCACTACAGAAAAAAATTCCACTTTCTCTCTGCCCATCACTCACCTTTCTAGAGAAGGGGAGTGATTTATCCAATGGGTAAGACTGGAAGAAAGACCAGTGGTACATAGGTATTAGCCCCTTCTGGCCTCAGGCCACCCCGCTCCCCTATTATATAGGCTTAGTTCCACGTGCTCTCCTCCCGTGATCGTTGGCCACGAGAGAGCTGGTAGATTCAACTCCAGAGTGAAATCTTAGGATATCCACAGTGGCCACACATCTACACTAGAGTTTCCATTCAGTTGTAAGTGTATTAAAGCTGGCATTTTGAATGTTTTTTTTTTTTTTTTAAAGATTTTATTTATTTATTAGACAGAGACAGAGACAGCCAGCGAGAGAGGGAACACAAGCAGGGGGAGTGGGAGAGGAAGAAGCAGGCTCATAGCGGAGGAGCCTGATGTGGGACTCGATCCCGGAACGCCGGGATCACGCCCTGAGCCGAAGGCAGACGCTTAACCGCTGTGCCACCCAGGCGCCCCATGGCATTTTGAATGTTATTCTTCTGTCTCCCATTTCTTATCTCAGTGCCCCGAATGCTGGAAGGAAGAAGGAAATCATACATCGGTCCCATCCTCCCCAGCAGATATATTACAATGGCCATCCATTCAACCGCTCCGGGTCTCTGTTTCCCTATCTTTATAATGGGGATAGCACTGCCAGTCATAATCTGTTGTGGGGAAAAAATGGTCCCAAATAGAATGTTAATACCTTTCCCACCCCCACCTTTGAAAAAAAAATTGATAATCGGATCCTATGATCTTCTTGCTCTGTTCTCCTTCTTGCCCCATTTATTTTCCCTGTTCTTATATTCCCCATTTTAATGAAAGGAATCACTTCCCACCCAGTAGCCGCAGATGGAAACCCATTAGACTCACATTTTTAGCCTACATCTCTCTCTCTTTCTCCAGGAGCACTGAAAACGAGTATCCCAAACACATAACAGAAGTACCCCAGACAACTCATCATCTTCCAACCAAACCCCCAAATTATGCCTTCTTTTTTTTTTTTAAGATTTTATTTATTTATTCGACAGAGAGAGACAGCCAGGGAGAGAGGGAACACAAGCAGGGGGAGTGGGAGAGGAAGAAGCAGGCTCATAGCGGAGGAGCCTGATGTGGGGCTCGATCCCATAACGCCGGGATCACGCCCTGAGCCGAAGGCAGACGCTTATCTGCTGTGCCACCCAGGCGCCCCCCCCCCAAATTATGCCTTCTTCCAGCCACCCAAGAAGAAATCATAATCACCCAGGCCACATGGGCCATGTGCAAAACCTACTGGAACGAGCTCCTCATTGCCCCTTTTTCATACTTGTGCCCTGAGTCTCATTTTCAGCGGTTCCATCCATCACACACTGTAGAAGATTCTACTGCAAGAGCTACTGGCTTTCTCATAAGTACGTGCCATTACTCATCATCTTCCCCATTGGGCTGTAAATTTCCGGAGGCAGGGCCCATGATGTCTGTTACTCTGTATCCACTTTGTTTTCCACACAGATCTTGGCAGAGAGAAGCACCTCAACTGTGTTAGTTAAATGGAAAATAGATGGATCTAACCTCTGTTCCCTGTTCTCTCCTGTCCAGAAATAAACTGATTTCATTGGTGGCAGCAAAGAGTTGCCAGAAAAGTGACATTAGACATTACTAATATTATGAAGCGCAAAATAATGTTGACCTGTTCACAGTTACACCCTGCTTCTATTTTATCTCACCCAACATTCTAAGAGATCTCAGACAGCCAGCCTGTAAGTTTCTTAGATAAAGACCCAAGTGTATCCGTCCAGGTTAAGGTCAGTATGATAATAGCCAGAATTTCCAAACTCTATTTGCAGCCAGCCCCAAGGCAACAAATCACCTCTATTTCCAAAACAAAACAAAACAAAACAAAACAAAACAACAAAACAAAACAAAAACCAAAAACCAACCAAACAAACAAACAAAAACCCCTCCTGCATTTGGAAAACTTAACTCTGTCTGTAGCTCAACTATGGCTGTGGTACTTTCAGTTTATTCAATGCTTTGTGTTTGGAAAAAAAAAAAGTGCACGCCTCTATCTAATTAAACTGTAAAATGTCTCTCCTGCGCGACACTTGCCCCAAGTGCCCTTTCTCACAGATTTTCCCACCTCCAGCCCACAGAGATTTTACTGAGTGGCAAGAGTCAGTCAAAAAATGGTGGTGTGATTAAAAGGAAAAAGAAGGAATAAGAAAAAATAACCCTGACAGCTTGTTGGTACTTATTACCATGAGAAAACGATGTGGCATCACCTGGGAAATAGAAAGGAGCAGACACGATGGCAAGCTACCCTGTGCCCTGTGCATGAGATGTGGAGGTTTGCCTTTTATTTGTTTGTCATGGCCTCATTAGGTGAGTGCCACCCTCTTCCCAAAAAGGACTTCTGCCCAAGATTCACAGCCAATTGGCCCATCATTTCTGCCTCTTCTTCTTTTTTTTTTAAGGTTTTATTTATTTATTTATTTATTTATTTATTTATTTGACAGAGAGAGAGAGAGACAGCCAGCCAGAGAGGAAACACAAGCAGGGGGAGTGGGAGAGGAAGAAGCAGGCTCCTAGCAGGGAGCCTGATGTGGGGCTTGATCCCAGGGTCCTGGGATCATGCCCTGAGCCGAAGGCAGATGCCTAACGACTGAGCCACCCAGGCGCCCCCATTTCTGCCTCTTCTAAGGATCCTTGTTATGTTTTCCCAGGACCGTTGGCAAGTCCAGGCTCACATGGAAGTGGCTCCGTAGCAGACACTATTGGTGACCCCTCCCAGCGGCTCAGAACCCGCCTCTACCCATGGCAGGCTCTCCCTGAACTTCGTGGCTCTGTCTGCACGCAGGCAGGCTGGAAGACCCTAAAAGTGGCTCCCATCAAAGAAAGAAGCAGAGGGGTAGCTAAGCACCCCAGCACCTTGCATCCCAGGTAGGACAACTTGGAAGGGGGTGATCTACCCTGCCTTCCAGGTTCCTCAGAAGCACTGAGCTCGGTTGTCATAGCGGTGACTTTCTTGACAACATATGGTTTGCTGGCTTCCTTCCCTCTTCTGTCTTATGGCACCCCTCCTCTGCTAGTGTCTCTTGGAATCATCTTTTAAGTAAATCACTGGTACTCCATGTGGTCTCAGAGTCAGTTTCTGGGGGAGCCAAATAAAGATAAGCCCTTGCCCTGATCTGGATGACAGTTTCGCTTCAGAACTCCTCTCCGGAGGAGATCTCCCTTCCTGATGAGCAAGGCCTTCGTCGTCTCAGGTCTTGGTCCACAGCGATATTCCTCAAACTCAGTCCAGGCATTGGATGGTGTCTCTTGCCTTTAGGCACAGAGTCTGGAGCTGAGTGAGGGAAAAGTCTACCAAAGAATGACACATGGACATGGCAAATCAAATCAAGGAGCACGTAGAAACTACGGCATCAACACCTACTGGGGATGAAGAGAGGACGGGTCACTGACACCTCAACCTCAAGTGCCCTACAGGTATCCCATCCTACAAATATTTCATGCACATCTTTCATGCACCAAGGATGGCCCTAGCTCCGTTGTCATGGGTGACATTCCTTCTACATGAGAGTTCCTACTATCGTCTTTTTTAATGCAATTCATAAATATTTTTAAAAGAGTAAGAAGAAGAAAAGAAACACTTTACACTCTTCCAATGAAATGCAGGTAATAAACTAAGGGACAGCTCTTCCTTGGACAAGGCGTAAAGAGCAGAGCACGGATCTAGGCCTCCCAAAGGACCGTATGGTGCTTGCCTTGTGAACCCAGTGCCGTTGGCATGGAAACAACATATCTCTAAAGTTCTAAAATGTCTTCAGGTCAGTAGCATGAAGATATTATTCTGCAGTCCACAGAGGCGATTCAGAGTCAACACATAATCCTTATGGTGCTGGAACAATACAACACCCAGAAGACTCTAGAACTAAGCGAAGGGTGGGGAGAGGATGGTTCTCAACCTGCTTCGTTAGTTGCTCAGCTGTGGTATGCTTTCTGCACCATGAGGGAACTCTGTATATGCTATTTCTTCTGCCTGGGCCTCTCTTGCTACTCCCCAGGCTAACCTACTAATCTATTCATTCTTCAGATTGCAAATCTTTTGTCATTCTTTCAAAGATTTTTCCTAGACTTGCCAGACCAAATTCTACCCCCTTTTTATAAGGGATTTCCTAGTTCTCTATGCTTTTATTTTATACCGCTTACTATAGTTGATAACTATGAATCTATTTGACACGTCTATTTTTTCTATGAGCTCTGGAATTGGAATCATATCTGTTTCTGCTCGCTGTTGAATCCCAGCATCTAGTTCAGGGCCTGACCAAGAACCGGGGATCAACAATGATCACTGCATAATTAATGTAAACACTACTGTTTTCTCCAACACCAGCGTGGACTGCTGAGCCCATCCACAAGCATTCCTCACTCAGGGCTCCTCAAAGCGTACTCCGTAGAACCCTAGCTCCATGTTTTAGGCTAAAAGAAAAACAAGTTTCCTGAATCTAGATTAAATAAGCCCAGAAGTTCAGGTTTCTATAAAAATTGTCCAGGTTTCTTTACTTCTTAGAGCACTTAAAATACGAACGTGTGTGGTGACTCTGAAAACAGGAATCCGTGAAGAAACATGCTGTCTTCTCTGGCCCCACCAGCCCCACGCCGCTTGCCCTGTGTGCTGGCCCATGCAGTTTTAGGACTTGCATGAAAGCATCCAGCACAGTCCAGCCAGGAAATATGTATTCAGAAGTGCTGAAGGAAAAAAATGGTGGAAAACAGATAGTGTGAGAGCAGACACAGGGCACACTTTGAAAATCCAAAAGCTTATACAATTTGGGAGACTCCTTTTGGAAAGGACATGGAAAAATCTAAATTTTGTAAATTTTACAAAAATATATGATTGTGTGAATACATAAATAGCGACCTGCTTTGAAATCATACCCAAGCTGCTTGACCATCTCTGTGTCCTATGGCAAGACATTCCCACCAAAGGGTCCTCAATTTACTCAAGTTTAAGAGTTTCTGGAGGTAAGGACTGTGTGTCTTCAACTCTCTGTACCAACTTCTCTCTTCAGCTACTGCCTTTTTTATCTGAGCAACACTGCAGCACACAGTAGGCACTCAATCAGTGGCTCATTGATGATGAACTGAAAGGAAGGAAGGCAGGCAGGAAGTAAGGGAAGGAGGGAAGGGGGAGGGAGGGAGGGAAGGAGGAAGGAAGGAAGGAAGGAAGGAAGGAAGGAAGGAAGGAGGAGGAAGCTAACTTGGTTTATTCTCCAAGCACCATAATTTTTAGAATTTCTCATCACAGAAAGTTCCCTTGAATGAAGCATGGAAGATTTATGAAGAATCTCTCTTTTTAAATTATCCAGAGCACGGAATAAAGGTCAGGAGTGAGTTACATTCTTCAAAACGCCATGATGTGCAAGGAAGATTCTAGTTTCTCTTCTGGATCTGTCAAATCCATTCTCTTCCTACTGCACCTTCAGTAACCCTTTAACCTCTTCTGGTCTTGGGAAGCTGGGCAGATTCCACCCTGGGGACTCACGCAGAAGCCTAAAACAACCCTACTTTGGCTGCTAGTGACATCACTGGATAATCCAATCCGCAAGAGACCTAACGGGGGAAACTTGGAAAACACTCAATCAAATCATCTGGGAAGCTCATTAAAGACACTCATCTCTAAGCCCCTCTCCAGGCCAATTACGTCATACTCTCTGGTAGTGGGGCCCAGGCATAGGTGTGTTTGCAGAGCTCCTATGTAAGTGCAGTGTGCAAGCCAGGTTGGAGAACTGCTGGGCTGGATAAATGTGTGCTCTTCCCAAGATCTGCCCTTAATCCATCATGAATGTGGGTAGGCTTGTTACCTTGTCCAGACCTTGGTTTTCTCATCTGTGAAATGTGTGCAATGAATGATATCCTGTTTAGAGAGAAAATGGTTAAAATTCCAAACTTTAAGTATGTGTTATTTTTATATAACTTACACTTTTGTAGCTGTGACAAGGCAAGACACTATGCAGAGTGCAAAGTTGAAAGTGTGGTCCTTGACCTCAAGAAATTTATAAACAAGTTTTAAATGTATCAGTTACCTAAGAGTAAAAGGCAGAGAGACTTGTTGGATGATGGGTGGGTGGGTGGGTGGGTGGGTGGATGGAGAGATGGTTGAAGAGATGGATGGATGGATGGATGGATGGATGGATGGATGGATGGAGAGATGGTTGAAGAGATGGATGGATGGACGGATGGATGGATGGATGGATGGATGGATGGATGGATGGATGGAGAGATGGTTGAAGAGATGGATGGATGGATGGATGGATGGATGGATGGATGGATGGAGAGATGGTTGAAGAGATGGATGGATGGACGGATGGATGGATGGATGGATGGATGGATGGATGGATGGATGGAGAGATGGTTGAAGAGATGGATGGACGGATGGATGGATGGATGGATGGATGGATGGATGGATGGATGGAGAGATGGTTGAAGAGATGGATGGACGGATGGATGGATGGATGGACAGAAAGATGCTCATGTTTTCCTTCTGAAATATTCTACGTATCATTTTAATTCCTTACATCTCCTTCTAAATCCTGGCACCATCCTCATGTGAATCAGGGGGAAATTAAATATACTGTCATGTGGGTTATAGGAAAATGTAAATCAGAATTTTACTTTTGTGTTGTTTATTTTATGGACATAAAGCACACAAAGTATATTAATTATAATTTATAATTCTTGGCTCAAGAAACACTATTACCATAGTCCATACTTTCTTTTACTTTATATATTATTATTGTATCAAGTAAAGAGCATCTATACATCCATCACCCAGCCCATGAATAAGAATATTACCATTTAATGAATCTAGGACTCCTCTCATCCCATTTTTTTCCCCTTCACCACTGAATCAAATCCAGAGATAAAAACTACTTTAAATATTGTGTTTTACATAAAAAAACTAACGATATATTGTATGGTGACTAACATAACATAATAAAAAATTATTAAAAATAATAAATAAATATTTTTTTAGCTAAGAACATAATAAATAAATAAATACATACATACATACATAAATGTTGTTTTACAAACTTTGTTTTATAAAAAAGTTCCATCATGAACTCACAATGCACACAAGCACATATGTCTGAAATGTACATTATTTAGTTTTGCTTATGTCTTAACTTTACAAAAAGGCTGTCATAATCCAGGTAGTCTTCCAGGTCTTGCTTTTTAACTAAAAATTATGTTATTAAGATTTGCCTTTGTTTCATCGGTGAATCATTTGTTTTCACTACTACATAATATTCTGTTGCATAAATACACCCTATCTTCATCTACCTCCCTTCGTGTGCACTCAAGTGGTTCCTGCTTGTGTACTATTACAAAGGGCTGCTCTTTGCATTTGCATTCTTAAACCTGTCCCCTGAGGCCCATCTACAAGAGTTTCTCTTCGGTGTGTACCTAGGAGTGCAATTACAGGATCGTAGAGAATGTGCGTGTTTAAATTTACAAGCCAACAATTAATTGTTTTCCAATGTGGGTAGGCTAAGTTAAAGTCAACCATAAATGGATAAGAAAGCTTAAAACAAGAATGTGGTTATTTGTGTAACAAACGTTTATGGAAAGCATACCAAGCACTGTGCTCTACGTGGGGGATAAAATGATGCAACAGTAGGGGCGCCTGGCTGGCACAGCAGTTAAGCGTCTGCCTTCGGCTCAGGGAGTGATCCCGGCGTTATGGGATCGAGCCCCACATCAGGCTCCTCTGCCATGAGCCTGCTTCTTCCTCTCCCACTCCCCCTGCTTGTGTTCCCCCTCTTGCTGGCTGTCTCTATCTCTGTCGAATAAATAAATAAAATCTTAAAAAAAAAAAAAAATGATGCAACAGCAGAAAAGGGTCCTGCACGTCACTGGGGCTACACACAAGTAGAAAGAAATGAGACTAGAACATCGTAAGTGCACAGAGAGGGAAATAGCAGGATAATTCAACATCAGAGAGTAAAGGCTTCTAATTCAAACTTAGAAGTCAGAAATGAGGGGCACCTGGGGGGGGGGCTCAGTCAGTTGAGCTTCTGCCTTCGGCTCATGTCATGATCTCAGGGTCCTGGGATCGAGCCCCATGTCGGGCTCCCTACTCAGTGGAGAGTCTACTTGTCCCTTTCCCTCTGCCCCTCCACCCTACACATACTCTCTCTCACTCTCTGTCTCTGTCTCTCTGAAATAAACAAATAAAATCTTAAAAAAAAACAGAAGTCAGAAATGACATCAAGAAGTAACAGTAGAAATAATTTAGCCAAATCCCTTCATTTTCTAGGCAGAGACATAAATGCTGAAGAATGAAACACAGGAAAAGGTAGAAATGAAATATCAAAGAGCATTTTAGAGAAGAAATAGAAATCTCATGATTAGAGTGTTGTGACTTTTATTTTTTTGAAAAAATATATTTTAAATAAATATATTTTATTTAATTAATTTATTAATTATTAATTAATTTAATTAATTAATATTAAATTTTATTTAATTATTTATTTTAATAATAATTTTTATTATGTTATATTAGTCACCATACAGTACATCCCTAGTTTTTGATGTAATATTCCATGATTCATTACTTACGTATAACACCCAGTGAGTGTTGTGACTTTTCAATAGAATCTTCATATAAAGATTTAGCATAGTGCCAGGCACAAACAGTGTTAACTATTACTATGATTATCCAAGATGATGCCTCAATTTTGGTTCAGGTAATTGGTTTAATGAAGGGGCATTCACTAAGATAGGGAAAAGAGAGGGACTGTGGGGACCGTGGAATGATGTCCATTTCAGTCACGTGGTGTCTGAGATACTCCCATTCAGGAGACTGTTATACAGAAGTCTGAAATTCAGAGAGCATCATCAGCTGGAGCTTTGGGGAAAGGTGATATCACCCAGGGATAGCATGTATAAGTGAGAAGACTGAAAGCAGAACCCTGCGGAATACTAATATTTAAATGGGCAGAGAAAGTAGAGCCCACAGAGAAGATCTGAGAAGCGGAGTGAGGTACACCAGGAGATCACGAGAGCAGGAAGATGGAAACCTAGGGGACAGAGCATTTCAAGAAGCAGGTAGCACTGAGGATTGCCAGGAAGAAGTCCAGAAAGAGGACACTGGGATTACCAGGAAAGACAAAGCTGGAGGCCCAGAGAAATGCCATGTCGGTGGAGTGGTGAGGCCTCCCACTATGTATCCCAGGATTCACAGTGAACAAGAGGCAAAGAAGAGAAAGGAAAGGCTGATTCAGACAGACAAGTTGGGATTGATAGTCTCCTTTAGTCGCCAGCCTATTCCAACAAAGGACTTGTTCTAGATAATCAAGTGTTATCTCTCAGTTTTCCAGATCCCATATTTGTAACTTTTCTTAACATAGTATTTCCCCATTGTTTTACAGAATCTGAGAATTAGAACGAATCATCTGGTGTCTAACTGTCTTATTTCACTGAGAAAATTGGCATCCTGGAATGTTATTCCATTTCACTAAGGTGATAATAAATATTATAATAAATTAGTCATGGAGATAAAAATAATGCCCAAGGCTTCTGAATCCTAGTTTAAAATAGTCCATTCACTCATTCAACATATATTGAGCACACAAAACTCAGACAAAATCTCTGTTCTCAGGGCTAAGAAAAGATGTTTTCCACTAAACCAGACTGTCCTTATATATTTAATTTTATGTCTCTAAAATAATAAAATAACAACCGTCTTGGACTTTTAAATGAAGACTAGAATCAATGATCACCTCATTGTGGCATTGAAAACATCCAGCTTCCATTTGCTTAAGTGGTGTCAACTTAGTAAGCTCATAATATCGGACAATGGGCATGGCAAAAGAAGGCTCCAATATCACCTGAACCCTTACTCTGTAACAATTCAGCCATGTCCCAGCTCTGTGACCTTGGAGCTCTGTTTGCTTTCCTTCAACATCCAACATGCAAATATTTCTTATAATTATTAGAAGACCAAAAGGGATAATGTATTGTAATCTCCTGGCATATAGGAGACATCTGGTAAATACTGATGGGGGATAAGTTTGAAAATTTTAAGCAGAGATAAAGAGTGTTCAAACAGAAACAAAGAATCCAAAGACAAGTCAGAGATCATCTGGCCCCAAAATTTCTTTATGGAGGCTCTGAATCCCCACAAGGCATGGATACCCACTGAGAACAACATGACCAATCAGCAGTCTCACTGTACCTTGAACCTGGATCCTTCCATTTCTAGCCAAGAGGTTTTGGTTCATGCCAAACTGCAGTGTAGCATGAAGACAAGGGTGAGGGATCTGGGTTTCGTCCTGGAGACAATGGAGGCCTATCAAAGGTTTTCAAGAAGTGACACGATGAATCACCCATCAGGGTTTGACACCAACTGTTTGTAATAATTGGAAAGGACCAGGATGGGGAGAAGAGTCCCTGCTCTTCACATAAGAGCCTCCACATATCTGGTGAGTTCTGTTTCTAAATTTAATAAACCATGAACACTTTGACTTCCAACAGACACCTTAAAATAATGACAGAGTCCACAAAAATGCCAAGAGATGCACAAATTTAGTTCCCACAGGTCTGCCTCAGCTCCAGCAGGATCCTGAGTCCCTAAAAGCACTTGGTATGCATTGAGCTGATCAAAAAACATCAGTGAAAACATACTTCAGCTGTGGACATCATTTTTCTTTGGTACAGAGTGACTTTCACTCCTGACCGGGGGGGGCGGGGGGAAGTACCCAAAATAAAAAGGAAAAAAAAAAAAAAAGAAAAGCAAAGTCTTCATATCAAAGCCTTATTGATTTTTTTTTCATTTACAAAAACTCAACCATGTCTGTTTATTAAAAATAGAATGTCTAAGGGCCTGAACTTAAGTCATGCCAAGAACCCAAACTTTCTACCGACTTCAAGTAGGGTTTCTCGGTTAGAACAAAAGCCGAGAGGCCAAAAGAAGGCTAGGAAATTGAATCTCAAACCCAGGTTTTCAAAACCTTGCTTTCTTATTCTCTCTCCACACTCCACAAAATTTTGAGTTGAGTTGAAATATGACACAGAAAGTAGCAAAGGGCTGTATAAGAAATGCCATGTTGTAAGGGACAGCAAGACAGTCAACAGACATTTGACACCTGTTGTGCCACAGGTGCTAAGCCAGCAGAGACTGAACATGTGATTTTCAAAACTACCTTTCTCGATTCATCTCCCATTGTTCCCTTCCATCTGCCCCATCCTCCGACCATCCAAACTGCAAGCTGCCGTCCAAGTGCAAACAAGACCTTGGTCATAACATCTTTGCCTGTATTTTTACCCTCTCGTTCTTCAACAGCCAGCCTAAATGTCTGGGATCAGTGTGCGCACCCTGAGATTATATTTTTAAGTAACTGCTTCCCCCATTATAACGGGAAGGAACTCCACAAAGACAGCAGGCCTGTACCTACCGAATTCCTTGAGACAGTAGTGAGTGTCAGGTACTTCTTGAAGAATCCACGGGCAGGTAGGGATGAGTCAAACACAGATTCCACCATCAATGGGGAAGTAGCAGCGGCACAAAATTAACAGAAAGTCTACGCAAAGTGGTAAGTGTGATGAGGGACGCACAGAGAAAGCCTTAAGAAGCAGACACTGGAGCGTAGCAACTGCTGGGGGGTCAGGCGAGGCTTCGTGGAGGAAGTGGCACGTGAAATAGACCTTAGAGGATGTCTGGGGACTGAACCAATGAAGCCAAGCAGGGCACTTGTAAGGTTGAAAGTTAACGTAGGCAAAACACTAGGTCCATAGTGGGAGCCAAAGAAATGGCAGCTAATGGTAATAATAATAATACTCCAGTTAGTCTCAAATACACATGTCAGCTGTTAGTGCTTCCATTTTATTTCTTTTACACTTTTACCATCCTGACACTGGAGTCTCTAGCCATGTGAGTATGAAATCGGTGTATCTTGCCAATAACAAAACCATCGCATCCCCAGCTTTTGCCCAGAGAGGCACGGAGGATACTGAGCTCCCAGTTTGTTCAGCCTTGGGCTTGACATTAGTTCCTGGAACTTGGTTGAATTGGCAAACCCACTGTTGATGCTTGTAAATTATCCTTTTTATGGCCAAGATTCGGCTCAGAGTTTTCATTCTCCCATCAGGATGGTCCCAAAAGGAGCAGGCATCTCTCCTTTCTTTTCCTTTCTCTTTTCTTTCTTTTTTTAAGATTTTATTTATTTATTTATTTATTTATTTATTTTATTTATTTAAGAGAAAGCAAACACAGCAGGGGTAGGCGCAGAGGGACAGGGAGAAACAGACTCCCTGCTGATCAAGGAGCCGGACATGGGGCTCGATCCCAGGACCCTGAGAACATGACCTGAGCCAAAAGCTGACGCTTAACCACCTGATCCACCCAGGCATCCCGGCATCTCTCTTTACAACCAAATGCTCTGGCCTCTCAAAGAAGACACCAAGACACACCTTGAACTTTCATCTGATGATCTTTGGTTAATAAACAGTGATGTAGGGCTCTCTTACTCTTCCTGTAAGACACCTAACAAGTGCTTCACCCACTCCTAAGTTAGCTATGGATTTTTTTTTTTCAACCCACACAGACACATGGTACTGTTTCATCCTTGGTTCTGAATGTAGCTACAGTGAACACAGAAGCAATTCTTCTAAATGTTCTCCTGGCTTCAGTTTCTCCTTCCTACGGTCCATCCTTACGTGACACCATCGTGGTCCTGCTGAAATTCAGATTTCCTCATGGGGCTCTGCTGTTTCACAGCCCCATGGTATTCCCTGCAATGGGTTTCAAATAAGTGTTTGGAATTTCTCAGTCTATGAATGACTTTGTCAAGGGGGTAGGATGGAAGTTGTAGCAGAGATATGACATGACAGGTTTGCAGTTTTAAAACCAGGGGACTACTGCTTAAAGAAAAAGCCAAAAAGCTCATCAAAAAGTACTCAAGTCCTTACTGATCTTGCTATGATTTTGTCACCTTCTCAACCTGTGACCGTGCCTTATGTGGACGCTTCATGCTTCCACAGACAACTCTGTTAAAAGTAGGGGAAGAAAGGGATAAAGAAAGGGGGGTAATCAGAAGGGGGAATGAAGCATGAGAGACTATGGGCTCTGGGAAACAAACTGAGGGCTTCAGAGGGGAGGGCGGTGGGGGAATAGGGTAGGCCGGTGATGGGTAGTAAGGAGGGCACGTATTGCATGGTGCACTGGGTGTTATACACAACTAATGAATCATGGAACTTTACATGAAAAACCAGGGATGTACTGTATGGTGACTAACATAATATAATAAAAAAATTATAATAAAAAAAGTATATGCCTAGATGCATGTCATTAACACCTGCTTACACACTCCCACCCCACAATGTGTAATCCCATGCTTTCCCGGAAAATTCATATTCACCCCTTAACACTCTGCTCCAATGTCTTGTCCTCTGTTAATCCTGTCTCGACTCTCCCAGAAGAGGTTCAATGCCCCCTCTGCCTGGACTTTCTTATACATACAAGAGGGAGTCTCATTTGAGTACTTGATATCTATTCCCCAGATACAGAGTTGGGCAGGGAGACAAAACGAACTTAATGCAAAAATAATCATGAATAAACTGCCTGTTTAAAAAAAGAAAAACAGTTCTCATTACAACACAGACTCTAGTCGGATCATCACCTCTGTGCTTGTGTTGATTATTCTGTGCGTGCCAAATAGTTCAAATGTTAGACACATGCTATGGAAACTGTTCGTGAAATGAAATTGGAACTCTTGTGAAGATAAAGACTTCCATGGACTCAGTGAAAGCGATGTTGGAGAGATCTCAGAGCCTAGGGTGTCCATTGACAAATGAGAATTTCACCAAGGTGGACAGTTATCAGGGGAGGAAGATAAAATTAGCAAAGTGAAGAGGCACCTCAAAAAAGAAGTATATTCATATTAAAGATTAAGAACCCCCGTTGGTAAAATTGATAAATCCTTTAGAAAATGTGACAATTTAAATTAGTAAGGGTCAGCTAACTGTTGTAACAGACATCCCCAAAATCTCAGAGGCTTCACCACATGCAAACTTGTTTCTCACTCAAGACGTGGTCTGTGTGTGGTTCCGGGTGGCATGGGGTGGGATGGGGGAAGGGAGATTCTCCTCCTCTTAGGCTCTTTCCATCCACGTAGCTCTCTTTTCTTCTAGACCAGGGGTTGGCAATCTTTTCCTTTAAAGGACTAGATAGTAAGTATTTTCAACTTGCAGGTCACCTGGTCCCTGTCACAACCACTGAACTCTGCCATTGCGACGTGAAAGCTGCCCTAGCCGATACAGAAATGGATGGGCATGGCTGAATTCCAGCAAAACTACATTTGCGAAAAGAAGCGGTGGGTCAGTTATGCCCTGTTGGCTGTGGTTTGCCGATTGCTAGTCTGGAGCTTGGTCCTTCTTTCGATTCAGAGGTAAAGAGGGAAGAGAGAAGAAAGACAGACAGACCTCATAGGGCTATTAATGCTTATACAGTCCATGCTAGAATATTATCCCCTTGGGATTTTTTCCTTTTTTTTTTTTTTCTGGTCACTGATCTACTCTAAATGTATAGAGGAGTATGTGCAGGTGATCAATAAATATATAGTAAATGAAATTATTGAATGCATTTTTGATAATACGATTTTGAAAAGCAAAATAAATAAACACTCAACCACTTTGTGCCTTCTAAAAATTAAAAACAGTAGCTAATGTTTATTGATCATTTAATATATACCAGCTACTGTTTTAAATCCATTACCTGTAAATGCCATCAAGTTTCTCACAAGAATCTGAGAAGGAAGTTCCATTATTAAAACCTTTTTTTTTTCAGACGAAGTAACTGAGGTGCAGGAAATTCTAATTATAACCAAAGTATGATTCGTTGCTAGTAAAGTGCCCTTACTTTCAAATTTTCGAATTTTGTGATTCTAAATTAAAAACTCATTCAAACTCTTTTTCTAAACCACTTAATATGACATTTTCTTCTTTTAAAAGTAAATTCCCTTCCGGTGTCTGCTTCTTGGTACCATGTGTTCTTTCTGACTCAGCACCTCCCGGGATGGTTTGTAAGTGGGCCCATTATCAATTTATCGCCTCTCAGCTACAAGTTAATCCTTCAATGCCAGCTCTGCAAAAAAAAAAAAAAAAAAAAAAAAAAAGTAAGCTGGGCCCTTTAAATATTTTTCCCATTGTTAGCTTTGTCAACAGAAGGCACTAAAAAGACCTTGTAGGAGGAACTAACCTCCCAGCAGGGGCCTGCAGCCAGGTAGGGACTCTCTGGGCATCTCACAGGGTTGTCAGCAGCGAGTTGAAAGAGAAAAGGCATATGAAATACCTGGCACAATCTCATATTCCTCTCTGAATGAGTAATCAGATCTGCTGTTAATACTATGGAGAATGTGGGGATGAAAGGAGCAGAGGAAAATTGTTTTCTCTTCTGTTATTTGGGGAGGGAAAAGAACGGTGTCCCACAAAACTCTTGCAAATGAGAGAAATGATTGTATTTGTGAAGATCACAAATTTACAGGTCAGTGAATGTAAACATTCGCTATTTAGTTCTTTTGTTGAGAGCACGAAAGTGGAAACAGTATCATGTTTCTCCAAGGCATGACCTCCTGTAACCTTTGTTTGCATAGACTTGCAATCGTCAGAGAGGGCAGAGTCTGAGGTTGAGTGCTTTTGTTTTTGTTTCATTTGTTTCTTCCCCTGCTTTTATTAAAAGCCTGTTTTTATGGAATACGAAAAACTAATGAGGTATTCAAAATGTATCACAATTATTTATCAAGCTTGCAAAGCAAATCATTTCTGATCATCAAAATAACTACAGAAGTTAGGAGCTGTAATTCACACGGTACATTGAGAAAATATAGTTCAAAGAGATTATGAAATGTGATCAATAACAAAAAGATAGAAAGTGACATATCCAGGATTTTCACCCCAGGTTTGATTGGTTTAAAACATACCTTCTTGTACTGTTGCTGGGATACTTCTGTCACAGATTGTCCGTGACAATAACACTCAGTAAAACCAGACTGTAAACCCATGTCTGCCTGACACTACAGCAAAAGCCTTTCCACTATAAGGAGCAGGGTGATGATGGCAGGTGAGAGGGGTGGAGCTAGAACCAAGCACGATATTTAACATGCGCTTTGGATTATAACCTACTCTAAGTCAAGAATTTTGGTTACAAGTGACAGAATTCCAAGACCAACTAGCTCAGCAAGTTGCAATAAAGAGAATTTATTGACTCACGCAACTGACAAGTCCTGGAACAAAGCTGCCCTCAGGCATAGCTATATAGAAGGGCTCAAATAATGACAGGAGTACTCCATCTTTCTGTCCACTTATGTTCATCTCTGGTTCCCTTTGTTAACTGGCTTTATTTTCTTACTAGAGCCCAGCTTTCTCCACGTGGCAGGCAAAACAGCCACCACCAGCTCCAGACCTGCATGCCTGCAGTCCTTGATTCAGAACAAAAAGATAGTTTCTCACCTATGGCCAATATGGAAAAGTTCAGAGATAGTATCCAATGGGCTGAAAATCACTGGACTCTTCTAATTACCCGAAAGTGTGAGGCATCACCAAAGCACATGGAAGGAAAAAGGTATACCCCAAACCATGAGATGTGGACAAGAAGTTGTCATTACATCCCCCATACTCACATGCATACAAGCCAACATTACTCCAAAATTCTAACATCCTCCAAATTGAGTATTTTTTTAAGATTTTATTTATTTATTTTAGAAAGAGAGAGAGCAAGTGAGGGGAGGAGCAGAGGGAGAGGAACAAGCAGACTCCAAGCATGGGGCCAGATGGGAGGTTCAATCCAAAGACCCTGAGATCATGACCTGAGCTGAAATCAAGAGTGGGCTAGGGGCGCCTGGGTGGCTCAGTCGTTAAGCGTCTGCCTTCAGCTCAGGGTATGATCCCAGAGTCCTGGGATCGAGCCCCACATCAGGCTCCTCTGCTGGGAGCCTGCTTCTTCCTCTCCCATTCCCTTTGCCTGTATTCTCTCTCTCGCTGGCTGTCTCTCTCTCTCTCTCTGTAAAATAAATAAATAAAATCTTAAAAAAAAAAAAAAAAGTGGGCCACTCAACCGACGGAGGCACCCAGGCGCCCCCAAGTTGAATATTATAAGTTGTAAAATATGGAACATTTTAATACATAAAATCAGCTAAATCACAATCGTATTGTTCTGCTGTCGAATAGACAGCAAGAATTTTTCATCAAATAAATCAAATAAAATATAAACTGTTAACTCTGTCTCGTGGGGACGCCTATCTTCTCTATATCATACTGAGCCTTGCCAGTCATGATACCGTGGCTTGTCATGCGAGTTGGAATATTATAATGTATGTGTCGTATTGAGGGATCGTGAAGTTAAGATATTTTTGTCCAACCCCCAAAGTTCTTTGCTACTGTGTCCTCAGAAGACTAATGTCTTTAACGCTAAATATGCTTACCTCTCATTAATTAGCATTTAAAAGGATAGCCTAAGCTCCAACAGACATCTGTATATGCTAAACCAACACTTCCGAAAGCACGTTCCTATTCCACGGGGCACATGCTCTCAAGATGATAAATTTAAAAAGGTCCAATGGCTAAAAGCATACCGTAACATTCCCTTAAATAATGATACTCTGAAACAGCGGATAAAACTCTAAGAACTGTAGTAAAGAGGAAATAGTTAGGTTTTCCTTAAACCATGGTATCTTTGTTTGGATTTCCCTACAGGTAAAATCTGAGACATACTTTGCACAGAGAGTTTGAAAGGTGATCACAGGAAGCGGGGAAAAGGAGTGGTGAGACAGGGAAGGAGAAAAAGTCAATAAATGATGTCTCACTGAGCTGGTTTCCACTACAGTCACGGGCAGATTGAGCTCCAAAGGGGTCCTGTAAGGAATGGTGTGGAATGGCCCTCAGATTGCCTCTCCACCTACAGGAAGCTAGCATTTATCTATCACTCCTGCTCCCCTATTGGTTGAGGGTTTACCCCCAAAGCTTTAAATCCTTCACACCCCCTGGGCACCAACCTTCGCACAGCTCAAGGGTCTTTCAGGGGTTTAGGGAGAAGCCATGAGACAATAAAGCAGAGAAGCAGCATGAGATACAGCTGCAGGGGCAGGCGGTAGGACCTCCAGCAGGTAGGGAACCGCTCACCAAGGGTGTGTTGAAAGCGAAAGCGGGAACGAGAATGTGACACAGGAGATTTATCTTAAAAATCTGTTTATGTATTGTTTCCCACAAACGTAGAATCCTTGTTGTATGAAACAGTTTTTAACATCACACACAATTTGAAAAACACTGTTAGACCAGTTTGCAGGAAAGGGCCAGTAAGAGACAGACTTCCAGAATGACAGGTGAAGGACCCCTGAAAACCTTACACCTCCATAAGGGCAACAGGAACGCTGGCCAAAAAAAAAAAAAAAAAAAAAAAAAAAAAGTCAAATCAAAATTTTCAGAATGCTGGAAATTAACAAATTTCTTGCAATAATCCAAGGAGCGTTTATTCAAGAAAAACTAGTTGAATCTTGGTAAGAATACAGAGCTTTGTGATGGTTTCACTTGCCCTATTTTCATCCCCTTTTTTCCCCAGCTCTATTGGAACCTTGCAGAACTGCTGCCTTGTAACCTCCATCGCTGTGAAAAGAAGCAGCCCAGCAGACACTGGAGGGGACAGACCAGGTTTGGGGCTCTTCAGAAAGGCCCCTCCCCATCACCTTGCACTATTTCGCTTGTCTGGCAACTCCCTGAAAAGCCCCGTTCAGGCGCTGTTCATTATCTGATCTGATTCAGAGCCCACACCACGAGAAAAGTCCTATCCCCAGGGCGTTTGCCAAAAACAATTGGTGGTCAAGAGAAGGAGACGAGAAGCCACAGACTGAGACAAAATATTTGCCAAAGACACATCGGATAAAGACTGTTATCTGAAATATACACAGACCTCTTGAAACTCAACAATAAAAAGTGAATAATCTGATTTTAAAATGGGAAAAAAATATAAACAGACCCCTCATCAAAGAGGATATACAGATGGAAGATAAGCAGATGAAAAGATGTTCAACATCATATCTTATCAGAGATCATATCTTATCAGAGAGCTGCAAAGTAAAACAAGTCACCACTACACAGTGTTTAGAACGACAGAAGTCCAGCATACTAGAACGCCAACAAAATCCCAAACACCAGCTACTGGTGAGGATGTAGAGCGAGAGGAACGCTCGTCCTTCGCTGGTGGGAGCGCAGAATGATAGAGATGCTTTGGAGGACCATTTGGCAGTTTCTTATAAAACTGAACACACGCTCACCATTTGATCTGCAGCCGTGCTCTTGGTATTTACCCAAAGGAGTTATATACTTACATCCACACACCTGCACACACGTTTATAGCAGCTGTATTCATAAATGCCAAACCTTGGAAGTGATCTGGGTATTTACCCTCAAAATACAAAAACACTAATTCAAAGGGACACACGCACCTCAATGTTTATAGCAGTTATTATTCACAATAGCCAAACTATGGAATCAGCCCAAGCGTCCATCGACAGAGGAAAGGACAAAGAAGAGGTGAGATACACACACACACACACACACACACACACACACACACACACATACTTGCTGCACTATTACTCGGCCATAAAAAGGAATGAAATCTTGCCATTTGCAATAACGTGGATGGAGCTAGAGGGTATTATGCTAAGTGAAATGAGTCAGAGAAAGACAAATACCATATGATTTCACTCATATGTGGAATTTAAGACACAAAACAAATGAGCAAAGAAAACAAAAGAGAGAGAGAAACAAACCAAAAAAACAAAACAAAACAAACCTCTTAACTATAGAGAACAAACTGATGGTTACCAGAGGGGAGGTGGGTGGGGGATGGGGGAAATAGATGACGGAGACTAGGGAGTACACTTTTCATGATAAAAAAAAATAATAAAGTAAAATGAAAAAAATTTTATCAAAGGTAAATAAATAAATGAATGGATCTTTGAAGTGATCAAAAGGTCCTTCAGCAGGTAAATGGCTCGAGAAACTGTGGTCCGTCCAGACAATGGAATATTATTCAGCACTGAAAAGAAACAAGCTATCTAGCCATGAAAAGACATAGAGGAACCTTAAATGCATATCGCTAAGTGAAAGAAGCCAGTCTGTAAAGGCTACACATGGTAGGATTCCAACTATATGACATTTTGGAAAAGGCAAAACCATGGAGACAGTGAAAGGATTAGTGGTTGCCAGGGGAGAAGGGGGAGGAAGGGAGGACGAGGCAGAGAACTCAGGATTTTTAGGGCAGGGAAGCTCTTCTGTATGATGCTATCATGGCTGACAAATGACATATTTATCAAGCCGCATAGAGTGTGCAGCGCCGAGAGTGAGCCAGGCGCTCTGGGTGATAGTGGTGTGTCCGTGCGGATGTGTGGATGGTAACAAGTGTAAGAGGCTGTAGGGGGTGTTGATGAGGAGCGAGCTTGAGTGTTCGTAAGGCAGGGGGTATATGGGAGCTGTCTGTATCTTCTGCTCAATTTTACTCTGAACCTACCACTGCTCTAAAAAAATTAAGTCGATTAAAGAGCGAGTGGCAGCTGTTTAATATTGTAATGAAGCAGCCTGAGGTGATGAGACTGGTTGGAGGCAAGGAAAGGGGCGGGCCAAAACCACGGAAAGATCTGGGGAGTGAGATTTTCACAGGGCACTGCGAGAAGCTCCAACATAGTTCTGTGATCTAGGAGGCCGGAACCACGTGCAGCGCTGCGCTCGGTCCCAGGAAATCTCTGAGAAGCCTTAGCATGTCACCGAGGGCTCTCTGGAGGCTCTGTGCAGGCAGGAAACAGGGACGAAGGCAGAGGAGTCCACTGCTCAGGTACTGAGAGCCGTGTCCACACACACACACTCAGCTCTCCTGCAACACGTGGGACACTGCTCTGAAGCATTTAAGGAAACTTCTGTCTGATCGTCGGCTGACCACTGAGCGAACTGGCCACAGACCTCAGTGGCCGCACATGAGAGAGAATATGGACTTTATTTACGTTTTTAAGATTGTATTTATTTATTTATTTGAGAGAGAGAGAAAGAGAGGGGGGAGGGGAGAGGGAGAGACAATTTCAAGCAGACACCCCGCTAAGTGTGGAGCCCCATGCGGGGCTCGATTTCACGACCCTGAGATCATGACCTGAACTGAAATTAAGAGTTGGACGCTCAACCGACTGCACCACATGGCGCCCCGAGAACACAGACTTTACACCATCAGTCCAGACAAGCCACAAAATAAGCAAAGAGCATCAGGAACAGCAACAACAATAAAGCCTGTCAACGGGGGAGTCGGGTTTCCAGAGTAGCCGTATCATATTATTTAAGCGCACAGTTTTCAACACAACAAAATGATGGCACACACACGCAAAGAGACAGGAAACCATGTTGCCAACCCGGAACACAGAGCAGCCAACAGAAACTGTCCCGGCGGACACAGGAAGACCGCACTTCCTAGATAAAGACTTCACACACTGCTTGAATCAGTCTCTCTACACCCGTTCAAAGCACCAAGTGAAAGTATGAGAACAAGGTCTCATCAAGTAGAGAATATTAGTAAAGGCATGGAGTTTTTCTTATTTTATTTATTTATTTATTTATTTATTTATTTATTTATTTATTTATTATGTTAGTCACCATACAGCACATCATTAGTTTTTGATGGAGGATCCATGATTCATTGTTTGCATATAACACCCAGTGCTCATTGCAATACGTGCCCTCCTTAATACCCATCACCGGGCTAGCCCATCCCCCCACCCCCCCAAACCCTGTTTGTTTCCCAGAGTCCATAGTCTCTCATGGTTTCTCTCCCCCTCTGATTTCCCCCCTTCGTTCTTCCCTTCCTTCTCCTAAGGTCCTCCATGCTATTTCCTACGTGCCATAAATAAGTGAAACCATGTGATAATTGCCTTTCTCTGCTTGACTTATTTCACTTAGCATAATCCCCTCCAGTTCCATCCAAGTAGATGCACACGGTGGGTAATCGTTCTTTCTGCTGGCTGAGTAATATTCCATTGTATATATGGACCACATAGAAACTATTTTTAATAATTGAAATGTTGAAGCTGAACAGGGAGGTATCCAGAATGAATATTATACTAAAGCAGCTCACAGTAGATTTGAGATGCTAAGCCAGCCAGCCAACTTGAAGACTGAGCCTGCTGCTTGTGGGGAAAGAGAGACGTGTGAGCAGACGGTCAGTGATACAAAGTTAGAACACAGCACGGTGCTCCCCGGGAGTAGAGAAGGCAAACAAGTGCTTTGCAGGAACAGGAATTGGACGGTTGCAAAAGACAGTGATGGAAATTGAACTGTTGATCAGGAGTTTTGCAAGTCGGTGCTCAAAAACTTTGCCTGAGTCTGTGTCATGGTTCAAAAAGGAACCCTGAGAGACTTTGATATGACATCATGGAGCAGCCTGCATGCTCTTCCTTCTGGATTTATTATAGGCCCCAAGCCATTCCCACTCAGTTGTGGCTGGAGGATTATTCAACAGGATTGCCCAGAAAGTGTCTTGGCATCTATGTCACTGCCCAGAAAGGGCCAAGTTGTGGCGTGGACTCCTAGCAGGATAGGACTTCTGCCAACAGGGTTTTAAAATGCCTCCTCCCACTGCCGCAGCAAACGGATGAAGTGGCCCTTCCAGAAAGAACAGAACTGGTCAGAATGCAGCAGGCCCAGACCCCAGGAGCTCATGTGAGACAGAGAGCTGCAGCTTTGCTCAACCCCAGCCAGGATTTTATAGATTGTACCTGAGGGATGCAGAAGCTTCCAGAACAATTTATTAGTAAAGACTCAGAAGGTAGTCTATAATGTGAAAAATGTTATAGCAGAAGACTGAGACCGCAAACAAATGTCACGAAGCAAGACATGGCCACCCCCCACCACTGTGGGAGTAGAACAGTGTGACAGCCACAAGAACAATCCAGTTCATACAAAGACTTATCCACAGATGCTCATACAGCTTTATTCGTAATGGCCAGCAAAGCAGGAACCAACCCAAATATCTACCAACACGTAAATGGCTAAACAAATTCTGGACTATCATACAATGGGTTACTACTCAGCAATAAAAAAGAATAATCTATTGATACACAAAACATTAATGAATCTCAAAATACCCATGCTGAGCTAAAAAAGCCCGGCAGAAAAGAATGCATGTATACTGTATGATTTACAGAAAATACTAGAAAATGCAAACTAATCTGTAGTGACATAAAGCAGGACAGTGAGGCTTCTGGATGGGAAGGTTGTACATGAACAATCACAAAGGAGGGTGAAGATACTTGGGGGGTGATGGGTTTGTTCACTGTGTTGACTGTGGTGACGGATTCATGGGTGAATGCAGACAACAGAATTTATAAACTGCTAATATCCACACTTTATGATATGTCAGCTATACGTCCACAAAACAGGGAGAGAGCAGAGACAGAGGTGATAGATGATAGATAGATAGATGATAGATAGATGATAGATAGATAGATAGATGATAGATAGATGATAGATGATAGATGATAGATAAGGAAGGAAGAAAGAAAGAAAGAAAGAAAGAAAGAAAGAAAGAAGGAAAGAAAGAAAAGAAAGAAAGAGAAAGAAAGAAAGAAAGAAAGAAAGAAAGAAAGAAAGAAAGAAAGAAAGAAAGAAAAAAGAAAGAGAGAGAGGGAGAGAGAGAGAGAGGGAGGGAGGGAGGAAGGAAGAACAGATAGGAAGGAAAGAAAGGAGAGAGACAGAGAGAGGGAAATGCATCTCCATTTCCTGGTGCTCCTTCCTAGTGACTAAGGGCTCCCCATGAGGGCAGTGTGGAGACCTATCAGGACCCAGCCTGCATTTATAGGCTATTTTCTAATATTTGCGAAATATAGACCCATCTCATTGCAGAGTGTTGGCACGGATTGTCTCAACTGATCATGTTATCTTCACAAAGTCAGAATTAAAAGGACACTCCACACACTCATATGTGGGGACTGGGCTGGTGGGTGCTCCCTGATGGTCAAAGTCAAGAATCCGATGCCCCCAAATGGACGGATCCAGAGGAGGCCGTCCCTGCAGAACCCGAATGATGACGCACTTCTCTCTCTTCGCTTCCCTTCACACAGCCAGCGGCTGGACTGTTCAGAGAGCCAGGGTCGCTCCCCAGCCCCTCGCCCTGCCCAGGAGGACTCTCGGGGGTTCTGAAGATCGCTGGGCTCCACATGGCTGAGAGCCAGGTCCTCGGAGGACTTCCGCGGCTCTGCCCGCTCCGTGGGATCTGGAGGCTTGGCCGGGCCTCCTCTTCCCTCCCATCCGGCGCAGCTCCAGTCTGCCATCTCCGAAGCCTCGGACAGAAAATGCACATCCGCCTGGCTCTGGACTCCGAAACTCTGCCCCCAGGAGCTTCAATTACTCTCCTGGCTTTCTCCTGAAAAATAGAATTTTCCACCGTACAGTTCTGTGGAGGCCAGACATGAAAAGGCACTGGCTGAAACTGTCACCCGAAGACCTGAGTAAGACATAAAGTCTCATTTCCCGCGAGCAGCTCCATCCAGCTGATATGTTCGCTGCACCTGGGGTGAGGCAGGCCCTTGGTCAAGCTCTGGAGAGAAGGAGGGACGAGTGGGGAGCCTTCCTGGCCTCGGGGAATGTGTCAAGTAGTCTCTGGAAAATGTCTTGTTAAAATGAGGGACAAAAGAAGTGCTTTGATGATCCAGAGCCAGTCAGGAATATTCTGGATCCAGTTAAAAGCAGCCACTTGCTGAAAGAATGACAGGAAGGGAAGGTATAAAATGTAACCCGCGGAGACAGGAATGGAGAGTGAGGGCCTCCGATGACAGGGGCAGCTAATGTTCAGACAGCGGAGAGCAAGCAGACAGGGTGTCGGAGTAGGCGACTTTAGCCCTATGCCTGCCGCGAGGGGCCCGACAGAACAAGCTGCTGCTAGCCAGCCACCGGACCCCTAGCCCCTCCTTGCTTGACAAAGGGGCCAGTTTTGCTGCTCCCAGCCAAGCAGGACGCTCGTGGCCTCTTGCTCAGGCCTCTTCTAGAGAGGTGTGGCCGTGTAACCTGTTTCGGCCTCTGAGGCTGAAGCAGAAGCCTTCTGGGGCTGCTCCTGGCAATAACTTTGCTTTCTTTCCAAAGGGGGAGAGGGGCGCCTGGAGGGCTCAGTCAGTTCAGCATCCAACTCTTGGTTTTGGCTCAGGTCCTGATCTCAGGGTCCTGAGATTGAGCCCCTGCCTTGGGCTCCATGCTCAGCAGGGAGTCTGCTTGAGACTGTCTCTCCTTCTCCTTCTGCTCCTCCCCCTGCCCACACTCACTCTCTCTATCGCTCTCTCTCTCTAAAAATAAATAAGTAAATTTTTAAAAAGGGAGATATACATAGCTACACCATCTCTCCCCTTCTTCCGGCCTGGAATGTTGCTGTGATCACTGGAGTTGCAACAGCCGTTTTGCAACCCTGAGGGAAAGAGTGAAAGGCTTGCAGAGACACTGCGTCACTAAACCAAAGTACCAGCTACAGACTTGAGACCTCTTGGCATGTGGGGGAGAAAATGTTTATTTCAGTTGCTGTCCCCAAGTTTTTGTTACTTAAAATAGACGGTATTCCTAGCGGACTTGAAAGATGAGGAAGCAGGGCCTCCAGTACTAGAGAGAAACAAAGGAAATCAGTGGTAGTGGGTAAGTCCCTGAATGACTGTGGAGCAGACCCAGAGCCATCAGAACAGGGGGCAGGAATCTAGACCTGGAGGGCTCTGGGCAGCCTGTGTAAGGGGAAAAGGGAAATAATGTGTTACCCAAAGCACTTGACCAGAGGCAGAGGTGGTTTAGAACTTTCTGAAAGATTTTAGGTAAGACTCAGTGGTAGTTACATAAAAAAACATAAAAAACTAAGCAAGCAGGGGCAGCTGGGTGGCGTCTAGCTCAGGCCATGGTCCGAGGGTCGTGAGATCGAGCCCCATTTCAAGCTCTGCACTCAGCGGAAAGTCTGCTTGAGATTGTCTCTCTTCCTCTCCCTTTGCCTCCCCCACTCCCTCTAAAATAAATACATCTTAAAAAAAAAAACAACAACAACTAAGCAAGCAAACACACAGGGCATTTATTAACTACAGGAAACATTAAAAAAATTAGAGAGGAAATATAGTAATTGTACCCTTCTGAATAAATAATTCTTGAGCAATACTTCCACAGTCAGGACATCAGCCATACTGAATAATTCAACTAACATTGTGCTCAAACTCTCTTTGGAAGGTGAAAAAGGGAACCTGAGTGGAGAAGTTGTAAGAGAGGCTTTAACTTCATCTGCAGTAGTCATAAAGCCAACAGATAATATCTAAAATTGGAATGTCAATAAATTGCAGTAGAAGTGTTTTGTTCAGAAATAAGGAAAGTGAGACCAGGAAAAACAGCCAAGAGTAGAACATGGCTGGCCTTGGAAAGCAAGCCTTGGGAGTAGACTCAGAGAAGGCGGGGCATGAAGACTGCTGTTTTTTATGATAATCTTTGTATAATGATGTTACTCTAAGCTCTCCTTGGTACAATATTAATTTGATCAAAGTTAACTATTTAAAATCACATCTGATGGAGGGAAGCAGCAAAGTGTTCTTGGAGGAAGTGGGTTTTTTGATGGGTGTTTCAATGGACTCTTACATTCTACCGTCAAGCAGAAGGCTTTTCCTTAATCAAAAGCCCCATCATCTCACAATGCTCTTTTAAAATTACTCCTCATTCACCCAACAAGCATTTAGGGTGCCCCAGCAAGCACCCATAATGGGACAAGCTCTGTGCCAGGCACCAGTTGTGCTTTCGTAAGAGATCCCAGGAGCCCTTTGCTGCCAGGACCTTCGCTTAAAGAAGACCAGTTTGAAGAGAAGCCTCCAAGACACCTGGGTGGTATCCAACCTGACCCCACACACTTGTCTTGAACCTAGAGGATCCCGATAGCCCCATGCTGAGGCGCGCTCCCTCCGCCTTCACCCCATGCAGGCTACTCTCTGTGCAGGACCCAGAGGAGTCCCTCTAATGTGGATCAGATGCCTTCATTCCTCCGCTGCAGCGCTGACATCTGACTCAGCCAGAATAAAACCCAAATCCTTCCGCGGCCAACAAGCCTGCACAGGTGAGCCTCCTGTTCTCCATTCCTCGCCAGCATTCACATGCTCTGATGTCTCCCGCCATGTCCTCAGCCTGCTGCGATGCATCCATTTACTATCTCTTTCTGTCTAGTAGATGACTCCTAACCAGGCTAGAACTTTACTTTGGTCATTACTGTATCCTCAGCACACACACCAATACCGGGCACATAGCAAGCATCAAATAACTAGTTGTTGAATTAATAAATCAACAAAGAGCCATTGTAGACCGTATTAGTAAGTCAATGATAACAGCTTGAGTGTTGTTAAACCATTAGTCTTCCTTCAGAGTGAAGAATACATTGCAAATAAGAGCATCTGAAGAGAGGCAGGGGGACCACTGCGGATGCAGGCTGGGGCAGTGACCCCGACGCAAGGAAGCTATGCGCTGAGAAGAGAGCAGGCAGCCAGCAGCAGCAAGACTTAGGGAGGGTCCAGCAGGAGAGGTAGGAGCCAAACCAGGATGGTGGAGGGCTAAGGAAGCAAAAAAAGGTTTTATAAATGAAGGATGCAGGTTTAGGAATCCTCGAGGTCAGGGAAGATGCGTAATGAAAAATGACCATTGGCTTTAGCAATAAGAAGACTACTAATGACCACAACAAGGGTGGCTTCATTGGGTGATGGAGGTGGAAGTCAGATGCCACTGCCGATAGGGAACAGTCGGGAGCAGAGATCTCAACTACGGTCCACCGTTTCACAGCACGGATGTGTTGGAAAGGAGGGAAATTCAGTAGAAGATGAGCTGCTGTGTGGGAAGTAGGGATTCTTTTGGAGTTGGGAGTGACCTAAGCACAGTTAAGTCCAGGTGGAAAGCAACAGGTGGGAGGTGAAGAAGAAGAAGATCTGGGGAACATAGAAGCCACATGATGGGGCAAGGTCCCTGATGGAAGCATGCAGAGCACAGGTCAAGGGAATGGCCCTGGAGAGGGGGCCAAGTTACGGAAGCGGGAATAGATGCTAGTGGGTGTGTGCTTTGGCGGTGGCAGGTACATAAGCCTCCTGGCTCGTTCTTCCAGCCAACACGTATAGCTCTATGCAGCAAAGTCTATGCTGGAGACTGTGTTGCAGCTGGGAACACCGGGCGAAGGAAGACACATCCTCCAGAAATGACTCAGCGTAAGAGTTCCAAGATGCTGTTTTCTCATTATTGCCTACCTTCTTGGCCTTGTCCCAGATGACCAGGGATCTTGACCTTCAAGTTTAATCTCATATAAAAAGTTCATTATCTTTGGCCCCAAATAAGCTTCTGCTTCATGTATTATCTCCCTGCTCTACTCCCGCACCATAATGTTTTCCTCATAGAAAATCCCCAGCCTACTCTCTGCTTTAATATTTTGATTCCAGTATTGCTCTGATGGTCTCTGTAGAATTGTCCCTAAGAAGAACCTCCAGGATCCCGAGCCTCATCCAAGGCTCTGCTAGCAGGGGGCACCTGCTATAAGTCTTCAATGAAGAAGCAAATAAATTCATCAACTACGTCTTCTCGTCTGTCTAGAGCAGACAGAGCTCCAGTCTGTGAGCATTGCCCACCAGCCGGCCGGGGAGATGACAGGACCTGAGCCCAAGAAACAGCTCAAGCATGAGATGCATCTGAGTGTGAGTCCAGCCCTGGCACAAGCCAGCCGTGCGAGCTTGAGTTTACTCCTCTGAACATCGCTGACGCCGATTTTCTTATTTTAAAACTAGGCAAAAGAATTCAAACTTGAAGTTATTTTAAGAATTGGGTGAGTTAACAGAAATGGCCAACAAATGATCAACCTAGCCGGTAAGTGAAGAGATCAAAGCGAACACAAGAAAATATCTTATTAGATTAGGAGGGATGAGAAGAATGATAAAAACGTGTGCAAAGAGGAGAAGTAGGTCCTCTTAGGGATTGCTGGTGGGTGTGTAATAAGAAAGTGTTTCTGGAGAGGATCTGGCAGTAGCTAAAAGTTGCCCCGCACATTCTGGCTAAGACACACGGATGGGTGTGCAGAACTGTTGGTTTCAGAATTGTCTGTATTGTAAACATTGGAAACAACGAAACAGTTAAAAATTATAGAACACGAGATTCGTAATATGCTATTGACAGAAAAGGTACGCTATCAATCAGTAATATGTAATTCCATTTTTGTTTTCAAAATTTTACATTTTCTAAAGTATATATACACACCTGAACAAATCGATACGTAGTTATGTAGACCTACAAAGAGAAGGTCTCAGAATGTTCTGGAAAGTTATACACCCAAATGTTAAGAGTGGGTATCTTCTGGCAATGGTCCTCTCAAGAAGAATTGTGAGGCATTATTTTTGTTTTCAAATTTATCCCTAACTTCATTTTCATCCTTTTATAATAATCATAATGGATCTTGTTATGAAATCAAAAATAATATTTTGAAAATGACAACAAAAACAGTACAGTGCCTCGGCTCTAATGGGTGCCCATGAAATGTCAGCTACTCATGATTACTTAAAACAAGAACAGAACAAAATTAGCTGACTTCTCTTCAGACCAAAATTACAAACTTGACCCTATTCTCTCCATTCTCTGACCAATTTGAAAATACGCATTTTGATGATCTCGCATCTCCAACGTGTAGCCCAGTGCCTGGCCCAGGGGCAGTACTGCGTAAACACAGGGGAGAAAGAATGACTGAATGCACATCCTCCTATAGAAAGAGGACTTCACAGGAATCTGGAAGACGTGGGAGAAAAAAATGGAAGGACTGTTCCCACCATGCCCAGCGCTTTCCCTGTTGCTTCATTTACGTATCTTCTTGGATCTCGCAGCCCTTGATGTTATTTAACTCCTTCTTCCAAACGAGGAAATGGGGCTCCAAGAGGCTCTGTCACGCAGCCAGAGGTGGAGAAGGGCTGACACCCAGATGCCTCTGGCTGCTGACACCTGCCCCCCCCTCCACCCCTCCAGCTTAGTCTGCCGAGCCCTGCAGGTACGTGCATTAGTGGGACTTATAAATCTGCCCGGTCATCCAGACACCACTGTCTTCAGGGTATCAAGCAGGGGAGGTCCTGACGGGTTGGTGGCTCACCGGTGAGGAACCGAGCCTGGAGAGCAACCAACCCCCGGGTAATGGGGCCGAGCAGCAGCCCTTTTTGGCTGAAGAGATTGAAGGAATTTTCATCCAATCCTCGAAATTATCCTTTTCCCTTCTCAGGAGATGTAGCAATCAAAGATACGTGGCAAAGAGAAGCAGTGGGCTTGGAAAGATCAGTGGTACAAAAAAGTCCAGAATCTTCCACCATTAATGCCCTAATTGTTTTTATCACCCACTTTTCACTCAAACGTCAAACTTCATCGTTTCCTTTCTCCTCTCCCAGGTCACAGATGTTTAATATTCCTGACTAAGACATAATGAGCCTTTTAATGTCACTGTAATATTTAGTCTCTTTAAAACGTGATTAACTTCACCCATTGTGCAATGCAGGGAGGACTAGAAATTCGGGAGATGGGATTCCATTAGGCGGATATTATGACCACGCCAAGCTGAAAGGGAAATTAAACCAGGTGGCAAAGTTCACTGGTGATAAACTACACTGACAGCCTGGGGTTGATTGTCTGTGAAACTCGGGTCAAAAAAAGTAAAGGACTGGGTTATAAAGGACTTTGAGAAGTTAAAATTTTCCACTTTTGTGAAAGCCTGCTTCCCAAATGAATAGATTTTTTTTAATGTTCTAGTGTACTAAGACTTTTTAAAGAATAACTTCAGTCTATGTGCTTCTAAATTGCAGTTCCCATCATGAATGGTTCATTTGGCAAAAATAAGTTCACAAGTCAACGAGTAGGCAATTGCTCATAAAACATCATAGAAAAATGTAACGTGCATTCTTATGTTTTTGTGCAAAAAAGCATGAGGGTGCTCTCATCACTTTTTTCTTTTTTCTCGAAATAACTGATGTTGTCCCACGCTCATGAAAAATCACGCAATATCTTTAAAGCACCCAATACACCATGAAGCAAGGACTGATAAAACCAAGTTGAACATACTCTGGGGCTATTCGTGGCCATGACTCAACTGGCACACACTTCATTCCAGACCTGTCCCTTCGATTTCTACCTAGGAGTTCACGCTTGATTTTTGTCTCCCATTTTTTCTATTCCATCAATGGCTTTAAACTCGAGCCACCCCGTGAAGAAGAATTAGGACAACACTTGACATTCATTGTGAATTACCAGTAGCAAACACTATATATAGTAACAGGGGCATAGCTACTGAGGAGAGGAAGGAAAGCATTTTTGTAATAGTCAGCCTCTGCTTGCCATCAATTTACCAACATACTAATAACAATTAAATGCTAATAGCAGCATTAGAAGGATAAATATTGACGACGTGGCACCATTTAGATTTCGAGCCCACGTCCCCAACCACTACAGATGGGGCCAAACTACAGATCTGGTGGACTTCACTTCTTAAATATGTTTTAGTCCAGGGGCGCGTGGGTGGCTCAGTTGGTTAACCATCAGCCTTCGGCTTGGATCATGATCTTGGGGTCGTGGGATCAAGCTTTGAGTCTGGATCCCTGCTCAGCGAGGAGCCTGCTTCGCCCTCTCCCTCTGCCCCTTCCCCCCAACTTGTGCTCTCGCTCTCTAAAATAAATAAATAAATAAAATCTTTAAAAAAATATGTTTTAATCTATCTGCTCTCCTTCTAGATTATAGCTGTTAGAGCTGAATCCTCCTCTGTCCTCAGCTCCACTGTTTCTGCAGGAGTCCCTGAGCTAGGCTCCGCCCACACAGCGGCCCCCCCAGGGGCTTCCTGGTCCTAGTGGAGTCTGCATCACGATGTTCATCCTCTCCCGAGGGCGGAGATTTCTTCTTGGCTCTGGAATTTCTGTGGCTGTGCCTTCACGGACCTCCAGCCTGGAAGGGTGGCGGCAAGGAGTTTTGCCCCAGGGAATCCGGCCTCCTGGGGGATGGAACCTCTGTTTCCCTGATGACCTGGGAGTTCTGTGGAACTTGGAGAAGGAATGCAGTCAAAAACATGGAGCGGACTAGACTTCAATGTTGGGGATTAGCTTCCTCCTTCATATATGACAATATGGTAGCTTATTCTGCCGAGTACTGTGTGTGTGTGTGTGTGTGTGTGTGTGGTCAATGTCATCATTATGACTGATTTTGAATCATGCTATCTTATTGAATTATTTCACTGTTTTTATTCATTTTTGGTTAATTGCCTTGTATTTCACTAGGGATGGTTTCACCTCTTCCTTTCAAATTCTGGTACATAGAACCTCTTTATCTTACCAACGCATCTGTTATAATGAGAAACTATAGTCATGATGGCATCCTTGTCTTTTTCCTGAATTTAGTGAGACTGTTTAAGTGTTTCCGCATTCATCCTGAAGATGCCTTTGGGACAAAATAGATATCACTTACCAAATTGAGAAAATATTATGAAGTCCTATTATACTAAGTTTTTTAAAGTTAGGAATGGATAGTCCATTTTGCCTAATTCAGCATCTAAAAAGATTATCAGAAATTGTTTCCCTTAGATATATCAATATGATGGATTCAGTGTATTTCATATAATGAACCAATCTTTATTATTGGAGTAAGTACCATATAGTCATACAGCGCTTTTTTTTCCTAATGTGCTGTTGAATCATTTGTTAAAATTTTAGTTAAGGTTCTGTACTATGTGTATGGTCACAATTCATTGCTGGGGGATTTAAGCACATCCTGTGTTACTCCTTTAGGAAAGGAGTCTTGGAAGCTTGCTCCTGCTCTTCTCCAGATTTTCCCCACGTGTCTTTTCCCTCTGCCAATTTTGCCTTATGTCATTTTGCTGTAATAACTTACCATAAATGTGTTGGTGTCTGGCCTAAGGGAGATTGAGTTAGGGATACACTTAGCGGGGATTTGTTGAGATACATTTATGTGATTTGCTATCATTGCCATTCCAGGGTAACTTATTGCTAGCCTTCTTGGTATAGGAATAGCTTCTGGAAGCCTCCACTCATGCTCTGCGTCAACTCACTCTGCACAAAAACTTGAAGATGCAGAGTTTGATCATGATGGGGATGTGTCCTGTGGTCCCTGGCATGAGGCGTGTGTGGCTAGCTGAAGCAAACTAGGTTTGCCACGTACACAGCCAGGAGTTCGACGGCAGAAAATTCTTCCAATCAACTGTGTACAATTATAAATTTGGTTCTCCTTGATGTCTAGTAAGAACAGGAGTTCTCTCCTGCCAGCGGTATGTTCAAAATCACAGCAGACACAATTATAAATGCACTGTACATGTTTTTCTTTTGTGATGGGAATTATTTAAAAAATTGAATGTATCCGAACCCTATGCTTGCAGAATAGAAACCGGCAGTGGAACTCTAAGTGGCAGGTGTCTCTGTGTGAGAAGTGGTGTGTTCTGTGCATCACAATGTATCAGATTGCATCTTGCATCTCCAACACATCTTATCCTGATGAAGTTGGCTGGTTCCAGATGAAAGAGAACACAAACTTGTGACATAGCAAAGGAGCCTAAAGAAACTGGAGACAAACTCCTACGCATTCATCAGGAAGTCGATGGATGCAGAGTAAAAATAATTGGATCACACTAATAAGTAGCTCAGTACAGAATAGTTGCTGTTTTTAAAGGCATTTGAATTGCTTTTGTGTATGCCTTAATTTCAGATTCATTTTATATGTTTTCAGAATTAACAATCAAAGCAAAATTCAAACTCATTGGGAAGTATCTTAGTAGAAGTAAAAAAAAAAATTAAAGCACGACTGACAAAATCTTCTTTTTTCTGTTTTTCTCTTTTTAATTGAAGTGGAGTTGATACACAACGCAGCATTCGTTTGGGTGTACGACATAGCAATTTGACAGAGGACTAGCAGACTCTTTATGATGTCAAAGTCTCTGATTACATCACAACAGGAATTAAAACTCACGATCAGGGGCGCCTGGGTGGCGTAGTCGTTGAGCGTCTGCCTTCGGCTCAGGGCGTGATCCCGGCGTTATGGGATCGAGCCCCACATCAGGCTCCTCCGCTATGAGCCTGCTTCTTCCTCTCCCACTCCCCCTGCTTGTGTTCCCTCTCTCGCTGGCTGTCTCTGTCAAATAAATAAAATCTTAAAAAAAAAAAAAAAACGATCAAGGTCATAAAGGTAAAGACCAGAACCCTGGTAGCCAAAAGTATCTACAAGAAATGACAATGGAATAGATAACACCAAGTATGAGAATCAGGATACTCCCGAACAGGAAGCACAAGAAGAAGGGGGACGCAAATAAGGATGAAGGGGGACACCATTTGTACTAGTGACAACACGGGCATGGGTCAGCAGCAGCTCGGCTGTGCTCAGCTCACAGACCTCAGTACCTGGTGTGATTGCTCCCGATGGCCTGGGACAATGAGCAATGTTTTCCTTCATGTCTGACTCAAACACAACTGCTTCTCCAATATCATGTTCATAGATATTGGAAGAATCATATTATAAAGGAATACAAAGAATCAACCAACACGTAAATGGACGTACAAGGTACTTTTGAAACAAGTGTTTAAAAAAAATCAAGAGCCAAACCGCTGTGACCTTGGGTGTCCTGTAGAGCTTGTATACGTACACATATGTCCTGTATGGCTGGGTGCTGTTTGGGTTGTAAACTGTGTGCTATGAGGGGTACATCAAATACACCAGCCACTCAATAGTCCTCCGTTATTGGAGCTTCTGCACTGGATATAACAGACATCGACGTGTGACAAATATTGGGTACTACCCTTTTAACAGAAAATTCTATCAGAAATTTTTGACTTTTTGGCCAACTGACAACTGTCTATCTATGACTTTATTTTTTTTTAAGATTTTATTTATTTATTTGACAGAGAGAGAGACAGCCAGCGAGAGAGGGAACACAAGCAGGGGGAGTGGGAGAGAAAGAAACAGGCTCCCAGCGGAGGAGCCTGATGTGGGGCTCGATCCCAGAATGCCGGGATCACGTCCTGAGCCGAAGGCAGACGCTTAACGACTGAGCCACCCAGGCGCCCCTATCTATGACTTTATTCAATGAAGCAAAACAAGTTTTGGACTATTGTAGCCTAGCCTTGAATGACATACTGAAAACACCGCTATATTATGGAGAACAAAAGCCTCCACGTGCTCTTCAAAAACATTTAAAAAATGGCACAAAATGTGCAGAGAGCATCTCATTCCCTTAATTCTGTTGAAGGAAAATCCGCCTCCCCAGAGCTGAGGCAGGTGACAGCTTTGGTATTCGACTCCATGAAATGTTTTCCTTTCAGGTTAGATTTGTAGATGTGTTATTTTATACACACGTGCCAACTCGGATTTTTCTCTAAAGATTTTAAGGGTGATAAGGTGGCCTGGCCGTTATTCAAGCCTTGCACATGGGCAAAAAGATATTTAAAGCACTGTGGCAAACATTTTTGAAAACAGAAGAGAAACCTGAGCACCAAGAAAATGGAAAGAAAGAAAGAAAGAAGGAAAGAAAGAAAGAAAGAAAGAAAGAAAGAAAGAAAGAAAGAAAGGAAATCTGTATTCAAAAAGTTGATAAAGCTTCAATACACCATTTCAACTGTAATTTGAAAAGGCATTTTGGAATGTCTCAATAAAGCAAACAAGAAATCACAGGCTCCTGAATTGGATGTTTATGAAAGGTACATTCTTTTATCAACTTGAAATTTATTTGCCAAGGAAATGAGAGGAAATGCAATTAAAAATTAATGGAAACAAAATGAAAATATGAGGGGAAAAAAGCGTTAGAAATTAACCTGACATTTAAAAGCAAATTATAATGGAAATAACATTTGGATCCCACTAAATGTGGTAATCGTGACTTTGCTCATAGAAATAATGCATAGGCTCATGGATTGTTTGAGATTTTGATCAATGGAAGACAGTGAATTCTCGTCATCTATTAGGAAGATATTCAAATTTCTGGCTGATTTGAAACAAAGTGCGGACATCAATGCAGGTCATATAAAATAGCATAATTAAATCCAAACACCACCACAAGAGCAAATCATTACAAGCTGGCTGACGAGTGTCAGTAAATCAAAGATAATTTAAGATTTAGGTGTTACACCTGGGTGGCTGCCTTCAGCTCAGGTCATGATCTTGGGGTCCTGGGATCGAGCCCCCCATCTGCTCTCTGCTCAGGAGGGAGTTTGCTTCTCCCTTCTCCCTCTGCCTCTGCCCCCCACTCATGCTCGCTCTCTCTCTCTTTCAAATAAATAAATTTTTAAAAAAAAGAAAGAAAGAAAACTTAAAATGCCCTGCAACCTTACAGAAAGTCTATGGCAGAAATTGGATAGACTTTTTCCCCAAATTGATAACAATCCTAAAATTTACATGACATGACCAACGTGGGGTTGAGATGTTAAAAAGAACGTTTCTTAACTATCAGTAAAAACTGTTTTAGTCCACCACCCTATCTATTGCCTCACTAGAAATTATTACGGAATTGTTGTCCTGGGAAGAGACGATAAAAGAGCACACACCCAAAATCTTAGGGAAAATGTGTCATAGAAGTGCGCCCAGAAGTTAATACAAAAAATAGGTTTTTTTCTGGATTTTGTAAGATTACTTCAGATGTTATAGACTTTCAGCCTATACAATTTATTTTCTCATTCTAACTAAATATTCCATTTTAATCTGATTTTCTGTTCACAATCCTCTGTTCTTTAAAGAGAGTACGCAAAGTTGTATCATCGCAGCCTCTGTGATGATAGAACTTTAAGAGCAGTAATAATAACTTACCCATAAAAACAATGGATCTGAGGATAGCCTTAGTGAAGACATGACTTTTGGGTAAAAATATCGAGCCATTATTTAAGCTTTAATACATCACAAACTACTTCTCTCATTGCTCCACTATACGGAATTTCTGTCCTTCCTAAATAATTTGCGACCATTGACCTATGTATGTTGTAACAAGTGCTAGCTGTAGGTCGATGGAAAAACAGGAAAAGAGCAAATTGACTTCTCAGAGCTGGTTAATAGCAAAGCACAATGACAGGCTGTGTTTTCTAAGAAAGGGCCACCAGAAAACACTGCATTATAGAGTTACGTCTAGATCTTTATCTCATCATTCAGGACCCGGAAGCATCTGGGAAGTCCAGGAGACCTGCCCTGCAGAGACCAGGAGAGCAGCCCAATTGCTGACCTATGGGATTATTATAAGCAAATGAAACACGTGTTGTTTTAAATCAGTATCTTATGGGGTGGTTTGTTACACGGCTAAAGCTGACTGCCGTGCTCATGAAGCTGCCTATTCAAAACACCTGGCTGTAAGGGAAGTTCTGTCCTCTACCGACGCCGACCGCGACTCTGAGCCATGTCATTGTTTTGAATATGCTATGTCCTCTGTCCTGAATGCCTTTTTCCCTTGTCTTTGCTAGTGATCTCAAACGCTTCTCCCCCTGCTGATGTTGCCTTCTCTGCAGTTTCCTCTTGTGACCCAGGGTATTAGCCATTTTCTCTCCCGGTGCCTCTAGCATATGTTATAACTCCATCACGTGGTCTCACTCATCTCCGTGTCTTCAGTAGCGAGCTCCGTGGCAGGCAGGCAATGTTCTGAGTGACCAATCAGCACTGTGGTTAATGAAATGACCTTTCAACTATGAAAGACTTCATTTCAAATCCCAGCTTTACTACATGCTAGCTGCGTGACCTTAGCAAATGCACCTGGCTGGGTAGAACAGGAGGTCAGAATGTTGGAGTAAACAAGAGGGAGGTGGTTATTTCCTCTCAAGAAAGTGAGTCTGGGTGGGCAATCCCAGGCTCTGTTGGTGGCTCCATGGTGAGAAAGGGTTCTACCATTCCTTCCATCATGCTTTGCTTGTGATTTCCATTCTCAAACTCACCTCATGTCAAGAAGCCTCTAAATACTCCAGTACCACATCCTTGTCCCAACCAAGAAGGAAAAAGTAAAGAAGCAAGAAAAGAATGTTTCTCTGAATCCAATTGTCTCCCTTTATAGAGTTTCCCCCAAAATCTCAACCAATGATGTCTTCACCTGTCTCCTCGGACGTTCTCATATGCAAGGGAAGGAAGCATGCACTTTCATAATTGAGCACATTGCCACCCCCAGCAATACAGGGAGGGCTTCTGCAATCAAAGAAAAAAGGAGACTGGATAGTGAGTAGGAGACTTGGAGGGTCTGCAGCATTTTGGACCCGTCAGTTCAACCTTTTTGATCCTAAAGTCTCTCAGAGGAACACTGGGAACAAGACTCTTTCAAGGTGGCTGTGTGGGTTTTTGTGGGATGACTCCTGTGAAGGACCCAGCAGAGGGTCACAGTAGCTGCTTAGTAAATGCTAACTCTTCTTAATGTGACTTTTTATGAAAATCTGTTCTCTACTATCTCTATCTCCATTCACTATCTTTTAAACATCTTAGAAATTCTGAGCCATCCATGGCTGTTCATCTTTCTTTTCCCAATGCCAAGCACAGTGCCTGGTATATTAGATAATCAGCAAATACCTATGCAAATAAAGTCAACTGAAAATTAAGCATTGAAAGTGCATAGAAAGTACCTCCCAATAAAAATGCTTACCTGGACAAATTGTGGCTCTGCATTTGGCAATAGACTTTGCAGAGAGAAAGCTTGACAAAGGATTTCTTTAAGCACAATCAGCCCTCAAATGGCTACTCGGCAAACGGATATTCAGTTTCTATAAATCAGCACTGTCGGCTACAGAGTCCTGAGAAATTCAAGTCAATAAGAATGTTTAATAAACAAGAAGTGTGTAGAAAATGAGCAGGAGAGTATGGCCATCTTGGTAGTCTAAAGGGGTTGTTCACGTCTCTATCCCCCCACCCCTTAAAACTAAATTTCCTCTTCCCTCCAACCCCTTACCTTTTGGGATAGGCAAACCAGTCTTGGCCTTCCTCGGCTACCAACGGTCACGGAAACTGGAGAATTTACAACATAGAACAAGAGAGGAAGGCTTTCATAGCATCCCACTGGTGATGAGAAGTCCAAACCAATGAGCCTAGTATCCTAGGCCTTTGTTGGTCTGGTCCACGCCAGCCTTTCCAGCACTAGGCATTCTGCTAGTCTCCGAAGACATGCATTGTTTTAAAAGATTTGTTTAGTTGAGAAAGAGAGAGCACGAGCAGGAGGGGCAGGTGGGAGAGAGAAACTCAAGCAGACTTCACACTGAGTGTGGAGCCCAACGCGGGGCTCGATCTCACAATCCTGGGATCGTGACCTGAGCCGAAACCAAGAGTCGGAAGCTTAACTGACTGCACCACCCAGGTGCCCCTTAAGACATGTATTTAATCCACAAAAAATTTTAAGAAACAGGTGCTTCTTTTCATATTTTATTGATGAGAACATCGAGACTCCGAGGTTACATGACAAATTATTTAGGACAATTCAGTTCCTACAGATAGAAAACCACCACAAATAAACATACACCAAAAAATAAAAAATAAAAATTGTCTATATAACTAAAAAGTCCAAGGGTAGGGTTGAGATCAGGTGAAGCTAGATCCAGGAGTTCAACTATTGAATCAAGACTCAATCTTTCTCAATTCTCAGCACTGCTTGCCTCAGCTTGGTTTATTCTAAGACAGCATCTATCTCGGCAATGGCAAGATGGCCCCAGAAGCTCCATTGACTTGGTTCTTAAAGCTCAAGACTCCACAGAAAGAGAAGGCCTCCTTCTTGATCACACTGGCAAAGTCTCAAAGAGAAACCTGAGTCCAGTTAGGCTCATGTGCATAGTCCTGGACTAAGCAATGTGGCCAGAGAACAGGCTGAATAGGTCCCCTGGACCAGGCAGGGGCTCAGTGAATTGAATCCCACACGAGCCATGTGGGTTGAGCACGATTTGGTGAGAATGGGAATGTGGTTATTTCCCGGAGACAGAAGATAAATGCTGAGCTCATTTACACAAATCCCAGCCAGGTAATAGATTCAGTCTTTCATTCTGGTTTACCTTTCTCCAAAGCCCAGATTTTTTAGTACAAAATTTGGGTGTCAGATTAAAGACCAAAAAGCTACATGATTTTTAAATGAAAGCCTATTTGTCGATGTTTATTCTTGCTGGACCGTGTTAGCATTTATATGTGCTGTTTCACTGAAGTCTTCACTATTATGAACAAAGACCACTCCTTGGGATGGGCAGTTCTGTGGAGGAGAAAAGTGAGGTTCAGAGGGACTGAGGTACCCAGCCAAAGTCAACAGCTGGCAAACGAGAGAGCTAGGACTCGTCTATTTCTACCCGACCTTGCAGGTGCAGAAATCCCACAAACCCCAGCGGGCACTCCTCCACGCAGGCCTGCTTGGCACTCAGTGGGGAGGTGATTGACATGTGAACTCAGCCCAGCCTGCTTGCGTAGAACAGCTAAGTGTTCCTCACTGGCCCCTTTGCAGTGCTGGAGTCCTAGGCCTCATGCCACCAGCCCCTGGCCACATCCCTGTTCCAGGCTGAGTCAGTTTTCCAGAAATAGGGTCTGCCGCCCCAGCTGACTCCTCTTACTCCATCCAGCCCTGTGCTCAACTGATTACAAGAACACCCCTACCCCTCTGAGTCTGCCCGTGTCCACCCCCTTTACTATGCAGCTTGGCCGCTCCTACTACCAAGACGTGAAATCTAGTCCCACCTCTCAAACCTGGGGTGGCCTTGGGACTTGTTTTGGTCAGTGGAATGCAACAAGAGTAATGTGGGGTGTGGTTCCCAGCGAGGCCTCAAAAGGCTAGTCTTGTGGGAGGTGAGGGACCATGTGGGAAGGGGAGCCCTAGGTAAGCCAAGGCCATTCTACACCAGCCCATGGCCCCCCACCCCTGTGAATGAGCCCCGAAGACATTAGCAGAGCTGCTTACATGACCCGCAGCTGATGACAGATGTGTGCCTGAGCCCGGCCGAGACCAGAAGAGTACAGCTGACCTCTAAACCCATTAACAGCATTAGCACTCTTGCCTTAAGATGCTGAGTTTGGGAGAGCTTTGTTATACATTAATAGCGAACTGATACAACCCCCACAGACACATCCGGGCCACTCAGATGGGGCTGAAGTCTCCACACCCCTTTGGACCTAACTGAACATCTGGTCAGTTTCCCTTCCTCATCACAGGCCACACCACACCCTGAATCCATTCACTTCCTCTCGCAGGCTTCCAGAGGAGGCCTTGGCCACGGATACCGGTTGCCCCCGACCAAGTCATGATATTCTAAACCCTAAGCTGCCATCAGTAGGGACCATGAAAAGAGCAGGGGGGCACTCCTAGCCTGCAAGGAATCACCATCCAGCTGAAAAAAGAAGATTCACATCTGAAAACAGCCAGCAAGCAATTACCCCAATACTGCGTGAGACAGGTCTCAGCCGCTGTTGGAGGAAAAAGTCACTACTTACCAGTCTGTCTCAAGCACCGAGCTGGGAGACCCATGAGGGCAGGACCAAGTCTAGCTCCTCCGTGGGTCCCCAACAACTGAGCTCTGCCTAGACCAGAGCAGGTGCACATATACAGGTCCCCCAGGAATGAACGGCAACAGGTTCAGGTGCTAATCCAGCAGTTTAGATGCTATGGGATCAAGAAATTCAGCAGGTGGTTGGCACGTACTCAGGGTCAAAGATGAATGAATGAAGGCACGAGTGCATCACACATGCTGGAGATGTCCTATGTGTCCATCTGTATGAACAGCTATGGGGAGAGTAGCAGCGTCGGTCTGTCCCTGACCGCAGGCCCCTGGGCTCAAGCACCTTATTTGCACTGTCTGGGTTTTCTCACTATCAAGGAGACATTAAGTCAGAGGATTTCCACGAGAATCAGCAGTGATCGTTGGTTCCTCCAGTGAACCGGCAACAATCAGGCATCGCGGGCGTGGCTCCCCGCAGTACGTGGCTCTAAGCCCCAGGCAGGAGCGTCTTCGTGGGGGTGAGAGGGATAAACCCGTAAGCTACAAACACAGCACGCTCTGAGGAAGAGGAGCCACAGCCAGAGTCCAGCAGACAGGCTCTCTCCAAAACCTCAGGCAGGACGGCGGGGTTGGAGGGCACGCAGCAGCCTGTGATAAGAAAGCTGACCTTGGTCACCTGCTAAGCTCCCGCAAGGTGCCGGCATCTGTCTTCTATATTGGTTCTCGTCTGTTATTTTCCACCTTTCACTCTATGTGCTTCTCATTGACTTTTTTCACAGTCCATGGTGTTTTCCCATTACCTTGTTTCACAGCGCTGCCCGGGCGCTCTAACCCGTGACCCCAGTGACGCTGGCTGAATAAGGCAGCGCGTGCAGCCTCAGTCCCCGGCTGTGTGTGCTTGCTGTGGCCTGGAAGCAGCTCCCGCCAGCCTCACTGGAGCCCCGCTGGGCAGGGCAGCCCCAGGCTCCGAGTTTTTCCATCAGCTTTGAAGTCAGGAAGGACAGTGTTTGAATCTCAGCTCTGCCACCCACCTCACTGTGTGAACTTGGACAATTTAACCTCCCTGACTCAATGTCCTTATGAGAAAAATGGAGACAGCAACACCTATATCACCAAGTTTAAGAATTAAAGCTCTGGTTTTATGAGCACTTCTTAGGTGCCCTGTATTGTCCTAAATATTTTCATTGTGTTAACAGTTTAATTCTTGTAATAGCAACTCTCAGAGCTCCCATTTTGCAGATGGAGACAGTGAGGCAGAGAATGGTTACCTTACCCAGGAGAACACGCAGCCATGACAAGCCAGGAGTTATACTCAGGTGGCGTAAGAGCCCACCCTATTAACCCCTCTTTCTACACCACAGCCTTCTGTATCAGGACTTAAAGAGTCCAGGTATGCAAAGAGCATGGCCTGTGTCCGGTACATAGCAGGTACCCTAAAAATAGTAGTCATTACTCAAGTCATAAGGCACAAGGTGAAAAAAAAAATTGCCTAAATCCAACGTAAGTGAAATCTCAGAGCATGCATGAGTGATAGGAGACCGAAGACAAAGATTACAATGACCCAGAGACCTGACTTCCGGAGCAGTGGTTCTCCCCTAGGGGGGATGGGTGATTTTTGGACCCCAGAGGACATTGGGCAACATCTAGGGATATTTTGGCTGTCACAACTAGGGTGGGAATGCTCCTGGTATCTAATAGGTATAGACCAATTATTTTGCTAATCATCTTATAATGCACAGGGTAAGCACCCCCCAACTGCTACCACACACACACACACACACACACACACACACACACACAATTATCTGGCTCCAAATGCCAGTCATATCAAGGTTGCAAAATTGTCCTCAAACACTGAGTTTGGACCGTGTTCACTGGTGTAGACCAATTGCTCAGTAGCCATCCTCACATGGAGCAACCACATGTAAATACTCATTAGACAAATGCATACAGAAATGAATTAATGGATATACTTCCTCATTCTAAGATGCTGCCAGTTGAACATCATACTATCAATTTAACGGCAGTTGTCCAGAGGGGAAAGAAACAGCACTACATTCACTAGAAGATACACCCCAAGTCGGAAATGTTAAAATGTGCGTGTGTGTGTGTGTGTGTGTGTGTGGGTGGGTGGGTGTGTGTGTGTGTATGAATGTGCTTCTTAGGACTGAGTAAACAGAGAATATCCCTCATGTTTAATAATACTGAAAAGAGGAGGCAATCCTTCCAATGTGGAGAGAGCCACGAGAACATAGCTTAAGATCCTGTTAGGGTCTTGTTCACCCTCCAAACAGCACGTAGAGTATCAGGGTGGTAAGAAGATGTTATCTTGAGCCTCAAGTGATCAGGTGAGTGCTGGGTTGAGAAGGATTATGAGACAATGTCTCAATTCAGCAGGATAAACACCCATGATTGATTAGTGATGTCTGTGCAGACATGGGGGGTAATGTCAGACATGACACAAATCTGCTGTCAGAAGAAACCTACTAGAGTCAAAGACACAGTGGATTTTGAATCACACTAGATTTGAACCTCAGCTCAGCCATGAAGAGCTATTGCTTTGGGTAAATCGGTCTACTTCTCTGAAACCCCATCTACCCTCCTATAAAATGTCTACAATACATCTTAGCTCCATTACATGCTTGTTTTGATGAGCTCTGTTGAGTATAATGAAAATGCTAATTATTACAATGAGATTAGAATGAGATCATCTATTCTGCTGTTTATTAATCTGAAGTTCCAAGGTAATAACTGGGAGCTGTTCTGTTTTCTATATTTCAAAATGCACACTGAAATCATTCTGGATACCTCCTCATGGGCCATTAGTTAACACTGCGGTGTGTTGAACAGCAATTTGGGAGACATGCCCACAATGTTGAGGTTAGACTATTTGAAGGAAGAGTTTAGGCCATCGTTTAGGCTTGTCTCTGTCCTTTTTTAATCTACATATCAGGGACGGGCATGCCTTCTATAATAGGAAATTGACTACAGAATAAATTACTGGCCTAATAAATGTCCTTTTGGGGACAAAAGATCATCTGTCTACAGATAAAGGAGGATACACCAAAGAGCTATCCTAACTAGTCTTTCCATGGGCCCTAGCGAGTCATGCCCCCCTGGTATTCAAACTCTTGCATAATCCTTGCCCTTGAACCTAGGCTGGTCCTATGACTTCAGCCAACAGACTGTGGAGAAAGTGATTCTGCCTGATTTCTGAGGCTGAGTCCGAAGAAACCTTGCCACTTCCTCCTTGGCTTCTTGGAACACTCATTCTCACGGAACAGGATTCCATGTAAGCAGTTTGATTACCATAATGTTGCCATGATGTGAGGAAGCCCACGTCTCTACATGAAGAGAGAAGCCCGTCCACCCCCAGGTACTCTGTCCATCCCAGTCGAGTCACCGGACGTGGGTGGAGATGACACCTTACCTGTTTAGCTCAGTTGAGTCTTCAAATGACTCCACCCCCAGCTGCCAGCTGACTTCGACCATATTCAAGACCAGACCAGAAGCACCCAGTTGAGACCTGCTGATCCACAGAATCATGAGAGGTAACAAAAAATTATCATTTTAAGTCACTAGCTTTTGGGGTAGTTCGTTTCTTGGTAGTAGATATCTAAAACAAGAACCGTGTTGGATGTTGCCGATAGGAGAAAGACTGCCAAGATAAACTACTTATCTTTTTGCCTGGAGTAGGTCACATTCTGAGGTACTAAAGGTTAGGACTTCAATATATCTTTGGAGTTTGAGGGGAAACAATTTAACCGATAACAGTAGATAGTTAGAAATTTTTTTTTTGGCTAGGGTACGATATCCATGGAGAGGATTAATAGGTGATAAATCTAGAAAGGTAAGTATCTGAGCCTAAAAGTATCTGTCTGACAGCATGCTAAGGACTTTAGACTTTATGGTCAGAGAAATACAGAATGGTTTTAAGCAGAAAGGTCATGTGATCAGACCTGGTTTTAGAATGGAAGACCACGCCAGCAACAACAATTGGGTTAATTCAAGATAGGAAGCTGAGGCCGGTACCAGGGAAGACGCTATTTCAAAAGTCAAGGTGAACCTCACACAGTACATAAAAATTAATTTGACATGGTCCATAAACTTAAATGTGAAAGGTGAAGCAATGAAGCTTCTAGAAGAAAACATAGGAGAATATTGTCATGACCTTTGGGTAGACAAAGATTTCTTAAACATGCCACAAAAAACACTGGCCATAAAAGAAAAGATTGATAAATGGGACTTCATTAAAATGAAGAACTTCTGTTCATCAAAAGACACCATTAAGAGAGTGATAAAACAAGCCAGGGACTGGGGATTGATACTTGCAGCAGCTGAATGTGGAAAAGGACTCCTACCCAAAATACACAAATAACTCCTTCAAATCGAAGACTGAGGATGCGATGTAAAAAAAGGACCAAATGCACACACACGTACGCGCACACGCACACAAGTCTAACATTAGCAAGTGTTGGTGAAGATATGGAATAACTGGAGTTCTCCTCCATTGCTGGTGAGAGTGTCAACGGTTTCAATTACTTTAGAAACAGAGATATTCTACGATCTGGAAATTCTACTCCTCACTTTGTCCCTAAGAGAAATGAAAATCCATTTCCACTGAAAGACATGTGCAAGAATATTCACAATTTTATGCATAAAAACCAGTATATACAGGGGAATAGATAGATATCTGATATCTATCTGTCTATCTATCTATATTACAGACTGAATGTTTGCATTCCTCTGAAATTCATCTCTTGAAACTTAATCCCCAATGAAATGGTATCAGGTGGGAGCTTTAGGGGTGATTAGATCATTAGGCTAGAGCTCTCATGAATGGGATTGATGCCCTTATAAAAAAGAGACCCCAGAGAGTTCTCTTGCTGCTTCTACCTTGAGAGCACGCAGCACTAAGACACCTGTATGAACCAGGACGTGGTCCTTCCACAGACACTGAATCTGCCAGCGCCTCGATCTCAGACTTCCAGCCTCCAGAACTGTGAGAAGCAGTCTCCGAGGTTCTATGGTACTTTGTTACAGCAGCTGGAAAGAACTAAGATAGTGGCATACTCCTTGTAAGGACAAAGGAATCTACGGTTCAATACAACGAACTTGATGTATCTCACGGACATCATGGTGAGAAGAAAAACCTATCTAGACACAAAGAGTGCATGCTGTATGATTCCATTTATAAAACTTTGAGAGCAGGGGGAGGTGATCTTGACAGGAGTTGGGATAAGTGTGCCTTGGCTCACCCCGAGCAGGCACCAGGGAGCTGCTGGGTGCTGGACATCTCTGCTTGAACTCGAGGTTACACACGCGTAGTCACATGTAAATCTTCACCGGGGGAACACGCGAGCCTATGCCCCGTACTCCATGCAAGTCACACATCCGTTACGGAGGGAGCAAGCGCAGGTGAGCCCTGAGGAGCACGACTGGGCACACGCAGGAGGACGGACAGGAGCACTCCCGACCGCTGCTGGGGAAGGCAGAGGCACGGCCTTCCACCAAGCAGATGGAAAGCCGCGAACAAGAGGGAAGATTCAAAGGCGTGTCTTCGTCCTAACTGTGAGTGTGCAGGAGGGCAGGGAGGGGACAGGAAACGCTCAGAGGGGCAGAAGGAAGTGGGACCTTCATCCGGGCCCTCGGTGATGGGCTGGATTTTGTTGCGGCGGCCTGTCGCACCCACTGCAGGGAGGCTATCCTTTGTGCCTGTTAAGATCTTTCCAGGTTTTTGTGATAAGGGCCAGAAGTTTAAAAAAAAAAAAAATCACAGTGTCTGTTTGGCAAAGAGGTGACAGAGAAGGCCCCGGAGTAGAAAAATAGCTACTCTCGTCAAATTGTCCTCCTAGACAGGAAAAAGGTGGGCGCAGGCAAGGTGGGGGCTGCTGTATGGAAAATGCACGATGCTGCAATCTTTCAGGAGAAACGCTCCCGGATCTGAAACCCACTTTATCACAACTGTCAAAACAGACTCAGGCAGTACATAATTTATAACCCTGGGGTGGCAGCTGGGGGGAAGAAGCCTAAAAGATTGGTTTATTTTTCTTATTAATATTTATTGGCTAAGAAACAGCTCTGCCCCCACTAGACCAGAATATGGGCTTAATTTGAAGCAGACACATTTGATTTGCGCTCTGGAGCCTCCGTGGCTGGTCCTCAGGGCTGATGGGAGCAGAGACAGGTGGGTGACGCCTCCTTCCCTCACTCTCCTTGGCGGTGGGGACTGGGAACCGAGAGAGGGAGAAGACACAGGCCCCGCTGCTGGTGTTTGTCTGAGACAAGGACACGGACAAGCAGAGTTCAGAGCCCTACGCGGGCAGGAAATGAAAACCACCAGCAGAGTGCCCAAGCCAGGCCGGGCTGTACAAGACGGCGACACCATGGCTGAGCTGCTATATCGAAGGCCTGGTGGGACTTCAGCGAAATAATGGAGGAAGGGGGACCCAGGCAGAGGGAACAGCACGTGCAAAGGTCAGGTGGCATGAACAAATGTCCCTTTTCTGGAGAACTGTCTCCCTTTAGGAACATTAAATCAATACATAATAAAAAAATTTAAAACAGCCTCTTCCATTGATAGTGGGGAAAAAAGAGGAAGGAAGCAGACCAGAAAAACTATCGATGTTCTTAGCTCCTTTCTAGAGAGCCCAGAGTTCAGGTGAGGCGTGGAGAGGGTTTGGACAACCGTGTCTGCAAGGCACCTCTGTAAGATGGGCCGGGGACACTGTGGGCTGGGGTGGGGGCTACTGCCAGTTCTTAGTGACGACAAGGGACACTGACAACATCTGGGCTGGAAATGAGGCCTGCAAACTGTCGGGTTCTGTGTCTGCAAAGAGAGGGGTCTGTCACCCCTGCGGGACCTCACCTTGGCCCTCACAGGTGGTAGGTGTTCATGGACTTAAGGGAAGTTCTAATAGTAAATACGGCTGAGCACTTCCCATGTGTCAGGCATCGAGCAGGACTCTTTTCCAATCTTATCTATTTACCCTCTGGACCATCCTGCGAAGCAGACTTTATTGTACCCCTTTTCCAGACAAGGAGAGTAAGGCCTGGAGTAGGTACGGCCACTTGCCTGAAGCTAGTGGCCTGGTGTCTAGACCCTGACACCAACGTGCTCCCTCTCTTTAAAAAAGTAGAGGAGAGGGCACCTGCATGGCTCGGTCAGTCAGACGTCGACTCTTGATTTCAGATCAGGTCCTGATCTCAGGGTCGTGAGATGGAGCCCCGCATTGGGCTCCACACTCAGTGGGGAGTCTGCTTGACGTTCTCTCTCTCCCTCTGCCCCTCCCCCACTCTCTCTCTCTTTCAAAATTTTTTAAAAATGAAAATCAAACTGGTCCAGAACCCCCCAAAAACTAGAGAAGGGGAGAAGCCTGCCCCCCACAGGAGAGCCCTGGCCCCACAAACCCACAGCTAGAATCCTCTCTTAGCTCTTTCCTTCTCGACTCACTCTACTTTCCTTTGCCTTTTTCATTTTTTTCTTCGCCAAGGAGTCAAGATGGCTAGAGGGAAGGCTTCTGTTTTTAGGTGTGGTTTTTGAGAAGAGCTTTTAGGCCATCGTTTTAGAAATCTTTTCTGGGAAAACTCACTCACAGAGAGTCTTTCTTCGGAGCAAGAAAATTGTGGGGCCGTAATGGATTCTGATCTCACCAGCTTCCCGGGCTGGTCTCACCGATGGCCTCTCATCCCCCGAAGGCTTCCTACAAATGTTTCCCGGCCCAGCCCCCAGGACACTGAGCTGTGGCCACCAGCCTAATGGGATGCCTTTCCTGGTGGAAACCCCCATAGGAAGACCCCAAAAGAAGTAGTGAGGGATTTGGATCAGGACTGGGGTGCAAGGGGCGCCTGGGTGGCACAGCGGTTAAGCGTCTGCCTTCGGCTCAGGGCGTGATCCCGGCGTTATGGGATCCAGCCCCACATCAGGCTCCTCCGCTATGAGCCTGCTTCTTCCTCTCCCACTCCCCCTGCTTGTGTTCCCTCTCTCGCTGGTTGTCTCTATCTCTGTCGAATAAATAAACAAAATATTAAAAAAAAAAAAAAGGACTGGGGTGCAAACTGGAGAGAGGGGCAGGGGGAGATGGAGAGGCTGAGGGGTACCTCACCTTGCGACACCCACTCTGGTAGGTTGAACTGTGTCCCCAAAAGGTGCACGTCCTCGTCCTGACCCTGGGTAACTGTGCAGTCACCTTATTGGGACATAAAATCTTTGTAGATGTACTTGAATTAGGATCTTGAGATGAGATCCTCTTGGGTTTAGGGTGGGCCCCGTGTCCTGTGACTTGTTCTCAGGGAGAAAGGAGAGGGATCTGAGACCCTGAGAGGCACACTCTCTCTCTCCCTTTCTCAGCCTCCATAGCGAAGTGAGCCAGTTCTTCATGAGAAATCTGTGTGTGTGTGTGTGTGTGTGTGTGTGTTGCCTGTTGGTTGTTTCTCTGGAAAACCCCAGCTAATATGGCATGGCACCTTGAGATGGAAGTTAGCAAAGGATGGGAACAAGATTCAAAAAGACAGTGCTGAGAAAAGGACCATTGAGGGGATAGGGAAGAGAGAAGGAGGCAGACCATGGGCAAAGTCATGGCCAATCGGCCACAGCCTTGACTTGGATCGTTGGCCCCAGCCCTGAACCACCCTTCAACCACTCCTGCTCTCCTTTCTGGCTCCCTGACAAAGACTGAGCCAGAGGGGCAGAGAGTATAGGGGTTGGGACCACTTAGTGCAAATCATGAGTCCTTGGAGCTGGGGAGGGGGTGTTCCCTAGAGGCTATTTGGTCTGAAACTGAGCCAAGGTGACAGGAGGTATCAGGTGCCAAGACAGAGGTGGAAGGGTGTTCTAGTGGGGGGGGGGGCTGCCATCCTGTGTCCAAGCACAGACGTCCGCCTCACTGGGGTGCAGGGGTGGTCATGGGACATAGCCCACTTTGCTCCAAGATGTTAATTTTCTCATGACCTACTTCCTAGAAGTTCAGAAAACTCAGGCGAGGCTTCCTCTTGCAGGAAGAACCCAGTCCACCAGGAGGTAAATTCATCACAAAGTAAAAAGTCTGCAAGGAACCAGAGACCACAGGAGCAGGCGCTGGCTGAGCACCTCCTTGGAAGTGAGTTCTCAGAAAACGGCCTCCGTTTCTGGAAACCCAGGCTGGATAGACACCAGCCCAGTGCCCAGCAGACACATGAGCTTCCTCTCTCAAGTTCCCTTCTCTGTGCCTCTGTCTCTCTTCCCACCTCCTCAACCAGTGTTGCTGACTCCCTCTGAGACCTGAAGTTCTCTAGGATGGAGAGCACCTGTTGGCCAGGTCACCTCCTAGGACACTGATTCCCTTTGGTCAGCTCATGGGTGGCTGAATTAAGGTCAGATCCAATCCATAACACCCAGAATAGGCAGGCCACACTGGCACAAAGAATGGGTGTCTTACACCTGCGACTGCTTTTCTCAGAAGGAAGTGGGACGATGGCATCACCTTGAGGCAATACGACCTCATAATACAGTGGTCACCCATTCATTCATTTTGTATGTATTTACTGACACCTATTATGTGTCAGGAGCTGTGTTCAGGAGACAGTGGTGGGCAAACAGGACACACAGAGAGCCCAAAGAGCGCATGGACTCAGGAGGGAAACAAACATTTAATAAGGCAGCTCCTACCCATAAAACCACAACCTGACAGTATCGTCATCGTAGTTTCAATTTTCCCAAGAGTAAACCAGAGACAAGGACTTGGGCACACAAATTTGACTTGGGAAGTGCTCCCAAGCAGCAGAAAGAGGAGTGGGGGCAGGGAAGGCAAGGACAGGGTGCTACAGGCATGCCTCTAGGAGGGGACCGTCGAAGAGCTGCGCGATGCTGCTGGGATGTGGGAGAAGGCGCTAGCGTCCTCCTGAAAAGTTGGCCACAGGTAGCAGGTGGGAGACTGAGCACGACCCATCCCGCACCCCCGCAGCGTGGACACCCGAGAGATGAGGTCCGCTACACTTCTCTGATGTGCCTGCTCTTTGCGGAGCCTGGGGGGGGGAGGGGGCTGATGTGGCTGTCCCCACGGGACGCTGATTCCCTGCACTGTCCAGCAGGCTGCCCCTCCACTCAGAGGTGCGTGGACCCTGGGGAACTTGTGACATGGGCCCAGGGAGTCACGGCGGGTGCTCTGCCGGCAGTGAGAGAGGATGACTGATGGGTGCCCGGCCCAGCTGGGTGGGGATCAGGGAACAGATGCCTGAGGAAGGGGGGGGCATGTCTGAAGGCAATGGACAGGCAAGAAATGGCAGGAGAATCACAGGATGGGAGGGCGGCTGTGGGAGACATGAGCCAGACTATGGGGTGTCCCCTGTGAGAGAGACAGAGAGAGGAAAGGGGGGGACGGTGGAGAAGGGGATAAATCTGTATAGAGGATTAAAGGAAGAACAGGAATACATGATTTTTGTCTCTGAAAGCTCAGATCCTCAGGCTCCAGTCTTTCTCTCCCCCCGCCCCCTGTTCCCTTCTTCCTTGTCTTTCCTTCCTTCCTTCCTTCCTTCCTTCCTTCCTTCCTTCCTTCCTTCCTTCCATGGCTCCACCCAGAAAGTCAGTACTTGTGTGTTTTGTAAAAGTTTTGAATGGCCTGCTGTGCCCCGGCACTGTGTTCATTTTTCTGGAGACCACGGGGTCGATGGGTAGGCAGCTTCTGTGAAGGGGTGTGAGGAAGGACAGACAGACGCTCAGACTTCACCCTGCACGGCCGGCTCCCATGGGCCCAGGCAGCGTGCACAGGAGCGGAGACAAGAGGGATCTGCAGAGGTCCGGGGGACCCACCAAGGGAGAGGGCGCTGCACTGGGGAGAACCCCCGCCCGTGCTCACTGATCTGTAGAGAGATGACAGTGAAGCAGTTGGGCTCAGAGAGTCCCCCGAAAATCCCGGCTCGTCCAGCAGCTTCCACTGGTCTTCTGTGGTCTAGGCTCACGTCTCCGCGCTTTTACCCATAAATACAAGAGTACTACAGATACAAACGACTCCACATTTTGCTGACCCTCAAGTCCAAAGTAAATCATTTTCTTGCTTAACAATGGTCACCAGAGAAGGAAACTATAGAGGGTAAAATATAAAAATATATTTTTATACCCTACAGGCAGGTTGAAACTGAGCTAGAACAAAGGAAAACGCAGCTCCTGTATATAAAAAGCCAAAACAAATTAAAGCAGTAAATCTGGAACAATGACAGAAGGCAACTTACTAAGACTTTTCAGCAAAGGTACATTCTGAGCAAAGGCGCACGCACGCATCACCGCCGCCCGCCCGCCAGCCCCAGCACCCCCAGCACAACTACTTCAGAAGGGCAGAGGGGTGCGATGAAGAGCAGGAGGAGAATTAGGGCAGTTGGAATGTTCCTCTTGATTTTCCTGATGGTCTTATTCTGTCCAAGCCCTGGGACAATACCTGTAAAAGGGGGACAAGAATGACGGCTTTGTGACTGTACCAGACAGCTGGAAAATAAATTCGAAACCCCATAGGAAAAGTATAAATCCTCTATAAATACCAAGTGTCTTCATCAATATCATAGTCATTTTTATCAGAATTGAAATCTGGTAAGAGCAATGATAATAATATAATAGCTGTTAACGTTCACTAACCCATTTCTCTAAGAATATAAAATTGCATTTTATGGGTAAAGATAACAAGGTTCATAAATATTGTGACTTGTCAGGATTGGGGCCGCCATACACAGTTGCACAAGTTGTGCACTGCACAGCTCTAAGGATGCCATTTATGTTAATCATCATGGCAGTTTGGGACACTTTTTCAGCAGAGGGCAGTGAGAAGTTTTGAGGAACAGGCAGCATTTTGTTGTTATCAAAAAGATGCAGCAGAAGGGCTGGTTAGGAGTTAAATTTAATTCTGTCTGACCCAAAAATGCATGGTCTTCCAGTGGATTTGAAATTTGAAAAAGAAACTGTGGTCTTTTCCCAAACTAAATGATATAGATTCTCCATAACTTAAAACAGACCAAAGCCCTCCCTGTCCTGCTCCTTCTTTCCTTGCTGCCCTCCCCCGACACCCACCGTCCCCAAGTAAGGCTGTCCTTGTGCAGTACCCTGGATTGCTGGGACTACGGAGAAAGGTCTGTGTCCTCCCTGCCCACCACCCCAGCATGGATGGGGGAAACAACAGAGGCCATTTGGGTGGAGCGTGGAGGACAGTCCTGCATCAAATGCAGCCAGCGGTTCTCAGTTGATAACACGGAGGGGGTGGGGCAGGTTGTGTTCTAAACAACAGTTTGAGGAGAGCTGAACCCCAGCCCATGCTCCGCTCACCAGGCCATGCACCATTGTGAGGGGCTGCGTCTGCCCCACAGAAAGGGCACCTACTTCTGAATCACAAAAATGCATCCTAGGGGTAGCTGGGAGGGAAGAGGAGAAAAGGGGAGGGCAGAGGGAATCCTGTATTCACTTGACAAGCATGGCTTGGTGAGTAAGAGCCCAGGCTCTGTGGTTGGACTGCCTAGGGCCAAATCCTGGCTCTACCACCTACTAACTACCCTTGAAGGTACCGACCTCTGTGACTCAGTTTCCCTCTCTTTAAAGCGAGATGAGAACAGCTCCTCCCTGTTGGGGGGAGGCTTGCACGAGTTAACGGGAGGAAGAATGTGTGCTCCAGGAGGCAGGCTCACGAACAAGATGGACCACAGCCCTGCGGAACTTGTGATGCTAGTCAGGCCCTCTGGTGGGCCCGGGAACCAGGGCCTCAGGACGGAGCTGAGGGCCAGGACCTCCCGACCGGGACCCATGGAACTCTCCCTGCCAGCCACCTGCTCCTCCACAGCCAGGCCCAGCACAGGCTGGCTGCTCACTGTTCCCACGCTCCGCCCCTCCTCTCCTTGGCCCCCTCTCTCCGTCCTCCTGCTCCTGGATGGCTTGGCCACCACTCCCATCTCAGCACGGTTAGGGAAGCAAAGAGAAACCAGTTCAAATCCTGGTTCTACCATGTTCTAGGTGGTCCTCTTGGCACCCGCAGGACTCGTGGCTCCATCCTGGCGGGTGGGGCAGGCCAGCCCCCTCGATGCGTAAAAGGAGGGGACACATGGCAGGCGTGGGGCTGGAAGGCACCTTCATTCCCCTTAGTGACCACTCACCTCGGGCAAACCCCTTAGCCTCACCAAGCCTCAGTTCCCTTACCTGAAAAGCAAGCACGGGTGCTTGTGGCAGCTTCCCCAGGGGCTGTGAGCATGGGCAGAGCAGAAGGGTGGAAAGAATGAGAACCCTGCCAGGCACACAGCGAGTGCTGATGCAGTGCTGGGGTCATTGTCACACGTGTGATGCAGACACCACACCACTCCCAAATCCGCTCTCCTGTCTTTGGTGGCTTCTCATAGGACCGGTTTCACCTCTACCAACAATTTTTGAGTCCTGTTGTCGAGCGGACTCAGCCGTATTTTAGATGGGGAAGAGAATGGTCTTTGCCCTTGCTATCTCATTCTTAGGGGAGAAACCAAGTCCTCAGGAATTGTGAAACAATGCAGTTGTGGTCTCTGGCCTAGTGTTCTTACACGGCTGCAGAACGAGCCACCAAAAACCCAGTGGCAAACAAGCATTTGCTCTCACACTACCGTTCTGTGGCTGGACCATGGTGTAGCTGGTCTACACTGGGCTTGGCTGGGCTTGGCTCCGGGCTGTAGATCAGGTCCCAATCTGCTCCACACTCCTCCCGTCCTTCTTGGACCAGCAGCTGGCCAGGACATGCTCTTCTCCACGGCAGATCGCCCACCAATACAAGACGCAACCCTTCAAGCCTCCACTCACAGATCAACCACTAACATCTGATCCATTCGGGAAAGGCATCCAGCCAAGCCCAAAGTCAAGGTGTAGGGAAGTACACTCGCTGCATCCACTTAGGTCTAGGCCAGGGTATGGATGTAGGATGTGGGGGTACCAAGAACTGGCACCGATCTCCTGCAGGAATCTGGGCTTTAATTCTTTCTGGACACAGTCGAGGTGTGGAGGTAGAGGAATAAAGATCATGCTGGTTACACTGCAAAGGAGGGATTGCAGGAGGGAGGGTCTGGAAGCAGGAAGACCTCTTGCAGTCCGCCCTCTGGGAACTCCAGGCCTGACCCTCGTGAGTGACAGAGGGTTGAAGAGCAGGAAGGAATTCGAGAAGCAGCTTATACTCCCTAATGCTGTGAGCCAGTCCCAAGTGTTTTCCGATAAATGAAAATAGCTCCCCCAGCTCACTCAATAGCTTCTGCAAGGTCGGTCAGGAGGGTGAAATGATTTTTCTAAGACTCCATTAGCAAGGATCAGACGACCACCAGGATGAGCTTTTGCTTTGATGTCCCACCAGCATGGCTTTCCTACACGGCCGATGCAAATTATTAGTTGCCATTTGAGAAGTCTTAATTATCTGGGTCCACTGGAAACCGTGTCAGTTATTTGAAACCAAGAGGTCGATAGCCCCGATCGATGCCGAGCCATTAAGGCACCGAGCACTCAGTGGAAACAGCCCCAGCTCCTCACGAAGAACTCGCGATGCCCGAGGCGCCTGCATTTTCTGAAAAGAGAACAGAAAACTTTTAAAGTCGGAGAGTGTGGTCACCGATGAAGCTGTAACCACAGCTGTCGGGAGAGTACGAAATTAGATTAGGACCTCTCATCATAGAGGGTTGCAACGTTTTTGCCTTTGGAAACTTATTTATTTTCAAATTGAGCCAAAGCTGGGGTGTCTTGACCTGTCTTCCCTGTAACCCAGTCTGATTCCGAAGCAGCTCCGCAAGGGGGAGAGCTGGCCTCTGCTCGATGCTCTCACTGCTTTGCTGGGTGACTCCTGTATCCGGAGGCGTGGTGAGCGTCCTCCTTGCATACACGAACGTGACTCCGACACAGCGCGGCCAAGCCTGCCTGCCACCTCCTCCAACCGAGAAAGCAGCACACCACCGCGGGTGTCACCAACAATGAAAACCATGTCTGCACGTAAGAGAAGCTCAACAATGAATTACTAAGTGAGTGAACACATGAAGGATCCTGGGACGGTTGTATAAGTTCTCAGAGGCCACTTTCTCGTGTATATAAAGAAATGCAACTAATAGACTTGTTATGTCCAGGAGTTGCTTAAGGATCGGCCCAGAATGTGTGAAAGCTCCCAACACAGTGCCTGGCATGCCTTGGACCTGCTCTTCCCGCCGCTGAGACAGGAGGCAGACATCTGTGGGCAGCGGAGAGAGCGAGGGCTGGGGTGGCAGAGCAAAGGGCCAGCAGGGAATTGACACTGTCAAAGTTTCTCGAGCGGGCTTGGAACCAGCCAAGGATCCTCTGGAAAGAGACATGAGGTGCTGTCACGGAAAAAGGCCCAGAAAAGTAACAAGTTGCCAGACTGAATACAAGAGACCTACGTGGGCAGCCCGTGATGCCAAAAAAATAAAGACAAATCTTTGCAACTGGTCGTGGGTCATAAATCACTTACTTGCCACATGCAACGTGGGTGCTCGGGTTCCAGCCACTACATCCTCCTTCCAGGGAGCGGGACGGAAAATGGGTAAAGGCAGGAGCACTTCTAAAAGCCTATCCAACAACCTCCACTTATACCTTATTCACTGAACTCAGTCACATGGCCAAAGCCAACCGCAGGGCTGGGGAGAAATATAATTTCTCAGCGGGTCATTGCTCCCACTAACAAAATGAGAGTTTGAAGGGGGGGGTTAAAAAAATTTAAAAATTATTTTTAAGTAGTCTCTACACCCAACGTAGGGTGAGAAGGTAGCATTCAGGCCAGCGGAGCAGGGTCTAAGTGCCAAACAGGGGAGCTGGGTTCAGGGCCAGGGCTCCAGCCCCACAGCTGGACTTGGTCGGGTCAGGAACCAGGACCGAGGGGCGCCTGGGTGGCTCAGTCGTTAAGAGTCTGCCTTCGGCTCAGGGCATGATCCCAGCATTCTGGGATAGAGCCCCACATCAGGCTTCTCCGCTGGGAGCCTGCTTCTTCCTCTCCCACTCCCCCTTCTTGTGTTCCCTCTCTCGCTGGCTGTCTCTGTCAAATAAATAAATAAAATCTTTAAAAAAAAAAAAAAAGGAACCAGGACCGACTCCAGTCTTCTGCCCAGTACAGGGCTGGGGAAGCCTGAGCTCTGAGTTCAGGTGCCATGGTTAAGGAGAACGGCATGGATTTATGATGCATTATTTTCAATAAAATGGAGTTCTTTAAATTTTACTTTTTTAATTTTTTAAATCTTAAAAAAAAATATTTTAGTTCGTTCCATTTTAAATAAGCTAATCACAAGTCCTGCTGGCCGCCCTCTTCCATGCCTTGGAGTTTAGACCCTCCTTCTGTCCCTACTGCTCTGCCTCAGGCTAGCTGTCAGCTCCTTGGCTCTGGACCCTCCCAACTGCCTCCCTGCCTCAGGCTCCCTCGCCCTCCAGGCCATCCTCCACCAACTGCCAGGAGTGAGGGTTCTAGAACTGTGGTCCCGGGTCCAGCAGCAGTGGCCTTCCTGAGAGCTTGTTAGAAATGGTGACCCCCCGACTCCACTCAAACCTACAGACTGGGGCTTCCCATGCACAAGGTGTGAGAGGCACTGTGCTAACACACACCCACCCACGTCGTGTCTTCCGGACCAGCACCTCTCGGGACCCTGAAAGACATGGTCTTCCGCTCCGCCCTCCCACCCACCTCTCCAGACTCATCATTCCCCTCTTGCCACTAGAACCTTCCACTCCAAATACAGCGAGCTACTTACCATCCCCCAGATGTTGTTGTCACAAGTCTCCACATCTGGCCCTTTCATTCATTCAGTTATCATTAATTCATTCCTTCCACAAAGATGCACTAATGCTCTGGGCTCGGTGCAGGGGATTCTGGGAGTTTATCCTCATGGAGCTTAGAGTCTCCAGAACAAAGACACTCATGAGGGAGGGCAGACATAAACGTCAATCGAGTAATTATGCAGTGATTAATTATACCCGTGTGAGTGCCTTGCTGGAGAACTTCTAGGTGATGAGAGCACACAACAGGAGACCCAAACTTGAAGACACCTCTATGGGTAGAAAGACAGGCCAGGCAGAGGAAGAGGACGTGCAGCCCCTGGAAGAAGTCCAGGGCTCCCAGAATGGGGGAAGCAAAGGGGACAGTGGCCCCAGAAGGCTCTCTAGATGGTCCCACGTGGCCTCAGAGGCCCTGGTCAGGAATTTGTTGGAGGGAGAGATGAAGTGTGCTTACCTGAAGGTCCAACCTCAGTTACCCCATCTTTGGAATGACCAGGCTGAGCGCTCTAAAATGCTCTCTCCAGGAAAAGTTCGTAATTCTATGATTCACAGAGGAGGTTCCAAATAACTTGGGAGTTACCCCAGGGTTTCCTACGGTGACTACAAAATAGCAGCCATTGCTGCCTGTCACTTGGGCGGAAATATGGCCATACGTATGAAATTGATTCACTACCAGAGAAAGGGGCATTAATCCAGCTGCAGATTCTCTCCGCTGGGACACGAGGCGGTAAATTTCAGCTAGCCGGCAGCAGCTCCGATTCAGCGTGAAATATAGTGCTTACGTTGCGTGTATGTGTTTTAATAAAGGGAACTCTTTTTCAGATTCTTAATTGACAATCACATGTTCCCGTCTAAAAACCATAGCGCATGATGAGATCGTAAACACGTGAAGCAAAGAAATGCCCTTTCCCTGCCCTTCCTGGTTCTTCGAAACACGGAGTTCACTGAACAAGACTTTTTGTTTGTAGTCAGGACATTCCTGTGTTTTTGAAAATCAAAAGGAAATTAAACCAATCAGAATAATTAATTGAACACCCGTTAAATGCAAGGTAGCTTTTTAAGACCAAGGAGTAATAACTATTATGATGATGACTATTGCCTATTGAATGCCTCCCGCGCCCTGGGAGCCCTCTACGGCTCTCTCCAGTACATTCTCAGACAGCCCTGAAAGGCAGGCTGCTATTACCCCATGCTTCTCTCCATGAGCGGGACGCTCAGGGGAGTCTCGTCCAGGGCCGTACAGGTAGATAACGAGCCATGTGTGAGCCCAACGCTGCACGTTCCCCACTGCGTCACATAGAATAGACACGACTCCCAAGGCTGACGCCCGTCCTCGTGCTCTCAAGTGAGGAGCTCCTCCACTGTTCTCAGCCAGCCCTGCACTCCACCAGTGCCCTGCTTCTTTGGTGTTTCAGGGAAGGTTCGATAGGGCCCCAATCCGGCTGTTTCCTGGATCTGCTTATCTGAACTGGACCTCATGGCAAATTTCCCCTCAGAACAGGGTGACTGGATTAAGAAGTTGTGGTCCATATATACAATGGAATATTACTCAGCCATCAGAAAGAACGAGTTCTCAACATTTGCTGCAACATGGACGGCACTGGAGGAGATAATGCTAAGTGAAATAAGTCAAGCAGAGAAAGACAATTATCATATGATTTCTCTCATCTATGGAACATAAGAACTAGGAAGATCGGTAGGAGAAGAAAGGGAGGAAGAAGGGGAGGTAATCAGAAGGGGGAATGAACCATGAGAGACTATGGACTCTGAGAAACAAACTGAGGGCTTCAGAGGGGAGGGGGGGTGGGGGAATGGGATAGACCGGTGATGGGTAGTAAGGAGGGCACGTATTGCATGGTGCACTGGGTGTTATACGCAACTAATGAATCATCGAACTTTACATCAGAAACCAGGGATGTACTGTATGGTGACTAACATAATATAATAAAAAAATTAAAAAAAAAAAAAAAGAACAAGGTCAGTTGCAAAGGGTAGTTTTCCTGGCCTTGACACGAAAAGAGTTTTTCCCAGAGAGCAGTCATTTTTAGCCCTGATCGTGTGCATTTCGTGACTAGTACTGAGCACCTGCTGTACGTCAGACGCCCTTAGCACTGGGGAGGCAATGGTGTGCCTCTTACGTTTTGGCAAGAAGAGGGGGAGGCAAGGCAAGAGGCATGTTCATTACCCACACTTTCTACCAGGGCCCCCGCCCCACCCCCTGCCCCAGCCCACGGTCCCATCGAGCCTGTCTTCCTTCTCGACCGCAGGTAGCGCGTGGGTTCTTCTGGGTGGAGAGGATGTCGGTAGGGCCAGCACCCTTTCTTCCGCCCACCCGGCCCCCAGTAGTCTTCTCAGCGGTCCGCAGGCAGCCCCACGCCAGGCTGGCCCGATGTTGTGCGGGCCCTGGAAACACATCCCGGACGCCGGATCCTGCCTTTCCCGCAACCTCGCACGTTCCCCAGCTGCTTCTAGGATTTTAGAGGAAAAACAGAAGCCCCAGCCTGAAGTGCTTTCCTTCAGCAGACAAGGGTGGAATCAAGCAATCCATCAAGAAGGGAATGAGGACACCGAAGCAGGGAATTGAAAAGGAAGCTGGGGCTGACAAGAAAGTAGATGAAGTATGAAAAGCAGCTCTTTTTTATGCATTTATACAGGAGAGCATCAAGCACCGCGCATCTGGGAGAGGCTGCATTTCCATTTGCAGAAGGAGCTACAGGACTGAAAGGCAGCGGGAAGGTGGTGATGGCACCGCCCCTCGGCCGCTCGGAGCCCAGGGGCTGGCTCCTCACTTCCCCACCCAGTGCCTGCTCCAGGGGCGGCCGGAGAGCCGCTTCGGAAACAGCGGGGCTGGCCTGTCCCGCGCAGGCTGAAAGCGGCTGTTGGCTCTCCGCTGTCCTGAGAACGGGAAGCATCTCCTTTCCACGGAGTTCTGAGCTCCCTGTGGGCTGACTCGGACTCCGTTCCAGCTCCCCCACTGCCTGTTCTGGAGCTGCTCCGGCGTCAGCACCAGCCCGCTCGCTTCTGCCCTCCTTTACCCATGTTGTCCTTCCTTCATATACACAACAAGCGTTTATGGAGTGCCTTCTGTATACCTGGAACGTCAGCAGGTAATAGCATATAAAAAAGTAAACCAATTCCAAGCTTTGAAGAGTTGCCGAACCCAATGGGGAAGACAAATGCACAAAGAAGAGGTCCTCAAAAGCAGGTGCAGAGGAGGACCTACATGCTTGGGACGGGAGCCCTGAGCGAGGTGTCAGAGCCTCGGGAGGGGTGAGGAGGACACCCACACCTGGGTTGGCGAGAATAGGAGGACGTATGTGGGGGAGGTGGTGGCCGTGGGCAGGAGAGGTTTGACACACAGGACAATTTGTCACATAAGTGAACAGGAGGATAGAAGCCAGGTTTCTCTCTCAGAGAAGGACTTACAAATACAGAGAAGAGTAAAAGCTAGAATAAAGTCCCTGGTGTTGGATCAGAGCTGGACACATCACCATAAACTCCTGGTTTTCCATACGTACAGCTAGATCTGGAGATAAGCGTAAGTGTCCAATGAGAGTGTCTGCCAGCAGCCGCACCCCATCAGTGACCTCTCACACCGAGCACACCTCTCACCCACATCTAGGCTTCTAGATACCGTGCTCTTCTAAAGGGAACCAGGGCTTCTTGAGCAATGGCTATTTCCAGGGCTAAGGCAGGGACTGTACAAGATGAGCCTACAACAGCCTTGCCAGAAATAGACATAGTGTTAAAAGAATGATGGAGGGGCGCCTGGGTGGCTCAGTCGGCTAAGCATCCGACTTGGTTCTGGCTCAGGTCATGATGTCAGGGTTGTGAGTTCAAGTCCCACGTTGGCTCTGCACTGAGCATGGAGCCTGCTTAGTAAGATTCTCTCTCTCGCTCTGCCCCTCCCCACCCCGCTCGCACACATACAGGAGTGAGCTCTCTCTAAAAAGAATGATGGAAACATGCCCAAAGAATACAGAAGCCAGCTCGAAGGAACCCCCACTGGCCAGAGAAAATGATACATGAAAATGAGAGTAACAGAATATAACCGGTAGAGTAACCCAGGAAGCCGCAAATCCATACTGATACAAATGAATAAACAAATACATTGAAATTTTCTTGAGGAAAGCAATACCCACATATTTGGACTGTAACCTCGCCACAAAATGCCTATCACTTGCAAAGGGGAAGTCATTTACAGGAGAAGCTTGGGACATCCCATCTTACTCAAATGTTAGAGTGACAGGGAAAGTCGAAGCCATGCACACAAAGGACTTGGGTGATGTTCTCACTAAAGGCCCACGCCCCGGGCCTACTGGAGGAAACTGGAGGCCAGCGGGAGGGATGTCTACAAGAGAGCGGCCTGCGGGCTTCAAAAGTGTCAAGGCCATCGAACACAGGGAAAGGAAGAAATCCAAAGGCACGTGACAAGCAAAACAACAGGCAGTCCTTCTCCTCTACAGGTTGTTATTGGGACAACTCGGAAATCCAAGAGCGTCCGAGGAGGGGCTCAAGTGAGGCACGGGGGCAGGTGCATGCATTTGTGGCCTTGTTTCAGGAAATATACACAGTACTACTCACAGATGCCAGTAGCAGGTCAGGGACAGACTCTTAAGTGGTTCCAGAAATGTACCCCACACTTCCAACCTTGTCAGTTTGCAGTTTCTGATATAAAAAGAAATAAGGAAAAGTGCATGAGTGGGGCCATGCGGAGGGATTGGAGGAAGGCTGTGGCAGAGTCAGGGAGGGGGTGACTGAACTGCAGCTTCCTTCCTCCTATCCTCCCTCTCACCCTTCAGTCACTCACCCTTCATTCACTCATCATTCATTCACTCACAGAAATAGTCACGCCAGCACTGGGCCGAGGGATGAGTGATGGTAAGCACCAATAAGAAAGATGAATTTCCTGCCTTCAGGGCCCAGGGGTGTTGACGACGGAATGAGAGCAATAAATGCACAATTATAAGTGCTTTTTTTTTAATTTTTATTTTTTTTATTTTTTTATTTAAAGATTTTATTTATTTATTCGACAGAGATAGAGACAGCCAGCGAGAGAGGGAACACAAGCAGGGGGAGTGGGAGAGGAAGAAGCAGGCTCATAGCGGAGGAGCCTGATGTGGGGCTCGATCCCATAACGCCAGGATCATGCCCTGAGCCGAAGGCAGACGCTTAACCGCTGTGCCACCCAGGCGCCCCAAAAATTATAAGTGCTCTAACGGCGAGGACTGACTGGGTCAGGAAGGTTAAAACAGAACCCCTGCGGAAGGAAAGACGGGAATGACTGAAGGAAGATCTGTGCTAAGATTCTGCACTCCCAGCCGGACATGTGTTAGTCAGGCAGCCTGAGCTGCTGTACCGAAGAGGCTCACAGCCCCGGAAGTCAAGGGAGACACTGTTTCCATCGGTCTGGGGCAGGGTGGGTCTGGCAGCGGGCTGCTTGGCTCCACAGGGAATTCCAAGGCGGGGTGCCTGCCCTCCCCTGCCTGCTTGAAGCCGGCCACCTCCCACATCCGAGTTCTAGCTGCAGGAAAGGGGACATTAAGTGGGGAGAGGCAAACAATTTCCTTTTAAAACACGGGGCCCAGAGGTCGTACAGGTCCCTTCCATTCTCACCCATTGGCTGGAACTTTGCCCACAGGAGATGAGATGCAGGATGGGGGGTAATTAGCAGCATCCCCCAGGCCCCACACCTGTTCTGTGAGTCTGGGTGCTGGTCCTTTCCAGAGGGAGGCAGTAAGAGGGTTACACTGACACAGACCTGTGGCCCTGCTAGGGAGTCCATGCTACCCTGTCACCAGGCGTGCAGGTGCAGAGGGCAGACAGACAGGTAGGTCAGTGATTCGGCAGGGAAACTGATGAGGGAACAGAAGGCAAGCTGAGGACAAACTATAAGCTGACACCCCGCAACCTCCCCCTACCCCCTCCCCTGAGTGGGCTATGTGACATTCTTCCAGGAAGCCCCCAACCATCTTAACCCTAAGGCCTTGCTCCAGGGAAAAACCACCTTAACTTGACAATGGCAAGGCCTCCAGTATCCTGTGAGTCTTCTTGAACATATGAAAGTACTTTCTCAACCTCCCTTTTCCTCACCTCCCCCAACCCCAAAGTATATATAACCAGCCACCCCTTAAAACCCCGGGCAGCAGCTCTTTCTGCCCAGGGGTCCTGTCCCCGTGCTTTAATAAGCCACCATTTTGCACCAAAGACATCTCAACAATTCTTTCCTGGTCGTTGGCTCTGGACTCCACCCCACTGAACCTCACCGAAATTCCCAAACCACATCAAAACCGGGCAGCGTCCCGGGGCCTGTGGAGTGAGAAGAGAACGCCCAGTGGGTGTGTTATCTCAGGAACAATGGCTCCCATCGCCAGTTTCCCAGGGAATGTCAGTGCTCCTGTCACATAAGCCCCCTTCCCCTTTCCAAACTGAGAAAGGCCATGAGCTCAGGGCCTGACAACCCAGGCTCTGTCCCAGCTTAACCCCTTATTCCTGACCCTGGGCAAGGCACTGAGTCTTTTTCATACCAGTTGGGTCAGTGGTGAAACAGAACCCAAAGTATCTCCCTCCCTGGTGTCTGTGTATCCCTCGACAACCCCTGGAACCTGGTAGAAGCTTAAAAAGTGCAAGCACCAGCCCCAACCTGTGTACCTGTCTGTTCATAGTGTTGGCTTGGGATGCCCTCCCCCACTTCTCTCTCTCTCTCCTTTACTGCATTGGGCCCCAGTTTGTGCTTTTCCTTTCTGTTGGTAAACTTCTTCTGTGCTTTGGGTTTCCTCGTCTCACCTCACCCCTGCCCATCTGGGCATCACTTCACACCATCGCTACTGTAGGTGTGGTCTACAGGCAGCAGCATCACCGGGTGGGGGGGGGGCTGTCAGAAATGCAGAGTCTCGGGCCCTGCCCTCGTCCTGTTGGCTCGGAAGCCTCATTTTAACAGGATCGCTGCTGATGCGCGCGCTCGGGGACACCGACGTCTGAGAAGCTGCCGCTGCTTCCCCCGCTGTTCCCAGCTGTCACCTCATAGGATCTTCCCCACTTCCTGAGCAGAGGCCTGTCATCACCGTTTTACACATGAGGAAATGTGCCCTGAGACTGAGAAGCAGAGCGGGGACTCAGACCTGGTCCCCTGCCTGCCCCCAGGAGCGCCTGGCACGCCTTGGCCCGTCCTTGCTGTGCGACGGAGTGCACGCAGCTCAGCCGCGCTCTCTTCATGCTCCAGGACCCCCCCCCCCCGACGCCCCTGCGACACAGAATTGAATATTACTGTGGGTCACCTCATCACCACCGCATACAAGGTCACCAGGGGAACAGGAGAAATTAAAGAGATCAGCAAGGAAAATAATTATGGGGCTGAAAGACCTGATAATTGCCAAATGATTAAAGTTTGCAGAGAGCTGGAACTATGGAGATTGGCTAATTGATCTTCTTGACAAGGGTTAAGAAACAGCATCACTACCTGCAGCAGTAATAGCGGTTTGCTAGTCCCTGGAGGGAAAGGCAAGATTCTGTCCCCAAGACAGTGATACCAGTCACAGGGCCCCCACCCCACCCTGCCCCCACCGCCCGGCAGCACAGCGGGGAAGTAGAGATACGAGCCTGGGGGTCGGGATGGCCTACTTTTGACGAACTGTTGTCATGACAGTTACTGGCTCTAGAGCCCTGGGCAAATTCTTACTTGGTCTGAGCCTCAGTTTTCTCTTCTACATAATGGGTTTAATAATACAGGCGTCATAAGGTACTGGAAGTGTGAAGTCATGTGTGAATCGATCATTACCGTGAGAGCCCAGTGAGGGCAGCACTGCACAGTGACACCGTCTTCCGACCTTAGAAGCAGCGCTGATGAAGAACAAAATGGGGGTAGATGAGCTCAGAGGGGAAAGCAGAACCAATTCAACGCAGGGAAACAATGAGGATTACGGAGAAAGTCTCACTTCCTCCAGGAAGCCTTCCCTGGCTTCTCAGGGAGGACTCACCAGTCCCTCCCCTCCAGCCTCACTACAACGGGTACAGTCTGAGTCAGACCACCCCGGGCCACGCCAATCTGCGGGCAGCCCTTCCAGCGCAGAACAAGTCAGGGCCCCCTCACCTGGTGCTCACACTCACCCCTGGCTCATTGCAACATTTATTCAGACCCCTAATGACTGTCTGTGTCCTTTGAGCCTAACCTTGCAATTGTTCTTTGGACTAATAACAGGTTTGGTTTCTCCAGGTCAGACCTTTGGTTCTCTCTCTCTCTCTCTCTCTCTCTCTCTCTGTATGTCCGTGTGTATGTGTGTGTGTGTGTGTGTGTGTGTGTCTGTCTGTCTGTCTGTCTGTCTCTATGTCTCTGTCTGTCTGTGTGTGTCTCTCTGTCTTTGAGAGGTCTCATCTCTGCTCTCTAGCGCTCGGGAACCCCTAGCCTGTGTCCTCAGGCTCCGGGAAACAGTGGGATTTATGACTCTACACCAGGACACCCCCAGTTCCCCTTGAAACCACCCATCACACCTCGGCTCCGCCTCAGGGACTCTGAGCTCCCGTTCCTTCCTCTAGGGCTGGGAAGCCCGCTGCACCCAGGAGTTTTCAGGAATGCAATGAGGCTGTCTGCCCCCGGTGACAGAGGTCACCGGATAGGCAATTGCCCACATTTGTGCCTCTGAGATGCTGATTCCAAGAGCATATCTGCCTAACATGCTGATTATCTCACAGACTATTGGCACGTTAATCCCGGACTCCTGCTCTTGGCCTCACCACATATCCCAGCCAGGTGGCTAATATTCCCACAGGCCTGTGACTCCCTTTTTTGTGGTTTCAGGTTGTCATTTTTTGGACATATTTAATATGCACTTCCTGCTTACCAGACATCATGCTAGTCTCAATAAAAAACAAACAAACAAACAAACAAACATAGGTCCTGTCCCTGCAGAACTTTCCTATCAGTGCAGGACACAGATATTGATCAAGTTATCACACAAATCAATGTCTCAGCGCTGGTTCAAAGCCTCAGGAGAGCCCTGGGTGGAATCTGAAACTGTCCTTTCTACATGGAGTTTGGAGAGACAGAAGAAAGAGGCGGCCCACTCGGGATGGGTAAGTGGCAGTTTAATAAGCAAAGGCACCTACTTCCAAGGCTTGTCTTCGGCGGATACAGAATAAGGAGATCTCTGCACCTGCCCTCCAGAATCTTAAAAGTTTATAGAGAGGCCTGAATGGGCTTCGGTCACGTAACAGTCCACATGGTCTCAACAACACTTTATTCTCTCAAGGCTGAATCCTTGGAACAGCTTCCACTATGGAAACGGGGGGCAGATCGCACGTTTCAAAAGACGGGGAGGGGTGAAGAGCCTCTGATTGCCCGGGTCCAGCTCACAGGTCAACCAGCTATCCTGTCCTCTCAATGACCTCCTCCAACAATTAGTTTGAATCCAGTGAAAATGCCAACATCAGGACATTTTCATTTATAAGGCCAGCATTCTCATATGGTTCAACCTAAAATTTAGAATGATGAAGCCCCAAGTCTTTCTTTTCCAGCATGAGTGACAAACCACTACCGGGAATCTTTCTATTCGTTATCAACAGATTTGCCCAAAGCTCAAACCAAAAATCCTACCTGTTTGTCTGGGTTTTTTCCCCTCCATTTGTGCACTTGTAATTTTGAAAAATAAAAGTGCGTGCACACACAAAAACCTGATTTCACATCGACTTTCTCTCCTCTTGCTTCCTTGTATCCTGCATGTTGCAACTAGCATTGAGATTGAAATTGAAAAAGAGAGTTTGGAAATTCAACCAAAGCTAAGCAAAAGAAAATAAATAAATAAATAAGTCCCTAAGTGTGCCTGGCTATTTCTGCTGATGTACCTTTTTCCTGACATTTACTGACAACCAGCGTTTGATGGGTTTCTCCCTCCCCTCCCAGCCCACCGTCGGCCAATTTAATGATGATGTATTGAAACCATTGCTGACATAAGCAAGTGGGACTCCATGGTTCCAAAGTACATTTCCAGCAGAGATGAGCAACTGTGAAGTTCTTGGAGGGCAGCTCCTCGGCCACAGCCCTCCGCAAGCCTGGGTGGCCAACCCGGAGACCCCTGCAGGTGTTCTTAGGGGGAGGAGCGAGATTTCACAACCACAGCCTGGGATGGGATGATGGGATGGGAGAGGGTGGATGGGGAAGGGTGGGGCAGAGGGACCATCCCAGCTAATCTGCTACAGAATTTGCCAGGGGATGGCCTTTCCCTTTCTAGTTAGCTGTCCTGCTGCCTCCTCTGTGAGCTCTTCCCAAGTATTTGAATAAATACCCTCCGGGACAGGGAGCTCAGGATAGAAGGTGTCCAGTTCATCTGGGCCCTCCTGCATCACACACATCATTGGCCTGTCCTAGACATCGGGTTCTCACACAGCACGACTAGGTCTCAGGGCAGACTTTGTAATACGACTAGGAGATCAGGAACTAGCTCAAGCCTCTACCAGTGGTCTTTCTCGGCTTTCATAGATTCGAGTTGGCTTTTATTTCTTCTTTTTTAATGACCACTTCCTTTCTCCTTGGGCAAGTAAAATGTTCAGCGTGCCTCTGATGGGACTGATGCCACCGAACAAGAAATGGCAAGGGAATTGACCCTTGAGCTTGGCCAAACCCTAACCTTGCCCAGGGTCACTCGCCCCAGATCCCCAAGAGAGCTCTGCATGAGGTTATGAAACCCAAAGCTCTTTTTTTTTTAAAGATAAAAACATTACTACATTACAATTTATTCATGCAGTTGAATATTCAGAAAAGAAAAGGATGGCATGATAGCTGAACACATCAACACAGAGGAATCTCGAAAATTTTTGAAGAAGTAAATTACAGAAGAATATATCAGGTACTATCACATTTATATAAAGTTTTTACAACTAAGACATTAAGTAATACATTGTTGGGGATATAAACGTAAGTTATATAAACTATGAAGTAAAGCAAGGAATAGATCGCACACGCGCACACACACTCACACACGCACACACACTCACACACATGCACACACTCACACACACGCGCACACTCACACATGCACTCACACACACGCACACACACAGACGCACACACACGCACACGCGCGCGCGCACACACTCACACGCACACACTTACACACACGCGTGCACACACGCACGCACACACAGACTCGCACGCACATGCGCACACACACACACGTGCGCACACGGTCACCTCCGGACTGGCCTCCCGCTGCTGCAGGTGCCCGCGGTGTGTGGGGACCAGCAGGACCTCTCGTGGCCCTCGGGGACTAGCCTGTCACCCTGCGGGTCAGATCTGAGGTTGAGAAGCTCGCCTGCAGCTACAAGGAACAGTAACTGAGGCCCTCTCGGTGCTAAGAAAACAGGAAAGGGGGGCGCCTGGGTGGTACAGCAGTTAAGCGTCTGCCTTCGGCTCAGGGCGTGATCCTGGCGTTATGGGATCCAGCCCCACATCAGGCTCCTCTGCTATGAGCCTGCTTCTTCCTCTCCCACTCCCCCTGCTTGTGTTCCCTCTCTCGCTGGCTGTCTCTATCTCTGTCGAATAAATAAATAAAATCTTAAAAAAAAAAAAAAAAGAAAACAGGGAAGGGAGAGAAACACGGTTCTTTCCCCAGAGAGGCTCCCAGGCTGGTGGAAAAAACAGAAACACAGGGAGTTCACACCATCACAGTGGTGTGACCAGGGAAGCATTGAGGGTGGGGCCCACTCCATGGAGGTGTGAGCAGTCCTCCCGGAACAGGCGGCACCCAGGCCAACCCCAGGGAGCCAGGGGGCTGAGGAGCGTGGGTGCTGGAACTGGCCGCTTGGGCTCAAACCCCGTGAACCGCTCACCAGCTGGGGAACCGGGGCCACACTCCGTCTCTTGTTTCTACCACCGCAACTGTTCGATGGCCTAGAACCCAAACCTGCCTCCGGGAACCACCGTGAGGGAAAATGAGCTCAGAGGTTCTGAGAGTCCATACAGGTCACCGTTCCTGGAGAACAGGCAGGGTTGGCCATGCGAGCATGGGCAGGCCCATGGGCCTGGAAACAGGGGGTGCACCTGGGCACAGGGCTAAGTGTGTGTGGGGGGCAGAGACACCCATTTATGAGATCCATCTGCCATCATGTCCTGAAGCCTGAGCCTTCCCCTCTCACCAAGGGACCATGTCATGGCCACCTCTGGGGCCAGGCCAGCAGCCATCTGGAAGGATCCAGGATTCCTCCCCAGTCACCTGGAGCCCAGCATCTGCTCCTTCCACTCTGGGGACATCTCCCTAGTGGCAGAGGCCATGTGACGAGCTCTGCAGCCATCAAGACACTCCGGACCCTGCAAACTGCCTCTGGCTCAGTGAGGCCGCCCAGGGTCAGCCTTCATCATGATAGCCTTGCTGTCCTGCCCACAGAAACCCTGACCTGGAAGCTTCTGAAAGGAGCCAGACTCTGGATTTCTGGATCAATCCAAAGGCCCTGGCTATTCCTTCTCATGAGAAAAAGGCTGCATGACACCAAGCTCGCCCTTCTTAAGATGCAAGGGGCTTTCTGAGTGGCGTGCAGATGATGACGAACCGGGGCCTGGGCCCGGACTTACCTGGTCCGTGCACCTTTGTAACCTGGGATGGGGCAGCGGCCGCAGAGAGAGCAGGGCTCAGGCCATGCGTCCTGCCCTGAGCTCCTGGCTGGGCCTGGAGGAGGGGCACATGGGACAAGGCAGGTGTCCTGCATCTCGTGCAGCACATGACAGGCCAGGGAGGGTGGGACCGTGGGGCATCGGGCAGGGGATGGGGGCCTGGGGGTGGGTCCACTTCCCCCACGTGCCACCTCTGGGCCCTCAGCCCCTCACAGGTCAAAGATGATGGTTATAGTAAGTCGTAGAATCCTCGGGATTAACTGAGATAACTCAGGGAAAGCTCTTGGCCCGGTGCATGGCTTATAGCCAGGGTCTGACAAGTTTAGGGCAGTCTTACAGTGAAGGTCGGCGGCATGATCACTCCCAAGGTTGAAGGGCTTTGGTCGGGGGTGGGGGATGGGGGGGGCAACATTCCCTGTACCTTCGCACGTCCCCATTGTGGCCAGGACTGCTGACTGGCAAGGAGTCCTGGCCTTCGCAGACCCCAAGAGCGCCTCGGCTTCTCCTCACTGTAGGGCCCTTTATCCCATCTTCATGGATTCCTAACGATCCCCACACTTTCCCTTCAGCTGTGTGGCTCCTGTCCCACTGGCAGGAGGAGTCATTCCTGCAGCGCCTGGAGACCATTTCTCACTGTCCCCCTGTCCTCGCCTCCTCCTCGTCCCCTCCCCATCCCAGATGTGCTGGAGGCCCGGAGCTGTGCATTTGGGAACGGGCCATTCTGACAGCTCCCCAGTGACCAGCACCCAGGGACACAGAGGAACAGCTCTGCCAGGCCTCAGAGGACCCTTTCCACCCTTCCTGCGGGGCTGCCCGTGCAAGGGGCGGTCCGCGTGGCTCCTGCCCGGCTCAGAGCAGTGCCTCCCCCTGCTCCAGCTCGCAGCCCTCCGCCTGCCTCTGGTCGCCCGCTATGGCAGCGTTCCTGAAGCCGTTCCCAATCACTCCAACAAAGACAAAAGTAAAAGCACAGGTGGCCGATGTTCGCATCCTCCCGCGAGCTCCGTGCGGAACTGGCCGCAGGCGAGAGCGGCGACCTGCAGGGTGACGGCGGGGAGAGGACCGGCCTGTGTGTGCCATCTCCCCGCGGCCCCGCCAGCCGGGCAGCCAGGGCGCTAAACGGACGCCCTCCGCCTTTTCCTTTTTTCTTTTTTAGGTTGTACAGCGTGATTTGTTTTAATTGAGACATAGTTTACATACATGAGTTTCAGGTGTACAGCGTACGTGATTAGACAATCCCGTACGTGACAACATGTACCCTTGTAGCCGCCACCTGCCACCATGCGACGTTATTCTGATATTATCGATCTATTCCCTGCGCTCTGCTTATTTGCTTTATCGCTGGAAGTTTGTACCGCTTCCCCCCCCACCCCGCACCTATTTCACCCCCCGCCCCGCCCCCAGCCTGTGGCAACGCCCCGTTTGTTCTCTGTATTTACGAGTGTCTCTAGTGTCTCTATCTTATTGTTGTTTGTTCATTTGTCTTGTGTTTAGATTCCACATGCGAGTGACATCGTACGGTGTTTGTCTTTCTCTGTCTGACTCCTCTCCCTCAGCGTAAGAGTCTCAGGGTCCTCCCGTGTTGTCCGGAATGGCGATGTCCCCTCCCTCCCCACCTCGCCGGCACCTGGGAGCTAAAGGAACAGCTCAGAGACAGGAGCGACTTCAGCCCAAGTGCTTGTTACACCTATTTTCTCTGCTGCTTTTAAATTATCTTTATTTTGTGTAGGATGGGTTTTTCTTTCTTTCTTTTTTTTTGCTTCTTTTATATGTGTCTTAATATTGTAAGACTCCTCAAATCCTTTCCAAGGGGTAGACAGAATATAAATGATAAATGAATAAACACATAAATAAGTAAAAAGGACACAAATGTCTTTTCCAAACCAGTTTTTCATTCCTTCGTGGGTGTTTGCCGTTCAAGGCAAATGCACCGCTCATTACTGGGCCCTGACCATTCACCCCTTGCTGGCCAATGCCCACCCAGCGGGTATGAAGCACCTACTATGTGCTGGTGTGTGCTGGGCCCTGGGGTACCCAGATGAGGAGAGAGGGTTCCTACAGAGCTCGCTCTCTGGGCCCTGGGAAAGAAGCCGCTCCCGTTGATCATCGACCACCCCCTGGAGCGTGTGCACGTGTGGGTGTGCGGGCGAGGTGTTCCTAGCCCACCCTCTGGTGAAGGGACTAGGGATATCTGGGACCCGAGATGCCCAAGCCGTGTTCCACAAACCTCCCCCACCAGCCCGTCAAGATGCCCAAGGCCAAGGGAAACCAGACACAGGTAGGGCGCCGGCCTCTGACCCCGGAGCTGGACACTAAGCCTGTGAGTCGGACTCGATTAGGTAGAGTCTGAAAGGCAGACACAAAGGGCCATATTAAGGCTTTGCCCGTCTTCCTGATTGGTTTTCAAGCGAATGTGGCAGGATGAAGAGGCCGCCTCTCTCAGGCTCGAGGGGCGATACACAGGGCTGAGAACCCCAGTGCCGACAAGGGCCGGCAGGGGAGGGTGGAGGCTGTGGCCTTACCTTCTTGTGGGAAGGAGACATAGCACCTCCGAGACCACCCAACCCCAGTGCTGTGCTCACTGTGTCCTGGGCCTTGACCCAGCCTCCGGGTACAGGGGAGTCCTGAGCTCCCCCTGGAGTCTTACCCCGTAAGGACATTCAGAGTGGCATAGTTAATCCCCAAATGCAAACCTGACCCCCGAGAGATCCTCTAACTGGAATCAGGGCGCCCCATGATAGACCCTTCCAGAAAGGTAGGAGGCCTCTATCTGAAGTCACTCTCGAGAAAGAAAACCATATGGTGACCAACCCTAAGGGTCACTGGGCCTCACGGACGAAGGGGCCTCTGAGGCTGGCTGATCCCATGGCTTCCCAGCACTGTTCATGCAGCTGGGGCTTACTGGGAGTGAGCACAGGAGAGCAGCCCGGCGGGCTCCAGGACAGGGCCTGTGTAGCTCCTATTTCAGTGTTTGTCCGCTGGATAAGAGTCTGCTTGGAGAAATGTAGGCATCCCTTCCCTGACCAGAAGAGGCATCCAGCAGCTGTCTGAACTCCTGCGTCTTCCGGGCTGGTGGGAAGCCCCCATCTCACCCATCCAGTGTCGGAGCCAACTGAGAACTCATAAGTCAGGTGAGTGGAGGTTGAAATGCACCTTCTGTTTCTTGACACAGAGACTGGAGGTCGTCACACACTGTTCTTTCTCTCCTTCTTCCTTCATAACATTATCTCATGCGCTCTGTTAAAAAGACTACACTGTCCAGCATCCCTTTTGGCCAGGAGTGACCAAATTCCTAAGTACTGGAGGAGAAATAGGAAGCAAAATGCTGTGTCAGATTTCCAAGATGGTTGTGTGAGAGGAGCTGCCCTCACTGGGACAGATACCCCTGTAGTCCTTCCTCCACCTTCTGCTGCCAGCATGGAATGTGGAGGCAATGGCTAGAACCCTAGCAGCCATGTTGGGGTTAAGATGAAAAGTCTGTACTGAGGGTGGAGGAGAGTAAGGTCAGGAGCCTGAGGGCCCTGTAGTCATCATACCTGCCCTATGTTACCTCACTTATATGAGGACATCTTTTATGAGAAAGAAACAAACTTCTATCATGTTTAAGTCAGTTATTTGGGGATTTCTATTATGTACAACTAAATATTGGTTCCTCGTGAGTAAGCTTGATTAAAGGAGCATGTGTATAAACACACTTGTCAATATTTTTGCCTCCCCGATGATCCAAGTCTAGAACTTGAGATGGTCCCCCTCTCTCCTAAGAGAAAGTCTAGTTTTACGCTGATGGCATATTCTCTCAGATCACTGCCTCCCTCTGGTCCTGCCTATAGATGGAAGAAAAGAGAGAAGATCCCGGTGTGCACAGGATTCTAACAGATGAGCCCCCAGCTGAGAAAGTGCAGGGGAGCTCCTTCTCGTGGGGATATAAAGGGGGGGACCCGTGTTCCTCTTGGGAAACCCAATCATTCTGCCACTGGACGATTGACTACTGAAAGGTTCCTTATCACACTGAGCTGGGAAATCATTCTGGAGGGGGTGAGGCCTGCTGGGGATAAGCTCGGCCCACATCCACACGGACAAGCATAATCTCTCTTGGAAGGGTCTGGGAGGCTTCAGAACAAACGGAGAACCTAAACGGTAGCATCACCAGATGAATCTGAGTTTCAGATAAACAAGGAATATTTTTTTTGGTGAATTATGTCCCAAATATTGCAAAGGACATGCTTATACTTAAAGACTTATTTGTTGCCTATCTGAAATTCACATTGAGCAGGGCATCCTGTATTTTTATTTGCTAGGTCGGGCAGCCCTAGCCTAGAGGCACCCAATTTCCAGACACTCAGATGGGCGCACTCCAGTGTTGGCGAGAGGATGTCCTGTGACGAGAAATGCAGAGGCAGCTTATCTCTGACTCCCACCTGCCCTGCTCTCCTCTCCCCCTGCCCACGGTCCTCCGGGCTGATGCAAACCCCTGCCTTGCTCAGAAACCTGAGGCTTCCCTGTCCACTGGAGCCCACACCAACCGCACCGTGGACGGTCACCCCCAGCCATCCCCCGTTTGTGGCAACTGTGTCCCAATTCTACCTCCCCCATCCCCCACCCCCAAGAGCACCCAGACTCAGGGCAGAACCAATCAGAGTCTTCATTCTCCTGCCTGCAGAGGTTGGTGGGGGGTTGGCAACATGGGACCCAAGTCCATCCCAGCTGAGTGATCACAGAGTTTTAGTGGATAAGGGTGGCCCACATCTCACCTGGAAGGACACCGAGCACCCTGAGATCTGAGGACCGGCCTGTCCAGAATCAGCCCCAAGAAACAAGCTAGTTCTACCCTCTGGACTTTTCTGCTTACCGGAGTCAATAATTTCCTTTTGGCCGAAAGCCAGTGTGTTCTGGATTTTCCTGACATGTGTAAATAAAAGGCCCCTGAAACAAATCTCAAAAATTGGGGTAAGTGAGAATCCAGAGTGCCTGTCCCATCTCCGTACGCAAAACACTGGTACATTGCTACCGCTCAAAGGGTTTGGATCCCTTACCCTTTATGGGGTTCCCAGGGGACTCCCACTTGACCCCGTCCCAGCTCCCTGAGATTCGCACTGCAGTTAATCAGGGAAATACTAACAACAGTAGTCACTGACATCGAGTCCGCACCCAGCTCTGAATTGAGTCCTGTGTACATCCCACCCCACAGGCAGGAGAAGAGGTTCGCAGACGTGACCTCACCTGCCCCTGGCAGCACAGATAGGCCTGAGGTGAAGATGGGGTTTTCCTGGGCGGTTCAGTTCTAGAGCCTGTGCTCATCGAGCGGCGACAAAGCATTGCTCTGGAAATCCTAGGGGAGGGTCGGATCCTGGCCCCAGCCCTCTCAGCTCTAGAAAGGACAGCCTACCCCCTCTCCTCACCTCTGTGTGCTCATCTCCCCTTTAGGGACCTGAAAATCCACCTTCCCTGGATTGGCAACTTCCGGGCATGGGGAGGAGGAGGAGTGGCAGGCGGGTTAGGGATGGTGATTGCTCCTTGCTGCCCTGTGCTCAGGGGCAGGGGAAGGAGCCCATGAGTGGGGCCAGTTTGGGGGCGCACAAGTGGGTTGGCCCGTCCTAGAGAAGCACCTCTGGCCACCTGTAGAGACCAAGGAGGTGGGGGAAGATGCTCCTTCAGCCCCAGGGAGACCTGCTCTTGTGGACAGAGCCTCCCAGGCACCAGGGGGCAGCACTGTCTGGGGCTGGGGTCTCTGCACAGCCCAGGCTCTCTGAACTGGCCACTGCTGGCCAAAGTGTCCCTGCACACTGCCGGGAACATCCTGGGCTCCCTCTGCTGCCTGGGTCTCCGAGAACCAGGCTGAGCCAGGAGGGCTGGAGAATGGGCAAGGGGGTGGGGGGGCTTGGCTTCAGGGGTATATGTGGGTCCTTGCTTCCCTCTCCTTCCATGCCCTTTAGACGATTTACCATGCAGTCTGGAATGGGGGAGGGGGCAGAGAGCAAGCTTTGGATTCAAAGAGGTGTTCTCTCTCCCAGGATTCTTGCTGGAGCCCTGGGCTGCCTCCGGTGGCCCTTCATCCCCTTCCACAAGGCAGCTAGCTACTATTAAAATTTGGATCTCAGATGCCACCCCCAGACGAAACCCACCAGGGGCCCTTCACTGCTTCAGAGTCAAGTTCTAGCTCCCTGGCAAGGCAGCAGGTGTTCCTGGACAGCTCAACAGGTCCTTCCCCACCTCCCTGCCTCATCGCCTCCTCCAGCTGCGCAGACCTGATTGCGTCTGCCGCACGCACTCTCCGTTTCTCCCCATCATCCTCTGCTCATGCTGCTCTTTGCCTGTCCTTCATTCTTCCCTGGCCAACACTTCTCAACCGACAAGATGAAGCTCAAGCGTTGCCTCCTCCAGGAAGGCGTCCTGGTTCCACCTTCCCGCCCTCTGTACCTGACACTCTCTGCTGCCCCTGCCCCAGGCTGATGGGATACTCCTGTGTGTTCTCCTTGAAGGTCATACCTTGTGGTCACTTGAGCCTTGCAGTTGGCCTCACTCCCTTTTTGCTTTGGCCGCTGGGATGCTCAGAGGCCCATCTCAGGGTTTACGGGGTATATGTTCCTCTCCAATCTCACCTTCCTCTGGCTGTTTCTCATGATCTCGAGCCCACTTACTTCCTCCTCACCCCCCTCCATTTTTTCATCCTTTCCTTTTCTCCTCTGTCTGGATGCAGGAAACCATCCCCTGGTCCTTCTATGCAGAATGAAACCGGCACCAAAACAAGGACAAAGAAACTGCAAAAATCCACCGACTTCTATGAATCCAATTACATCACTAATAGGAGCAGTATTTTCTCCCGAGAGGCAATGAGATGGTGTGTCTTCTCCTCGCAGAATGTCAAATGGTGGTGGTATTTAAGAGACATGAAAAACAAATTGCTCCGGCTCCTTCCTACCACCCAGCTCCTGACGAGGCTTCTCTTAAGCAACCTCAGAAATCTGTCAGAAAGTCAGAAGGGAGAGGTTGCCTACGTCACCCCAAACCCCCTGCTTGTCCATGGAGCCAGGACATCCCAGGCAGGCCAGCCCCGCTCCGAAGCCCGAGCATTGGCCACGCGCTCTGGGGTCACCGAAGTGGTCTTGGACGTGCGCGTTAGCGACTGCTAACAAATCACCACGGACGCCGCGGCCTACCCGCCCAGACGTACCCTGTCTGAGCTCTGTGGCTAGACGGTCTCTCCAGGTCTCCCTGGGCTAAAGTCAGGGGCTTGGAAGAGTTCCTGATAAAGTTCTCCAGCAGAGAAGCCGTTTCCTTGCCTCTTCTCGCTTCCGCTGAGACCAGCTGACCCTTCCTCCCGGCCTTTTTGGCTGTACTTACTGCCTTTCTAATAAAACTTGGTGAACAACTGTTGTCCAGTGATGGCCTCGAAATGGCTCCAGTGCTCTTGAAATGGCCCCAGAGAAGGGGGACAAAGTTTGGGGTGCCGCTTGGGAATCCCCTCTTTGATGTTCTCACAGCTCTTCACTGCAGGCGGGTGTTCATCTTGGAGACGGAGGGAGCTGGGCCCCGCTGCACCTGCCGGCGCCCCCCCCACCGTCCATGTCCGATCTGTACTGTCGAGCATCTATTTACAAAGCAGGTCACAGAGAGCACCGCCGTCTAAAAGTAGAAAGTCATTATGAGCAGACAAGTGTCTGCGCTTGTCCTGGGAGAGCTGGGACAGCTTCTGTTTTCCTTCTCTGTCCCCCTTTCTGCTTCCCTGCCCTGCCCCCCCTCCTTCTTGTCCCACCCGCCCATGGCTAGGGACCTGGGCCAGCTGCAGCCAGGTTTCGCTTTGATTCTCTCTACCAACCCTGTGAGGCTGGGGCCATCACTCCGGTTTGTCAGCTGGGGAAGCCGCGTCGCAGAGGGTAGGGGACTGTCCCCAAATCAGGAAGCCAGGAGGCAGTAGAGCTGAGAGGGGTGGCGGGTGGGTCTTGGAGGGAGTCTCCCTCACACCGCACACACTACGTCATGTCCACCAGGGCATCATCTGTGGAGACAACTGCCATGCGCCCTGGCATCTTGAAGAGACGCCAGGAAGGGTGGGGTCCCTTTCCTGGGGAGCCAGTCCCCGGGCAGAATGGCCCCAGGTTGCTCCCAAGCTGAGCTCAGAGCTCAGAGCACCCCCTCCGACACTGCTGGGTTCACGGGCACTAGGCTTTCTCCCCTCTGGTAGCCGAGGCTTTGGCCCTTACGGGGAGGACAGCTCTGGGTGGGATGGCCATCCCCAACGCACACGTGTTCCGTGCACCCAGCACAGCCCGTGTGGGATCAGAAGTATGCTGAGTCCTCCCTCCACAGCTCTTCCTCCTCCCAGCCTCTTCCCCTCCTTCCCAGGTCCTGAGGACCTACTGAGTTCTGGAAACATCCCACTGCATATCTAGGCCTTACTGACGAGGACATTGGGCAGTGGCTGGTCTCTGACTCTACATTCTGGCTGCCGCCCCTTCAGGGGTCCAAACTCTCCATGACAAGCCTCTCTGTTCTAGATTCGCCCCCCACCCCGCCCCCCAGCCAAGTGTGCTATGAGCTCCTGCCAGGGGCCTGGTGGAACCCTTCAGCAGTGGATGGAGAGGCCGGCCCTCTCTGCTGGGGGATCGTCTCTGGCACCTTCTGAGAATGAAGCCATGTAGAAAGCCGTAGGCGCTGATTGTCAAGGGCAAAGGGGGTCCCAGTCCCAGGAGGTCCTGCCTCCACAGAAGCGCTGGGCAGGACAGCCGTAAAGCAGGGGCAGGGATGGGAACCTGCCCGCCTGGCAGACAGCCCCTGGGTGCCTGAGTGGCCAGATGTGGGGGAGGCGGGGTGCTGGGTGGCCAGGGTGGGGGGGAGGGTCAGATGTGGCTCTTTGGTGGCAGTATCTCTCCTGTCCCTGATCTGGAGCCAGTGTGGCGGGGCCCCTCCTTTCTCCGCCGCAGGGGCTGCTGTAGCCAGGTGCCCCTGACAGGCTTCCGGGCTTGGGGCCATGGGGCGGGCAAGGAGGGGAGGGCAGGCACCCCAGGGAGCAGCGACGGGGATGGCTCCCTTCCCGCATCCTGAGCTGCCCGGGACCCAGGACACAGGCACAAGGAAGGCGTGCGTGGGGCCAAGTGGCTCAAGTCACCATCGGAGTACGGTCCAGGCAGAGGCCCGAGCTGCCACTTTCTCTGGCTGACTTGACTCCCTCAGGCCACACAACCTGAGTCGGGAAGATGCCTCCTGTGGGGGCGGTCGAGGCCAAATGCGAAGCAGGCCGCATCGTTCTGAGCACCCAGCAGGCTGGGGGCGAGCTGACCGGGGAGGGGGCCCGGGGCCGCCCCAGGGCTTGTGCCGCCCAGGGCTCCGTGCCCGGTGGACTGGGGGCCGTGAGGCCCACGGGCTGACTCTGCGGATCATCTGCTTTATTAGGAAAAGCTGGGCTTTTCAGGTGTTTGTGGAGAGCTGGTTGGTAACAGGTGAAGATCAGCCGAAGGACTGTGGCAGCCAAGGGAAGCTGGTTGGCTGGGCAGAAGCAGAGGGATAGGCATCGCATTTAATATTGTGTAATGAAAAGAAAATTTCTCTAGAGTATCCACAGTTTGACCTCAATTATTCAGTATTACGGATTTGCAGAAAAAAAGGTCCGAGGGAAATAAATATTCTGTCATACATTTGCACTATTTGGCTTAAGATGGAGACATTAAGTCCTGGAAGGAACGGCTGCCCTCAGTCAAGCCTGTGGGGTCTTCGGGGTGATTAATGCAACATGTGTTTTTCACCATGAAAATAGCTTATGGGGGCCCGTGAGGAGCATTGGATTCCTCCCAATCTAGAGGGTTCAGGCGAGAGGACTATACTGCCCCTCACTCCTGGAATTTTCTGGATTTAACCCCCCCCCCCCACAGATGCTTCGCAGACAGCACTGTGGCCGCAGGGGCTAGATGTGGTTTTGGACTCCGCTGCCCCGGCTTCACTGGCCTTCGGCTTCGCTCTTGTGGAGAGTGGATCTTGCCTCGGTGATCATCTGGCATTTGGGAAATCATGAATCTTCTGCCGCAAATGGGAAGCAGATCCAGTTCCCTCTGTCTGCACTGTTGTGCTGCGCGATGCCTTCTCTTTGGGTGTTGTCATCGACCTCCCGCAGCTCAGGCTGCTGCCCCAGGGGCAGGGCTTCGGGAGAAAGAGTTAGCATGTCACAGTGCTTTGTTTGGGGACATCGTCCTGCATTTCGTCCACCAGAAACACCGCATGAGGCTAGAGATCTGAACTGTGGGTTCTGGTTTTTACAAAATGTGTGCAAGACCCTCCTGCCACCTTCTCTCCTCGCTCAGCCCGTGAGCTACTCGGGGGCGAGCACAGCCTCCCTCGCTAGAGCTCCGGGGCCCAATACTGCGGCCAGACCGCAGGTGCTCAGCCCGCGCTGGACCAGTGAGTAAGCCAGCTGCAGTTACACTTCCCTTCCGTCCCGCCCGTGGCCCAGCTCTATCTTCACCAACCCCAAGCTTCTGAGAGTCTTGCAACAACCTTCCAGGGCCATCCTGAAGAATGTCCATTTTACGGACGAAAGCACCAAGACTCAGAAACAGGTCTTCCGCATCACTCGGCTGATGGGGAAGGAGAGGAGGCTGAAAACACAGGCCTGGCTCTGGAGGACCAATCTGGTGAGAGGACATCAGGGGCTACCCGAGACAGCCGGGGAACACGGCACCCTGCCTGAAACCCAGGTGGCCCGATCTGGAAGAAACGGGCAGAAGAGCTACTCGCTCAGCCTCTCGCTTCCAGTGGGGTCGATGGTTGGAGGCAGGGCCCAGCAAGCAGGTCCAGGGTGGGGTCCCGGGACAGAAGAGAGCCAAGAGGAGAGGTCTGGAACCATTGCAGGTGGGTGATGGAGGATGAGCAGGGAAACTGAGGCCAAAGCCCCCTGAGGGGCTGCAGGGGTGAAGGGGAAGGCCATGAGTGAGGGCTGGCAGGGCGGCAAAGGCTGAGCCCCGCACACCAAGTACAGAGCACGTGGTGGCTGGCAGATTCGAGGCTCCACTGGCCGGCGGGAGGGAAGGGGCTGCTGAGGCTCGTCCTTCACCTGGCAGGCGTTTCACTGGGCGTCTGCTTGTGGGCGGAGCGTGGGTGATGTGGGGGAGGGCGAACCCCAGGAGGTCACTGTCCTAGGAGGGGACATGGATGTGATGGCTGAGGGTTTTCACACCAGCAGAATAGGGAGGGTGGCAGATGCCATTGAAAGTGCGTACGTGTGCGTGCGTGTGTGTGTGTGTGTGTGTGTGCACGCTCGATGGGGTGTTTCCATGATAGTCAACAGCTAGCATATATCAAGTGCTTAGAAGGTGCCGGGCCTCACTCTGACAACCCCTTGGAGGGAGGCGCTACCTTCCCCATTTTGTAGGTAAGGACCTAAGGCACACAGACGAAAAGTAACTTGCCCAGGGTGGGAGGGTAGCTGGCTTCAGGGGGGCCCCGAGATCCCCGCCTCCTGGTGCTCCCCCCCCCCGGTGTGTGGGGTCACCTGGCACTGTAGCAGGGCTGGTGTTTGCCCGGTAGCCCATGGGGGAAGTGATGCTGTTGCTTCTGGGATTCGGGTGTAAAAGCCTGTGGCTTCGTCTTGGGTGCTCCCTCTCGTGGCCTCCCCCTTGGACCCTTTGCTCTGGGGAATCCAGCTGCCCTGTTGTGAGGACCCGGAGGCAGCCTGTGGAGAGGCCCACGTGGTGAGGCCCATGGGGACCTCAGGCCAACTGCCCGTGAGCGGCTCTGCGAGAGGCTCCCGCAGCCAGCGGACACTTTGCAATCCCGTGAGAAACTGAGCCAGAATGTGGCCCAGACTCCCGACCCTCAGAAAACACAGGGCCTCGTACACGTTTGCTCTTTTACACCTCTACCGTCGGGCTGGTGTGTTCTGCAGGAACTGGTGACCAAGACGCCAGGGTGTCCGCTCTGGTTAGTACCACTCCGACTCCACGGGCCGCACAGGGAAGCACTGTTCTCGCCACAAGCCCGAACGAGGGACGCTTTGGAGGAAGGGCGTCTCGGGTCAAGGGCAGAGCAATGAAAAGGAGCCGCGTGGGGCAGGCTGTGTGCGAAGTGCCGACGTGTACGTTTCGGTGTGTGTCCAGGCAGTCGGGTGGGACACAGGACATCATCGGGAAAGAGATCAGAGCTCGGGGTTCATCGAAGGGTCTGCGGTGAATGCAAACCCTAGGAGTCACTACTGAGCAGGGACATGGAGGAGGGGCTGTCAGCCTCACACAAAAGCACCTTTTTCTCAGAGCTTCCAATCGGTCAATGCAACAGCACCTGGCCCAGGTCTCTCTGCAGAGCCTCAGGTTTACCAGAAAGAGATGTTTTGGCGTGGCGGGAGCCATAATGTGGACAACTCCGTGAAGGTGTCACTTTGAAAAGCTAGCTTCAGGATCTAATTTCAGTGTGTTGAAAAAGCCACCAGCTATTATTTTTAAGACCACGGGAAGTCCCTGGGATCCTTTACAATCAAACGCTAGAATGGTTATTCTGGCTTGCCGTGCCTGGAAAGCTGCTGGGAGCAGGAGAGAAGACGTCGCCGGACCCCAGCTGTCTGAGACGGACCGAAAGGAACTCAGCTGCAGAAACGTCAAGTCAGATTTCACATCTAAAGGCTTCCCTTGTTCAGTTGTGCTTCTGTGCTGAGCGACTCGCTGTTAGGCCTTCCCCCAACCCCGAGGTGTGATCCGTGGGGACGCCCAAAGAGCCCTGGCCGGGTTGGGCCCTGGGCCGAGCTGGGAAAAAGATAGGAAGTCTGTCCCAGGGTTCGGACCCCCCAGAGCAAGGAGACCTGCGCCTGCAGAGCCCCAGCTGGCCCCCCACTTCCCACCCTGCTCCCGGGGCGCCCTGTGCTGCCGGTGCTCAGCCTCCCCCGCATCTCTCTCCCCGCCCTCCCACCTCCCTCATCTCAACCACACGGCCTCTCCAGCAACTCCTTCCAGAAGCTCCTTGATGGAGCTGACGATACTCTAGAATCTGCAAACTGTCTCACTCTGTGAAGTCAACCACGGTCAAAGTCCTCTGTGTGTCTGTCCTCACCGTCAGTCCCTAACATGTTCCCTGTTCCTTCTACGTCTTCCGGTCACAGGGAGGGGATTTATTTTTTCGGTGGCTCTACGTCAAATTCTCTGCGGTGTCCAGTGCTACCTTCCTGCCTACGGACAGGCTTCGCGGCTCTACTTTCCAGGCACGTCTGGAGCTTGGCCGGTGCTCAAAGTCTGCATGGCTGCCCCGGGGCCGGGCTAGCATATACCCTCTTCCCCTCACTGCAGTGGCCTCTGGGGGCATCTCCACCTGGCCCCAGGTCAACCTATTCTCAACGGGGCTGCTGAAGTGACTGTTAGAATACACATTGGCCATGTCGCTCTTCTGCTCAAATGCCTCCCCCACAAAGCTCCCATTGAAGTAAAGCTCAGAGGTGGCCCTACACGCTCCATTCCCCCCCCCCCCCCGATTTCACCGTAGTCTCCCTTGCCCCTTGCTCGTTCCATCACTTCAACACCGGCATCCTTGCACCTGCTGGGGTCTTGATGTGGCACATTTGCCTCCTTTTCCAGGTCCCTGCTACCCTGTTACCTTGTTAGTCCTCTGCCAGATTAAACTCTAACTGCCCCCTCCCGTGGCGATGCTCTCAAGTTTCTCGACAGCACAACCACCACCAGGCCTTCTCTGGGCGTGTGGCTCATGGCCTGTGCCCTCCCGTGGAAAGTAAGCTCCTCCAGGACGGGCTCCCTGATTTGTTCTCTGCCCAATCTAACGTGTAGGGCAGTGCCCAGCGTAGAAGAGATTCTTGACAAGTGTGCGTTTAATGAATTAAGTAACGGAGGCAGCGCAGTAAGAGGCCAAAGGGGAGCGAGGAGAAGGGGACAGACGGGAGAAGAGTTGGAGCGTTCGAGTCCCTGGGATTCTATTTGTAGGTTATGACTAGTGTTCCTGTCTCGGTGGGTAGAAAGGCTGCAAGCAACGAGGGAGCTCAAATTTTTTCCATTTATAACAATCCGGCTTATATTCTAAAGTTCCTGGTGCTTCAGTGAATTTCACACAAAAGGGTCCCTGGAGCCGATCGTCACTGTGCACCGCCCTCCCGAGTGTGCGTGTGTGCTCACAGCCCCAGGGCCGTGGCGCTCACCCGCCGCCCGCGGCGTCTGCCGCGCCCTCTCCGACACGGGCCGGCGGTCCCTGCACTTTTGAGCTGCACAACTGCGTATCTGACAAACGCAAAGGCAGGCCCGCAGGAGCGGAGAATGTTTTCCGGATGCATCATGAGAGGATAAGGAAAAGCGAGCTTATTCGAAGTTATTCTGTGGTTAACACAATGCTCCCCACACGGTACACCGTCAAAGCGAATGCCTTGGAGGAAATGTGTCTTTGAGGTAAGAGACTGGCAATTTAACAATGCACAAGACCGTTCCTGAAATTCCAAGACTAGGCAACATGTTGTGTGTGCTTCTAGCAGAAGGAATAAAACGTTCTCCTGGGGCATATTGAATTAAAATCACAATGCACCAGTAAACGAAGAAAAGAGAACGAACAGAATAATACTGTCCACAGGGATGATGACCTTTATGTTCCATAACAAATTACAGAGAGGCATGAAAATCAGCTTTTCTGGCAGTACCACTCTGCTTCCTGCAGAAGCCTTTATAATTAACCTTTTACGTGACAGAATACTTTTTGCAGAACACGTCCCCATTTATTGGTCCATAACTGAGACGGATAAACCATTTTCAAATGTGGACTAGGTATAGAATCTGGACTTCTTGCAGTGAGTTGCAGCCCTAGATGGTTCTCCAGTGTGCAAAATTTAGAGCTTGCTGAAATAAGACTTTGTTTTTCTAGGTTTATAGTAAAGTGCAGGAGCTTGAAACGGGCAGCCTTTATTAAGTAACACACAAATCATTTGTTTGTTGTTGTTAGGAGACCACAAAATAAGATTGATTTTCTTTCCTTTTTTTAAACAGGCTTTCCAAATTAAAAAGCATACCATTTTATAAAACATTTCACAGGACATAAAATTGTGAAACAAAATTCAGATGATTTTCAAGCTCCCAAGTGAATTCATTTACTGACTAGGCACGTTGGTGAGTTGACGATTCATAAGCAGTCCATAATTTGAAGGGAAGCCCCTGAAAGAGAGGAAAATGAAATATATTTGTATACATCAAGAAACTAATAATTATGTATGTTCTGTTGGGGATGGCGGGATTTAGGCAGAGGAAGGAAGCAAGCAGAAACTTCATAGAAATAAGGATATTCATGGAAAACAAGGCAAAACAGAATTATAGAAACTTAAGAACATAAAATATTTGTGTTCAGTAAGGCAGGTGAATGGTGAATTAGTATGAGGAGGATCAAAATATTCTCCACTACAACCTTTACGGGTCTGATTTCAGAACGGCAATGCCTTGTTTGACATGGAACCACTAATATCAAAATGTGACACAGGTCCCTACGGGTAGACCCAACTTTCAGATACATTTACAAGTTTTTATTAACTAACACCAAGGAATATATTTTCATGTGCTACACAGAACACAACTGTTATTTCAAAACCGCAGTGGTGATCAAGTGGGAAGAAAAGCCAACTCAATCATAATGGAGAAGTGGCCGTCACCATGCTTACTCCTCACAGCTCTGGTCACACACGCCCGGCCCTAGGGGACCCGTCCACACCACACTGCTTGTTCACGGCGCCCTACGACCTAGCCCTTCCTAGCTCCCCAGCATCCCCCGTTCCTCTCCCAGCTTGGGCACCTGCTCACGTCCCCGACGCGGTGCAGCTTCCTGCCCTGGTCAGCACCCGCCTCGCCCACCTGCATTGGCCTGCCAACACCTGCCATTCTCCGTGAAGCCTTTTCCTCCCCATCCCCCACCCAGAGTTCACCCCTTTCCCTCTGGCTGCACCACCTCTGCCCTCACGTAGCCTCTGATCGTGGCTCGCGGCCAGAGACAGGGGGCTACACGGAGCCATCTGCCGTGTCTGGGGGCTAGGACCCACCGATGCAACCTGAATTGAAAGGCTAATACAGTAAAAGGTAAACGTCGACTGTAGTAAATCTATTAACTGGGGTACTGTTTAATCAATGAGCACTTTCAGAACAGCTTGATGACTGTCAGTGCGCACGACGTGATGGACTCATTCCTGACCCCGAGGGATGCTGGCTGGCAGCTCCCAATCAGGTGTTTGCCAATCGAGTGCCAGCAGCCGGTACTCTCAGAGTGAACAGAATAAAGGGTTCTTTTGGCAAAAGAAGAGAGGGAAGATCTCAAAGAACTGGCAGGATCTGGGAGACTAGAGCACAGGAAAAGGTGGGCGAGGACCTGTGAAGCACCACCACGGGCCCCCCGGAGCACATCCGCTCAGGCTCGGGGGTTAGGGGAGCAGTCTGAGGAAGGGCTCCGGGACCTGCATCTGTCAGCTGTCCCTGTCCCGAGACACGCCCCAGGAGCTGCTGTGACGGGGTCCGGCGCCCCCCCCATGCCTCACTCATCCGCACCGGGACCGACCCACCCCGTGCCAACCGCCGGGCCGGGCACCCACTTGGAGCAGAGTGTTCTGGGTGGCACAGGCGCTAACCACTGACGGTATGGAGTGCTCGTGGCACCTCGCGTTCAAGTGTCCTCAAGAAAGCACATCGAGGGAACAATATGGTAATATTCACAAAAAACGGCAAGGCTCCATGACCCTACCTCAGAAACGTATTCTTAGATGTATACAAACGTATACAATGACAGGGATGGAAGGCTGTGCTTTCTAGCGCTCTCATGAATGAGTATAAAATGCTGGACGTGAACTGCATGTCCGTCATACGTGCTTAAATTATAAATCAAGTAACTACTATTTAGCCAATAAAAAGAAAAAGGTAGCTTCAAGTATAAAATGGTAGAAAATGAACTCTAAGAGGTACTCTAAAGTGAAACAACGGGGCTAGAAAACAGTGCACTGTTTCATATGTAAAAGAGTAATAATTAGAAAAGAAACATGTGCTTTGCCTCTGCATAAGTATCTCCACAAAAATATACAAAAAACCCAATGCAAACAGCTGCTTGGGGGTCTGAGGCAGGGGTGGGAATGAAGACCAGCTTTTCATCATATATTCCATGGAGTTCTGGATTTTGTAGCAAGCACATGGACTACCTAGTAAATACAGGACATATTTTGGCTTTCCAGCTTCCCATTTCCTTCCACTAAACAAGCCAACGGTTGCAGAAGTAACCATCTCATTTCCACTGAGAAACCAAACTAATAGTGCAAAGTGCTCAGGGCTGGGATTTTAAAAGTTACAGGGTCTTTGGCTCATTGACTCCCTCACTCCTCACTTCTTGCACACTGAACACCTCGTCAGCCCTCACTGTGTGCCAGGCACGACGCTGGCCTCTGGGTGGACCAGTCAAGTAAGACGTGGTTCCGAGTCAAGAAAGACATGGTTCCGTGTTTAAAGAACCTCGTCTTGCAGCTGGTGAGAAAGACACGTCGAGTACAGCAGAGATCTAGCTTGGGGATAATGCCTCCAGCCCTGCTCTCTTTCCACGGCGTCTGCGCATTTCTTCTGTCTCCCCATTTTCGGGCCTGTCAGGTATGAGGAACTGTCTTAGGCCGCAGACACAGAGACAGGAGTAAGGCCCAGATTGTGCCAGCAGTGGTGGTCAAATGAGACTTTTAGGTATCTCTACCTACATCCGAATGACCCCATTTAAAAACCTGTCAAATTCTCTCCAAATTCAAGGATGACTCTAACTCCATGTGGTAAGGCCAAGGACGTCCTAATCCACTTTCCTCTACTATGGAGACACCGAGACACCTCCTTCATTTTATTCACTCCCATATTTGACTGCTCGTTCTCGGACCCCTTCCGGGGACACGGGACATACCCTAGAGATGTTTCTACGCTGGTGGGGGTGGGTGGAAAGGAGCGTGAACAGTCCGTGGAGGGACACTGTTTCTGCAAAATTCGGGCAGCTCCAAGGGTTCTCAGCAGGGATTCGACACCCAGGCCCGACATGGACACAGAGCACCAAGGAAGGCTTCCGGGACAAGGGAAGCCTCACGGGTCACTTCGAAGCTGGACAGACCACGAGGACTAGCTGTGCCAAGAGCTGGCTGAGAGGGGTAAGGAAACGTGATTTCAGGCAGAGGACGACCGGACGGGAAAGCAGCGGGAGGGGTGGTTAGTAGCCAGGCTGAAGCAGCCGTGAGGCGGGACCAACATCACGTAGGGCTTGTGTGCAGAGCCCAGAGCCTGAGCTCTACCCTGCGCGACACGGGGGCCACCGAGGGGCTCATCCCACTAAGGTCTGAAACAATTTCAGCGCTAGGTGCTAATCACTGACATCGAACCCCATGGAGAGTCAACTTCAACTGGATGGGATTTTCCATTAGATAAGAGGAGGATGCAATTCAGATCCGAAAATGTTCTACAGCCTTTCTGAAAGATGGACACAGAATCAAGACAGAGTAGATTTTGTTACTTTCAGTATAATCATAGTTTTTTTTTCCTTTCTATCTGTCCAAGACACTGAATTATCAATGTAAATAGATCTTCTTTGCATAAAGGAACAAACTTTATTATTTATATTAATTACCTAAACCCTATAAAGTGGCTTCTATTTTGGTTAATTAGATTTTTGATTACATTTTTATTTTTTTCTCCAGATTATTAGTTTTGGACTCTGGGATTCATTTCTCTGTACACAGTGACCAGAACCACTGTCTAATTTTGAGTTAAACCAATGGAGCTAGACCTTCTGAACTGTAATCCTGTTGACATGAGTGGGTTTTTTTTTTGTTTTTTTTTTTTTTTTGTCTCTTCTAACTATTCCTAACCACCCCTAACACTGTCTGTTAGGAATCCTATTGATCCACTGACAATGTCACTCTCATATTCATTGACTTGCCGAACACTTACTGTGCTGAGAAGAGACTGAGAGGATAAAAGGTTAGGGCCCTATTTTTTAAGACACACTGTGTCTGGATATCGGATCGATAGTGCAAACAGAGGTTCATACAAAGTTCTTGTTGAAGCGGAGACTGACAAGGCACTTTCTCTGCCTAGGCGGATGGAGTAGGGCAAGCTGAGAGGTGAGGAGGGTGTTCCAATGGAAAATGGGGTCATTGTGTCTTAGCTTCTTAGCAGAACCTGCGAGAGCCTTCATTATGTGCCTCCCAGACAGCATCATCTGTGGCTTTCTCGGATTACCTAATATAACCGACATCTCCTAGATAATCGTACTTTCTTATAATTCCATGTATTTACATTAAGCAGCAAACAAGAGCAGACACCTACATTAGTGCCGGACATGTTTCTAATCCTTATACAGCAATACTGAGGTAGCTAGCCTTACTGTGCCATTTTACAGGTGGGGAACTGCCATCTCGACGGCAGTCCAGGGAGGTTAAGTAACTTCATCAAGGTTATCGAGGGGGTAAATGACAGCTGGGATACGAAGGTGTCCCGGCATACCTTCCCCTATGTGCTTAGGTTGTCTCCTATTGGTGCTCGTGCCCCCGCTGGCACCTGTCCCACCTCCAACCACCTGCCTGGCAGACAGGTCTCTCTTCCATGGACCTGCACCTGTCTTACTGCTCCTGCCTTGCCCGTCTCCCCAGCAGGCTGGTGCGTCTTCAAGTACAGGACTGTGTCATCGGCTCTGGATTTCCAGTGTCTGCAGCACAGCAGACATTAAGTCAACGTATCTGAATGGATACGGATACTGACTCAAGCTGGAATATCTTGAATATAAGATGATTCAGAACCTAAATACTGTCAAAGAATCTCTCCAGGAAGGAATGTGGTGCAGGCATGGATCAGAGAAGGGAGTACTTAACAATCGCAACGTGCTGATAATGCTCAGTGTTGCCGGGGTCACTTTCAGGAATACAGGCAATGTGCCCCTGCTCCCAAAGAGCCTGTCATCCGATGGGGGAGTCAGCGCTTGTCCAGAGCTCGGCTTACAGCCAACACTCTGGATTCAAGCGGATGGCTCGCTCTGCCAGTTGCAGGGTGAGAGTTTGCTACCTAAATGATTTCGACATTTTGAAGCTGAAGTGTCCTCCTTTGTAAAATGGAGACCACACTTACCTTCTTGCAGTTGTGAGGACTCAATGTAATCATTTATTGAGAGTGATGAGCTCATGCTTGGTCATAATGGCAACTTGTAACCGACCCAAGTCACTGACGGGAGTAAGTGTAAACTACGCATGCTACTTCAGGGAGGGCACTGGGCCTGAGGAGCTGGCACGGTTTCTGTGGGTGAAGGAGCAGGCCGAGGACGCTTCCATCCCGTCCTGAGTTACTGCACTCTAAGTAGGGCCCACGTCCTAAAGATCTCCGCGTTCCGGTGCCTCCACCGTGTCTGGTACAGGACTCGTGCTCAGTACATATTGTAAAAGGAGAAAAGAAACTAACCCCAGAGGGTAGACGAAGGTTGGGGAAAGCTCTGGGAACCATGAAATGTGCTCTGAGGGGCAGGAGAAGACTGCTTGTCTACACGTCTTCCCATCATGTTGAAACGGGAAGCAGTACGACTTGGCGGACCATGGGCCGAAAATGGGAAGCCCCTGGAAGCCAAACAGGAGGATCCTTGTCCAATAGTACTCCTGGTGGTTCCTGACCTTTCTGGCTCACAATCCCTTTTTATAGTCCAATGGAGCTACGGGTTCTTTAAAAAATGAAAATAAACATAAAAATTGAATAATAATTCCTACAAATTAGCTCTGAAGACCATCTGGGGGTTTACCCTCTAGGGACCTATTTATATAATCTCTCACTTAAGAAACCTACGTTATTATTCAATATGCTAACCCCCCCTCCAAAATTACTTAACAAGGAGGAGAACAGTGAAAAATTTCAGTGTAACACCATTGAAAAAATGCGTGATGTGTCCTATTCTCTCTTTTTTTTTAAAGATTTTATTTATTTATTTGACAGAGACAGAGATAGCCAGCGAGAGAGGGAACACAAGCAGGGGGAGTGGGAGAGGAAGAAGCAGGCTCACAGCAGAGGAGCCTGATGTGGGGCTCGATCCCATAACGCCGGGTTCACGCCCTGAGCCGAAGGCAGACGCTTAACCGCTGTGCCACCCAGGCGCCCCTCCTATTCTCTTTCTGTGCAAGAAAAGCTCCCCCCCAAATAAAACCCCTCAAAACCGAAAATCTTATTTTTGTCCACGAGAATAAAGAGAACTATTTTCTTCCTAATAGTCAGTTAATTATTTCAGGTTAATTTTGGCTATTGGAGGCGAAAAAAGCTCAGCTACTTCCCATACATATTAAATATGGGTATTCAACTTGACAATTAAATTTCACATTTACTAAGTATCACTTTTCAGGTTAGAAAACACTCACAAGATTAGCTCACTCAATTCTCAGTAACAACTACACAAGCTAAGAATCATTCTGTCCTCGTGCTGATGCCCAAAGGTACACAGTCAGGGGCAGAGGCCAGATACAACTACTTTTAAAAAGCAAGACTCTCTGGAATGTCAGGGCCTAAGTAGTGTTTCTGATGGTTTAGGAAAAAACAAGAATACCCTGAGACCAAACTAATGATACGTTTCCTTGACAGATCCCTAAATTTATTAAAAAAAATTATGAAATAATTTTATAAAACACACATTATAGTACTTGTCTTAGAATAGTAGTAATTTGCTTTGCAAAATTCAGAAAGGACAGAAGAGTGCACACACAGAATCATACTTTCACAAGCCTAAGATAATTACCATAAAAAATCTGCAGCATACCAGGATAATTTTTTACCTGTAGGTATACAGAGAGTACACACAGTTTTTAAAAAATAAAATTGGGGTCATATTATACATTAGGCTTGATAAACTGCTCTTTTTCCCTTAGTAGTTTGGACATTTTTTCCATGTTATTGACTGGGCTTCTGTTTTTGTTGCAGAAAGCAGTGCAGGGACTAAGTGCTGTGAGGACCTGCGCTTCTGCCCTCTGCGGCCCCAACAAGGCAGCCGGGTCTGACTCCTTTACACTCAGGGAGCTGCTCCTCTGACTGGAGGAGCTAATTTGCCGTCATCACTAGTGCTGGTGATAGGAACCAGCAGGGGATATTTTCCGTGTGACTTTAGATAAGCATGAAATTGTCTTCAACTCCCGTAACACATCACAATAATTGGAACAAAAGGCACTTACCTTTGTTTGCTCCTCGGGCACAACCAGTTCCTCTGACGTCCCAAGATGGCTGACATTTCCTAACAAAAGAAAAGACCTTTTTACTCAAAGAGAAGGAAATCTCTTAAGAAACAAAAATTAAACATTTTACATAATCTATAATTAAAAACAAAAAACTTAAGCCAAATGATTAAAGAATAACTTTATGAAATATTTGTCAGTTTTAAGAAGTGCCCTCAATTACTAACCAAAGAATGTATTACAAACAACTAGTTATGAGGTTTTACATTTGTTTAATAGGGAATAATTGGCCCCAATTAAACTGACTGAACTAAGGCTTTTTAGATTACAAATTAAACTTTTTAAAATGAGAATTTAGGTGATCTTAAAACCTCTCTAAAATGGATAATGAAACTTGCTAAGTTGTAATCTCCCTGGTTTTATTAGTTATATTAAGATAAATTAAGTGAGATTAAAATCTTATTTGATTTATTTACCTTTGACAATGAAGACCGTTTAAGGGTTACACATCCTCAGCCTTGGCGAGTGCGACCTCAATTAGTCAAGTCAGAATGTCTTTAAAAGCTTTGTGCTTATTGCTTCCAGCATGGAGCGAGGTGTTCATTAAGGTACCAAAATTCTCATAAAAAATCCAAAGTTGCACTAGTGAAAAAACGCTCAACAAGATGAAAACTGATCACATCTTTTTCAGAAAATCAGTAGTTATTTTAAAACCAGTTTTTAAACAAGATTTGGTTTTGCGTCGTTTTAACGTGCTACTCACGCAGCTTAACACCATGTGGACTCTTTAAACAGCATTTAAATCTACGGTGAGTATAGAATGGTACATTTAATTTTATACCATTTTTTAAGTCAGTTGTACAATGTTTAGTGTGACCCTTTTATGACAAGCGTTGTTAAATGAACTCTTTCCCTGTTTACAACTATTTATGAAGGCCTTTTTAAATAAGAGAAACATGAAATTGTTAGCTCACACACACGGAATTTCTTTCAAAAGTTTATTTAGTATCAAGCAAGAGGAGACTTTGCTCAACACTACAGAACATTTCAAGACTTGAGTTACAAAAGAATACCACATTATTTGCACTTGTAATTGGCTTCCCTTTTTACGCATGTTGGCAAGAGAAAAAAAACTAGCATATGGCTGAAAGATAAAATAACTAAATTGCTATGGAAACCTTTAAAATGAAAGGTGAGGCTTATGTTAAAAGGATGGATTAACATATTTAGTAAACCTAGTTTTTTGTTTAACACTAGTTAATCAAAGTTATTTTTTTTTCCTTTTGATGACCTATTTTTTCATATACAGACTGGAAATAACAAAATTTTACATGTCTTTTTTTTTTTTTTTCTGCCCAGGTTGATGTTTCCACAAAGTAGTTTTAAAGTTCCATCCATTCAGATTTTAAGCATTTTGATTTATTTAAAAAGGGATTGTTCATAGAAAAACATTACTTTGAACAGTACACAGGACTGGTGGAGACTGGCTATTTCACAACACCAGACAGTACAATCAGTATCTGCCGTAGGGCTGGTCTCTGTAGACGCCCTTCGCGGTCCTTGCTGCAGGTGCCTTGTGTCTCGAGTTAGTCCAGTCCTCTTGCCCTAAAATCAGTAAGATGAATCACAATTAGATCATTGCCATGGATCCCGCTGGCTTCATTTTTCAGAATCTGACTTAACCCTGAACCAGTGGTAGATGTCATATTGAAGATACATATCCCTGATGTACTAGGGGGAAAAACCGCAAGGGTATTTACTTAGAGAAAAATTAGAAACACAATGGAAAATGGTCGTCCCACTAAGAAAACTTATCAGTATGGGAAGAAAAATGATTTTTGTACCTTAAATAGCACCCCACTTTGCAAGAACTATCCTTTCGGTCACCATTTTAACAAAAGCTCATATGCTCAAACAGCAAACTGAACTGCTTTTTACTAAATGTTAAGACATTTATAAATGGGAAAGACAATGGGAAGAGGATCACTCAGATTTCTTTTGACGGCAAAAACAAAGACAACACAGATAAAGATCTGTGCAGGCAAAAGCAGGCAGACATGACCAGCAACAGGGGAGGGGCAGGGTGGGAGACAGTCCTGGTCACCGTGTCTCCTAGGTCCTTCCGCGGACAGAGTGGATGGAAGTCATGTTCAGGGGAAATGTAGCCTCAACAATACTTCCTGCATACGAAATAAGTTCTTAAAGACAGAATGTCCAATTTCACTCCTCATAATACTAAATCCGTACCAGACAGGTGTACGAGTAACAAAAGGCATTCCATCATCTAGATCTCCTGAAATTAAACACCCGTTCCATCTCAGCACTTTCAATAAGTAATCTACAAGTCTCTGACAACAAACAGTTAACATCTCTGCTGCAACATACAGCAATTTAAAAGCCATGTGTCCACTGAGACCAATTTAAAAAGGCTGTGAAGGAAAAATACTTAAAATGACCTCTTCTTTTGATACAAACATGCAATCAACGTCATTCCCTCAAGCTAACTTGCATTCATTTAAGTAGACAGCATTCAGCAAACCAAGGTATTTCTCTTAAGTGTTTGTTACAAGTAACAACAACAACAAAAAAATCCAAGGTGAGGTCATCACGGCTTGGGGCAGGTGATATAACAAAATGCACTTCAAAAGGAACACCGGAAAATGGTTTTTCAGTTATGTTCAGAGAAATGTCAGAACATCCATTAACCAGGATCCTGATTCACTTGCACCGGGTACCAGGCATTTATCAGAGCTTTGCAACTGATTGAAGCTTCCTGTTCTCTGATCTCTTTGCCCTCCGGCAAAGGAGCTTGGTACTATCATTATGTTGCTGCTGCCAATTCTTTTAATTAAACCTGTCCTCCTTCTGCATATTGAGACTTTGGACATGGATTCCCCAGCATCTCTACTAGCTCCCACTGAATTAAGTGGGGTTTAGCTGTCTCCCTGTATGCTGGAGGGAGCCATACATCTCCTCCTTGGCTCAGTGCTTTCCTAACCTTTATGGAATGACTCCCACTGTCATGTTTTTAGAGGGTTTGGGATTGGAGGTGAATTAAAAAACGAAGAAGGGAGTGGGACAATCCTTTGAGAGCTGCAGTCTCAACGGCTTCATTTTCCTTCACTGTCAAGAAGCAAAGACACTTCAAAAAGACCCGAGCTATCAAGTGTCTGCGGTTTGGCAAATGACTCTATAAATGAGAAAATCAGCACATGGCAATCAACCCAAACAGAAAATCTAAGTTGAGAATGTGAATCTATGCAATTTTCTATGAGTTTTTAGTCCTCTCTAAATATTAAATTTAAATCTTAAAGGAGCTTCTGAAAATAGCTAGATATGCACACTTGAGCTAAAAGGGAAGCTGCTGCTTCAGTCAAAATGTCTTTATGGATTTTTCCTCAATTCCGATCTTGAAGGTGTTTCGATGATCACTCCTCCCCCGCTCTATTTCTGGTTCACGTTGGCCAGTTACTCACCGTAGGAATCGTATGTCTCTTCACTGAGTCCATGTCCATAATCATAGTAATCAGCACCACTGCATTGGACAAAACAAAAGACGCAAAAAAAAAAAAAAAAAAAAAAAAGAAAACAGGACAAAATAACTTGACTGTGAGTTTAAATCATATTCAGTGACGTATTCTAAAACTTACAGATAACCAATCAAGGGCAGGGCTACACACTGAAAGAAAGAATTACCATTGAGATGGCAGAGATCTACCACAGAAACTTCAGACCTTGGGAATCTCAAAGATTTCCAGCTGTAATATCTAATAAATGTGTCTGTCACTGGAGCCACAGCCATCGGCCAACGAGCACAGAGTGAGTGTCTCCGTGCACGACGGGTACACAGCCTGCGTGTCCTGGATGGACAGGGTCTGCACAGTGATGGGTGTGCAGGGGACAACCGCCGTGCTCTGGGCCAGGGCTGTCCACCAGCAGGAAGGCAAGGACGTTCCTTCCTCTTTAACTCCTGCCTACCAGAAAACCCGCTGCTGTGTGATCTGAGGGCTTCACAGCGCGTTAGAACAGGGACTGAGAGCCAAGGCTCTGTTTCGCCAGCACTATGGCATTACCGTCAGGAAGTCAGTGTGATGGCTGTGTCGTGACAGGACGGCAGGGAGGCTCCCCGCCACCCAGTCACGGCACCCTCGCAGCGTCTGTGAGGATGGAGGCTGAGCATCTTGTCAAAGCACAGGCACGTCTGTGTGCTCATGTACAGCATCCTCGAGATACGGGGGGCTGTTACCACGGCCATTCTGCAGATCACGCAAAACAGGCTCCATACACACAGCGTATCTGAACCAGGCATCATTTATATAGGAACAAACCTATGGAAAATCTAGATTACTAAACCATGGCAGATGCAATTAGTTTATGATGCTATTTTGAGGATCCAAGGAAGAGCTTCCACTCACCCTCTCAGGCTTTGCGCTTTCCCACTCTACTTAATTTTGTAGGGAAACAATCGTCCTGAATTTGTTATCTTGGATTGTCATGGAAATAAACATTTTCATTATTCCAACCTCACGCAATCAAGTAAGAAGTTCTCATCAAAATGGAAAATGATCCGGCTCGGCTGCATAACACCTTAGGAAGTTTCGAGATGAATAATAAAATCCATGGTGTGAGAGATGCTGAGTGCCAGCCGCCGAGAGCCCACGGCGTCCTCACGGCAGCCCCTGACGTAAGTGGACTGTCATACCCATTTTAGAGCTAAGGACGCTCCTGCAGATCAGAAAGCCGGGACACCAGCCTAAAACCTCACAGAGCACAGACAGGTGACACACTCGTTGGTCAAACCCACACCTGGCTCTCCTGCCATGCTTCCTCTGTCAGGTGAGCGGTACCAGAGACCCATCACTCTGCTGGCTGCAGCACAGCACGGCGATACCAGGAGGAAGCGGTAAGCAAGGGGAGCAGGTTCCGTTTTGCCTCAAGCATGTGCAGATGGCTCTTCACAGCGGCTCCTCCTTCTTCCAGAAATGGTCTTCTTTCCTCTCCTCCAAGCTACCTGCTACTCAGTCTGCAGCCAAAATGCTACTTCTCGGGGAACCCTCCCGATTTCCCAGAGTTAGGCTGGCTGCCCAGGGCGGCACACTTCCCTTGTTTCTCCCCACTCTCCTGGCCCCCAAGACCTCACTCTCCATGGACTGAGGGAATCCACAGACAAGGCACGCCTCCACCATTGGCCGCATCACGTGGCTTCCTGGAGAACATAATGCTCGAGCAGTTCTGAGCCACCAACCAGGAGGGGGAGGCTGAGGAACGGGTGCGGAGAAGGGATGGACAGGGGGATGGCGGCAGGGGCCTTCCAGGCAGAGCAAACAGCACATGTAAGGCACAGCCTGAACAATTTGGGGGTCTACAAGTACCTCCATCACACAGAGTTAATAAGCACTGATAAAATGCCGAGGCTAGAATATTCCTCAGTATAAACTGCTTCCTCCATGTGCAAAATATAGGTCAGATCTTGTTATCCTGGTTTAATCACATCCTCACAAGTTAATTAAACACAGTGTAACATACTGGTTATGATGGGAGCTCTCCGGCATGGAGATAGAACATAAGCTCTCTGGAATGTGCTGTGTTAAGCTCCACGGCTTTTTAAATGTTGCCCAGGAACAGAATAGTCACTCCTACAGATAACCTATTACACCAAGTGGCAACACGCAATTTTTCTAAGGAGGTGCACGTAGCTACAGAGTTTTAGGAAAAGGTCTTCAGACTGAGAGCTGACACTCCTAGAGGACGTGGGAGAAAGGCAGGGAGCGTGAGAGGAAGGGCACTCTGCTCAGTGAGACCCCTTCACTGACTGCGTCTCCATGTGTGCGATCGCTCTTCATCTCCCTAAAATCATTATCCTTGAAGATGGAGCAGCCGAGATTCAGTGAGGCTGAGCCACCTGCCCAGAGTCACACAGCTCAGAAGGGACAGCACCGACACTCAGAGCTCAGGATGCCCCCATCGCCGTGTGCTGAAGACCTATACCAGCAGTGGACTGTGCTCACCGTGGGGCCGCCTTACGCTTGAGGCGAGGGGGTGGTGGTGGTGGTGGTGGTGGTCCCTGTTCACTCTGACCTGCTCTGTCACTCTTCCGGGATGTCTGACTTGCCATCTCCGGGGCTGCCAGGATCCCTCCTCTTGCTCAGAAACGTAAGGATCCACACAGAACTCACTGCCATGTGATCACGGTGAATTGCCACCGCCTCACTTCGCTGTCTGGTCTCAAATTCCCTCTCTCCCTTTCAATAGCCCTAATTTTCTCTCGAGGCAGCAAATTTATCTATGGTGAGAAGGAAATGGGAGAGACTAGCTAAAAAAGGATCAAAGACACATTCATATTAGAAAACGAAAATCCAGCAACAACAAGAGATAAAAGAAGTAATACTGCTTTCCTGCCTCGTAAGGTTTTACAGCTTTAAATATGAGAACTGCCTTGAAAGTAGAATAATTTTTTTTCATCTTGAGGACAGACATTCAGAAACTAACCTCTTGATGAAATGTCACTGTCAAATACTGGTCAAGATACCTGAGTCTGAGCTGGGGCCTCCACCTGCCAGGCTCCCTGGGAGATCGCCCTGCCCGCTGTCCCCGTGCTCCGTCCATCAAACCACAGGCCTGCTCCAGGCGCTGCACAGACCCCGGGCAGCTCTGACATTCTCGATGGCTCGTGCACAGCATTTGGCCACAAAGTCGTCAAAATAACTTCTCATTTTGTTGAAAATAAATTGGCTAATGTTTCCTAGAAACTCAACACTAAATTAAATGAACTTCAGTCCTCTTTCCAAAGGTCAGAAGTTACAGCATAATGGCTCCTTAGACAAATAAAACCTTGATGTTCTTGAGAATTTTATCTGTTGCACAAAGTGAGTTATGTCTTCATAGGCCTAAAAGAATTTCCTTTATAGAGACAGGTCCCCACTGTGTAACTCGAAGCTGTAAATGGCAGGCACTGAAGTTGACCAACAGAGAGGTCAAACAATCGCTTTTTGACCCAACCGAGTCTTTATTAAACGGACTGAACAGTAGCGCACATCAGTATAGACTGGACATTTGTCTGTGAAGTGCCCTAAAGCCATTCAGCATAAAAAAATCAGGGGTGAAGAATGTTTCCAATGAACAGGAGGATAAGAGGGAACATAATTTGGTCCAGCAATGGTTTGGTGATAAGACAATCTCAGTTTTGACAAGTGAAAACTTTAAACTGACATTTGCTATCATTTCACCCAGTTTCTGATTATTTATTGCAAGACTGTCATCAAGCCAGGAAGCCGGGAGCAGCTGAGCCCCATTCTCAGACCTGTCAGTTCCACTGAATTGCTTTGCCAGCACTTCAGCTCGTGCCCCTCAAATGTCTATTAACCAAAGATGTGTCCTATTTCCCAAGGATAAACTAAAAACCCAACATATGACAAAAGGGAAAAGACACGAAAAATCTTTTCGCTTATGCACACAGCATTATGATATAACATTAATAATAGGTAAGAAAACAGGCCAAATAGGCCTCAACTCCATCAAAAGGGATCCAGGGAAGCTGGTCCCTGAACAGATCAAGAGCGGGCTGCTCTTGCTGGTACTAAGGGGACTTTTATTCCTCCATGTTCCACCCCACCTCAGTGGTCAAAGGATGTACGAGGATGCAGCCCAACTCCTGGCTGGTCAAGAAATAGACCCCCACACCAAGAGACAACATTGGGGTCAGGGAGCAAACTGTAGCCCTGGGACCCAGTCCACCACTCGCTAGACCTTCTACTCTCCATTGACAGGGGTCTGAGAGGAGGACAGAAACTCTGAGTCCCCATATCACCCTGTCCCTGTGAGATCAAGAAGGCAATCCCGACATTTACCTGTCCCCTGCCCCTTCAACCTCTTCAAGACTCCACCAAGTTCTACTTTAAAGTCACTGAAACCACTCTCATTAGGCCCCTTCCTTGTATTTACGTCAGCTCAGCAAGCTCCAGACCACTAGGTTGCTCTTACCCCCAGGACTCATGTCCTGCCCACCTACTGCTGTCCATCCTCATCTCCTACCCAACCCTGCAATCCTTTCACTGTGCCCCCTGGAATTCACAGCCCACCGCTGGCAAAACCCCCTATATGGTCAGAGTTTCTAGTGTGCTCAGGGCAAAAAAAAAGTTGTGCAGTCATTCTTTCCACCAGCCATTCCTTTTGCCTAGAATGCTCTTACCTCCAGAGATCTGCGTGGCTAACTGCATCTTTCTCAACTTTGCTCAAATGACGCCATCTCAACAAGGTCCATTCAGGTTACGACTGCAATCCTCCTGCTCTGGCAACCCTCATCCACAGAACTCTGATCTATTTTCTTCTAGAGTATTTGTCACTTTCCATCGTCCTACATACTTAGTTATTATACTGACTATTTCCTCTCAGTTGAATGAGAATAGATGCTCTACAGGGAGAGACTTGGGGCTGTTTTATTCAATGACATACCTCGAGCTCCTTTAGAACAATACCTAGTACAAGGCAGACACTCAGTAAAATTTGTTAAATACATTGACTTAATTACAACAAACTTATTGAACAATTATGTGCCAAGACAATGCAAGAAAAGACAAAGTGTTACTAGTGAATAAAGGTGAACAAGACCCTACTCCTCTCGCCTCACTTTTAAAGGTGCAAAATGGAAGGACTTAAAGGACTTAATATTTTTTGGATGTTGAATAGACTTGAAAAATACAATTAAAAAGAAGCACTAAGCCCAAGTGTGGTCATATATTTAGGAAAGACTTTTGGGTACTTGCTATGTGAAAGACACCATTCTGAAATGGAGATACAGAAATAAGTAAGGTGTGATCTCTACTCTCAAGAAGCTAACAGAGGCGAACGAGTACATCTCCACATTAGAGGGTACAGGTGCGTATGAGCGTAGAGGTGTGTCCAGACCACCTTGGGATCAGAGTCTTATTACATTGGGAGGGGAGAGGAAGGGAGGAAGGTAACACGTGATTGGCTGAGGAACTGAATGAGGAGGGAAGAAGAGACAGGTGAGTGGGGGTCAGACTACAAAGAAGTTCATGAACTCTCAGAAAAAGGGGAATTACTCTACTAGCTCAGCGGGTACACACAGGGGCACAGGCAGTGTGCACGCATATGTATTTTTTCTCATTTAACCTCATGACAAATTGATGCAGTAGGTATTATTCTATCCCTTTATATACAATAAAATTTGAAGCTCTGAACGTTACCTAAACTATCCAAGGACCATCCGGAGCACGTAAGGCCCAAAGCTGTAAGTCAGGTCTGTCTGGTGCCACAGGAGCTGCGTCCTCCTCCTCTATGATGCTAAGGAGTTTGGACTTAATCCTTCCAACAGGAAAGTTAGGAATGTCTGTTTATTCCTGGCTTAGTTCTTTCAGTCACCTCATGCTACATTCACAGCTCTCTTGCCCTTCAATGTAAATAATGACTTGTGTCTCCAATTTCTCAATTTTTTTCTTTTACAAAATTCTCTCTCTTTCCCTTAATCTTCTTAGTTTTTCCCATCCTGGTAACCCCAGTTAGATTTACTTTTGAAGTTTTGGGTTCTGTCTTCCAACTCAATTTTTCTATCATGTTTGTGGGCTCTTCATCCTTTGGTGATACTCAACAGCATTCTGTTGACTTTGAATCCCAGGTTCCCTAACTGGTTTGGCCTTTTGTGGCTTCCATGTCTTCTTACCCATATGAAGATTTAACTGCTTACTTTAGAATCACCTTCTAGTCTTTGAGCTCTGTTCTGCCCACGTGTTACTCTTTCAGTTTGCGGAGTCTGTTTTTTTAAATGCTTAGGACATGTTGGCTGTGTGTTCATTTTTTGATTTGAGATTTTCAGTTTGCTTGTCTGGGATGTGACCTCTTGTTTAAAATAGCTTTCTTCTGGTAGTTATGGAAAGAGGAAAGAATATACCATTGGGTGGGATATGCAAGTAATTTGTCTCCTGTGCCTGGGGCTCCTGGCTGCCCTACCGGGTAGCACTGTCTGAGGTTTGGCTTTGCACGGTTGCAGCTGCAATCTGGGAATAAACACCACTACTCTGCACCGCTGAGCACCCCTCAGGGCAGGCCCAGCCTAGCCTGGCTGCTCCAAAAGCAGCTCTCCAACCGACTCTCTTGGTGCCCCGTGTTCACAGCCACTGGTGTGGGGTTACGTCTTCCCTAAAGCTCCCCACCACTGCAGCACGCTCCTCTTCCATGGATGGGGCTTCCATTTTGCTTTCTCACAGATCTCCTGCCATTTGCTTTCCCTTCCTCAGGAACCTTCCAAAAACTTGTTTCTGTCACTTCGTGGGATTCGGAAAGCGGAGGGTGAGTGGAGCCGGTATGTGTTCTCAGTCCATCCTCTTGATTCAACCTTCCTGTCTCTTTTTAAATCCTTTTTTAGTTTTATAATGCATTCTAGATTATCCCTTAATCCTCAAAGCCCCTGTCTGAAGCAGACATATTATTTAATTTTACAGGTGAGAAAAATGAGGTCAGAAGATGGGAACCATGTCTAACTCGTAGCTGTTCTCTGTGGTGCTGGTTCCTAGCATGCAGCAGCGTCCCCAAATCAGAGAGATCAGAGGAAGACTAACAGCAACACTAGGACTGAACGCCGTCCACGTCTCAATTAAGAGTCTGTAATAAGGATATCTTGTTGCAATGGTTGTGGCAAATTTTTTGGGGTGGGAGGTGAATCTGGAATTCATCCCAGAATTCATCTCTAGTGGATCTCTGCCAAAGTTAAATTAGTAAATTCTGTGCTGCTCAAATTTAACATAAAAGGGTTGGTGTTTTTCTGGATTATTTTAGCCCATTTCTTTGAGATAAAATTTTATCTATAATCCTTCTGATAAAAATTAATATTTTAGCAGACATTTAGTGAGTGTTTGTAATCTGATGGGAAAAACTGCAGAACTGAGCACATGTGGTCTGGGTATTAGCTCCAGCCCAGCAGCCCCCAGGCCCGTGCTTCCATTCTGCTCGAAGTCTGCAATCCTCAGGCAACCATTAAGAGTTTTTACAGGTAAAGCAGAATAAGTGAAAATAAATATTTAAAATGAAATTTTGGGACTACTCTTATTTTCCCATTATCACAGATAACTGAAAGATCTGAAATTCCTTCCGGGTAAGTGGCTACAAAAATTCCAACCTGCTTTCAGTAAGAGCCCTACTTCTCGAATACTCCTTTCATAAAATTTAATAATATTTTCCCAGGAAGATGCTGAATAAATACGTTTCAAACTGGGCTGCACAGGTCGGATGGAAGAAGTCTAGTCGTCTGCCCACTGCTCTGCTACATTTGGACTTTCCCCCAGATGCTTGGTCACTCCAGTGCCTACAGGGGGCTGCTCTCTGAACGGAACCACTGCCCTCTAAGATGGGAGAAATGGCGGTAGCATGACTTTAATCCTCTCTTCTGTGTTCTGCTAAGTGTGTTGCACTAAATGCAAGGCTGTTAATCTTTTGCCCCACTTTCCCTGAGGACTGCAAATCTGGACAAGGTAGCTTTGATGTGGGAGGGAGGCAAGGGCCAACTGCTCTTCCTGGGCACACTCGGTACTCACAGCATCCCACTGTGGGACAGGCACGCAGTGATGATACTTCTGCCCTCAGGGAGCTTACGGTGTGAGGACAATTCATTGGAAGGGAAGGCTGCACAAGGGTTAAATTGCTTTAGAGAACTTGCTTCATTCTTCTCTTGCTGCTAAATGCATCTCTAACTCAGCACTCTCCTAGAGCATTAATACATTTTGCATCTGCAAAATGGCCTAGAGCAGTGGTGTTTAAAGTATGGCCTGTGGACTCCTAAGAGCCCTTGCCATCCTACAGGGGGCCCACCAAGTCAAACTACTAGTGCAAAATACAAGTCAAACTACTATTGCAAGAAAAAGCTGATGCTCTTCATCTCTTTCACTGTGCTCACATTTCAAGCAACGCGGTAGGTAAACTGTCAGTGCCTTAGCAAGAACCAAGGCAGTGGCACCAAACTATACTAGCAGTTAAATTAAGAAAAGTACTTTCATTTAAAAATGTCTTGATGAAGCAGTAAGAATTACTAATTTAAAAAAATCTCAACTGTTAAGTCCACGCCTTTTCATGATTCTGCATGATGATACGGAAGTGTCTTACGGGAGCTCTGCTGCTGGCTGCAGTGTGGGCTGAGTTCAGGCTCTGCTCACAGCGCCCCTTTCTACTTGCAGGAATGAAGCGCAGACAGACCATGGTTATGCAGACTTACAAATGTAGCAGATGTGTTCTCAAAAATGAAGTGAGCCTGTCACTTCAAGAAAAAATGACAGTATTTGTTACTAATGATAAAATTCAAGCTTGCAGATATAAACTACAAATTTGAAAAAAATTAATATTTAGCCCTGTAAATGGACAGCAAGCCAATACTTAAAGACTTCTCTGTTGAGACTGGTGGTGGTAATAACGAATATGATTTCTTGATACTGCCCAAGGAAATGTGTCACAGCGTTGTGAAAATATGCACAACTCAGGGAACCAGTATTTTTAAAATAACCCATGCATGATGTTTCCAAATCCACCAAGTGTAAAATGGACCAAGGTATTTTAACGTAACTGAGTATGAAAAGTTTATCGACATGGTTTCAGAATCCACATTCCAACTAACCTTTAAGAAACTACCACCTGCCAAGTTTTGGTGGGGTATCAAAGAATATCCACAATTATGCGAAAAGCTGTCAAAACACTTTTCTCTTTTCCAACTACATATTTGTTGTTGCAACTACTTCAACCAAAACAATATATCACATCAGACTGAATACAGAGGCAGATATAAGAATCTAGCTAGCTTCTGTTAAGCCAGATATTAAAGAGATTTGCAAAGAGATTTGCAAAACAATGCCACAATTCTTACTAATTTTTTTTTTGTCTTGGAAAATAGTGATTTTCCATAAAAATAGATTATTTAGTGTTAACATGCAATGGGTTGACTACTGTTATATATTTCATGATTAATAACCATTTTTAAATGTTTCTGTTTTAATAGCAAATATGGTAAATGCTAACAAATACAAACCACCCATACCAAACCACTTTGTGGCCCTTCCTAATTTTTGAGACTATAAAGTATAAAGGAGACTTGAGACCAAAACCTGTAACCACAGGCATGGAATTCTCGTCCGCAGGAAGTCTGAGGAAGGCAGAGTTACTATCATACACTTGCCTGAAGAATGATTTTTTTAATCTGGAAAAACATCTCACTGTCCATGTCATGATGGGGGAGGAAGGGCTCAGTCACAGAACTAGTCCAGTGGACAGAGCTCAATGTCACAACTGCCTGGCCCCAGATCTCACACATACCAGGATTAAAAACCCAGGTCTTCCGGGGCAGAGAGGCAAGAGAGTCAGGGGAAACTAAAACTTCTTATAAGCAAGGAAGATATGCAGATGCCCCCAGACCCATCAGGCACAGTTTTAACACAAGGCAGTTTCAATCCCCTCACTGGTACATGTCACTTTCTAGTGCCTAGAATGTAAGAAAACAGAAACATATGCTGAGATCTGACATAAATAATTCTCTTTAGGAATTAAAAATTATACACATTTTCCCATAACTGGAATATTTAAATATCTAATTTAAATGGCCAGATATAATTTATAGTTTAATCAGGGAATCCTTCTTTCTCAGAGAGGAAGGTTCAGTAATTCTATTAGCACAAAAATTTAAGGTCTGATTTTTGGAATTCTAGACCTTTCAGAGTTGACATCATTAACCTGACTGTCAGACATTCCATTGCTCAGTCCATCACAAGGCTGACAGGGAAGGGAAAACAAAGGCAGATTTAAGAAATGATTTTGCTAGACGCCTGGATGGCTCAGTCGGTTAAGTGTTGGAATCTTGGTTTTAGCTCAGGTCATGATCGAAGGGTCTTAAGATCGAAGCTTATCTCAGGCTCCATGCTCAATCAGCATGGAGTCTGCTTCTTTCCCTCTTCATCAGCCCCTCCCCGATTTGCACACATGTGCGTGCTCTGTCTCTCTCTCTCTCAAATAAATAAATCTTTAAAAATAATTTTACCATGTTTCTTAAGCTCAGAAGTAAGATTTGATAAAAAGAGTAAGTGGAAAATGAGGCTTAAACATTGTAGGGAATTATTCCTGCTCCCTATTCAAACAAGAGTTAACAAATTTCAGTTTACAATGGAATCCTATTTTAAAAGTGGGTTGATACCAAATACATACACCATAAACATATTTTAAAAATTGTGACTGAATATTTACCTCCTATTGTTTTCAGAAGCAAAATAGAATTTTAAAGATTTATTTGAGAGAGAGAGAGTGAGCAGGGGGATGGGAGAGGGGAGAGAGCTAGAACCTCAGGCACCCTGCTGAGCATGGAGCCCAACAGGAGACTCCCCAGATCCCATGACCCCCAGATCACGACCTGAGCCGAAACCAAGAGTCAGACACTCAACTGACTGAGCCACCCTGGTGCCCCTCAGAGACAAAACAGGATTTTAAAATGACAGATGAGAAAACAGAGCTTTTTCTTCTTTAATAAATTAATCGTTTAAAAAAATCAATGAAACCAGTTGTATTTAAATATGCATTAGTCACCTTATTTTGTGAAACTGAGGCTATTACAATCTGAATTTTACTGTGACATTAACAATAGTTTACATTTCCATAAATTCTATAAGAAGCATACATTCACCTAACCTAGCGCAAGTCTTGTCGCTGCTGGGCTCAGAGGCCCACCCCGCTGGAAGCACGCAGGCGCACAGGCAGGGAGGGAAGGCCCCGCTGCACCTGCCACGCGCCCAGCAGGCGACTTCCGGTTCCCAACTTCCGGCTCTCGGGTCTTGGCTCTGCCACGTGCAGCCATTTCTGAAGCAAACGCCGTGAGCCAAGCACTTCAGGCACGCTTTCCTTCATTCACTCATGCATTCAATTAAAAAAAAAATCACTACTTTCATAAAGCTTATATTACACTGGGAGGGACGGACAATAAACAGTTTGTCTCGAAACACGGTGAGAACGACAACAGTCACACAGAAAGGCCTGGACTGGAGCTGTTACTTCACAGCCTAGTCCGAGAACCCTCTGGAACACGGTGTTCTGTGAGTACTGTCTTGAAGGCCATGAAGGAGGTGCAACCTGAGGGGACAGGATCCCAGGCTGGGGGGCCATCAGGCGTAGAAGGTGGGCACATTCTTGGTCCGTTTGGGGGCCAGAAGGGCAGTGCGGCTGGTGCAGCGGGCCTGGGTGGGGAGGGGGTCCAACAGTCGAGGAGAAGGCGGATCACATGGTCATTCAGGCCACAGAAAGCCTTCGGTTTCTGTTTGATACCTCAAGTGAGATGGAAAGTTACTGGAAGTTTCCCATTAACTGTGCTGGGGCAGGGTGCTCAGGAGGCAGGCCTGGGACACGCCAGGTGTGAGAGCCTCTCTGAGCTCTGGGAAGGGAAAGCCACGGGTCAGCAGGCAGGGCTGCACTGGAGACAGAAATCTGGAGTTGTCATCACAAAAGGTACTTAAGACCCTGAGATGAAGAGACCACTTAGGGATCACAGGCAAATGCAGGGAGTGCAGATTTTGGATTAAAAAGGTTCCCCGGGTTTTGAATCCTGTCCTCGCATTTAGAAGCAGTGTCACCCTGGGCAGGTAGCTTATTGAGTTTCAGCTTCTGGAAGTGTCTGAAAATAAAAAGGTGCTCAATAAAAACGCTGAAGGAGGGAATGAGTGAAGTGTGTGGCTCGCAGCTTCCGCTCAGGAAGGGACAGAGCAGCTGGGTCTCTGCGGAGAGCGTGGTAATGGATGAGGAATAATTAAGTCAGCTCATGCCCACAAAGCACCTTTCACTGGCTTGCCACTTCGTCAGTACAAAATAAATGGTAACTATTATTCTTAACCCTATTGTTGTAATTACATTTGCAAAGCCTCATTTCAGATGTAACAATTACTTTGTCAAATAAAAAGATTTTAAATGTTAACACAGGTTTGCCCAAAATCGGAGACTGAGTTTGCCATTTGTAGGTGATCTTCCACTTCTCCACTGTGAAATACTTCTAAATTTGCCCTCACTACAAAGTACAGGAACTTAGAGGTACTTCGCTGAATCAAAGGGAAGACATCGACCTTGAGAGATCCTGTGGCCCATCCCCTGCCTTCAGGCTAAATTGTCTTAATCATCTGAGAGAAATGATTCTCTCTCTACTTTCAAAGACTTCCAGAAATGAAGCCTGAATAACTTGCCACAGTAACACACTGGAACAGGCCTGCCAGAAAGTACTTGTTTTATGTTTAACCTTAAACTCTCGTGAGACACTCAGAATCCTTTTCTTTCATTCTGTTCTCTACGGAGCTGCTGCAGAGTCCCACCTTCCGTGTAAGAAGGCTCAGGAAGACAGATTTGCACAGACAAAGCGGCCAGGAACCCAATGCCCTCGAAGTGCTTGGCAAGCCTGACTTAAGGACCTACTTCAACAACCACGACTGGCCGATGCTCGCTTTCGGGTGGCCAGACCCACAAAGATTTAATCTAACAGTAATAACAGACAACATTTACCAAATGCCTACTGTGAGCCATAATACTGTGCTAGGTACTCCCTAGAAATGACCTTTCATCTTTAGAACCAATTTGCAATTGGGCATTATCTCTGTTTAAAAAGTTTAGGTTAAAAACAGTAACACTTTTCCTCCATTTAAGAAGAAACACGTACTGGGGCGCCTGGGTGGCTCAGTCGTTAAGCGTCTGCCTTCGGCTCAGGGCGTGATCCTGGCATTCTGGGATGGAGCCCCACATCAGGCTCCTCTGCTGGGAGCCTGCTGCTTCCTCTCCCACTCCCCCTGCTTGTGTTCCCTCTCTCGCTGGCTGTCTCGGTCGAATAAATAAATAAATAAATCTTAAAAAAAAGAAGAAGAAGAAGAAGAAGAAACTCTTACTTGTTATCTCCCAAAACAGATGATCTTAGTTAGAGATTCATGAGATTCCAGGTACCACCTTCACTGAACATTTGTTCAGCAGATATTTATGAAACATCAACAATGTCCCGGACACTGGGGATGCAGCAGTGAGAAAGATTTTTTTTTTTTAAAGATTTTATTTATTTAATTACTTATTTGTGAGAGAGTGAGTGAGAGAGAGAAGGAGCAGGGGAAGGGGCAGAAGGAGAGGGTGAAGCAGACTCCCCGCTGAGCAGGGATCCCAACATGGGGCTTGATCCTGGGACTCTGGGATCATGACCAGGATCATGACCTGAGTGGAAGGCAGATGCTTAACCGACTGAGCCACTCAGGCGCCCTGAGATTTGGGTTTTGTGATAAAATCCGTTTGGTCTAGTGTGCAAATCAGGGAATAATGTGATAAATGAGACACCCAAAGCTCTAAAGGAACTCAGAGGTGGGGTGCCTGAATCAGTCTTGGGGGACATGAGCATGCTTCCTAGAGGAAGAAAGGTCTAAGTTGACCTCAGCACCTGAGAGAAGAGCCAGCCAAGGAGAAGGAGAAAGGCGTTCCAAGCAGAACAGCAACATTCTGTCTGGCTTGGTAATGAGGAAGTAGCCAAACAGAGACAGGAAGTGACTTCTCTAAAGTCACGTGCCTAGAGTGCCATGGAGTCAGGAGTAAGTCTAGCTAGTGTCATCACCCCCCAGACAGACTCTTTCCACACCACTTGCTTTTCACCACTCTCCAACAATTGTCTCACTATATTCTTGGAAAAATAGGAAATACGTTTGAGTACTTTTTTGTAAAAAAAGCCATGTAATTCTGAGATGATGGGGATTAGCTATCCCAGAGCCAAAAGCAAAAAAGCCAGAGAGTCTCTGGGGTGCCGGACATGGCCCCCTAGTTGCATGAGCGTACACAGATAAGTAGTCACAGAACCAGATGCTCCAGATAGGTGTGAATTTATGTGCTTTGCTCTATGTACATTATGTCTCAGAAGAAAGAAAAAAGCCTCAGAGAACAAAACCCTAATTTATTTGCTAAAAGGTAAGGGTCAATAGGCATTTGTTGTCTGTTTCGCACACACGTTTCCTTTCTTTCCCACCAAAAGACTCCTTGCAAGACCGGGGGTGAGGTGCTAGTGGTAAGTTTCCTAACAGAAGGCTGACCCAGCCAGGAGGTACGGCGCTCTCCTCTTCGTCCTCCTCCTCTCTGCCCAAATCCCTACGATGGGTGGAACCCCAACAGCCATCTCCAGACTGGGAGGAGCCTTAGCACACAGGGTGGGGGAAAAGGAAGGGAGAGGCCTGGGTAATTAGTAACCATAAAGACGTGTCCCAAAAGTCTGCAGCTGCTTCCCTTCTTACATGAGAGAAAAGAAACCTCTCCTTTGTTTGGGTTTGTGGGTAATTCAGAGCTCCTCCCAGTCCTAAAAGATAGAGCACTGCATTCTGAAATAAGGGATGTTGAGTATCTCTTATTCTGATGCAGAAGTATCCAGCTAGGCTTTCTTATTGGAACATCAAACCCCTCTGTTATGCCACCTCTTCCTATCAAAACCCTGCTTGAAAGGTTGCAGACGGTTCTCGATAATTAAAAAAAACTGAATTTTTATTAGATTCCAAGAAAAAGGAAAGAGGAAAAAGGAAAGAATTTGTTTACAAGAGTATCTTTAGTTCGCATTGTGCCTTTTTTCTTCCTCCAACACCCCTGAGTCGTGCATGCGCCCAAGTCTCGGGGATGTCATGTGCCTGTTTCCCACCCCACAGACGGCCAGGGTGCCGCGATGTCCACGCGCTGCTACCGTTACTTTAGAGACTCACACTTTCATTTTTAAGCAGGTTTCTTATCTTACTGTCACCATTTTGGAAGAGGGCCTAGAGTTAATCGTTACGAACGAGGCTTTGAATATTATCAGAAGCCAGGCTCCAGCATTTACTGTGTGTGTAAACTGAGGCAAAGTTAATCCAATTTTCTCATTTGGAGACAAGTTTTAAAACTAAATCTTTCAAGGGGCACTGGGGTGGCTCGGTTGGTTAAGTATCTACCTTCAGCTCAAGTCATGATCCTGGGATCGAGTCCCACCTCGGGCTCCCTGCTCAGTGGGGAGTCTCTTCCTCTCCCTCTGTCCCTCTCCCTGTTTGTGCTTTCTCTCGCTCTCTCTCTCAAATAAATCAAATCTTAAAAAAAAAAAAAAACCCAAAAAACTAAATCTTTCTTAAGATTGTTGTGAGGTTCATAGAAAATCATGAAGTACGTACATACCTCCAGCACAGTCGTTACTGATATTATTAAAGCAGAGGTTCTTTCTAAAACAAGTATTGTTTTTCTCAGGGTTCTTGTTTTGATGTTATATAATTTACTTCTGCTTAGAAAGAGAGGACCTCACCTTCAGTGATACAAATCTAACAACAACAAAAAAAATAATCCAACAGCTAATAGTTTCCCTCTGTTTGCACAGTACTCCACAATTTCATAGCCTTATTTACCTTTCCAAAAGGTAAGTACTATTTTGTCCACTCACTTTATTAATTAAATATAAGGTTTCATAAGGCTTCCTGTTGGCTTGCTCAATTCACACAACAGATGACAGAGCTGGGATTCAGAGTTAGACCTGTCTTTTGACTCACACTTCAGTATTTGTACTATAGCTGTTAACTGCAACAATGAATTAATTTCTCAGAAACACTAACATTTAGAGCTAAGATTTCTTATGAAAAAACACAAGGAAACAGATCCGTTTTTTATAACATTTTTCTGGCAAAAGATATAAAAATTGTTATCAATTATGTACATCAGCACTAGATGTCCCAAGAAAATTTAATGAGACTTCTCCGTATGAAGCATCAAGATTGTCTATCGGAATATGATGGAACGTAACTGTCACAACAGATGGGGTTTTGGGGGGAGCCCTGCGAAGGCAGAGGGTCAGGGATGGGTCCCCACGTGACGATGAGGTTGGGAAGGTTGCTGAGAAGTAATTTCAAAAGAATGAAATATGTATCTACAAGTTTAAAAAATATAAGATGATTTTTTTGGACAGAGAACAAAATGAAGATTGGGTTTATCAGCCTATTTCCCTGCATCCGTGAGGACCATGTCCAACTACACCGTGTGCCAAGCACATCATCTTTCAGTACTGGTTCTTCTGGCTCTTTCCACCGCATTCGAAATGGCCCATCCACATTTTATGAGCAGTTTACAGTATTTCATGGAATCATTTGTTAATGGAATTGTTCGTGGGATCTTGAATTTGTTTTTGCAGCCAGTGCTCCCATCTGCTCTATGGAGCTGTATTTTGGAAGAGATTTCGGATATACTTGATAGTGGGATATCAAAGCCATTATCTATTACTTTTAAGGAAATTTGACTGTGATCAGCAATATCTATGCATGAGAAATATCATGTGTGTGAGTGTGGAAGGAACCTCATCTGACTTTTTATGGGATTGTCAGCATCCTTGTGAGACAACGTAGGACTAGCAAATGGCTTTCAGCGTTTCTGGAGAAGCTGGTAGACACGAACTTGCATCAATGTGCATATCAAATTATTCAGTCTCACTCTTCAATATGTAGAATTAAGATGATTTCAAGTACACTACACATAACAATTATATTTAAATTCAAATCCAACATTAAGAAGTTCAAATCAAATACTTACTCTGTTTTAAAATTACTGACGTGAAGTTAAATTCTCTACCTCCCCATTTTAGTCAATAAATATTTACTGAGCATTTTCTGTTTCAGGTGCTGTGCTAGGCACTGGGAGGGGGGCGGGTTATGACAGTGAAAAAACGTCAAGCATACAGACATTGATCAGAGAAATTACTTCAATATAAAATTGTAGTTATGAAGGAAAATTGCTTAATATCATGAGAAAATATAATTACAGCACTTGAAAAAAAATCATTCAGCTGCAGTACGGAGAAATGACAGGAAAATGGTTGCAAGTGGAGGTGGGGCAAACCGCATGGAGGCTACGGGTATTCTAGAAGCAAGAAGGAGGAGGTGAGCTTGGACCGGCATGGTGGTGGAGGGTGTGCAGAACACCTTGGTCTAAAAGGGTCAAAAAATCGTGTAAAATCCTTGAGCCTGGTATTTGGGTCTGCCACAAACTGGCCTCTACCGATCTTTCTCTGGACACTTTCTGCACCTTCCTGAGGCACTCGAGGCCTGAGCCTCGCTGAGGACTACTTATTACCAGCACACACCAACTCAGTGCCCTTCACTGGACCGTTCCACTGGCTTGCTTCCTTCTCCCCCTTCTGGTATGCCAGATGCCCGGTAAAATGGCCATCTATTATCAGCGACGGTTAAGTAGATGACGACTAAACACCAACTCAGACTGGCAGCTTTGCAGCAAGTATTTTTTACAAGTATTCTTAGTTTCATCGATGTTACTGCAGGTGCCATGATTCCCTTCATTTTCACTGCTCAGCAGCGTTCCATGGTCTGAACACATTACAGTTTATTCCTCCGTGGAAGGGCATCTGGGCTGTTTCCAGGTCCTGGCTCTCATAAATAACGTCACTCTGAACATTGTTACATAAAGCTTTTTCTGGATACATATTCTTATTTCTCTGGGATAAAATTACTAGGAGTAGAATTACGGGTATATAGGGTACAAATATGTTCAGTTTTTAAAGAAACTGCCAAACTTCTCATCCTTGTGCTGTATGAGTTCCAGTTGCCCTACAACCTTGTCAACACTTGACGCTCAGTGATTTTTACTTTAACCATTCTAGTGCCAGTGTGGTGGTCTCTCACTGAGCTTTTAATCTGCACTTGCATTTCCTTGATGACCCGTGACTCTGAGCATTTTTGCATATTCTTCATGGCCACTTGAATACACACTTTTGTGAAATTTCTGGTCTAGGTTTTCGCCTATTACAAAATTGGGTTATGTTTTTCTTGATGAGTTGCACAGTTTATTTCGTATAGAAAAAAGTACTTTGTCAGATGTATGTGTTGCAAAGATGTTTTCCTGACTGTGGCTTATTTATTTATTTTCTAATGATGTCCTCTGATTAGAATATGTTTGAAATTTTATAAAGTCAAATTTCTAAATCTGTTCTTGATTTCTATTGTTTCAATATTTTCTTCTACAAGCTTTATAAATTTAACTTTAACCTGTAATCTCGAACCATCTCAAATTAACCTTTGTAAATGGTGTGAGGGGTGTGTGTGTGTGTGTGTGTGTGTGTGTGTGTGAAATCAAAGCTATCCCCACCTACACACATCTCTAATTGTTATAGCATTACTTACTGAAAAGACAATTCTTTACCCACTGAATTAATTTGCTGCCCTTGAAAGCAATTCTGTGTGGGTCCATTTCTGGATATTCACTGGCCTTTCCTCCACCCTTCCACAGTACCACAATGGCTTCACTACCGGGGTTTTATACATTGGAAAAGTCAGTATTCCTAACCCGTTCTTCATTATTAAGACTACTTTAGCTATTTTAGGTCCTCTGAATTTCTTTTATTTCAGAACCACCTCATCATCTTGTACCAAAAAGAAACAAACAAACAAAACCCCCCAAAACAAACAAAACCCAAACCAAACGAAAACAAACAAACAAACTTGTAGGGGTTTTTATTGTAATTGTACTGAATTTACAGATAATTTCAGGGAGAATCAACGTCTTATCAATATTGAGTCTTCCAATGCAAAAACGTGGGCTATGCATTGCCGTTTAGTTTGGCCTTCACTACTTTCTATAACCAATGTTTTAGTAACAGTTGTCAGTAAAGAGATCTTGCACATTTTTGTTATAATTATCCTTAAGAATCCTCACACATCACTGGTAGAAATTTAAAATGGTAGAATCACTTTGAAAAAACAGTTGGGTAGTTTCTTAAAAAGTCAAACATAAAATTACCACTTGAGTCAGCAATTCTGCTCCTAGATATCTACCCACGAAAACACAAGCTCCACACATGTGCACATAAATGTTCACAGAAGCGTCGCTCGTGAGAGCTAAGAAGTGAAAACAACAGTATTGGTCACCTAGTAAAAGTATAAACAAAATGCAGTATATCCATAAATGGAACACCATTTGGTAATAAAACAGGAATAAAATACCGATAAATGCTATGATGCGGATGGACCTCTAAAACATAATGCTAAGTGAAAAATACCGATGTAAAAAATCTTATATTTTGGTTACATCTAAATGAAATGCTCAGAAAAGGGAAATCTATAAAAACAAAATGAGATTAGTGGTGGGATGGGGCTGGGGCCACCAAAGGGATTAATTATAAGAGTTGGAATTCATTGCAGTGATGAAAAAGAAAAAAAAAAAGTTCCCAAATGGGATTATGGTGACATCACACAACTTTGTAAATTTACCAAAAGTGATCCCTAAGTATTTTATGTTTTTTGACGCTATTGCACACGGTCTCTCTGGGGGTTGTCTTCCACTTGCTAACTGCTAGTCCGTGGAAATACAGGACTTGTATACTGACTGCATCACAACTGGCAAACTGACTGATTAGTCTGAGTAGTTTTTTTAGTGGGTGCCTTAGGATTTCCAACTACCTGATCATGTTATCAGTGACTAAAGACAGTTTACTTCCTCCTTTTCCATCTGTATGCCTATTGCTCCTTTTCGCTCACCTTCCTGCACAAATCAGGCCTCTGAGCACAATGCTGAGTGCAAGTGGAGTGTGGGCAAACCTGCTCTGTCCCCCCTCTTCGCAGGAACGTATGGAATGTTTCAGTGAAGAATGATGTTAGCTTGAGGGTGTGTGTGTGTGTGTGTGTGTGTGTGTGTGTGTATGTGTGTGTTCTCGCAGATGTCTTCTATCAAGCTGGGGAAAACTGTCCCATATTTCCAGTTTGCTCAGACCTCTATTTGTTATTAATCATCAGTATATGTTAAATTTTGTCAAATTTTTTCCTGCATTTATGGAAATGATCACATGATTCTTCTCCGTTAGTTAATGTGGTGAATTACACTGATTTAGTTTCATGTATTATATAAATCTTGCATTGCCGAGAGAAACTCTATTTGGTCATGATAAAGTAACTGATTTTTGATTTGCTAATATATTTTGGTAAAGGAATTTGCAATTACGATCATGAGGGATAATCTCCCCATCATCTCAAGATCCTTAATCCCATCCATAAAGTCCCTTCTGTCATGTAAGGGAACATAACCACAGGTCCTGGGGATGAGGATGTGGGTATTTTTGAGAGCCATCATCCTGCAAACCAAAGCTGTCACAGGCCAAGGCAACAGTCTCCTGTATCTTCATAGTTTTAAGTCTGCAAGCTCCTTCAATCATACTGAGACTAACAGACAGGAAGAATTACTGCAATATATTCTTGGACAGTTGAAACATTTTGTTCCAAATTATTCAAAAATATCTTATTCCAAAGGGAAATTTGAAGTTTCCTTTTAAAAAATTTAAAATTACAAACTCAAATGGAAGACAATGGACATTAAGGATGCCAGAAGACACCAGACAGACCGCTCAGAGGTCTTTTGTACAGACGGCTGGTCCCATAGATGTGCTCTCGGGCCAACTCTGTTCTCTCCTTCAAGTCTTTGATCACCTCCTCCATGAAGCTGAGCACGGCTGTCATAGTGACACAGGAGCAGCACTAGAATTTAAGTACTACAAGGGCATGATCTTTACCTTTTTTGTTCATGGATACTTATTAAGCTCCTGGGATACTTCTAGGAACACAGTAAGTACTCAATAATTGTTTGCCGAACGAAAGAGTGGAAGACTCTATAGAAATTCCAATACTGCATTTCTTTGGGAAACAAACATTGACTTAGCAACTACCTGCTAGGCACTGCGAGAAGGGCTTTATACATAACACCTCATCAGATAACGCTTACTAGTCCAGAAGGATCGTTCCCAATGTTGGCAGCCCATCGAAATTATCTGTAGAGTTTAAAAACTTTCCGATAGCTGTGCTACACCAAAATTCAGATTAAAAATAACAAACAGAAGATTGGTTTGGGCACCTACTTTGTTTTTGCTTGTTTTTTTTGTTTGTTTGTTTGTTTTAAGGCTGTTTCAGTGATACTTCTAAACAGCCAGAGTGAGGACGACATGCATTCTCACAGGAGACTTTCAATGCTATCAGACTTTTTACTGTGTTTCCAGTAAAGAAACTTTTAAAACAGATATAGACTTCTTAAATCTTATCCATTAAACTGAAAATCACAGACAGATCACTTCTCTGACTGGTATTGCAGGAGGTATGGGGAACATAAAGACGAATACAAAGGGTCCCCGCTACGGAGAGCCTCTCTATATAACAAGGAGACAGATTCTCAGTAGTCTGGTAGGTACTACTGGAGAATGGAGACGATGAGAGTATTTTGAAAACACAGAAGACCAGCCTAGTGCTGGACAGGGGATGTGCCATGAAGAGCGGGTCGGAGAAGGCTGCTAGATGGCAAAACCACAGATTCAAGGAACCGCCACTCCACTGCAAGCAATTTGGCAAGGATGAAAATGTAAAGAAAAGCAAGTTACCCTGTTTGTGCCATCTTGGAAAAGTCTTTAAAGAAATGCATGTAATTTTTATAGAAATATATAATCACAATGTCTTTAAAAGGTATGTGTGAAGAAAATAATTGAAGGAGCCACGAAGGAATAAATTTACTCTCATACTTCATGCTTTGACATCTACTTCGTGAGTATTGAGTGAATTACCCACAATTCAATATAAGGTTAGACCATCGGTGGGTGACCCGACGTGAGGCTACAGATAAAAATCGGGGCCAAATCAAGAGTGGCCTGGCTACCATAATGGCTCCTACTGGATGGGATGGTCCTCTCCCAATCCTTTAGTCCATCCTGTTTAAAAATTAATTGCTAGCACTAACAATATTGTTATATTGGTAAGATTACAAACTGCCAAGGCTGAACACCATGTCCCTCTTCAGAAATCTTGTTTTTCAATTTGCCATACATGCTTTTCACCCCTCTGTAATCACATTTTCCTTAATCATAAACTTCAAATGATCCAAGGGGTAACCACTACCCTGGAGAAGCACAAGCAGACTCTGCTGGAATTGTAGAACATATGGTATGTAACCATACTGTCTTCCCAAATTCAAAAATTCGGAATCTAAGACTCTTAGCCCCCAGGATTTTAGATAATTGAAGTAATGATGGCTATCGACGGCATTTACAATGTGTCAGAATTGTTCAAAGAGCTTTGTGTCTATTAACTCATTTAACTCGGTAACCATCCTACGAGGTGCTTACTGCTACTATAGCCCGCGGTTTCCAGATGTGGAACCTGGAGGGCATGTCCAGTAACAGGGCCTCAGCTGTACCGCCTGCCGGCGCCGAGCCGGGATTCAGATCCACTGGCCCCCCACCCTCACCGACCAAGTCCTGACTTGGCCTTCATAAAGGTACCGTTTCATCTCTGTTACTTTGGCCAAGGTGATACAGATAGGTCTCTTTCCTTATATCTAACTGTCGTATCTCTTTCCAAAACTGTTTATTCTTTTTAAAGAGCTTTTAAACATACTCGCTCACACTGTCAGACACTCACTGTATATAGTAAGTTCAGGCATTTGCTGTGCAAATACCGAGTCAAAGTTTACAAACACTTTTGAGGCTCTTGATGAACACTTGTAAATTACTTTCCGAAAGGAACATATCCCTTCATGATGACAAATAGAGGGGAAAAATCCAATCTCTACCATGTCTGAATTATGTCAGCCTCTAAAGTCGTAAGTCCGGTAAATGAGGTTTGACTAGATTCTGAGAAATGCAAGCACCCTGACATTCTCTATTATAAATCATCCTTCCCAAGTAACTTCAAGCTTTGACCTCAAGTCTGTGCTTCCAAACATGTTCTGATTCCAAACAATCTAAATTAAATGAAGCCTTCAACACCTCTCTATTTCGCAAATGGGGAATCAAAATGACATGTATAATTTTATTCAGATTGTTAATTTGTTGGGATTTTACTGACTGCAGTCTTCCTCAGAAAAAGGCTGAACAAGTTTCTAGATGCAGAGACTGTACTCCTAACAGGTGCACAGAGAGGCAGCAGAGCAGCGTGCTCAGACCATCAGGGCTCCCAGGCCAGCCCCAGCACTTATTTCCCATGTCGCACAAAGTCTGTGCCTCCGTTTCCTCATCTATAAAATGGGATAATAATAGCCACCCACTGCCCTAAGGCTGTAAAGGGCGCCGTGTGGGGTGCTCAGTCTGTGCAACGTTAGCTAGCTGACTGAACTGCTGTTTACATCACAGCTGCCTTTCCATCTAATCACAATCTCGTAAGTCAGATATTGTCATCGTTTCACAGATGAGAAAAGACTGGAATAAGTTAAGTAATGCGGCCAAAATCATGCAGCTAAGGAAGTGATGGGGCTGGGGTTCAAACCCAGGTGCACCTGGCTTTATAGTCCACAGTCTTTTAAACTCAATCACATCCCAAAATAACTAAATCCATACAGGATTTGTCTGGAAAATTCTTCTAAAAATCAATAAAAATACATTTTAAGGATGTGTGAGACATGACGAAAGGAAACATGGGTAGCGTCAGAGCAGGTAGTTTGATCTAACAGACCTTCACGTGTCATAGTGAAGGTTTAAAATCGGGGTCTGGTGAGCAACACCCCAACTTTACGGAAGCCCTGTCGCACACCCCGCATCTCGGCAGCGACTCCCCGTGCGTGCGCTCCGCAGCACCTGCGGCGGCTCTGAATGGCTGATCATAAGCACCGCGTTAGTCTTCTCAACGCTGTTGAGCAGATGGCAGCGCTAAATCCAAATGATGTAGTACATCTCCCCGGTGGACTCTGTTTTCACATCCTGCCATTATTCTGCAATTCCTCCGTGATCAATCTCGTGCATTCTCAAGAACGCGAAAGAGCGAACTGACAGCGGCAGGTGATTTACGGCCGCCCGCCCGCGTCTGCCCCAGGCCTGTGCTCCCGCGTACGCATCGAGGTCACGCACGAAGATTCCGAGCGGTCAGCACAGGAGGGGTTTTATCCGTGAGAACCACCGTCCCATCTCAGGCTTGACTCTTACGACTGAGGAAGCTGAGGCTCGGAGAGTGTGAGCCTGACCAAAGGCACGTAGCTGACAAGTCAGGCTTCGCGCCGGCTCTCTTCAAGCCCAAGCTCCGGTTCTTCTGCTCAGCTTGGAGGCCACAAGTAGAAGAACCTGGCCCTGGACATGTGGAGCGTACCCCCCTGTGGGCTTGCTTTCAATACAGTCAAAGTATCGAGTTTAGTAACCCCAAGGGAGGCCCGATCCTGGCGCCGGTCCACTGACCGCCCCGCCGTCTCAGCAACGGCACACCCCAGCGGGCCAGGACCCAGTAAACAAACGCGGAGTGCGCTGATGGCCACACTGCAGTCCCTCCCAGACGGCTCGCAGGACTTCGGTCGCCCATGTGCACCGCTCATCCTACCAGTGACTTCACATTACTCTCTGTATTGACTTCGTTTTCACTTCAACGTACACCTGAATTACAGCAATATTCATGAAATCATGTGCTTGACATGCTATTTTCCCCGTGACTTTAAAATCTATCATTAGAACTGTAGGAAAAAAGGTCTGCCTGTGTGCCATCTGAAATCGTGTTGTGAAGCATCCGTGGTATGTATACTTTTGGAAAAACACTCATAACAGAAAGAAAATGTTCTGAAATCAAATGTCACCAAGGGGGTAAGTTGGACCACTTATTAAATCTTTCTCTGGTCTCGGTGTTCTCAAGAATAAAACGGGGATGATCATTTCCACCTGTTAAGGTTAAAGCTAGTATCAGAGGAGACAGACCCCGCCCCCCCACACACACACCCCGGAGTGTAACCAACGCTCTGCAGTGGGCGCTCAGCGCGTAATGACCATCATCAGAGCAGTTCTCGTTCCTGCCAGCACTTCAGCCTGCTCGTTCCTTCCCCCTTCCCTTCTAGGTGATGCCTTCACCTTTTTACGATAGCCCTCTCTCCCTTCTTTCTTACTAGAGTCTTTGGCTGAGAATTAAAGAATTTATGCATTTACGGTGTAATTTGGGTTCATATCTCTGCTTTTGGCCAATGTCTACACAATTCAGACTGGACACGTTTGTCGACAGCTTACACTTAGTTTGCGCCAGGAGGCATCGTCGGTAACTGCAGCAAGTAGACAAGAGCCCAGAGGAGCGGGCGAGGTGAAAGTATACCTCTCAAGGCAGAGTGAGCAAACTCTTAACCCACGCCAAACCAGTCCTGCTTTTAAAAGTCCTAGACGGGCAACCATGACACCACACGCACAGCGATTATCTTCTGAGAAACAGCTTTACTGATGTTTACATGGATACAACTTAAGTTAAACAACAGGTCGTTTCTAAAGTGAAAATTCCAAATCCTCTTCCGACCTCCGTAGCCGGCCCTTGGGAAGGCGTTGCTGCACACATGATCCTAAAGCTGCCTCGAAGCAACAGCAACGAGGCGGCAGGCATGTGGCAACGTTAGTTTTTGTCTCATTGCTTTCCTTGGATTTGGTATTTGAAAACAAACCAAGAGTACTCACGGCTCTGGCAGCTTCCCTCACCCCGCCTATCTGGATAAAGGGGCTTAGGTGTTGTTTTACAAAAACAAGTTAATATGATTTTACGTTTTAAAAAATTTTTCTCAGCTGGATAATGGTGCTTGGCATCAGACAAAAACCTGGCTCCGGTACTTCTCAGCTACGTATTCTTGGGAAAGTTGCTAAACATTGCTGTCCTCAACTTCTGTGTGTGGGACACTCACCATGGAGGGCCACTGTGGAAACCAGGGATACTGTATGTACAGAACAAAAATGCTGAGTGCTAGACTCAATAGATCCTCCCACACTGGCAGCTATTATTCCTAATTCCTGTTTTTTTCAGAAATTCTAAGTGCTTTCACAGAGATTTTGGAGGATGGGATGAAATATGTAAAGTACGGTCAAACCACAAAGCTCCTGGGAAACTGGAATGTCGTACTAAAGTCACCCGGAAACTCACTATTCTTACCACACAGCCAGCCACCTATGCTCGGGGTATTAACACTGTTTTTGAAACCCTTTTTGTTGTTTTTATGATCGCAATAGGAATCAAATACTCCTTTGAGAATTTACAATTACTAGGCACACGAACTAAGATACTGTGATAATTTTAATAAAAGTTATATAAAAGGTTGTAAACGTGATGACTTGATTTACAAATTTATAGCAAGATGATTATTACATTAAACCTCAATATATTTTCTCCCCACATAGTTACCTTCTTGTGTGTAAGAGCACCTGCAATCTACTTTCCCAGCAAACTTCCCGAATTCAATACAGTGTTATTAACTATGGTCATCGTGTCATACAGCTGCAGGTGTTTCAGGACTAGAAATGAAACATCCAATAGAGAACGGATTCTGTTTAATCTAGAATGTGGTTTCTCAGAGTTGAAGTGAGGACTTCTGTGAAGTCTCAAGTCATATCAGTGGAGGGGCAGGTGCCTGAGGGCTGAGGTCATCTATTACCTGCTCTTTTTATTCACCATTGCTATTCAGGAGGGGTGTCTAAAGAAAACAACCGATAACTATTTTTGAGTCAATGCATATTAGAACAATTCCAATATTATAAAGAATAGTCCATACTTCTCTTCACAGTAATTGTGTTGACAGCTTGTTACTCATTAAACGCGTGAAGTTAGAGAAACAATGCTGTGTTTTACACTACAATATTAGCGCTATCAAGGTCATTACAAAAATCAATGGGGAAATGTAGCTGAACTATACTGAATTTTCTATCACTCTGCAGGGATTCTCATTTGTACTCTAATTTTAATACAAGGTATTTGAAAGTTGGGAGAAAAAATTCCTAATTTGTAAAACCCCCTGAGAGGTCTATAACAAACCAGTGTCATAAAATGATTCCAGCTTATAAAGTCTAAGCGTCATTACTGAAAGGGACCCTTTTGCACAGCAGGTGACAACACCCAACGGGCAGCCATATGAGCCTGCTGTCTTGCTCCATTTTGTTTTCAATACATTATAGCCGCTCAGTTTACTAATCCCAGTTTATGTTACATACTGAAGCTGACCATCCCAGGGGGGAGTAGCCCTCCAAAAGGTCCCCTCTCTCTTCTCATTTTCCCCGTAAATCATTTACTCACACAACCCTTCCAGATTTTCTAGTGCCTTTCCTATGTGAGATGAGATGCAGAATAACTGAGACCTGGGGAAGGAGGGCAGGAACTAGGATTTACTCAGCACAATGCCCTAACTCTCTCACAGAAAAGACACCGTGGATGACACGCCTTCTCCCTCCCCCCCAACAACTCCCACAGACTGTGTGGGCTTTCCTGCCTCATTCAGCGTTCAGGCTGACCATCTACAGAAGAAACAGAGTTATACATTTTACAAGCTGAGGCTTAGAGAGGTCAAGTAACTTGCCCAAAGCCATATAACCAGAAAACACTAAAGCGGGGTCTAAATACAGGTCAGCCAGACTCTTACCCACTGTGGCGCAGATCTCCAGAACGGTTTGATAACACATTTGTATCAGAAAGAAAACACTTCTGGTCTTGTAACTGTTGACTGTCTTTGTGTAACACGCGCACTAGAGTATCAACAAGTTCTGTTTACACGTCACAAGAAGCATCGCAATGGAAATTTTAGAAGGATGAATACGGGTTGACCCACTCTAATTTTCTTTCTGCACCCGGTGAGTTGACTTGCTTTCCCCAAGGGCGTGGGCCCTAATCTGGAGGCACTCCAGCGTGCCGTTGTGCCAGAGAGAGAGCGAGCCAGAGTCTCTAAGTGCATTATCCAAGAGCAATTTGTAATGTGAAGTTCTCTAGCAGCCGCATTTAAAAGAAGAAGAAGAAGAAGAAGAAGAAGAAGAAGAAGAAGAAGAAAAAGAAGAAGAAAAGAAAAAGAAACAGATAAAATTAATTTTAGTAATATATTTATCTTATTTTCTTTATTTCATGCTGAGTTTTGGACTCCGGTGTGTCTGCACAGCCACGCGAGCGAGCGGCTGCCGCGTGGACGGTGCCGGTGGAGCTCTGCTCAGGCCCGTGCTTCCACACCGTGATGCGTCACAGAACATTTTCAGGAGAGCTCGGCCATCTCAGAGCAGACCAGGTACAGAATCCTGCAGTCATACTGCACCTGACAACTACGGCACAGAATGCGCTTTCGAATTCTGATTGAGAGAATTACTGAAGTACGAAATTAATTTTACAGACCCCGAAGTGTCAAAATCAAGGAATTGTAGACCACAGATTGTTGAGTGTCACACGGTATTATCTATTAGTGAACACTGAGGCTGTATGCTCCTTGAGAGTAGTGGCACTGGATGCTATTTGCTGAAAGGATCTAATGTAAAATTGGAAAAATAAGACTCTTAATTTCATTAGTGTGGCCTACAACGTTAACACACAGCATAAATGAAATTTTAGGTTTGATTAAGGTAGCCCAAGTCTGACAAGGCAACACTTCCAGCTCGGATGGAGGCCTAATTCCTATGGGATTCTAAGGCATCACAAAGTATTAGATTTTGGGGCGCCTGGGTGGCACAGCGGTTAAGCGTCTGCCTTCGGCTCAGGGCGTGATCCCGGCGATCTGGGATCGAGCCCCACATCAGGCTCCTCCGCTGAGAGCCTGCTTCTTCCTCTCCCACTCCCCCTGCTTGTGTTCCCTCTCTCGCTGGCTGGCTCTCTCTCTGTCGAATAAATAAATAAAATCTTAAAAAAAAAAAGTATTAGATTTTTGAATACTGTATATGGGAAATACTAGTAGGAATTCGTGCCAGCACTGAAATCAAAGCCATGATGAGAGGAGAATGGAGAGGCAATGGCAGAAAGGACAAAGGGGATGCCGTGGGGCCCAGCTGGGTCTGGACCACTGCTCAGTCTGCTGAGTGTGGATCAGCCACTTCACCTGAGCCTGTATGTAAAGGGATGACATGTTTAGACCAGAGTTTTGCAATATTTCAGGGCGTGCTGAGAGGGGAGAGAGGACCGAGAGGACCAGGCACAGAGTAATGCACGACAGCTGAAGATCCTTGCTAGTACTCACTCTCTGGTCCTGGGGAGGAGCTGAAAGTCTGCTATCCTAACAGGTTTACACTGCCTTTCTAATTCTGAGACACAGAGTGTTGTGCTTAAGCCAGTGTTATGGTATGTGCATGTTATGGGCTGGACTGTGTCCCCTGCCCGAAGCGTATGTTGAAGCCCCAGCCCAGGTACGTCTGAATGGCACTGTGGTTGGAGACAGGGCCCTCAGAGAGGTGATTCAGTTCAAGTGAAGCCCTGTGTGGGTCCTAATCCAATATGACTGGTACCATCAGAGGAGAAGAAACGTGGACACACACGGAGATACCAGGGATGTGCATGCACAGGGGACAGACCATGTGAGGCCACGGCGAGGCGGCGGCCATCTGTGAGCCGAGGGAAGAAGCCCCAGACAACAGCAAATCCCCCAACACCTGGACCTTGGACTTCTAGCCTCTCTAACTGGGAGGAAATAAAATTCTGTGGCTTAAGCCACCTGGACTGTGGTAATTTGTCACAGTGACTCTAGCAAACTCATACAGTGCATAAAAGCATCTTTTCATCCTACCCCACAGTACGGCTGCTTCCCCTCCCGTTTACAGTACGGCAGCTGCTCCGTCGTGCCTGAGGCGCTGCGGGGAGGACGCGTGCGGCCGTGGACCCCGGGGCAAAGCCTGCTCTTCTGCTTGTAAGCTGCGGGATCCCAGACAAGTTCCCTAGTTCTTGGAAATCACAGTTTCCTTCCTCTGGAAAAGTACTGATGTTTATGTCACAGGTCATGAGGATTAAATGACTACTCAGAATACCTAACAAAGAGTGGCTTCTACATTTGTCAACGTGGGCAATTCTCACACAATTCTCTGCCCTCCTTCAGTTGTGGTGAGTTGCAACACTGAAAAGATCACTTCAAAGAAGGCAGACTGGCTGTCAGGCAAGATGTCTCTTTAAGTGAGTCTTCCCTGACATTTAAAGGACTTATAATGTACCAGCCTCTTAATTGGTCTCTGCCTCTAGGCTCACCACCTGTCAGTCCAGCCCCTCCACTGCCATGGAATGACACTGAATTCAAGCCAAAACGCACCGTCCCTGGCGTGTAACTCTTCGGGGCTCCCTATGGCTGGCTGGCTGCAGCACCGAGCCTCAGCAGCCCGCAGGGAGTGTGTGGCCTGCCCCCCTCCCGTGCAGCACACCTCCCAGCTCTACAGAGGAAGTGCAGTTCCAGACACCATTCACTGTTCCAAACCCCATGCCCTGCTATTCCAGCTCTGTGAAATGCCCTTCCCTGTTCGTACCCGAGAGACTCCCACTCGTGCTTCCCTTTCTCAGTGAAACGTGCTCAGGATTCTCAACCAGACTTTAGCACTGGCTTCTTCTGGAAATACGGAATTTTTCCTCAGACCTCTCACAATGATGATCATATTACATCGCTTTGGCGTATTTTGCTGCTGTTGTTATTGTTGTTTCCTTCTAGCCCGTGAGCTTTTCAAAGAAAGAGCCTTTGTCTCAATAATCTTTGTATTCCAAGCATTGAGCACAGAGCCCAACACACTCGGACATTCAATAAATGTAAGCGGAATAAATGACTGAAGGAGTGAGTGCTTGTGATCCATCATATTAATAATGTCACCATCATCATTATTATCGTTATCACAGCTTAAACTGGAAAGGCTACAAGCTTTCTGAGTCTGGGCTCACATTCTGGACTGGTCATTGACTTCTCTGAGATACAGTGACTCCTGCTGTCACCATTCAGATTAAATGAGACCTGTAAGTAAAGGCTTACACTCCACATGGGACTTCTGGCACATTCCTCAATCCTTCATCTCTACAGTGGGAACGGTGCCACACACTTGATACGGTTGCCGCGACGCTTACACCAGGTACCGTATGTAAAGTCTTGGCTTGCACCCATCAGCGCCAGTCCCCTAGGCTGTGCCAACACTCTCAAGGATGGAGCACAGTGGTCCAGGCTCCCACTCAAAAAGACCCGTTGAGAGTCTAAGTTTGAAGGTTCTTAACTGTTACAAGTTATAGGAGAAAAAAATCTAACATGAGCCAAAAACAAGAAAGAACTTCATATCCCTGCCAACCTCAGTACCAGAGCTCAGGAATAACTACGTGTTCGAAGTTACCTGGAACTACATGAGTTCATCAAAACAACCACATAGACCTTATTTTTTTATGCTTCATAAAGCCAACATTTTGTCTTGTATATATGTCTGCCTTTGTCCTCCACTTAGAATTTTAAACATAAAGCAAGAGGTTTCTAGACATTTAAGAAAACATTCTGCACAGGAATAAACACTGATTTCATATATTAATGAACATCAAGGTATATTATCACAAGAGGTAACTAGAAAGCTCTATTTTGCCTCTGATAACACTTACTTATTTCTGGGTAAATACCTCTTTAGAAAATGAATTGGAGCCACCTCATTACTCACAGATAGGAATCTGACATTGTTAGAAAACAGGATCACTGCTGCTAAGACACAGAAACGTTATCTGAATGCCAAACAAAAACTTCTGGGCCTTTCCACCTCAGGCACTTACAGTGTAGGATATTTACACATTGCTGATGTGATTCTAAGCCCCAGCACTTGCATAGCCACAGACTTTGTAGACACTGTTCCTCCTCAGAATATATTGAACACTAAGTTAAATTTTTAGAGTAAAAAAAAATTTCAATTTTTATTTTTCAAGCCTCATTGCTTTAACACTACAATAAATTTGGAGGAGTAATACATGCTAGTTGGTAGGACCAAGAGTGCTTCTTCAATTAAAACAAACAAGAAACAAAGCAAGCCAAGTCACAGTACCCTCGCCGTCCAATCATCCCAGAGTGTATATATGTGGATGGGCAAAAGTGTCTGTTAATAGGGTCTAATCAGAGATCAATGCTTACCTTTGGGCAGGGGTGCTATAGCTGTTATCATAGGAATCATAACTCTGTTCGTCATAAGCAGTGCCATATCCATCATCATAGTCCTAAAATAAAATTAGAGAAGTACAAAAAAAGGTCAGAAAAGTTTCTGGAAAAAAAAGAACCACCCTGCTTTTAGGGACTCCTTATTAATTCAGCTACACTTAAATATATATCTAGGTATAGTGTAAAGAAAAACATAAAGAGTAATATCAGTGAAAATGACAAGTAAGAACCTCCCAAATTTTTTTCTCTAAAAAAGCAAAAAGAAGCTGGTAAAGATTGTCAGAATCAACATTTTCAAAACTCTGAAAATTAACAAAAGGTTTGCAGAGATCTAAGGAGCATTTATTTTTAAAAACTTGGCTGAATCTTGTTACAAGCAGTGAGTTCTGTGATGTTTTAATGAGTCCTTTTCCAGCCCACCATTCCCAGCTCTGCAGGAGCCTTGAAAACCAACAGCTGTAACCACAGTGGACACCAGCAGGCTGGAGGCCACTGGAGGAAGCAGAAAAGGGTAGAGTTCTTTCAAAACCTCATTCCCAGAGGATTGTATTTGGCCTGACTTGGAGCTCATCCAGTGCAAAATGCCTTTTCCCTGAGGGTATTCAAAGAAAATAATTAGAGACAATTACATAAGGTTTTAGCTGTTCGAGATGGTGAAGCAAACAACAGTCTAATCAAAAGCCAGCAAGAGAAGTGGGAGGATGAGATATCCATTAGCCCTTTGAAGAGCTCTGACATACTCCTGGGAATCTAGAAGGCTACATGCGTGCATAGCACCATGCAGAACCCCAGGAAAGACCTGGGAAGGTCCTGATCTCTCTCCTTGGGATGACCTGCAGGTTCAGCACAAGAAGGAAAGGCAAGGCCAAGGAAAGAGTCAGTTGTAAACCAACTGGCTGAGTCTTAATGACTTTTTCCAACATGGTAGGGACTTAGTTTGCAGGCATTCAATAAAATCGCTGTCCAGTCATTAGCTGACCACTAAGGTAACAGGAGGCACTTCAGTGACAACACATAATAAAATTCACAATATTAGTTTGGAAAGTCACTAAATAAAAAAGGAAAACAAAAAATACTGGAAGGAAGGAGAATCTGATTTCCACAGTTGACACATTAAGTTAAATCTCTAGTTTTATTTTTTATTAAAGATTTTATTTATTTATTTGAGAGAGAGCAAGCAAGAGAAAGAGAGAGAGAAGCAGACTCCCCACTGAGCAGGGAGCCCGATGCAGGACTCGATCGCAGGACCCTGGGATCATGACCCGAGCCAAAGGCAGACACTTAACCGACTGAGCCACCCAGGTGCCCCTAAATCTTTAGTTTTAAAAAGAAATTAAGTGATATGCAAAGAAACATGGAAGTATGGTTCATACACAAGAAAAAAGTGATCAACAGAAACTGTCCCTGAGGAAGCTGAGACACTGGACTCACTAGACAAAGACTTTAAATAAGTTATTTGAAATATATTCAAGAAACTAAAGGATACTCTGTGTCTAAAGAACTGATGTATGAAAACAATGCCTCATCAAGTATAGAATATTAATACAGATACAGAAAATAATAAGGAATCCAAAGAAATCTGAGTTGTAAAGTATAAAAAGTAAAATGAAAAATTCACCAGAGAAGTTCAACAGCAGATACAACTAGGCAGTAGAGAGAATAGTGAACCTGAAGGCAGATCAATTGAGATTATCCAGTTTGAGAAAGAAGATATAAAAAGATAAGGAAAAATGAACAGGGTCTCAGAGACTTGTGCACCATCAAACAGGAACATATGCATAATGTGATACCAGAAAGAGAGGAAAGTAAGGAGCAAAAAGATTATATAGAAAAATAATGGCTAAAAGCTTCCCAAACTTGATGAAAAACTTTAATCTACATACCCAAGAAGCTCAAAAAATTCCAAGCAGGGTAAGCTCAAAGAGACCCACATTATCATCAAAATGTTGAAAGACAAAGACCAATGGAGGATCTTAAAGCAGCAAGAGAGAAGCCACTCATCATGTGCAAGAGATTCTCAATAAGATCAAAAGCTGATTTCTCAAGAAAGACCATGGAGGCCAGAAGACGATGGGATTCCACATTCCAAGTACTAAAAGAAAAAGACTGTCAACTAAGAATTCTATAACCAGCAAGACTATCCTTCAAAAATGGAAAAAAATTAATGTATTCTCAGGTAAACAAAAACAGAGAATTCATCAATAGCAGATATGTTCTACACGAAATACTAAAAGGAGTCCTTAAGATAAAGTGAAAGGTCATTAAAAAGTAACTTGAATCCACATGAAAAAATAAATAACACTGATACAGGTAGGTACTTAGGGAAATAGAAAACTATAAATGTGTTTTTGTTGTAATTCCTTTTTTCTCTTGTTTGATTTAAAAAACAACTGCATGAAGAAATAACTGCAATTTAGTGTTGACAGGCACACAATGTATGAAACTGCAACTTGTATGACAGTAACAACACAAAGGTGGGCAGGTAAGAATGGAGCTAAAGAAGAGCAAAGTTTTGTGTACTGTTAACATTAAATTGGTATAATTATGAAAAAGACAGACATAAGTTAAAAAGTAAATAGTAATCTCCAGGGCAGACTAAGAAAATAATTAAAACAAAACAAAACAAAACAAAAAAAGAGAGGTGCCTGGGTGAATCAGTTGGCTGAGCACCTGACTCTTGGTTTCAGCTCAGGTCATGATCTTAGGGTTGTGAAACTGAGCCTGCATCAGGCTCTGCTTGAGATTCTCTCTCTCCCTCTCCCTCCCCCTCTGCCCCTTTCCCAGCCTGCACATGTGTGTTGCACTCTCTCTAAAATAAATCAATAAAATCTTAAAAAAAAACAAGAAAAGAAAAAATGACAATGCAGTGAATTGATGCAATAATAAAAAAAATCTAACCACAAAAGGAGATAGTAAAGTACAAAAAGGACATAAGACAGAGGGGAAAAAATAGCAAAATGGCAGATGTAAATCCTACCTTATCAGCAATTGCACTAAATGTAAATGGATTAAAATCAATGGAATAAAAGGAAACAGAAATTAGCATCATGTTTAAAAGAGATCCAGCCACATTCTGTCTAGAAGAAATACATTTTAAATTCAAAGATAAAAATACATTGAAAGAAAAAGGATGGAGATGATATACCATGGAAATACAAATCAAAAGAGAGGTACGATAGCTGCACTAATGTCAGACAAAATAGACTTTAAGACAAGAACTGTTACCAGAGTAAAAGCACATTTACTTATAATGATAAAAGAGTCAGTCTATCAAGATAATTATAAAAATGTATACATATGTATACACATATGTAACAATAGAGCTCAAAATACATGAAGCAAAAACCGACACAATTATAGGGAGAAATATATAATCCAACAATAATAGCTGGGAACTTCAATAATAAAAAGAACATCCATAAAAAAAAGATTAAAAAAAAAGAAGATTTGAACAAAACAAATTAATCATATGTAACAGACATCTATAGAACACTCTATCCAGTAAGGGTGGAATACACATTCTTCTCAATTACACATGGAACATTCTCCAGGATAGATCATACATTCCCCCAATTCAAAATTCACTACAAAGCTAAGTAATCAAAACAGTGAGGTCCTGGTAGAGATGCAGATCAAGAGAACAGAACTGAGAGTACAGAAATAAACCCTTATAGCTATGCTCAGCTCATTTTCCACAGGGTGCCAAGACAAGTCAATGGGGAACAGAATAGTCTTTTCAGTATATGGTGTGGGAACAACTGGATACCCACATGCAAAAGAACGAAGCTGCACTGTAACCTCACACCGTATACAAAAATTAATACAAAATGCATCATACATCAAAGTCTACAAGCTAAAATTATACAACTCTTAGAAGACATTGTAGGTGTAAATCTTTGTGATTTTGGAATAGTCATTAGTTTCTTAGACATGCCAGCAAAAGCACAAACAGCCAACGAAAATACAAAATAGACTTCATCAAAATGAAAAACTTATACATCGAAGGACATTAGCAAGACAGTGTAAAGACTACCACAGGATGAGAGAAAATATTTCCAAATCACATATCTAATAATGGTCTAATATTCAGAATATAAAAAGAGCTCTTACAACTCAACAATAAACAACAACAACAAGAGCAAAAGCCATCCTCCTAGTGCTACTGGAGACAGGCTTCAAACTGAGGACATTCTGCAGATGTAATAACAAGCACACGATGGTTATTTTTAATAGTACTGTGGAATTCAAAAAGATCCAGAGAAATGAGATTTTATAAAATCAAATTAGATACCTTACAATGACATTTATGTCCATGAAAGTATGACTCCAACCTTGAAACTGATTACCAGGTTTCTGGTGTTAGTCACTTACATAGTGACACTGGATTAATTGGTATTTACTTAATATTTAAATGAGCCTGAAAAAAATCTAAGTATTTTGGAACATTGGCAATGTTAATCAATTTAATGATTACCACCAGATCTCTTGAAGTAGAGAAATGTGGCCAAGGGGTAAGAGAAAGGATCTGAAGTTAGATGGACTTCCATAATTTACTATCAATGATTTTAGTCAGGGTCACTTCCATATCAGAATCTGTTTCTTTACCTGTAAATTGTGAATCCCTCAAGCATTCTGAAGGGATGAGAAATTATATATACACACATATGTACATATTCCAGCAAAACACGTGGCATGTATGAAGAACTTTATGAAGGACAGCTTATGTAATTAATTATTATATTAAAGCATTACCCATAAAGACCTCTCTCCTGGATTTCTAAAATAATACAACTAACAGATGAAGAACATTAGAAGCCACTACATCCAAGGGTATGAGCCAAATAACTGGTTTTAAAGTGATTACCTTAGTTTATTCTCTCTTAAAAAGCATCTATTAAATATTAGACCTCAATTTATTTGGCTTAGGTAAACACGAATATCTAAATAAGAAGTTATAACGATTTCCATTTTGTAAAACAAATATTAATACTAGGAGACAGTACTGTCTCTGTAGGAATAAGGCTAATACATTTTGTATATGATCACCTAATTTTTTAAAATGTTTTTTCACAAAGCAGGAACTTAATATTTGTTGAAGAGCTACCTGTCCAGTACACAAGACAGAATAAAATATAAAATGAATACTCAATAAATAGGGGCAGAGGAAAAATAAAAGTGAAGAATACAGTTAGCACACAATATAAAAACCACAGTGTTTCTCACAGTCACTAAAGGCAGATTACTAATTTGGTGATCTTCCAATGACCAATGCAAGTAGGAGAAAGCTATCAGACAAGATATAAGCAAAACATAACAACAAAATTGATGGGATTTTAACAATGCAGTAAGTCATATAATGCAGGTATTACTGATAATTCTGGTGGGTTAATAAATTAAAAGAAGCTGGTATTCCTAATGGAAAGAGTAATATTAAATAATATTAAGTTAAATTAAACAAAACCCTTCCACTTGCCACCTACCCTCTCCCTGGCACTCTGTTAGACACGATAAATGGAAAAGGCGCATCATCGTCTACTCTGGTGTGGCGCAGGAGAAGACGGACTACTAAAGAAATAATGATAACACAATATGTCAAGTGCTGTGGCAAAGGTGAGCAGTGAGGGGGCACAAAATTGCACAAAGGGGAAAGGGAACGGAGAAGATGACCCTGAAGGGCCAATGCTAGCACTTAGTTTCAAAAGCTGAGAAAAGCAAAAGCAACTGTTGAAATTCATTAAAAATAAAAACCAGGCAGAATGAACAGCAGGTGCAAAACAGTAGAGGTAGAGACATCTGAGAACCCTTCTCATCCGGGAAAGCAAGCAGCTTGCTGTCGGTCCATGGTGGAAGAGCAGACAGCAATGAAATGGAGAAACCCATAAACCAGATCATGAATGGCCAAGTTAAGGAGCATGGATTTGGATTCTGAGTGACATGATCCACACTGTGGTTTAGGACTCTCGCCCAGGGAACAGGGTGTGGGCACAGAAGAGCATGGGTGAATCTGGAAGGCTGGGCTTGTAATTAGGTCATGGCACTGCGCAGTGTGGCAACGTGGAGCTCATGGTTCTTCACAGATTTGTTAGCAGCCTGACAAGAGTGTGGCTTCACCGGGTGAAGAATTCTACTTTAATACTTATTAAATATAAAGAATCAAGATTGTAAATGAGTAGAACGTTCTTAAATAACTGAAATGTTGAGTGCTATGTTATTTTAAGCCTACAGTTATGTCATTCATTCCTTGTTCAATTATTCTGCCGCATATTACAATGCTAGAAATTTACTTGAATTTTCAAATTGTTTAGGTCATTGAATTATTGACTTCCATACTTTTACAGTGAAGATTTTAAAGGATTAAAATTGCAATTCTCACATAATTTCTTTCATGATTTCACAGGTGGATTTGGTCATGGGGGCACAGCTACTCCCATGACAAACACTGTCTGTTCAACGGACGAAACTTGAAAAATACAGGGGCGCGTGAAGAACCATGCGATGGGAGAGGAGGAAGAAAAGCTGAGTGTAGGTGCAAGTTGTAGTTTCTAGGAGGGAGTGGAGGGAATTCTTATTGATCATCTACCACCTGAGGAGATCGCTGGCAGACAACAATTGGGGGTTTAATCAGAAAGGACTCAAGAGTCCGTTACCACGAGGAAGGGCAGGGGGTGGAGTGGGTAAGAGCCCTGCAGCATTAGGCTTCTTTGAGGACTGATCTGGGCATTAGCAGCTCTGTGTCTCTCAATCTCTCTCTCTCTTTTTTTTTTTTTTGAATGCTCTAAATGTTCCCAGTTACTGGTTGCTTGTTTTCTTATTTATTTAATTTGATATTAAGAAATTCCTCTTTGGATTTTTCTGAGGCCAGGGCAGGAATTTTAACAAATAGTGAATGCATTACTTGATGCAAGTTAACATGTAATTGAGTAGAAATCATAAATCTAGCAGAGAAGGGATGTCACAGACTTGGTTCAATCACACAGCTAAGCCGAGAATCTACTCTAAAAGGCCTGCCAACCCTGGGGTGGGGGACTCGCTATGTCCCTGTTGGCAGCGCTCAGACATGTTGAACGATTTTCTTTACACTTGATATCTTTGGGTAATTTCTCACATTTCTGCATTTTCTCCTAGAGAACATTCTCCTTTGTGACATGGCCCAGTCAACATGTCAGCCTCATTTTTTGCCATGCGTCCTGAGCCTCTAGGGCAATAATTACTTCCAGTCCACATGCTGCTCCCGACAAGCCTCCGCGCCCCCCTCCGCCAGCGGAATTTTTCACTGTGAGGCTTAAAGGACTCTCGTCTCCTGCTGTATCTTTTCAGTCCCATGAAACCAGTCTATCACCCCCGTGTGAGGCCAGTGATGGATCAGACACACATCTCCATTACGGCGTGGAAATGAGTGGCTCTTGGCCTCCCCCACCGTTACGAACATGGATCATGTCTTGTTTCTTCTTTCACACAGAGTAGGAACAGTGCCTGGAGCCTCGGAAGGGCTGCTCGATACGTCAATGCTCATTCGATTGCTGGAGTGAGTGCCCGCAGAGGAAAGAGCATGTCGGACCCACCCCCACCCGGTCCTGTCTCCTGCCCTGCGCACGGGCATTACGAACTTGTGTATTCTAAGAACCTACTGAATTTCTTCTGGAAGAAGCTTAAAAGAGCTCCCTGACATGATTAAAATGCAGCGCAAAGAAGTTTTACCTCCTTTGCTGCACTTCTAAAATAGGGTCCTGTACCTGTGAGTGGGGCAGTGCAGGAAGCACACACCCCTAATAGAAGGCTAAGAAACCACCGGTCTCCCCTCATCTGGGCGGAATCGGTGCCTCTGCCTTCCCCTCCCACCACCATTCCAGCAGGCAATGCCCTTGCCATCTCTACATTCCCACGGTGACTGTGGCACAATCGTCCCGAAGTTCTCAGCTGGACTCGTATAACATTCTAATTCATCTGCCTGGAAGTGCTCCCACATCGAAACCTTCCTCCAGAATTAGCCACTAAAATGTGAGGCTGAGCTTGTTGCTTCCCAGCTTACAAATCTCCACTCCCCACCCCTCCTGTTCCTACAAAATAGAGCACACACTGCTACGTCTCTTGCGGGTTTGCCTCGGCATTCTACCCCGAAACAGGGCAGGCACGCTGCAGCACCCAGCTGAGGACCCTCTGGAAGCTTCGCTGTTTCATGCTGTCAATGCTCTGTACCTGCTGCTCCCTCTGCTACCACCTTTTACGTTTTCCACCAGAAGACCTCAGGCTGAAATTTCACACCCTCCTTTGTGCTTCCACAAGCACCGATAACTTGCTTATACAAGGGACCTGGAATTATCCCTCTGCCTTCCTTCTTCGCCCTGAGTCAGCAAGGTCCTCAAGGGTAAGGCCCAGGCCTCGCTTGTTCTCCTGTATGTTCAACGTCCGGCACGTTGGAGGCTCACAGTGACCATGTCGAATAACCAAATGACAACAAAAACTAAGTACAGACCAAGTGGCAGGAAATACAGCAATAGCTTCTTTAAGATGAATGCAAATTAAGGAGATACTGCAGGATCAAATGCAATATTTATTATAAAATATGATAAATGTTGGTAATGAGACCTCACCTGAATTCTTCTGTCAAACATTACCTACCAGTCTCACATTGCCTGTCCTCAGCAAAAACTCCCTTTAAAACTCTGTATGCTATTTCTGAAAGTCAGAACATTATTAAAAACAGCAAACATGGAAAAGAAATAAATGTATATTAATATAAAGTCTTGCCTCATTAACAAAGAGTTACTTATTCTCTGACAGTGAAGACGTCTATGTGGAATTTAACTGAGAGGGTGACCTGGACACTTGCCAGACACCAGGGCTACAGTAAGGAGAAACATGGTCTCATACAGGTGGAGATCTTCGTGGGCCATTCCCGACCTAGAAAACTCCAACCGACACATGGCCAATTACCAAAGAAATCTTGCTTTGAAAAGAAGAGATTTTCCGGGATAAAGGAAACAGCATGACCTATTTTTAATTCTATTTCTGTCACAAGTAAAATCAAACATAACATTTAAGCTGGGAAAAGCCATTTTAAACAGAAGAATTAACAAAAGACAGTGATTTTAAAAATAATGCTTCAGTTTTAAGTCCTTTTCAAAGGGAACAATTACCCCATATAACAACTCACTTTAATTAGGGTGATATCTGGTCATTTTGAAATGCAAAAAGTTTTCATTTATAATACAGGACTAAGACGTACTAAAATCTATAGTCTTGGGGCGTGTGGGTGGCTCAGTCAGTTAAGTGTCTGCCTTCAGCTCAGGTCATGATCCTGGGGATCCAGCCCCATGTCAGGCTCCCTGCTCAGTGAGAGGTCTGCTTGTCCCTCTCTTTCTGCCCCCCCCCACTTGTGCTCCGGTGCTGTCTCAAATAAATAAAATCTTAAAAAAAAAAAAAAACTGTAGTCTTATAATTATTATTTTGAGTTTATAAAACAAACATTAGGCTAAAAAGAGTCTTTTCAGAAGTGCATTTTCCCTGGGTTCCTTGTCAAGTATCACCAAGGACCATGAACATATCACATAACCAAGTTGTTTTATAATTAAGGACAAAAATCACAATATTAATAATTCTAAATAAGACTCTTTTCCAGAATAATTTAAATATCATCAATTCAACAATCAAATCACATCCCTAGGTATTGTTTGTGGCTATGAGGAATATATCACGCAGCTTCTAGACTCATACAAATTCTTCCTGTCCGTCTTTGGAGTCTGATGCCTGTATTCAAATTCTAGCTCTGCCTCTTACTAAGCTGTGCAACTTCAGGAAAATCACCTAACCTCCTCAAAACTCAATTTTATAATTTGCCAAATGGGAATCATAATTCATGTTATGGCTATTTCCAATGGTTGCAGATGGAGTAACCAGAAAGTATACATGAAAGCTGCTGGACACAGAACCTGCCCAATAAAGGTAGATTTAGTTAAAGATCTATCCCTTTTAACACTCTCAAACTATTAGGCCAGAGAAACAGCAGAGCTATCCACGTGTTCGTCTTTTATAGAACTTTGTCTAAAGCTGCAATGTCTGCGTGTGCGTTCAGCAAATGTTAGTATGAACCGCCATGGTTTTGGATGAAGAAAGGCTGCCCACATCGGCTGTGATTCTCTCCACAAGTGAACACAGCTTGTGAACACAGAGCTAAGTCAGTTATTCACAGAATGATTTCTCTCCTCTCAGTTCGTACCTAACAGACGCAATTAGATTGGTCTGAATCTGACAAGGTGCTCAAAAATACAATAAAGGTAAATTAGATAACAAAGAGGTTAACCCAGCAATTCCACAAGCAAGGGAAGGGAAAACTGAAAATTAGAGAAAACCAAATGAAACCAGAAATCCCATGAGGATGGAAGAAAGGGGAATTACTAATTGTATTAAGGCCACATTATGTACATCATTCAGAAGATTTTTACATAAAATTTTCCACTTTCCAAGGGAGGTAGGCGTTTGTTGAATGCATACTGCTTGCCAGGCACTGCTCTAAGCACTGGGGATATAGTACTGAACAAACAAAACCAAACCATGTCCTTGTCCCCATGGGGCTTACATTCTGGTGGGGGGGGCAGAGAGACAAAACCAAGCATCCCAAAGATAGTATGTGGACACGGTAAGAGGTGGGGGAGGCAGCCACAGGAGCCTTAAGCAAGGACTCCACATGCAAATGTGAAGGGAGTGAGGAGCTGCTTATGCAGACTTGTTTAAGGGGGAGGGGAGAGATTTCAGGCAGAATGAACAGCAAGTACAAAGGTCCTGAGGTAGGGACATCCAGGTGGAGTGAGCCAGAGGGAGGACAGGAGCCAGGTCACCTGGGGCTTGTGGGGCTTGATGGGAAGGAGGTGGCCACCAGAAGCTTCTGGGCCTCATGAGAGTTTCTGTGTTGTCTGGGATTTGTCTTTCTGCTTCATCTGACTTGACTTCCTCAACACTGTTTCTTCCTTCATCTGCATCTAGTCTGCTGAAAACCATTTACTTTGTTCTTTTTAGTATTTTACAGTTCTAGAATATCGGCTTTCTGTATATTTTCTAGTTCTCTGCTTAAACCATCAATCTCATCTTTTAATCCCTGGAGTATAAAGAACATATTTTAAAGTTTGTATCTGCTATCTGAATCTACTATCTCTAATTTTTTCTTCATTTTTTGTTATGGTGGTTTCAACTTGTATTTATATACGAAAAATCACAGAAAAAATTTAAAGTCTACACTCCGTATTTCTCCAGAGAGAATTTACATTTGCTTTGGGGGGGAGGATGACTTAGCAATTCCAGCTTGGCCTCAGCCCACAAGGGACGGGGACTACCAGACAGCCGTCCCGTGTGGGTGCTTTTCTGAGCTCCAATGGAAAGCCCACAGGGTTATCAAGCCTCTGCACCCAAATCTGGGGGGCCTTAAACTCCAACTTTTTTCTTTTTTTTGGTAACCTTTCCAAACTCCAGATTTCTTTAAAAGCTCAATTACCTTCTCAGCTACCTCTTCAGGAACTGCCAGAAGCCCTGACAGGGGTTCTCAAGCAGGGTTTTACCAGAGGATGAAGCCCGACGCCCCAAGCCCACCGTGTACCAAGTGAATTCCCTTGTCTCCTCTGCATCGAGAAAGGCAGTACTTTTCCTAGCACCCTATTCCGTGATTCAGATGAGGAAGCCCAGTTGAGAGTCGCTGTCCCCAGGGAAAAACCGGACAGAAAGGCTGAGCTTACCTCTTTGGCTTTTGTTCTCTTCAAGATGCTGGCCAGTATTTGTTTTGTTTTTTTTGTACTTTGTTAGCTCTTACGCCTTCAAAGATGTTTTCTTCGTTGCTTTTGCTGCACCTTTCCTAATGGCTCTCAGCAAGTCTGGAGCAGACTCTTATCAGCGGGGTCTCCCTGAGAACAGGGGCTTCACCTGCCTTTGCGGCTCCCATGTCCTCCAGGGCCCAGCAGGAGGAAACATTCAGTAAATCCTTTCTGAATGAATGGATCAATCATGAATGACCAACAGTTGTGGATTCATTCACGCACTCCTCCCAGGGAGAAGACGGCCCCTGGGTGAGTGACAACTGGCCAGGAGTGAGGCACCAGGGGACTCCAGTGTCACCAGGAAGAAGGGCCTCCTGGCCCACAAAAACGCCACCTGATCACAGTGCAGGGGTGTCTCTACGAGGAAACCAGAAGCCCCGGGCTGTCAGAGTTTTATACTGTTAGGGCTGGGACCGCTCCTCGCTCAGATTATCACCTGGTCTAAGGGCAGACAGGCTTGCGGGAAGACGTACTGTTGTGTGGTCAACCAGAACATCGGGTCTGTCCAGCATAGCATTCTTCAGACACACATCGGTCACATTTTAAAACCCTTTATCCAAGTACAAAACAAGCATAAAAAGGTACAAAACCCTAAGTGCACTGCTCAGTGAATTTTTACCAAGTAAGCACAGCTCTGTAACCCACCCCGCACCTCCCCCCACCTAGAGGCAGCCCTGGCACCTGTCCGCAGTTACTACTTCCCCCCAGAAGCAACCACTGTCCCGACTTTCAACACGATCAAGTACGGTTGGCTTGCGTGTGAGCTTTATATCCACGGCATCAGGGTACCTACTATCCTGTGCCAGCTCTCTCTCACCCAACACAGTGCTTGTGAGATCCGCCCACGTTGTCGTACGTAGCTTCAATGCTTGGTTCCTTTCTGCTGCCTGAAAATACTGGTCTGTGTCATCTTACCGTGACTTGTTTATCCATTCTTGTTTTGATGGATATTTTGCTTCTTGCTAGTTTTTGCCCCCTGGCTCTTGCACAAGTCTTGTGGCGCTTCCTTGTCTGCGCCTCTGTCGAGCAGATCCCAGGAGTAGCATCGCTGGGTCTTAGGGAAGCAGGTGTTCGGCTTTAACAGGGGATGTCAAATATTGTTCCGAGGTAGTTGTATCAGTCTACGTTTCCACAGCAGCGGATGAGAATTCCTACTGCACCCCATTCCAGTTAAAACTGAAAACTATCTTTTTAACTATTTTCATGGATGTGAACAGTACTGCATATTATGCTTATCATATACAGTAATCCCCACTTATCCAAGATTTCGCTGTCTGTGGTTATAGTTTCCTACAGTCCACCACCGTCCAGAAGCAGATGGTCCTCCTTGTGACCCCTCGTCAGAAGGTCAACAGTAGCCTCCCGCTACGTCACATGCCTGCGTCATTCCCCTCACTCCATCTGGTCACGTAGGCCTTTCATTACCTCATATCCTCCCAAGAAGAAGGGTGAACAGCACAGTAAGGTATTTTGAGAGAGAGAGAGACCACATTCACATAACTTTTATTACAGCATATTGCAATAACTGTCCTATTTTATTATTGTTGTTGTTAATCTTACTGTGCCTCATTCATACATTAAACTTTATCATGGTGTGTGTGTGTCTGGGAAAGAAGACAGTGACCGTATGGTTGATTACTACCCGCAGTTTCAGGCATGCCCCAGGGGTCTTGGAACATATCCTCTACAGATAAAGAGGGACTGTTGTATCAATGTCTGGGACACGGTTAGCAAGGGTCTGCCATGAGACACAGAGCTACTTCGTAAACTGAAGAATTTGATTTCGGAGCCAAAACCAAAATTACTTATATATCACTTTTTACGTGCCAGGCACTATTTTAAATATATATATATATATATATATATATATTTTTTTTTTTTTTTAAGATTTATTTGAGAGAGCAAGAGAGAGCAGGAGCAGGGAGAGGGGCAGAGGGATAAACAATCCTCATGCCGACTCCCCGGTGAGCATGGAGCCTGACTGGGGGTCCTCTATCCAGGCTCCATCCCACAACCAGGAGATACCACGACCTGAATGGAAACCAAGAGCCAGCTGTTTAAGGAACTGAGCCACCCAGGAGCCCCTAAATACTTTCCATATGTCAATTTGTCTAATCTTCATAACACTATGTGTTAAATAAGTACTAATATTTCCATTTGAGAATCAGGGACATTCACCCAAAATTACACAGCAATTAAAGACACAGCAAAGATTTGAATCTAGTCAGTTGGAGTCCTGCCTCTGCTTGTTACTACGGTGATAAATGTATTGCTCATCCCCATAAAACAGAGGATCAGACCCTGTACTGTAATCAACTCCCGGGATGATGCCGCACTCCGAGGACACATCTGGACGGCCAGACAGCCTTCTGCATATGTCACCCAACCTGACCAGGAGGTTTTATTTTAATCTGCTTTAGCCTTGAAGTATCTTTCAAGGTTCCACATCCCGTTATGCACCTTACACTCTGCTAACAAACTGAATTAAAGCAAGAGTACAAAGACACAAATGATGATAAACTTCATCAGTGAGACAGTACCGCCACACCTCTGCCGCTGTCCCCACATCCACCAACACCGCCCACAGGTCTCTGCCTGTGAACGGCATGCTGAGTCCCCACGGACTGCCTCCCAGCTCTTCCGGCCTGAATGCTGCTAGCACCCTCCCCAGTTTGATTTGCTGTCTCCTCTAGAAGCGTTTCCATATTCCATCAAGCAGAGTCTTCCTTGATTGGCCCTCCTGAAATATTCTGTATTTTTTTTCCTGTATCAAGAAATCAAATATTGATTACTTACTACATGCTAGGCCCTATGGATAAAAAGGCATGGCGCCTGTCATCAGTAACTTAAAATGTAAGGGAAATGATGGTATAACTAAGGGCAGTGATCACATTGTTCTCATGAAAGTATCTTAAGTAGGGTGTCTACACATGGATCCAACAGAGAACCACCACCTGAAACAGAGAGGGGATTATGGGAGGATTCACAGTGGGGATGATAGCGGTGTTTCTTCCTAGACCCCGATCTGCTTGACGGCAAGACTGAGCTCAGTGAGTGCTCGTTAATGCACAAGCAACATAGTAAAACTAAGATGGCAGGTTCTTGCAGGGGATCCATGATAACAGAGGAGTGTTCCAGTGGTTCTCAAGTCCCCTCCCTGCCTCAGCCCTAACCCACTTGAGGGACATGACCCCTCCATCATGGCAGCTCAAATACAACCATCATCGCTTGCTCACTTCAATGGGCAAGCCTCATTATAGAGGCAAAATGTGTTCTCCATGCCCTAGAGACACTGTCATTCCAGAGTCCTCCCTGCTCTTAAAACGCTTTTCTGACTGTTCTGTTTAAAATACAGAGAAGAAAAAACAACCTCTAAATACATAAATTTAAAATCTGAAATCATTTCTTGAAGTTTTACATTTCCAAAATAGGTCAACCTTTCAAGCAATTTAGGAAAGAGATCGACTTACGAAGGTCCTGATAGACATTTCAAGTAAATTGCATGTGGCTCTTATTCTTGCTTCTGGTAAAATGGATGTAAAAAATTATGGAACCTTCATTTTTTATCTAAAATAAAAAGGTGTCCCTAGGCTTTTCAATTCACATTTAAAATGCATTTTCATAAATAACCTTTTCACAATCTGTACTCTGTTTTAATTAAATTTCTCACTATGGAAAACAAGATAATTGAAACAATTTAGAGATTAGTTAACTGTCAAAAAATTATGCCAGTAGTCACTGTACTGGGAAAATTTGCCATCAGTACAACCCTCTTTGGTAACTAAAGTCCCCCAACTAGTCATGTAATCAAAACTTCAGGTGAGCTCACAAAAGAAAGAGGGACTATGGCTTCACTGAGTCCTCAAAACAAAAATCTACATTACAGAATAACACGTACATTTAAAAACTATATTTGGTTTTCCCTAAAGGTCTTCACGGGTGTGTCCGGTCACTGAAAATTTGGAAGAGTTTATTCTTCTGGCAAAGGCGTCCATGGCAGTCCCCGTGCGGCCATGTTTTGGAGGAGGACACCGAGTATGGCAGGAGCAGTGTTATCTTAAAGCAGGTTTCATCCTCTACAGTGTTCATGAGCCATGCTGCCGGAGAACGGGCAGAGGCATGTGTGCTTGTGAAACCCACGGTTTAGACTTCTGCTCCCATTCAAAACTGTCTCTGGCGTTTTAAACCTGGGTTAGTTAACAAATGGCAGATGTGCTGTGAGGAAGCACCTGTCAGGAGCTGCAGGAAGGCATCTCAAGAGGCCCCATCTCTGCATTTGAAGACGTGTAGCCGGGGCAGAGCACAGGCTCCCAGAGAGCACTTCACGGGCCGGGTGTCCCTCAACCCCCTCCCCCTCCCTCGCACAGTCACTACGGCACCACGCGGCTGAGGCACCTCAGCGGGACAATCAGAGCACATCCAGCACCTGCACGGCTTCCATGTTCTGACCACGTTGTAGGACTTCTAGAATGCCCTCCCTATTTAGGTTTAAAGGGGATCAACCCATCAGCTCAGCCTCAAAAGCTTAAGGCGATTACGCATGAAGCTATCAGGGGACATCCCTGACTGGCATGTTCTCCTATGAGAAACAGACGGGTGACACAGGCATAATTAAATGAGTTAGAAGGGAATATGATTAAAGTTTCTAAGACGATTTGAGTTTATACACCTTGAATGGTGACTGTGATTTGAAAAGAAGTCTCATTTTTTTTAAAACATTTTTCAAAACTCCTGTTCTAGAATTCAAGAGACTCAGAGCCACTCACTTTCACTTTTAGCTTGTTACTCTCATTAAAATCTAGTTTGCTTTGTTTCTTCTGTAACTTTCTTTTCACTATCAAGATTTCTATCTGATGAAAATGTAGTTCCTTAGTAGAAAAAGCATCTCTAGGGTGACAGTGAGAACCAAGTATGCTTCAGAAAACAACCAATTATAGAATTTTCAAGTTGAAAAAGAAGTTAGGACCGTGTCTGGCCTAACCAGCTGGTTCCTCAGGAGAAGTCCCATCACCTCACTTTGTAGTCACAGAAATCAAAGGTGAAAAAGGTTAAACAATTTGCATAAGAAACCAACAGTGGTGATACTGATAAGAAGGGAGATAAGAAACCAAGTATTTCACCTCTCAGAATAACATTCTCTTCATTAAATTGTATTGTCTTTCACATTTATTAGTTCACTAAATGAGCCCTGGTATGTTGCTAAAATTGGTGCCAGACACTTAGCAGTGCATGAGACACGGAATGACACAATTAGCTGGCAGTAATACAGGCCACCCTCCACGTTTATGTATGATCTCTACACTGCCAGGCCCGGTGACAGGCTCTGGGCAAACTCAGATCAGATCAGATCGAGGAAAGGAGAGGAGAGAATCGAGGAAGACAGCTGGCGTGGACAAACCGAGAAAGGTATTCCAAGAGAACCGACTGCACATGCAAGGCGAGGAGGCATTCAGGTCCCTGCTGTGTTTAAGGAACCACGACAGCTCAACAGAACGTAAAATGATCATGGGGGGATGGTAGAGGGTTAGGAGGCTGAACAGTCAGGACACTCAAGAAGGCCTTCAGATGTCACTCAGAAGAATCTCAAATTTATCCTTCTAGAATTCTAAACTAGCTCTGTTCTAGAGCTGGGGAGGCAGCAGCACTATCAGACTGTAGACACTGGAAAGGCCCTAGAAGTAGTGTCAATAATACATTACTGAAGGGAAGGACCCGGAGCTAGGACAAGGCTGTAAGCAGGGGTGTGACTAAGCAGGCGATGGCACTCATCCACATGTCCGTCTGCACACCCGCCCCTCCGCCCATCGAAACCACCAATATTTACTGAAAGACTACTGTGTGTTCGGTGGTAGGAACAGAAGCATGAACACAGATGGAAAGCTGGGGACAGGAGAGACATGGGGACAGGCATTACAGACAGGTGCAGACTGGGAGAAGTGCAGGTGCTCTGGGAGACATGGTCACAGCACATGAGCTGGAGACTGCCAGACGGGTGTCTCCCGAGGAGGGCAAGCACCTTAACTAAAGCTGGGGTGATGCAAGGAGTTGGAAACCAAACAGCTACGCAGACATGAAAAGACATGGAAAGACTTGGTCTGTTGTCTGTTTACAGGGAATGAGGAGAGGCACGGGGTGAGCCCTTGCTGCTGGGGATAAGGCCGGTGCCCGTCCACCCTCACTGGCCTCCGAGCCCGCGGGGCTGGCCCAGACCACAGCTCTGACCACACTGTGGAGCACTGAGGGACAGAAGGACACGGGAAGTGGATACTGGAGGACGCACAAGGGAGAGGCCAGAATTAGAGATCTAGAGCTAGTAGTTATGAACACGTAGTGTCAGGTGAAATCATGGAAACGGACAACATTCTTCAGAGACAGTAAAAGATACTGAGTGTTTGGAGAACATCTATTTTGATTGTGTGTTTTCTCTGCATGTGGAGCCTAAAGTGATTTATCAAAAATGGTTTCATTTTAGAAATTCATATGTAAATTGGCTCTGCCAGGAAGCATCAAACATGTCTTTCTGTGTAATTACACCAACATTTTGAATTGTTAAAGTGCTCCCATTGAATGTATTCTGGGCTATGCTAATTACTTTGTCAGTTATTTAATTATTTGGACACAAGTAATGAATCAATGTCATTCTGGGGAAGAGGTACTTTTTGTTCTCAAAAAAGAGATGAGAAGTTACAGTAATTATGTCTAATTTTACTAAGTTAAAAGTGGAGCAGAAGGTCCCAATTTATTCGCAAATGGTTGAAAACATATCCATTATCTGTTTTCTTCTCTCCTGGAAAAAAAGCTAATCATGTGGAATTTTCCTGTTTCCTTAGAGGTATTCTTAAAGGACGAGCATTCACTGACGGGAGGATCTGGTCTCCCCGACGGCGAGTCTGTTCCTCACGCACGGCCACTGCGTCACCTGCCCTCTCCTAACACTCATCGCCTCCCAGACCAACAAATTTATCTGCTAACAGATGCTCTTCTCAAGGACACATGCTCAGGGAGTGTTCCGTGACAGAGACCGTGAAGAAGAACAGTTGGCTCAGGTGACATTATAAATGATCAAATATCTTCACAAACACACCGTGAGAAAAATCAGTCAAATTTCAACAGGCACATTTTGACAAGCAAATACCGGCAAGACATCAGGCGTCTTCACTGGGGCTAATCAAGCATACTCTTGTCACGGGCGTCCTGAAACTACGTACGACAATGGTAACACACGCCGCTCCTTGAGTGTTTGAGCCTCACGCTACGCCGGATGCCTTCACGCTAGGGCACGTACGCTCAAGAATATGGGGTATTTTAAGGACTGAAATATGCGCTTTCTCAAGAAAGCAGCAGCTGTGGCAGGATCTGAAGGAATAGGACGTTACCCCCTTTTTTTGTTTAAATAAGCAACTGATATGATTTTTGCTTTTTATTCTGGAAATAATGTGCTCAGATAATAAATGTTAAATGGAAGTTAAAATGAAAAGCAAACTGAATTGGTTAGATAGAACCAACCAAGTTCACAGAAATAAAACATTTATCACTATGAATGTATTTCAAGGAGGATCTTTAAAAATAACATGTTTGAGTTCCAAAGGAATGACAAGTCTTTTTTAGGGTTACAGATGCTCTGAAACTCTTAAAGAAAAAGGTACTTTTCATTTTGCTGATAAATACAATAATATTGCCATTTGTTATTTTAAAAATCCTAATCCCATCCTGTTTTTCCTAATTATTCTCAATTTCCACGTATCTACTTAAGGTAGCTTCACACCAGCAGCTGGTTACACAGCCAAGCCACAGGGGTATTTAACGCAATCTCCTGTCACCGCCCCCCCCCCCCCAGTCCTGAGGAGGCAAGATGCGGTACCCACTGCAATTTTCTCCAAAGAGGAGAAGAGCCTCTAATCTCAGCTCTTGGCGCACAGTTCTGAATAAAGCACTGACTGTTCGAGATAGAATATAGGCCTTGAATTCTGAATCCCACATCTGCTCCTTCTTTATCAGCCATGTGACTTTACGCAAGACACTTAACTTCCCCAACCTTAAATTCTCATTTGTACAATAGAATCATAACATCTCACTGAGTGGCTATGAGAAGAACATGACATAACACATATGAAAGTGCCTTGTGGAGAGTAGTTTCTCATTAAATATTACATCGCTCTGGAAAGTTCATTCTTATACTGAGATAGAATTATGTTACTCTACTACTTTCAGGAGCTACACAGAATTAGTCTTATCTCTTTGTAACCTGTAACTGCCCTTTGAACATCAGAAGACAAGGATAACTAAGGCAAGATGTTTTTGCAAATGCCAACTATCACACTGCTTCCCACCGGATGGTTACAGTAATGACTTGGAAAAGATCAATGGTAACCTTCGTTAGGAAAACTTATCAGGTCTCTAATCCAGTAAAGATTTACTAAGTGCATATAATGTGCCAGAAAGTATGCTATTGGCTAGAGACACAGTGTTTTTCCCTCGAAGTTTATAATCTGCTGAGAAACAGATGTATACTAATGATGGCACTCTATGGCTATATGCTAATAATTAAGTTATATACAAATTGCTAAATGTGTAAAAATGAAAACCACACAGGAGGCACCTGGTGTGGGTTCTCCACACATGGCAATTTTTTAAAAAAAACTCATTTTTTATTTTATTTATTTATTTGTCAGACCGAGAGAAAGAATGAGCACAAGCAGGGGGAGCAGCAGAGGGAGAAGAAGCATACTTCCTGCTGAGCAAGGAGCCTGATGAAGGACTCGATCCCAGGACCCTGGGATTATGACCTGAGCCGAAGGCAGATGCTTAACTGACGGAGCCACCCAGGCGCCCCTTAAAACTCAGTCTTGAGCACATTCATTTATTCATTCAGCAAACATTTATTAAAGACCTTCTACGTGCAGATACCATACTGGGCGCTGGGAATATGGGGTGAATGGCAAGTGAGGGATCCGTACTCTCAGGAGTCTAGAGGCTACTTTATGATCATCCCAGTTTAATGCAATAATTAGTTTAAGATCAACTTCCAGGGGCACCTGGGTGGCACAGCGGTTAAGCGCCTGCCTTCGGCTCAGGGCGTGATCCCGGCGTTATGGGATCGAGCCCCACATCAGGCTCCTCTGCTGGGAGCCTGCTCTTCCTCTCCCACTCCCCCTGCTTGTGTTCCCTCTCTCGCTGGCTGTCTCTATCTCTGTCGAATAAATAAATAAAATCTTAAAAAAAAAAAAAAAAGATCAACTTCCACTTTCCCACTTGCCACATGAATGAGTAACTGTTTTGGGGGGTTACAGGATCTCAGGCTTTCTAAGTTGGATACCATTTAAGTAAACCCATCTCATATAAAGTCCTACAGATTTTTTAATTTTCCTTTAAGTTTGCGTGTTTTCTCCTTCCCATGCTCCAAAGCTAAGCATGCTTTGTGAATAATCCTTAGGATTTCAAGCAGTTAGAACCAATGGCCAATGTCTGGGAATAAGCCAGACACAGCAAAGCTATATTTAGAAGGGCTAGAAGTAAAAAATTAAATTCCAGTTGGGTCAGGAAACGAAGATGAGGTCCAAAGAACACACCTGAGAGGCAGAGCTACTGAGGCGAGCCGCGGAGGTGAGGGGACTGTGTCTCCTCCTCACACCAGCTCCCAACACTGTTTGCTAGGTACCGTGTTCAGCTACTGAAGCTTTCCCTGCAACAGTGTAGAAGGCTTGCAAAATGCTAGGCAAAATGGGGAAAATCCTTGTTCTTGGCTATTAACTTCAATAAGTGTTCCCAGGAGTAACAGATACAAATCAAGAGGAAAAGGCAGAGCACATAATCCAAACTCCTCATGACAGTAATTCAACTTGGGGAAGAGGGTGTACTCATGACAGTACAGCTGACCCTTGAACAATGAGGGGTTAGAAGCACTGACTCCCATGAAGAGAAAATCTGCATACAACATTTGATGACCCCAAAACCTAACTATTAATAAATAGCCTGCTGCTGACCGGAAGCCTTACCAATAACATAAATAGTTGATTAACACATGCTTTGTATGTTGTATGTATTACATACTATACTCTTATAATAAAGTAACCCAGAGAAAAGAAAATATTAAGAAAATCATAAGGAAGATAAAATACATTTATAGTACTATACCGTTATTATCAGAAAAATCCACATACGGGTGGACCCATGCAGTTGGAACACGTGTTGTTCAAGAGTCAGTCATATTTCTCTTGTGTGTGTGTCCTACCGCCTAGAGCACGCTCAGAAAGCAGTCACATGTACAAGAGTTGTTGTATGACTGTGACAACAATTGCCAATGCTGCACTCCAGATAAATTCAAACGAGGACAGCAATCACGGCTGTCGGTTACTTGAAGGCTATACTGCGGTGTGGCAGTAAGAGGCCACCATGCTGGAACTGCAGCCACAGTGACAGCGCCTGGAGGACTGCCAGGTGAGTGTGGGACCCAAACGGTGAAGGCTCCCTTTCCCCCTGAAGCTCTCAAACCCTGTCTTCCCCTGAAAGGACACACGTATTCTTCTGCACGGCCACTGTCCCATTATCCATGGTAGTCAATGGAAAGGGAAGTAAATTAACTCAACAGAATACTTTCCAAATCAATTGTTTTTCTCATCATTTACCAAAAAAAAAAAAAAATCAGAGCTACAAGTAGATAAAACAAAAAACAAAACAAAACAAAAAAGTGCCTTAAATTTCTCCCCCCTTTTCCCTGGACTTGAACCTTTCAAGAAATGTTTATTTGTATTCATCTAATTTTTTTTTAAAGATTTTTATTTATTTATTCATTCAACAGAGATAGAGACAGCCAGTGGGAGAGGGAACACAAGCAGGGGGAGTGGGAGAGGAAGAAGCAGGCTCATAGCGGAAGAGCCTGATGTGGGGCTCGATCCCATAATGCTAGGTTCATGCCCTGAACCGAAGACAGACACAACCACTGTGCCACCCAGGCGCCCCCTGTATTCATCTAATTTCATTCTAGATTCACTAGAGTGTACACAGAGAGACAGAGGACATGTGTGTCTTGTTCACACAGTGGGAATTCAATCCATCTTGTTGAGTGGAAAGGTGAATTAATATATGGAGAGAAGGCAACAGCTCTTTCTGAAATGGGGCTGTGAAGCCGGACAAGCACCTTGCCTGACTCACACCACACAGATGGTGCAGTGGGGCTGAGGATCTGGGTTTCCCACACCCTCTGCCTGATGGTTACGGCGACACCATCTAGCCAGAACTACATTAATGCAAACCTACGAGAACTCGACGTAAGCCCAGGTGGAAACAACAGACACTGGGCCTAAAAGAAACCAAACAGCACTTTCTTCCCTTTGCGGCCTATTCTCAAGAGACAGCATTTGTGGAAGAGCTTGAGGCATGATCATTACTGTCAGTGTGGTCAGAATATTAGGACACAGGAACATGTCAAACTGTGAAAAAAACAAGGAGAAGAGATAGAGGCCACATCCTTCCCCAACTGAATAGCAAAATGGTGAAAGTATTATGGGATTTATTTGTTAAATTCACTGAGTTCCCAGGATCCACTCTCTGCCAGTCATAGAGAGAGAGAAGCTAACCATCCTTGCCCCTCCAGAAGTCCTGTGTAGGCAGGAGAGAGACATGTGACTCCGGTAGTAATGCTCAGTATGGCAGTTCCTGCCTCCTCTGACTTTCCCTAGCGACGGCTGACCTAGGTTTACAAGGACAAACAAGAAGTAGGAGATTCCGAGCAGAGAGAGCAGCACCAACAAAGGTCTGGAAGCCCAAGAGGACACAGCATACCCAGGGAATGACACAAAGTTCAGCACGTCCAGGACATAGACTCTGATCTTTGCAGTGGCTGCCGATGTAGCTGAAGATGTTGTCTGCGGCCCAGAGAATGAACGCAGCCTTCCAGACACCATGCAGAGAGGTGCCGAGCACCCAGCAAGAGATCTCCCTGATATAAAACATGAAAACCCATCGGTTCCTGCACTTCATCCCCACCACCCATCACTGCTTCTCTCTGAGAACAGTTCATGTACTGTTTCTTTAAGACTTTCAACCACTAACATGAAACATCTATCCACCACTTATTTTCTTTATTTCTGTTAAACTTGGAAGCCACAGGAAGAATCCCAGGGGGCTTGTATTCTTGTTGAAGAACTCCTCTGCCCTTCCCCTCTACCCAGTTTCCACGGATATATTTTCTTTCTTTTATGTTCACTAAGTCTATAAACCGTATCAAAGAATTATTGAATGGTAAATGGAAACACTGACTGACTTGCATTAATATAAAAAAATTGGGAACTTTTGTTTTCTTCACTGAAAAAAACTTCACCTAAGAATCCACATTCAACAGCAGTGCTTAAGAGGAAACACTTCAGGGTAAAAACAACTTGGTATATGTGATTCTTTTTTACATGACTGAATTACTCAGAGGCAACCTGGAGTGGAACATGAAGGAATGTTACATTAAAACCTGTAAGAGCTGGATACATGTCTCCTTGATCCTGGGCTCGAACTTCCCCACCACCCAAATTCATCTTCCCCATCACAGGTGTAAGCTACTTGGCAAAAGAGGCTGTTGTTTTCTCATTTTTTGTACTTCTAGGATCATGTCTTATTTAGCACTCAATAAATGTTTGTGGAACTGTGTTGAATATTGGAGAACTACAGCCAAGTAAGGGTGCGTACTTGGTTACAACATCCAGTGCAGATCAGCATAGCTGCCTTGTGACCCCTCACTTACATAATCTCCATAGGTCTCTTGTGTTGGGGGAGGCGGCGGAGGTCTGTACCCAGTTGGGGGAACTCCTCTTGCTCTGGGAGTCAGAAGTCCTCTTCCCCGACTCACTGGCCCTCGGGTGGAAAGGACTCCCCTGGAAGCTGGCGTCCCTCGTGGAACACCAACTCCAACTGGCCGGGCTGTGACTCCTCCCCTTCCCCTGCAAGAAAGAGGTTCAAGTTAGCAGTATTCATCATATTCTCCCCCATTCCATGGTTCACGTGCATTTAGATCTCAGGAAAAGCAATGTTCCATATTACTATAAAAAGAAATAAGGAAATCATACGCAAAATGAAAACTAAAGGAAATGAGAAACTACTACATACCAAAAGGAAGTTAAGTCATTTAAGTGGCTTATCCAAGCAGTGATAAATATTATAACATCAAAGAAACCCCAACTCTCGATTTCTGGCTAAAATACAGTAGGAAGCTATGACACGTGGGAAGGCTGCATCTACTGAGGACTTCTCTCTGATGCCAGGCCAGGGCCACAGCCAACCTTCATGCCTACACGATGAAGTGGGCTATATTCTGCTTGTCTATGGACAAGGAAACTGAGGCTAGAGAGATCTTCAAACTGACAACACACCAGCAGCAAAGCTAGTAACCAAAGTATACATCAGATCGGAGTTCCATGAAAGAGAAAATTAAACATACCTTCCCCAAAAATGTATTGAACACACAATAATTTAAAATATCATTCTTAAGTTAAATAAGCAGATATTTTCTGAGGTAGAATTCAACATATTTATGTATTTCTAACATAAAACTTAAGGTTTCAAGTCAGAGAGGAAGGAAGAAGGAGGCTCGATCAAGAATAGCTCAATGTAAGCAAAAACTTGAGAAAACGTGCAAGACCTATGAAGAAATGAAGACAGAAAAATGAGGCTACACCGCAGAATAGAGATTTGGCCTGATCCACCTCCCAGACAACATCCCCCAAATAAGAACTGTCACAGATGACGTAGCTGCCTACACGTCTCCTATCTCCTCAGTATGACTGGGATAGCAAATACATAGCTAAAAACTTAACAGAGAAAATTAACAAAACCAAAAGCTGTTTCTTTGAAAAGATCAATAAAATTGACAAACCTCTAGATATGCTAAACACGAAAAATAAACAATATCAGAAATGAAATTGGGGTCATCACTACTGACCTCAAGGGCATTAAAGGATAGTAAAGGAAGATTATGAACAACTCTAGGCCCACAAATTTGCGAACTCAGGTGAACTGTACTAATTCCTTGAAATATACAAATGACCAAATCCCACAAATGGGGAATTAACTAATCTGAATAAAGTTATGTCTATTAAAGAACTTCAATGAAAAAGTAATAACCTTTCAAAAAAGAAAGCACCAGTGTGCCTGGGTGGCTTAGTCAGTTAAGTGTCTGACTCTTGTCCCTTCTGGCTCAGGTCATGACCTCAGGGTTGTGAGATCGGGCTCCACATCAGGTGCACTGGGTGTGGGGCCTGTTTAAGGTTCTCCCTCTGGCTCTGCCCCACCCCATCCCTCTATTTAAAAAAAAAAAAAAAAAAAAAAAAAGGCACCAACCCCAGATGGTTTCACTGGTGCATTCTTTCATATATTAGTATAGGGAAGATGCCAAGGAACTGGCCCAGCTGATACCTAACCTCCCCATGAAGAGATATGTCATCCAAAGGGGAAAAAGGATGAGGCCTCCTAATAACCAAAGCCATTAAAGACATTAAGAAATGAAAAACAAACAAACCAAAACTATGAATCCGTATCTTTTCAAGAACAAAGGAGCACAATTCCTAAAAACAGTAGTAAATTCAATCCAACAATATAATAAAAAATTAAGTACCATGACCAAATGGGATTTATTCCAGGTGTGTAAGCCTGGTTCAACACTAGCAAATCAATGTGACCTACCACATCAATAAGGCTTAAGGGAAGAAAAATCATACAATCATAAAGAGCACAAAATCATCTAATAAAATGCAACATAATTTGATACAAATTCTCAGCAAAGTAGGAATAGAGGAAAATTTTCTTTCTTTTTTTTTTTTTTAAAGATTTTATTTATTTATTTGACAGAGACAGAGACAGCCAGCGAGAGAGGGAACACAAGCAGGGGGAGTGGGAGAGGAAGAAGCAGGCTCATAGTGGAGGAGCCTGATGTGGGGCTCGATCCCATAACGCCAGGATCACGCCCTGAGCCGAAGGCAGACGCTCAACCGCTGTGCCACCCAGGCGCCCCGGAATAGAGGAAAATTTTCTCAAGTTGAAACAAAAATGTACAAAAACCTATAACTACTATCATACTTATGGTGCAAAACTGAATGCTTTCCCCTTACAACTGGGAATAAGGCAAGGATGGCCACTCTTACTACTCCAATTCAAATTTTACTGGAAGTCCTAATTCAGTAAGAAAAGGGAATAAAACTTATAAGATTGTGGAAGAAAAAATAAAATTTTATTTCTAGGTGACATCATTTCCATGTAAAAATTCCCAATCAATCATAACAAAATAAAACGAAGCAAGCAAACAAGCAAACAAAACAAAAACTCCTAGAGCTTACTGCACAAAACTAAGGTCTCAGAATACAAAGTTAATAACTCAACAATGTATACCATATACCAGCAATGAACAACTAAAATCTGAAAATAAAATATAATTTAACAGCATTTGTTTTGGCAAGATATATACTAAAACTGGAGCAATACAGATAAGATTAGCATAGTCCCAGCTCAAGGATGACATACCAATTTGTGAAGTGTTGCATATTTTCCTATGCAAACGTGGGGGCAAGGGGCCTGTGGGAAATCTCTGTACCTTCCCCTCAATTTTGCTGTGGATTTAAAATTGCTCTAAAAAATAAAGTCTTTAAAAAAATACATAATAAAAATTTTTAAAAATACAGAGTGATAATAAGATTTATTAAAGCAACAAAAGAAATGAAATGTTTTGGTACAAATCTAACAAAATATGTATAACTATTCTATGTAGAAAACCATAAAACTCTAATGAAATAAATCAAAGGAGAAATATCTCATGCTTAAAATGATTGTTACAGTCAATACTATTCAGTTGCCAATTCTTCCCATCTTGACCTATATACTCAGTATAATCCCAATCAAAATCCCCGAGAGCCACTTTTTAGACTGACAAGCATATTCTGGAGAATATACAGAAAGGCAAAAGACCCAGAACAGACAACACAATACTGAAGAAGAAAATTTTGGACGAGTCACAGCTTCTGATTTCGACTTATTATTAAGATACAATAATGAAGGTAGTAAGTTATTGATGGAAAAAATAGATACACAGAATAGTGGAACAAAAGACACAGACCGGAAATTGATCCACAGAAATGTAGTCAAAGCGACCACTGACAAAGGAGCAATGACAATTCAGTGAAGAAGTCTTTTAACAAATACTGCCGGAACAAATGAACATCTCTCTCTCTCTCTCTCTCTCTCTCTCTCTCTCTCTCTCACACACACACACACACACATACACACACACACAGAGTAGAGAACCTAGACACATCTTTCACAAAAATTAACTCAAAATGGATTTTAGACCTCACATAAAATACAAAACTTAAAGAAAATTCAGAAGAAATCAAGAAATCAGTGTGACTTGGGTTTGATGACAAGTTTTTTCTTTTTTTAAAGATTTTATTTATTTATTTGACAGTAGAGAGACAGCCAGTGGGAGAGGGAACACAGGCAGGGGGAGTGGGAGAAGAAGAAGCAGGCTCATAGCGGAAGAGCCCAGCTTGGGGCTTGATCCCAGAACTCCGGGATCATGCCCTGAGCCAAAGGCAGACGCTTAATGACTGAGTCACCCAGGTGCCCCCGATGACAAGTTTTAAATACAACATCAAAGCACAATCCATGAAATAAAAATTGGTAAGTTGAACTTCCTTAAAATTAAAGACGTCTACTCTGAGAAGGACACTGTTAGGAGATGAAGAGACAAGTCACAGGAAAGGAAAGAATATCTGCAAAACACATATGTGATAAAAAACACTTAACGTCCAAAATATACAAAGAACTTTTAAAACTCAACAATAAGAAAATCCAATTAAAAAACGGGCAAAAGAATAGACAGCTCTCTGAAGAAGTTACACAGATGGCAAATTACCAAAGGAAAGAAATGTTCTATATCATCTGTCATTAGGGACTTACAAATTAAAACATATATGTTAGAATAACTAAAATCAAAAGAAACTGAAGATACCAAATGATGGTGAAGATGTGAAGGACAAGGTGCTCTCATTCATTGCCAGGGTGCGTGCAAACCTGTACAGTCACTTAGGAGGACAGTTTGGCACTTTCCTACAAAGCTAACACAGTATTACCATACAATCCAGCAACTGTATTCCTAGGTATTTACCCACCTGATTTGAACACTTGCTTCCACACAAAAACCTGCACAGGAATGTTTATTGATGCTTTTTGCACAGTGGCTAAAACAACCAAGATGCTCTGTAAGGGGTGAATGGATAAGCAAGCCGGGGTGCATGCATACAAAGGAATATTATCTGGCCATGAAGAGAAACGAGCTCACAAACCAGAAAAAGCTATGGATGAACCTCAAATGTATGTTTCTAAGCGAATGAAGCCAATCTCAAAAGGCTACGTATTGTATGACTCCAATTATAGGACATACTAGAAAAGAAAAAAAACTAGTGATGAGTTAAAACAAAAACAAAAACAACAATGGTTGACACAGGTTGAGGGGAGGAGGGAAGGTTGAACAGGTGAAGCCGTAGGAACACTTTAGGGGGCCGAAACTATTCTGCCGGATGCTGAAATGGTGGATATGTGACACAAAGCATTTGTCAACACCCACAGAACTTTATAGCACAAAAAAGTGAACTTTAATGTATGCAAACTAAAAATATATATATTATTTAGGAAATTGAGGGCTTCTGAGATGTACTGCTAAATGTGACAAGATATTCTAACTGCATTAAAAACATATAAAACACCTTTATGAAGTTGAGAGGTAAAATAAATTTAGAAGTGAGTGAGGCTTGTAAGACTAAAGGTGACAGAAGCTGCACATAAGCACTGCTCTGGGTGATAGGCTTACTTCCCGTGGGGGAGGGGTGCAGGGACATGTAATGATTCTGATACACTCTATACATACACTGGACTCGAGCAATTAAATGGGTGCTGGATGATGGACGCCACACTTCTTGTGTTGGAGTGAAGGTTACAGGTAAGCAAGGGGAAGAGGCTAGAATGAACATTGTGGTAATGGATTGGAATCGGAGACATCAGTATCAACTCCTGATTCATTTACTGTGGGTACAGGTGGTCACACACAGAAACATGCACAGATGTGTATGCATACATGGGCTAGTAGAATACATGTCTCCTTGCTCTGTCAGCTGACAGGACCTGGAAGCACGGACACACCTGATGCAAGAAGCAGAACCAGCACCCAGATCTTGGTCTCTCACACCCTTCTCCAATAAAAGGAACCGGGGCTTCTTGGAGAAATGGCTGATTCCAGGATTAGAGTAGGAAGTATGCAAGATGATGCTGGAGCAACTCGTAGAGCAGAAAGTAAGGACATACTCAAAAATGAATGAATGAATGAATGAATGAATGAATGACCAATAAAAATTATGAGGGTATATGAAAGGAGCAGAGGAGCCAACTGAAAGAACATCCAATGGCCAAGCTAAAACAATGTGAGTAAAAAGAATAAGGCAGTACTGGATTTTAACCCAAAATGTATAAAACATATAAATATCCATAAGTCCACACTAATATAAACAAATGACTGAAATAATAAACTGGAGAGAAGAGAAAAATCTTCTGATAATTTATGTAGATATTCTACCCTTCATGGGGGAGAAGGGTTAACTTTAAGTGGGGAAACCCAACAAATATGACCTCAGCCCGGTTACCAAGGTAACATCAGCAGCACTAAGTCACGTGGACAGTAGGCACTCTGGACACAATGTGATGAAATGACACTTCACCTTTGCAGGTTTTGTTCCCCAGACCCATAACCCCAGGCTAATCTTGAGAAAAACATTAGACCCATCCCAAATCAGCGACATCTTCAAAAAACCTGACCAGCACTTCTCAAAACTTTAAAGCCATTGAAAAGATGCAAAATCTAAGACTTTCACCCTTAGGTAACTTGCATTATTCCTTTTCCAAGTACTGTAAATTAGGTCTGTTTCTGTTCATCCTAGGCCATAAAAATCAGCACGGTAGAAGTGGTGGTCAAGAGAAAGGACACTGGGGTCAGACCTGAATTCAGTTACTGATTATACCTACTGTCTTAAGTTCTGCCTTCCAGGAAACATTCAAACTAATCAAATCTGAACTTTCCAAGCCAGTTCCTCCAGAAGTGGGTTACACATCCCATTTCTTAGTGGTACTGTGTAGGAAAAACGACACAGGACACAGAAAGTACCTAGCACATCTCCTACTCAATCAAGACCAACAACTTAAGTAGATTTCAATCACTGTGAATTGCAATGACAGCACAATAATTTCTAGTCTTACTCCTCTTTTTATCTCCAGGATACATCTAGAAACATCTCCAATATGATTAGAGAAAAGAGTAGTTTCCACTTACAGTAGATCTAACTCCATAGTGATATTTCAGTTCAACTGTTTACTCAAACTAAGACTCCTGCTTCCTTATCTAATACCCACCCCTGCCATCCAAGGTACTATATGGACCACAAAACATTCTGCATGTCTTCTGAATCTATAAATGTTCCATCAAATTGAAAGACATAAATTTATATATTCAAGAAGCTCACAATTCTTTCCCAGCATCATCAACACTGTTTGGTTATGTGCCCTCTGGGTATATGGAATCATACTAAACTGTCTGTTACAGAATTTCAGACAAGTCATTTGATATATGTAGCTCTGGATACTTATCTATGAAAGGTCCTTTGAAGATCTGTTTTTAAGTCTTTGAAATTCCATGAGACCGGTGTCAAACAACACAACTGCTTCAAAATACTCTGGTGAGAGGAAGACATGGGGGCAAGTAGCAGGCTAACGTAAAAATCCCATCATACTGCAAGTATCCACTGAATGCTACCAATGAAATTCGGGGTAAAGTTTAACAGCTGGACTAATAACATGGGGACAAGAAGAAAAAAAATGTCTATTAGATGAGATAATAATTAGTAGGAATTTATTATTTTTTTAATTTGAAATATTGATTCAAATTGATAAAATTACGTTGCCACTCTGTTCAGAATGAGGCTAGTGGGAAAAGCAGGAAGATCACACATCTGAATAGAAAGCTTCATAAGCAGACGAATTGGTGTGATGGTCATGGGTCTTTCTGTTTGCATTCTTTAGCAGCGAGACCCTGGTTTCTGGTTTGAAAATCAGATATGGAAATAATCTAGAAAGATCTGTGAACAGGTACTCTCATGGGAACAATGCTTTGAATGACTGATTGATCAGGAACTAATTATTTATAGACTGGCAGAGGCTTTAGGATGTGATGAAAAAGTACATGCTTTGAGTTCCAACATTCCCATACTCAAATCTGCTCTGTCACTCCGTTTTCTACCAGTAAAATGGCCTCAGTAATACCTAGCGCTTGCAGACAGTCATGAGGGTTACACACAGGAGGCATAACACACCTAACATGGGCACTTAGTAAGTGGTAATTATCAGACAGTCCTCTACGTGGAATCTGTCCTGACACCGTCCTCGGGCGGCTTACCGGAGGACGAGGAGACAGCAGACAGAAGGTACTGGTCACATGAGTCAGCAACAGCACCTTTATGTGCTCTCTGCACCTCTTGCAGCAATAATGCAGACTGGGAGAGAAAGAGTCTAAACATACACTACGACACCATTTGGCTTTTGTCTGTAAATTTTATGAGGAACAGAAAGCGTCGGGTAAAACAATGACTTTGGCGGCAGAAGCAGAATGCTCAAGCCGACCCCAGCACGATTAACTGGGTAGGACCCACAGCTGATCACCGGCTGGGTGCCTGAGGGAGCCGATGGCGGGGTCTTAGCTTGGCACACCAGTATCACAGTGGGAAGCTCACCTTCCCAGAGGGCCACCTGAGGCCCATGCCCGGACGCACTAACCACGCAGGGGGCAACTTATTTCTCCCACAGACCCCCTAACAAACTCACGGACAACTCTGTGGTTTTCTGAGAGGGAAGCCTAATCATTCTGAGACTTCCCCTTCTTGCCAGAGGTTGACAAGTGAATGAGAGGCTAGATAAAAGCAAACGGGGAATGCAGCCTGTGGTTAGAATCCCTCGGAACATGGAAAAGAAAGTCAAAGCCAAGGATGACCGAAGCTTCCAGATCCTCTGGCAGCCCTGACGCTTCACACCTCAAGAGATAATCTGAAATGTGGTTCTAGGGCAGCATGTCCACACTTCTTGTGCGTCCTCATCACCCAGCGAGGACCTGTGTCGGGGCAGAGTCAGGAGCCAGGAAGTCTGGGGTGGGGACTGACATCCTGCATTTCCAACAAGCTCTCGAGTGCTGCTGCTTCTGGTTTGGACCCAGAACTTACAGACCTGTTCTTCATTCTGGGATCCATCCCATCGCCAACACAATTAAAAAAAATTCATGAGCAACTGATTCATTGTCCTACATTGTACAGAGTATAAAATAAATCTAAGGCAATTCGTTTCTTCTCCAAGAAGTTACCAACTAGTTATTAGTAAAATTACTGACAATATAAGACAGTGTGAGAAACACAACCTCTTATAAAGTGCAAGAAATGCATCTGTCTTCTCCTTCCTGTCAGTGATATACCCCTGAAGACAGAAAACTCATTCCTTATTTTGAAGCCTGTCACATGACTGTTAGCATGCTTTTACTTTTCTTCTTTATTTAAAAATAAAAATTGCAAAAAGTCTTTATCATTTCTAACAGTCTTATTTCTGTCTTTGCAACTATGCAGGACAAGTCTTCTTCTCTCTGATAACAATGAATTAACAGTAAAGGAGTTGAAGAGAGATGTGTACTTGGCCCAAGGTCCTCCATAAGAATTCAAGTTGTGGTGTGGGATCATTTTGCGTAATCAGAAAAGAAATCATGCACAGCTGGGCTTGAATAAATTAAACCCATGGATATGATAAAAATTAGGCAGGGTTTGGATTGGTGTGAGCTCAGTGTTCTAAGTCCATTTTATAGCGGAGGAAACCAGGGCTTAGCTCAGGGAAAAATTCCCCGAGGCTCTACAGCTCAAAAGAGCCAGGGGACTGATTTTCCCACACAGGCACGCCTTAATTCCAAGCAAACAGTCCCCATCTTTTCTGCTTTCCAGTCTCTGCCCCTCTGCTTGGGATGACTTCCCTCTGGCACTATCCTGCCTTATACCCATGTTCCCCATTCAAACTTATTTGTACCCTATGGGGCACCTGGGTGGCTCTGTCGGTTAAGCATCTGCCTTCAGCTCAGGTCATGATCCGGGGATCTTGGGATTGAGCCCCACATTGGGCTTCCTGCTCAGCGTGGAGTCTGCTCCCTCTGCCCCCCGCCCCCGCTTGTGCTCTCTCTCCCTCAAATGAATAAATAAAATCTGTAAAAAATTATTTGCACCATCATTTCTACTTCCATTTCACTTGTTTTCCTGTCTCCCAACCCTTTTTTACACCATTTGCCATAATTACTTGTTTCTCTGACTTTTGCTTCTTAAACTCCCTGAAATAAAAATGAGTTAGCCATCTCTGTAACTTCAGTCTCTGTCGCAGAAAGAGCTCAAACTCTGTGACATGAAACGACCTAACAGCAGGAATAGACTGATATTCAAAGAGGAAGAAATATGTTAAAGTTTCTGAAAAACCAGGGTGTGGTGGGAGGAGATTCCCACTGCTCACGAACACACTCGTGGATTCCATCCGCCCCAAACGTCTCTGCTTAGTAGATCTCATTCACCGTTATTGTAGGGAAAAGCAGTTGGCAAACTGGGTGTCAAAAACCTTCTCCAGTTGGCACTGATGCCTGCAGGAGGGCCGGGAACCACATCTGGCCGTTTGCTGCACTTGACATGTACGTGGTCAGACACGCTGTGACCAGGAGAACTGCGCTTAGCTGCCATTCTTACCTGCCTGCCCCTGGCTGGCTTCGGAACGACAAGCCCTTGTACGAAGTTCTCACACTACTTTTAACACTATCCGCCTTGGTTTTTGTCTTCCCAACGCATATTAAAATGATTTTAAAAGAAACCACACATTTTCCATTTTCTCCTTTTGTTTCCCCTTAATCCACTCCTGTATGGCCACTCTCTACTACGCCCTCAGGGGCTGCTGGAACAGAAAACAAGCAGATACTGGGGAAGGAGGGAGCAGCTCAGGAGGAGAAATCCAGGAACCCTATGGCAAGAAAAGAAGAGAAACTCACTTGCCAGGAAAGTCCTCTACTACTCTGCCTGGGAAGTGGGGCACACGGGCACGTACCAATGCCTAGGCTTTTATTAGATCAGAAGGAAGGAGAGGAGGAGGAGTTCTGTTCTGACAGTTTGGTGGCAGAATGTCCTGAGAAGGTAAGTTCAACAAGGAATCAAATAATTTAAATTAAATCCCAAGAAAGTGTTATTTTTTTAAATATTTTTTTATTATGTTAGTCACCATACAATACATCCCCAGTTTTTGATGCAATGTTCCATGATTCATTGTTTGCGTATAACACCCAGTGCTCCATGCAATACGTGCCCTCCTTAATACCCATCACTGGCTTATCCCAATGCCCCAACCCCTCCCCTCCGAAGTCCTCAGTTTGTTTCCCAGAGTCCATAGTCTCTCACGGTTCATTCCCCCTTCTGTTTACCCCCCCTTCATTCTTCCCTTCCTTCTCCTACCGATCTTCCTGCTATTTCTTATGTTCCATAAATGAGTGAAACCATATGATAATTGTCTTTCTCTGCTTGACTTATTTCACTTAGCATTATCTCCTCCAGTCCCATCCATGTTGCTGCAAATGTTGGGTAATCGTTCTTTCTGATGGCTGAGTAATATTCCATTGTATATAGAAAATGTCTATCTATAATGTGGGCTAGTAGAAAAAGAAATATATTGTCATTTTCCTATACCTTTAGTAAAAAAAAAAAAAGATTTTTAACACAAACTGGTAGATTAACACAAATCATATCACATACTGGTAAAATATTTATGACCCTTATATTAAGTGTTCAGTTTTCCTGATAACATTTCTCATCATTTCATACACTATGGGGGAAAATACATCACTTTCAATCACTAAAACAATTGTTAGCATCTACGATATCATTCACGATCGATTTAAAAAAAAACAGTGAGATCACGTGGAAATCCATGTGGACGAGGAGGACACGTGAGTGACACTGTCCCATCCAAGCCCATGTCTGAGAAGTTATGTGGTGCCCTAGAGCAAAGGAATCGTGGCTACTTTTTGTTTAACACAGCAACTGCCGAAATGGCACAATCTAATGCTGAAACTACAGTTACCCTAAGCTGAGAGCTCAAGCAGGATCTGGAGATGCTGAGGACTGCGGGGTCCCGGGAAACGCTGCAGCACCCCAGCACCTTGGCATATAGTTTGAAAATGCAACCACAGATTTAATGTGGAACTTCAGTCCACGAAAGAGAAGAGAGGAAGGGGCTGGTAAAACATTTACAGAAACCAGAGCTGAAAATTTCCCCAGTTTAATGAGCGCTTATAAAAAGCCATGAGTGACTGTGTTGGCTTCACGTCGCAGGTCAAAACCACCACGTTCAGCACCCAGTACTGAGGAACATGTATTCACCGCTCAGAAAGGCAGGTTCGTCTGCTTGGTCTGCTCTTCTTCCTACTGTTCCTGATCTCAAATCAGGAGGTAAGACCGCCTGCTACTTGGGAGGAAGGGCCAGATGGCCGGAGTAAAGGTCAGTAGAAAAGCAACACAGAACAAGTCGGCTGTTCTGAAGAAGGGGTGAAGGAGCATCCCCGCGGGTTCAAGACTGCCTAGCCCAGACTGCGGGGCAGCAGGTCCGGGTGGAGGAGAGGACCTGCCCAAAGCACGCTGCCGGGAGTGGCCTCCCCTCCAAGCTCCCTTCTGTGCGGGGGTCTGTGCGAAGAGCCCGGGAGGCCCCGTTTCACAGCAGCGTTTCCGAAGGCAGGCACAGGACAGACTGCAAGTACGGAAACCGCCCGACCTCCTGAGTTAAAACAGGTGTACCTTTAGTTCTCTCATTTGAAACTGAAATGAAAGGTCTATTAAAACACTTACTGCTTCCCACTGCAGGATTTAATTTTAGGTCATTTACATCTTTTAGCAGAAAAGTATCCTGAACTTACTGGTAACAGTGGGGAACGTTCATGAAGACTCCACTCTGAAATTCCAAAATGGTGATCACCACGTGACCATTCCCACAAAGCTAATCCCCTAGTACATTCAGTCATGTGACAGTGAACTACGTTAACACAAAATATTGTAAATGATCGACACCTGATTGGCAAGAGCCTAAAGGATCTGCTATTGTACTGTACTCACGTAACAATTACTTACTGAGTGATTCCTTTATGCCAGGTCCTAGGGACACAAGAGCCTTTGTGGGTTTACGTTATAATGAGTAGAAGCCAATGAAAATGTGAACAAATAAAAAAGGCAGAATTCGGGGTGATAAGTGCTACTAAGGGACCAAGACAGGAGGCTGCACCCCAGCTTTTGGACTGGGGGACGATGACTTTCAGCAAGGCGCTCAGTAAGGCTTCCCGGGCATGGTGCCTGTGTCTGCCTACAATGTGATACCCAGACAGAGCGTCCCGAGGTGGGGGCCATGGGGGCAGTGAACACAAAGGGCCTGGAGGGAAATAAGCTTGGCCAGTTTACCAGACAGTTAGGAGACCAGCCTGGCCACAGTGCAGAAAACCACAAGGTCAGAAGGGGCGGGGAGATCGTCAGATGATGTGTCATCGAGCATGGCAGGAAGTCTGGGTGTTCTTGTAGCTGCAAAGGGAGCCACCAAAGAAACTGAGGCAGGGAGAAGACAAAATCCACTTTAATTTTAACAGGTCATTAAAGACTGCAAAGGAAAAGTGGAAGAGCAATGTGGCTAGACTGGGGGGGATGGAAAGGGGGATGAATGAAAACCAGGCTTAAGGTGTATTTTAGAGGTAAAATCAAAATGGCGTACTGAGGGACTGGATACGGCAAAGATTTACCGATGACTGTGCGCTGGAGATATTCCTCACAGGTCTGAGGACCACAAGGCCCTGGGCTTCGATAAGTGTACGTTTCTCTTCTGTTTTATCACTCTTTTAGACCTTGAGACAGTGTGCATTCCATGCCCATGTTTTCCTTGGCTTTGGCTACAAGGTAGCCCAAAACATAACTCGAAGACCAACCCTGCGACTGTACAGAACAGCACGTACTCCTGTGTACTAACCTCACCCTTGGGGTTTTGCAACTCTCTGTCCTAATTTCCACATCCATTTACTTTTATTCTGTGAGATGTGCACACTAGTTTGGCAAGTTACTATATATGATTTAATGAGAAAAAGTAGTAAAAAACATAAAAGTATTTTCACCATAGCTTGTATTAAAGGTGCCATCACGGGCTGCAATAAAAATGCAGTAAAAGTGACAGAATCAAAGCTCGATGGAAGAAATGAAGTGGCAGAATGGATGGAAGAAAACCGGACTCTAGATGAAAATGCAAGGGGAGGATTAAAGAGAGGGGACAGGCACGGGCTGTAGAACCAGGGTCTACAAGTCTTGGGAAAGTAATCGCCTCCCTCACTTGTAAAATGGTGAGTTAACACACCCGTGTCCCCCTTACAGGGTTGTTATGAGGTATAACCCAGTTTATATCTGTAAATGCTTAGAAAAGTACTCAATCCATAGTAGATGCAGTATAAGTGTTAAAATAAGTTTTGGTGTGAGACATAAAGAAAAGTCAGATGTCAACAGGTGAGGGGCTGAGAAGGGATACAGAACTGTGGGCAGAGAAACAATGTGCACAAAGGTACTGGAAGGACGTGAGCAGCAACTTCATGGAACAAGCAGCTTCCAGCCGGGGCTGGAACGCACAGGAAACATGGCAAAGTAATCAACGAAGACTAAACGGCGTGAGGCCTTAAGAAAGCACAGGAGGGCTTGGAGTACCTCTTCTAGGACCAGGAATATGACACTGTGAAAAGAAAGCTATCTGAAAGATCTGGGACCAAGGAAGCCCATCATCAAACGGAGGAAAGAAGGCAGGGTGTGTGTGAAGTGCTCTGCCCGGTGTCCAGCGCTGACCTGCCACACTCCACCACAAAGACAATACTGACTGTCAAGACAACGGAAAGGCTTTCAATGGCGAGCAATGTATATGCTGTCATCAAGAGGAATAATTTTTCACCTGGGCAGACGGAGGTGTTTCTCCAGACAGTATATTCTAAAAACCAGAAAGCTTCTGCCTTCCTCATCCGTTCATAGCGTAACATTTTCAACTTAATTTAAAGCCTCACAGTGAGGAACACCTGCGTGGCTCAGTAGGCTAAGCGTCTGCCTTTGGCTCAGGTCATGACCCCAGGGTCCTGGGATCGAACCCCTGCTCTGAGGGGAGCCTGCTTCTCCCTCTGCCACTCCGCCTGCTTGTGTTCTCTTTCTCTCTGACAAACAAATAAAATCTTAAAAAAAAAAAAAAAAAAGAAGCTGACAGCAAAATTAGAAATTATCTTCAGTCAAAATGACAGATCTGGCTTAAGGAACACAGCATCCCCTAAAAAGTGCCCTCAACAGTGGCACTGAGTGGGTTCTCTTCTCTACGCCCTCTGTCCAGGAGATTCATTCTGTGAATGTTGTCTTCTTTAGAAAAAGGGCCTTTGCACAGGTGATTATCAGGTAAGCATCTTGCGATGGGAAGAGTACTCTGAATCATCCAGGTGGGCCCTAAGTACTATCATGTGGAAGAGGGAAGAAAATGGAGGTTAAAGACAGACAGGAGAGAAATCAACATGCAGACAGAGAGACCAGTGTGAGATGGGCACAAGTCAACACATGCTGGTAGGAGGCCAGGAAAGGATTCTCTTCTAGAGGGAGAACACCACCATCACCTTGACTGTGGTCTGGCCAATACTGACTACGGACATCTAGCCCCCAGAACTAATAAATCTCTATTGTTTAAAGCCACCAAATTTGTGGCAATTCATCACGGCAGCCACAGGAAACTAATGAAGCAAGTACAGGGGACCCTTGAACAACACGGGTTTGAACTGAACGGGTCCATTTTCACACGGATTTTTTTTCGATAAATACAGTACAGTAGTGTAAATGTATTTTCTCCTCCTTGTGAATTCCTTAATAACATTTTCTTATATCTAGCTTATCTTATTGCAATAACACGGTATTTAACACATATAACATACAAAATATGTGTTCATCGACTGCATTATCAGTAAGGCTTCTAGTCAACAGTAGGTTATTAGTAGTTAAGTTTTGGGGGAGTCAAAAGTTATACACAGATTTTTAACTAAGCAAGGGGTCAGTACCCCTATTCCCCCACAATGATCAAGGGTCAACTGTAATTTCTTATGATTTAAAGTAAATGTAGTGGTAGAAGAAATGAAAATGAAAGGATTTACCATCTACTGAACACCTACAAAATTATTTCATTAAACCATCAACATCAATCCCATTATTATTAGCCTTTTTTTATAGAGAAAACCCACTTGGTACCATGAGCAGATCTGTTTATTTTACATTGCAATAACACCTATTTGTAATTGCTCTCTTTGACCATACACTGATCAGTCACACTCAATAAGAAAACTGACTTTCTATTTCCCTAAATGAACTTGGAGATATAAGAGAATGCTATTTTAAATTATTTCATGCAAAATTCTCTCTGAAAAAATATATATAATCACCAGTGAAAAATCTGTTACTTCTTCCTACTGAGTTCTTTTGGGTGCAAAGATTAAAGAATTAAAAATAATTTTCAAATAAATCTGAGATAGTCATATCTCAATATATGGTTCTGCTTAAACTGTCTTACGAATTCATTAAAACATTTTATTTTTCATCATGTTCAGTTAGCTAACATATAGTACATCATAAGTTTTTGTTGTAGTGTTCAATGGTTCATTAGTTGCGTATAACGCCCAGTGCTCATCCCAACACGTGCCTTCCTTAATACCCATCACCCAGTCACCTCCCTTCTGTAACCCTGTTTGCTTCCCAGAGTCCAGAGTCTCTCATGGTTTGTCTCCCTCTCTGATTTCATTTTTCATATTAAAAGTAGTCATCAATCCAAAGACAGATAAAAAATTCTGTGTACCTGGCCCAGGTGAGGAGTTTTCAGATACCACAAAGCATTCACAGTGAATAAAATGACAACAGGCTTTTGGACACTCACTTGGTACCTGACACTGTGCCCAACACTGGAGATGTGGCAAAGACCTGGCCTAATCCTGTACTCAATGGGGAAGGCACATGCTTCCAGAACCTCAATTTGCATATCAATGCTATTACTTTAAAACAAGCTTCATTTCAAAAAATTTAAAAAATTAATGTTAGAGTGATAAAGAAACTTGTCTGTAGTCATCAGCCAGCCAACAGTATAGGTTCTATTTAAACCCAGGAATATCTCAGACCAAGCAAAGTGAATCCCCTTAATTAGGACATCATAATGTCTGAATATATTCTTACAGGCTTTGTACTGATACACTGATAGAGCTGTTTGACTATTAATAAAGGAGACATCAAAACTGTTGCCATGGTACCCTATTCTAACAATAAAAAAGTCAGTCAATTAATTACACCTACCTGGTTATTGCTGGGGTCGGTACACCTCTTGTACGCAAGGTGGGTTTCCCTCGAACAACTGGTACATCTGCATTTTCTGAACCACCGTTCAAATATGTTAATTCTTGGAGCTGTGCTTGCCTGATTTCATCATTATAGTCCTACAAAAAAAGACAGAAGATATAATTCACCTTATGTGAAAAATACAAAAGTATTTAGGACAATAAAACCATTTTTAATAGAAAAAAAGGGCGAGAGGAATAGTTGAATTCATAAAATAAGATTTGAGTTTGTTGAAATAAAAATGCCTCAATAAATTGTTGTAAAAAAGGAAAAAAAAACAAACAGTATTTTTCGCAAACTAAAATTTTCTACAATCAGCCATTACTCCTTCTGCTGGGCATACTTCCCAAGTAAGATACTTATAATAAAATTAAAATACCATATACAGACACATGGCATTGTTATTTACAACTCAATTCAACTAGCAGTTACTGTGATCTATGAAGTCCTCTAACAGAGCTGGAGGAGCAAGCCCGCGTCCCTGCAGCCAAGGAGCTCACAACCTAACAGAGGAGGAAGACATACATACCGCAGGATAGCTATACTGAAATTAAGAACCACATGTACACATTCTTCTTGTACATTTCCATTTGGATATTATACTAGAAAAGTGCACCATTTTCCTAACTGAATACATCTTATTCTTGGAAACTTGCTCTTCTTTTAACATTTTTAAACATTCATCTGAGAAACCCTGGGAGTCATCCTTGATTCCTCCTTTCCTGCGTATCTCCAACCCCATTCAAGAGTCATCAAGAAAGACATGTGGTAAATAAATGAAAGTGTGATCTGTTTCACAATAAAAGGAAAGTTCAGGTCTAAGTGGTCAAAAAGGAAAGTCCTCTAACTCAGCTATAGGCAATAAGAGCAGGTTCTCTACAAGAAGTGTCATCTAAGGATGAGTGTGAACTAATTACCAGAAGACGGGCAGTAAAGTACTCTAGTTGGGGCTAGAAGCATATTAAGGCCTAAAGAAATGGCGTCTAGGGAACAGGAAGAAGTGCTATGTGGCTGAATTATAAGAATGACTTGGAGTGTGTTTGATGGGGGTATATGGTCTCAAAGTGGAGAGGAAAGCAGAAACCAAATTAAAGGAAGCCTTAGTCATTTTCAATATAACTTTAAAGGTTTAAAATTAAGGGTACTAAAAAGTACTTAATAGTTTGAAGGAGGAGAGTTGCAAATCTAGGTCTGTGTTTTAGAAATATTATGAACAATTGTATGCCATCAAATTAGGCAACTAAGATGACAGAATGACATGGATGAATTCCTACAAAGACACAAACTACCAAACTGACTCAAGAAGAAACAGAAAATTTGACAGAAAAGCCAAGAGACTAAATGAGTACTCAATAAATGTCCTGCAAAGAAAAGCCTAGGCCCACAACACTTTAATGGTGAATTCCACAAATAATTAGTGAAGAATTAATGCTAATCCTTCACAAACTTCCAGAAAAATGAAAGAGGAGGGAGTACTTCCTCACTCTTTCTATAAAGCCAGTACCGTCTGGGTACCACAACAGACAAAGACATTATAAGAAAAGAAACCTAGAGATGAATATCCTTATGAATATAGATACAAAGGCTCTCAAAAAAATTAGGAAGCCAAATCCAACAGCATAAACAAAATAAAAGGAGGAAAAACACACAAGAACCACGTAAAACTTACACGAGAATTGCTAGGTTGGTTTAATAACAAGAATCAATTAATGTAATACCATAATAACAGAATAAAGAACAAAAAATGATCATTTTAATACAAAAAACAATTTGTGAGAAGAATCTAAAATTTAATGATAGAAACATTCAACAAACTAGGAAAACCCATAGTTAACATCATAATTAATAGTAAAAAAGTAAAAGAATCATCCTAAAATGAGGAATAAGACAAGGATGTCTACTCTCACCCCTTCTAACCAACATCGTACTTGAGGTTCTAGTCAGGACGATAATGTAAGAAACAAATAAATGTTCAGATTGGAAGGGAAGAACTAAAACAACCTTTATCCATAGATGGCATAATCCTGTATCTAGAACATCACAAAGAATCCACAAAAAACATTATTAGAGTAAATAATAACATTACAAAAGGTTTCGGGATATAATGAGATCAATATACCCAAATCAATTTTATTTCTTTACACTAATAATGAACAATACAAAATTAAAACTAAGAAAATAATTCCACTTAAAGTAGTATCATAAAGAACAGCATATTTAAGAATAAATCAACAAAATAAGAACAAGCTTTGTATACTGAAACCTATAAAATACTGTTGAAGACATTTTTTAATCTAAGTAAATGGAGAGATATCAAATATTCATGGATAGGAGGACCTAATGCTATTATGATGACGATATCCCTGCCCTACTCTTCCACCTCCCAGACTGACCTACAGAGTCAAGGAAATCCCTATCAAAATCCCAGCTGGCTTCTTTGCTAAAATTTATATGAAAATCCAAGAGACCGAGTATATCCAGAACAATTTTAAGAAAAAAGAAAAAGCTGGAGGACTAATATATTCCCACTTCAAAACTTACTACAAAGCCATAGTAACAACGACTGTGTAGTATTGGCTTAAAGGGTAGACATAAAGATCAATGAAACAGAATTGGGAGGCCAGACATAAGTTACTATAGATTGATGTCCAAACAGTCTCTTTAATAAGTGGTACTATAATAACAAGGAGAACACTGAAGATAATGGAAGCCTTTATCAGCAGCAATGAAAACTGATCCAGCCACTTGGGAAAACCAGTTAGCACCGCCTCAAAAATGTTAAAACACAGAGCTACCACGTGACCTAATAATTCCACTCCCAGGTCACACCCAAGAAAGTGGGAACATACATCCAACCCAAAAATCTGTACATGAACGTTCACAGCAGCATTTCTTGATAATAGCCCAAAAATAATGGAAATATTATAAAAACCAGAAATAACCCCAACCAAAGTCCTTGACTAATAATGGACAAATAAAACATGGCATATCCATACAACGCAATATCCCGCAATTAAAGCAGCCTGAATGAACCTTGAAAATAGTAGCCTAAGTGAAAGAAGGTAGGACAAAAGACTACACATACTGTTCTGTTTTACACAAAATGTCAAAAACAGGCAAATCCATAGAGACGGATTACCTGTGGCCTGAGACAGAGAAGTGAGGGACAGCAGGGGACTGGAATGGGGAGTGCTTGCTCACAGGTAGGGGGTTGCTCTGAGGGATGAAGATCTAAAACAGACTGGGGTGATGGCTGTGTAACTGTGAACGCACACTAATCCAGTGAACTGTATACCTTAATGGATGAATTGTAGGGTGTGTGAATTATATCTCCATAAAGCCTGCGTAAAAAGCAAAAAAGTAAATTAGTGGTTGACTAGGGAGGAAGAAGAATGGGAAGTCACTGTTCATTATGAGGTTTACTTGGGGGGTAATAAAAATGGTCTTAGGTTATGGTGACAGCTGCGGAACTCTATGAATACACGAGAAGCCACTGAATTGTATACTTTATAGGAATGAATTTTACGCTGCGTGATTTGTATCTCCATAAAGATATTAAATGGAAAAAAGCACACTAGAGGCAGAAATTCCAGATGGAAGCTTGTAATTCCAGTATGTGGTAAAGACAACTGGAGTAGGGAAGTGGCAGGAATGATACGGAAAGGTAGATTTGGCGTTATTTATAATGTTGAATTTTATTAAAAATGGTAATATCCTGGATGTGGGAGGTATATCAGCAAAGTCAAGAATGTCAGTGGGCATCTGGAAGAGAAGAAGGATAATTAACAGTGGTACCATGTTGTAATCAGTTTGGTACAGGCTGAATCTCTAATGGCCTATGACATATTAATAATGAGGGTGTCCCACAGCAATCAGACATAAAAACTGGAAATTCAGAAGTTAAAGATATGGATGCAGAAGTAGACAAAGAAGGGTTACTCAGGCCCTACAGAGCACCAAGCAGGGCCTGTCATCAAGGCTGGCCTATGGCCGGCCCCTGGCAGATAACCTCTAAGCCCATGGAGGGGACTGCCTGCTAAGAGAGCTTCTGCATGCGTAGGCTTGAGGCCATGCTGTCCCACTGTGGCCAGATAAGTCTGCCCTAGCAATGGATTAGTGGGGAACCTTTGTTTTGGCTCAGGAAGTGGGGTGGTGGTGCTGGACTGGGAGTAGCAGAGGTCAGGTGCACGGGTGCTGGATGCATACGTCCCTGATCCCCAATAAAAACCGTGCACAACCGTGGCGCAGGTGAGCCTCACTGGTTAGCAACCCCTCACGAGTGTTGTCCCATATCGTTGCTGGAAGAATTAAATGTGTCGTTGTGTAATTCCCCTGGGAAGGGACACCTGGAAGCCTAGGCCATATTTTTCCTGGTCTTTGCCCTGCGCTCCTTTTCTTGCGGATTTTGATCTGTATCCTTTTGTTGAAATAATCCATAATCACAGTGTATAACCGATTTTCTGAGTCCTATAGGTCCTTCTAGAGAATTATTGAGTTTGAAGGTGGTTGTGGGGACCTCTAGCAAGAATTCATCTGTATACAAATGTCAGCAATAGGCAGGATTGTTTGGGGCACGTTCCTGGAGTGAAAGAAGGGCTCTGGACATCGACATAAAGGAACAGAAGAAATGCCACAGAGGGGAGACAGTAAAGGGGAGGCAAGCACCTAAGAAGGACATGGAGGTCATCCTAGCATGCAAGCCACAGGAAGTCAGTGCTGCATTCACATTCTGTCAAGCAGCCAGGTACTCATCCCATGGGATTCAATAGTAAAGCCAATATTGAGTTCAGCATAGGTCGTTTTGGGAAGGGTGGAGCTGGAATCCATCTCAGGGGAAGGAAGAGGGAGTGGGAGAAAGTCACAGACACAGTGCAGGCGGGCGACTTTTCCAGCTGTGTGGCTCCAGGAAGAGGAAGAGGAGGGACTGCCACTTGAGCAAGGAAGGCAGGCTCTTGCGATAGAAGAAACAAGCTTTCTGAGTGTGAATAAAAGATTCAGAGGCTACGAAATAGACTTATACATTTATAAAAAACAAAAAACTCTGCTATTTCTTCCTTACTTTTCAAAAGCAGAATGTAAAAAATGACTTGAAACCTGTAGTGAAAGGAAAAGTAGCACAAACACCAGTCTAAAAGGAGTCAGTAGGAAGCTGAAACCATAGTAAGCAAACACTCGCAGAGGAGGGGGAAGGGAAGAGAAATGAAGACCAATTCAACCTGCTATGATTAGCAGGAGAGGCACAGGACCAGGAGTCTGGGTCTTCCTGCAGATAGAGGTTCTTTCTCTCACTTATTTAGGGCATTATGATCTCAAAAGAGTCATCTGAATCTATCATTATTTCAACCTCTCTAAAACAAGCCTATTAATATGTTCCTTACCATTTTACTAAAAATGTGTGAAGATTAATAAATTATTTGTAAAGCACATGCTAAAAAAAAATGTGCTACATAAATGCTAAATATTTGTCCTGTTGAAAAGCGCTAGGAGGTGTGACACAAAATTGTATGTGGTTCAAAAATAGATTCATGGGGGGGGGGCGCCTGGGTGGCACAGCGGTTAAGCATCTGCCTTCGGCTCAGGGCGTGATCCCGGCGTTACGGGATGGAGCCCCACATCAGGCTCCTCCTCTATGAGCCTGCTTCTTCCTCTCCCACTCCCCCTGCTTGTGTTCCCTCTCTCGCTGGCTGTCTCTATCTCTGTCAAATAAATAAATAAAATCTTAAAAAAAAAAATAGATTCATGGGGAAAAGAACACAGCATCCAAAAATACCATTAAAAATTTAAAAAGGAAAAAAAATTGCTCTAAGTAAAGTGATTACAATGGTGTCACAAAAATTAGAATGAAAGCCCATTTTAAACATAATCTTTGCAAAACTACATTTTCAAGAAGACAAACTGTGCAGTTAGAAACAAATTATGGAATCTGACTCAACACATCTGGGTTAAGCCTGAATTTAACCAGTTGGACTCACCAGCTTCGTGATGTTAGACAACTTTTTAAAACTTTAGGTGACTGTTTCTGTCTGATAGAACTATTGATAAAATCATTGTAGTTACAATTTTCTTGGTCTTTAACGATGATTTTAAATCAGGAGGGTAACCAAGTGACATATGCTAGCATACAGACTAAACGATAATTCTACATTTTAAGCTATTCATTGGTAAATTATCATTTTAACTCCCTATCAGAAAAGTGAAACTATTATCATGCTAATTCTAACATGTCGATTGTGAAGAGGAGAAAAGTGATCAGAATTCTAATTACACAGGTATACATAGGATTTTACTGTCCAGTAAATTTAGAACATATTTAAATATGTTAGCCTAGAGAATGGGAAGAAAGTTTTTAAATGAAATCATCAAAAAATTCATTGAAATTTAGTGGATTCTCTGCCAAGAATGTTCTCTTCAGATGTATTTGCCCAAACATGCCAATGATTATGTCAAAGATTAATCCTGGGATCAATGCCTGTGTTATAATCTATAATAAAGAACATAAATGTTCATTATTTGAAGACTGATTACATAAATTCTAGAATATGCATACGATGAAATATTATACAGACACTAAAAAGAATGAAGAGAAATTTTACACATCCTCATATGGCCAGAGGTCCAAAATAATCTAAGATTTAAAAAAAATAAATGTAATGAGAGAATATAGGACTTGTAGTTAAGCTAAACACGGAGCCTAGTAAAGCCTTTCCATAAAAAGCAACAATAAAAGCTAAACAACAATAAAAGTTAAAAACAATCATTCCAGAACTCTGGGAACTGACCGAAGTTACGTAATAAACTGAAAACACAGTAAACTTATTCGTGTCAGGTATGAAAAGTGGGAATCTGTAGCATTTTGTCTGGGGATGCTGCCATCCCCCCTCTCCAACCCAGATGATGTGCCAGTTCCACCATGGGGGAAAGACATGGAAACCAATAATTTGCTGCAGGGGGGATTCACTTAATTTGGAAGAAAGCGTGGGAAAAAAAGCCCTATGCATGGTCAATATCAGTAACAACTTGGTAGCAAATACATAGAAGTCCAGTGAATCAGCAAGCCTAATATTCAGGTTTGGGGTGGGGCAAGCAAGAGACTGGCAGACTAGCCAGAAGCTTAACAGCCATGCAGAGCCTTGATGTGTTCTCTGCACATCTCTGCTGAATGGAAGGCTATGCACACGTACAGCAAAGACTGGAGAGAGCTTAAAGCTCCCCACACATCCTTCCCTGACAGTGACTCTGGGCATGTGCAAAGGAGATGCAAGGATTAAGACCTTGGTCACAGGCAAAGTAAAGGCCAGGGCAAATGTGACAACTGACTAGCCTATGGGTGCTCCCCCACAATTCCATCAGTAGAGGGCGGAAGTCTTATTAACCCAGGTGTGTTGAGCACAGCCTCTGACTAATGCTGGTGATGTCTGAACAATGCTGACACGGGGATGCGCCCAGCAGGCCAGGCTTAAAATAAAAGTGAGAAGGAAAAAAAAAAGAACAAAGCCGTAAACCATGAAGTAGACAGACTCTGCTACTTTAGTCCAAGTCCAGTTAGATTTAGTCCAACTAAATTACTAAAGAAACGAAGGAAAAAAAAAACAAAAACCCGCGACAACAACCCTTGGAGACTAAAATGAATCACATTACAAATGTACTATATGTTATCTGAAGTGTGGAGTTTTCAAAAAAAAAAAAAAAAAGCTAAGAGACATGCAAAGAAACAAGAAAATGGGACCCATACACAGAAAAAGAAAGAAAGAAGGAAAGCAAGCAAGCAGGAAGAAACTGTCTCGGAGAGGGCCCAGATGTTGGACAAAAAAAAGAGAGAGAGATTTTCAGGAAAAAAGAAAAATAAGAATAAAAAGAAAGAAGAGAAAGTATAGCAATTTACAATTTAACCAAAGGAGTTCGACAACAGATTTAAGATGGCAAAAGAATGAGCCTGCAAACTTGAAGATAAGCTAATTAAAATTACCCGGTCAGCAACACACAGAAGAAAGGATGAAGAGAAAGGAGCCTCAGAGATGTGTGAGACACCATCAAGTGTACTGACATAAAAATCACGGGAATCCAGGACTGCACAGGGAATCCAGGAGCACAGGAGAAAGACAAAGGCAAAAAATTTTAAAGAAACAAAGGCTGAAAACACGCCACATTTGGAGAAAAATGTATACCTATGGATCCACAAAGCTTAATGAGTATGGAGAATAAGCATACACAATCACAGTCAAATTAACAAAAATGAAAGACAGAATCTTGGTAGCAGCAAAAGAAAAGCAACAGATCCCGTACAGAACAACAAAATCGTTAAGGATTCTTCTCATCAAAAATAGTGAAGACCAGAAAGCAGCAGACTGGCCTCCTACCACCTGAAAGTAAAATCTGTCAGCCAGGAATTACATAAACTATCTTTTAGAATATAGGTGAAATAAAGACATTCTGGGAAAAAACAATTTTCTTGAGGGGTAGCAGACCTAGATTACAAGAAAGACTAAAGGAAGTTCTTTGGGCTGCAAAGATGTATCACCATATGGCAACTCTATCCACAGAAAGAAACAAAGGGCACCAGAAATGGTAAATGTGAGGGTTAATAATACAAAGATTATAAAAATATTTTACCACAAGCCAGTATCCCTCATGATTATAGACATAAAGATCCTCAACAAACTACTAGTAAATCAAATCTAGCAACATGTAATATGACCAAGCAGGATTTTACCTAGGAATGCAAGGTTGGTTTAACATCTGAAAATCAAATAATGCAATATACTATTATTCACACACACACACACACACACACACACACACACACAAAGGAGGAGATAAATCACATGATCTTTTCAATGGGCTGAAAAAAAAAAAGACAAAATCCAATAGTCATTTATGATAAAACTCTCAACATCCACGAACAGAAGAGAACTTCTTCCACAAGGTAAAGGGCAGCAAGGAAACCCTTACAACTGACATCATATTTAATGGTGAAAGACTAAAATCTACAAGCAAAGATGTTCCATCTTCACCACTCCTGCTCAACAATGCATTCAAAGTTCCGGTCAGTGTGGTAAGGGAAAAATAATATAAAAAATAAAAGACATTAAAATTTGAAAGGAAGAAGTAAAACTTACTTTCTTCACAGATAACATGATTCCGTATGTAGAAAATCCTAATGATTCCATAAAAACCAAAACAACACACTAGAACTAATGGAACAACACAGCCGTAAGATACAAGATCAGTGTATAAAAATCAACTGCATTTCAATATCCTGGTAACCATCTGAAAATGAATTTTTTTTAAAAGGTTTATTTATTTATCTGAGAGAGAGAAAGAGATAAAGAGAGCATGAGCAGGAAGGGCAGAGGGACAGGGAGAGAGAATCTCAAGCAGACTCCCCAATGAGCGTGGAGCCCAATGTGGGGCTTTATCCCAGGACCCTGATATCATGACCTGAGCCGAAACCAGGAGTCATATGCTCAACCACTGCACTACCCAGGCACCCCTGAAAATGAATTTTAAAAGTTCCATTCACAATAGCATCAAAAAGTACACAATACTTAGAAATAAATTTAACAAAGAAATCTACGACTGGCACCCTGAAGACTATAAAACACTGCTGAAAGAAACAAAAAAATATCTGTTAAGTAGAGACTCTTCATAGTCGTGGACAGGAAAACTAAATATTGTTAAGATGGAAATTATCCCCAAATCGAGCTATAGATTCAATCCTCTGTCAAAACCCTTGGAGGGTTTTTTGTAGAAATTGACAAGCTGATCTGAAATATATGTAGAAATGCATAGGAACCAGAATAGCCGAAACAACTTTGGAACAGAACTTTTTCTTTAAAAAAGAATCAACAACCTGGATTTCAAACCAAATTGCTAGAAGGCTAAAGTAATTAAGAGCATGACACTGGCATACGGACAGGCATATAAATCAATGGAACAGAACCGAGAATGCAGAAACAAATCCATACATTTATGTTCAGTGGATTTTCAACAACCGTATCGCAGTTCAATAAGAAAAGGATTGTCTTTTCAACATATGGTGCTGGGACAATATGGTGCTGGGACAATATGGTGCTGGATAGACAAACCTAGATCCTAACTTCACACCATATCCAAAAATTAACCTAAAACTGATCATAGACTTAAGTGACAGAGCTTATATCTAATAAAATATTAAGAAAACACAGCAGAAAATCTTTGTGACCCTGGGTTAAGCAAAGAGTTCTCCTGGTCAGCCCAGATTCAAAGGGAGAGAAGTCAGATCGATGTCTTGGTGGAGAAACATAAAGGGGTGGAGTGGGAGGTCCTGTGGCAGCCTACGTGGCTAGGTCAGCACTCCCTAGTCCACACCGAATGACCACTAAGACAGTAAACCTCTCCTCAGTCTTGTCAGAGTAGCAATTTTATAACTGCTTATATGAATATCTGATTCTTATCTGTCTCTCCCATTATATGGACACCACAGGGGCAGAAAAAATAATGTCTTTTATTAGTTCCCATGTATCTATCACATAGAAAGTACTAAAAAACTTTATATCTAAGCTACATGAATAGGGGCACCTGGGTGGCATAGTCGGTTAAACGTCTGACTCTTGATTTCTCAGCTCAGGTCACGATCTCTGGGTTGTGAGATCAAGCCCCACATCAGGCTCTGCACTGGGTGTGGAGCCCATTTAAGATTCTCTCTCTCCCTCTCCCTCTGACCCCGCCCCCACCTCCCTCTATCTCCTCCCTACAAAAACAAAACAAAACAAAAAGCTAAATGCATAAATGGATCATCATGTTGGCTTGAGGGAATTAAGGAAATTGAATCATTTTCAGCTCCCAAGTAAAATGACTTAATACAATCCCATGGCTCGGTTTTCCAGGGAAATCATGATTTAAAATATCCTTTCCCTATAAATTCAACAATTTTCCCCACAGACAACATAGTCGTGATACATGTGCTGTGGTATGTAAGTCCATCTCCTAGACCAACCTGGGGTTGCCGAAGACAGTCTTACCTCAGGCAGCTGTTGGGCAGGTGTGACAGCTTCTCTAAATAAAATGTCTGAAGAGTCACAGTGTTCAATGGTTTAGCTTTTTTAAATCTAGTACATGCAAATAATATAAAAAACCTAAATTAACTTTCATAATGGAGGTAGGGATGTATTCTCTTCAAATTATCACATTCTTAGCAATGTCAAAGTGTCGCGGAAGGGTTAAAACAGAATAGCAATTGTTATATTAACAAAACATAAGGGGTCCCTGGGTGGCTCAGTCAGTTAAGCATCTGCCTTCAGCTCAGGTCATGATCTCAGGGTCCTGGGATTGAGGCTTGCATCAGCTCTCTGCCCAGCAGGGAGCCTGCTTCTCCCTTTCCCACCATGATCTCTCTCTCAAATAAATAAAAATCTTAAAAAAAAAAAAAAAAACCAAAAACAAATAAACAAAAAAACAAAGCATAAAACACCTGACAGAAACCAGCTAACTATCAGCACAGTGCCCTTCTTCTCTGAGCTCCTCATACTTATGTCTGTCATCATGTTTACCACGCTCTACTGACATCATTGGCTTGCGCTTCTCTCCTCCCCTACACTACAGAGTCCTCAAGGGTGGGGGCTGCTTCTATTCATGGCTGCTGGTCCAACACCACACAGTGCTTGCTGCATGGAAGGCTCTGATGCATTTATATTGGAGCACAATGGCTTTGTAGGTGACTTCAGTGTCACAAAAAGGCTGAGGACCTGTGAGTCCCAAAACCTCAACTAGTGATTATGTTCTTCAACTTTCTTGGCCGGGTAGCCTTACCAGTACTATCTAATCTCTTCTAAAAAACCCTTGCCTTGTTTATAAAGAAAGAAAAATGCCAATTCACAGGGATACTTTTAACAAATAAAGTATTGTGCAAATAATACTTACTGATAAGAATTACCAAGGATTAAAATAAAGGACGGACTTTGAAGTACAAATGAACTATCAAGGAAAATTGTACTAACAGGAATGAGGAACTTTTTGATTTCTTCCAGCGCGTGTCCCATCCGGGCATATGCTTCTGCTGGTGGAGCAAAGACTTCAATGAGAACATGGAGGTCATCATTGAGGTGGAAGTACTTTGCTTCTCCACTTTTCCTCAACTCTTCTTCCTGAAGAAAGAAAAACCATGCTTGAAAGGGTGTCTTTATAAGAAAAGAAAGAGGAAGGCTACACAGAGCTCCTCTGGCATGCAGCTGTCACAGAAGGTTCCCTCAACGGCAAGCAGCACCCTAAGGATGAGGATTAAAACACAAATCGCACCTTCTACGAAAACACTGAAGGCTTCCTGCTGCTATTGGAATAAGTCTCAACTCCTGCTACTGGCCTCAAGGGAGACCCTCTGCTGTGTGCCCGGGCTTTGTCTCCTCCCGTCCCCCCAGCCCGACCCCTCTCCAGGCGCTGCTCAGACATCTGGTCAACTGGCTGATCTCCTAAACTCCTTCTGTGCTGCTAACGCCGAGCATCTGTGATGCTGCCACAAACCACTTCCACCGTCAAATTACCTAAAATACCTATTGTTTCTTGACTATTATCTAATTTTCCTCACTGGAGGTGATCACAACAGAACAAAAACCATGACTGTCTTCTTTGGTGCTCACTTTCAAACTTGTCTAGAAAAGTGTCTGGTATACAGCTAACACTCAACAAATACTTCTGAATGATAGATAAACAGTTTTTACTCATTTCTATATTCATTTGCTCATTCGTATAGTCATTCAAAAAACATTTCTACATGCCAGGCACTGTATCTGAGGATAAAACAGTGAATAAAATAAATGGAAGACTTTATTACATGATTTTACATAATTATGATACACATTTAAAAAAAGGTATTTTTTTTGTTTACATAATGAAACTCAGGGGAAAAAAGAGGAGGAAAAAAACCTAGATCAGTCAGCAAGAAACAAATGATTTTGGTCCATTATCTTCTCCTAACCAGCATTCATTATAGTGGCAAATGACAGAATCTGGGTCTTTTAAAAGTCTTTGTTTCCAACTTTCAAATCAGACAGATTAAGATGAGTAAGTACCTACACCTAGAGTGATTTCCAAAACAGGGGGAACCTTCCTGGCCTCTGTAAAGTACCAAGCCCACGAGAAGGAGAACCCCAGAACTCCTGGCAACAGCACCGTCTAATTGCACCGCGGGCCAGGAGGTCAAAGACGCACAAGCACCCTCGACTCCACTGTGTAAGACTCCGGCTTGTACTACTTCATGAATATGATTCCTTCTAAAGAAAAGAGAGATCTAGAGCATGACAAGGAAATGGGGTTTTGAGTCAGAAATACCCAAATTGCAGCCATGCCAGACACCAGGTGTGTTTAGACAGATTAAATGTAATCCAACCCTTAATTTGCAAAATCAAATTGGTGTTAACGTAAGTATATTAATGCAGGACCGTTGAGAAGAGTGAAAAGGACCAACTTTCTGTAAATGCCTGGCAAACGAGAGCAGGTACACACTGCTTTACACAGGCTAGGACTCAATAAATGTCACTTTCCTTCGCATTTATGGAAAGTAGGCCAGAAATGGAAGGAAAAGAAGGAAAAATATTTGAAGCAAGGAGAGCAAATACAAGCTACCATAATATCCTCTGCATTTCCTTCGAAGTTGGTCACGTATAAAAAGCACAATTCTTTCAGGCCAACGGTAGACTACTTGTTCTAATCGGAACACTTTCCATCACTTGATCTGGGACTCTGCCTTTCAGAGCTGAAGTTTTAAACTTCATAAAATCGAATTTTATGTTCAACAGTTCACTTCTGAAAGTATAAACTACTGACATAAACACTGCTTACTTCTCAAACACAGCATCACGCTAAGGACATTAATGAGCGTCTGTAACTGATTCACAGCGCGGCCCCGCCACTGCTACCCCAGATGGAGGTGGGAAGCGAGGCTTTCTTAGCCCAGCCTGCTGTCACTCATCTCCACACAGCGAGGAGCTTTACCAGGTTCTTTCCTGGGTTAGCAGGGACAGGCGACATGGTGTTTGGGCAAGAACACAGACTTCGTTTGGAGTTCTGCTTTCAAATCCCGAATTCCACATTTACTGTGTAACTTTGGCCGGGTTACCTTTTCATCTTGAAGAGGGGATTTTAAGTGCAGAGCAACAGTATAGGAACTACTGCTCACAGGGTTGTTGGAGCAATAAAGGAATCGTCAGCATAGTAATGAAGAGTTATTAGTAATATAAAGGAATTGTAGTAAAAAAAGAGTTTCACGTTTATGGACACAAAAAGTCTTTAGAACTATGCTTAGTACATAATAAACAATAAATGATGACTACAGCATTAATTATTCTATTATTCTATAATATAGATGACAAGGGCAGAGCAGCTAGCACGCTGGCACGAACTGAAGGCTCGACAGACCACAGCATTACAGTGATTACTATGCTATGTAACCAACTGACGCAAGTCAGTAATGACTCCCATAATTTCATCAATGTAGAAAATACAAGAATAAAATGAATTATGGTCTCATTAGAATTTAGATAGTGAACACTTTGAAAAGCTAAAAGATGAGATTTTAATACAAAGTAATGGAAATCTCTTTAAAAATAAACATTATTAACTGAGAATTTCTGCAGACTAAAAGGATCAACAGAAATCAGCATTCCAGAGCACAGGCAGTGAGGACCCGACTGCAGCACAGGACATGGGATACCAGTGTACCCACTTCCGTAGCAAACCTGGTACTTGGATTATCACCTGTGGTGACGTCAGTGAAATGCTCTTGAAGATGTGACCAATGGCCACGTGTGGCAGAGGACGGCCACAGCATGATGCGCGAGAGGAAAACAAGGTGGGGGAGTGGGGTGAAACGGGTTGCTGCTTACTCTACTGGAGTTCCAAAAAGAAAATGACAGACTCAAGACTTGACATTATGAGTTCAAGTCTCAAAGAGCCAGAAGTAGCCTAGAAGGTTCACTACTTATGGAGCCGACTGGGAGAAGCAGAGTTGAAGCCTGTGTGCTCCCGAAGGATGGCCGACTGCGCAGCCACCTCTCCTGTGGGGTTTAGGAAAATGTCTGGAGAATAGTGAAGATCTGAGAACTGGACTGGCAACATATGGGAGGATTCAAAAGACCCTAGTATTCAAATGTGAAGGCCCCACTGAGCCTTCCACACTGGCAGAAGCCTATTGGTGAGACTTCTCTTACCTTGTTTAAATAGCCGAGGTAGTTCCTTGAAAGGAGAGGACAATTCTCAGGCTTTTTTTTTTTTTTTTTTTTTAAGATTTTATTTATTTATTTGAAAGAGGTAGCGAGAGGAGAGAAAGAACACAAGTCGGGGGGAGGGGCAGAGGGACAGAGAGAAGCTGTCTCCCCATGGAGCAAGGGGTCCAACACTGGGCTCGGGTCCAGGACCCTGGGACTATGACTTGAGTCAAAAGTGGACACTTAACTGACTGAGCCACCCAGGTGTCACACTTTATTACTGTTTCTTGGCATGACCTCCTGGCCTAGGCTCAGATCCTTGCTTGCCGCAGGGATGCAGAGAATAAGAAAGCTAATAATAGCTGTGAACACCTCCTTGTGTACATGTGACACTTCCTTGTCTTCCCAGCAAGCATCTGGGGCCTTTTACTAGAGCGACCATGCACTGAAAAGAAGAAATACCCAGAAAGCCTGAGGATTAACAAACCTGACTGAGCAGATGCTGCTCCGCTGAGGGCCACTGATGACAGGGGGGTCTACAGGGTCAACAGATAAAGGACTTCTGATCCTATCCCTTGACAGCAGCTCAGTGGACTGTAAACCCTGAATGTAGGCTACTTCCCCAGTTCCTGGGTGTCTTGATGAAATGAAATGATCAGCCACTTACAGAATCTCAATAATGATTCTCAGACCAATGTGGTCAAGGACACAGAAATGAGAGGATTAGTGAAGGGTTGGTAAGTGGTCTAGGAAAGCAGCCGAGACCGACTGAGTGTCTAAGAGAACGGGGTACTCCATGCAATGCACAGCAGTCACTCAGTGACCAGGGAGACAAAGGGACTCATTTCAGTAGGTGTCAAAGCACCTCATTCCCCAGCCACCTCGGTGCTACTCAAGGGACTTGAACAGTGTCTGTGGTGACAGAGAGAGAGGTTAAATATTACTTCACAACAGACTCCCCTCTAAAAGGATTCTTAGCCACTGCACTGCTGAATGCCCAATATGCCAACAGCAGAGGCAGCCCTTAAAATGACAACATAATCTGGAAAAACCACCAAGCCCTGATAGCAAGGTGATAATATTTAGAATCCTTTTCAGTAACTGGGTAGCCAGGCACTTGCCATTACTTGGACATATAATCTAGCTAAAGACTTGCCTTCCTTGCTTCCTTTGTACCTGTAAAACTATCTGTGGCACCGTCATCCCTGCCACCAGATGCCACAGGACGCTGCTTCTGACGAAAATATCTCCCTTCACAACAAACAAAATAAGCAGTATGCTGATGAATTCCACTGGTCCTATCATGTACCTCATGACCCGATGGCCCTTACTGAAGACCTAAGATATCAGCACCACACCAAAACCAATGACGTTCTGTATGGTGACTAACATAGCATAATAAAAAAAATATCAGCAAGGATGGGCTAGTTTCCTACAAGTTATATAAAATTTCTGACCAACTGACCATTTCCACGAACTGCCAGAACAGATGAGTCAGGGAATCAAAGTAACATCATCTGAGTCAGCAAGGCTTAAGGAATAGTTAACCTAACCTGGTCACGCAGCAGAATTATTTCAAACACCCACTGAAAATTCATTTTGAGGTTCTACCCTCAAAAGGTTGTATGGGAATCTATATTTTTAAGCAGCATTCCATGTGTGTATGATACATAGCCCTGTTTTAATCAAATAATTTAATTTCCCTGATTAACCCAGATAATATACTCAGATTCTCTAAATCTCAGTTTCTTTACATGTAAAATAAGGAAAATGTTATGTATCTTCCATCATTTTTCTAGGGATAACACGGAGTAACGCACTCGCAGTAGCTGTTCGACAAAGAAATGGCAGCCATTTTTTATTATAAAAGCCTTTGTTTAGATGGACTTTTGTGTGTGTGTGAGGAGGCTGGATTTTGTCTAAATAGCGTTCTTGTGTGACACAATCATTGCTCAACATTTCATGGAAAGTGACCACTGAATGCGGTTCTGGTTTCCAGTCGCATCAATCTTTTCCGCAGTGACAGAGCAACAAGAGGACAATGGAGAGCAATGGGATAGCACATTAGGAAACGTGAAAACTTCTTTCAGAAGCAGGACATTGAAGAATGTGATCAATAAAAATAACTCAGTAATTTTAGCTTATTACAGGAAAAAAAAAAAAAGGCAGTTGGCAGGAATAGAGCCAAGTAGAGCTACTGTGTGTGAGGATACAAAACCACTATTAAAACATTTAAAATCAATTTTAACTTGATAAAATGTATAGGGTATCAAACGAAGGGCAAAAAGAGCAAATCCGAGTGTATACTTTACAACTATCTGAAATACGGGCATAGAAAAAGGGCCCCCAAGAACGCATCAGAGATGCAAACAGAGGTGCTGAGACCGCAGGTAACTCTTACTTCTCTTCGTGGTAATTTCAGTATCGCGATACTAAATGAAGTAACAGTTACAGACGTGCACGTAGGACACCGTATATTCTGAAACCGGTCCGGGTGACTCATTTCTACACAGCACCACAAACTCATCCCCTTATACAACACTTTCACATAATTTCATTCGTGACCCTAGCTAGCTCTAATATAGTTTGTATTAACACAATGCATAATCTAAAAGTACATTATGTAACTTGTCTCCAAAGTAGCCATTGTCTATGATGAATGTTACCTTTGCCTTGTCTCGCATGGAACCTTTCCCAAGGATGGACATTTTTGTCAAGGTTTCTTCTTGTAAACGCTTCAGAGAATTGCCACGGGGACCCAAAAGTTTCCCCACAAAGTTGAACTAGGGAAAAAACAAACAAACCAAATTTGTAACATTCATATCTGAAAGTAATTTATTAATCATGAATGTCAGTAAACACTACAATACATGGCACATCGCTAATAATGCCAAATATTTAAGTCCCTGCTGTATGCCTCACACTGTACAGTTTTCCAGAAACCACATATAACAGGGCTAAAAGATGTAAAGTAAAAACCAATCATGTCAACGATGGCTAGATTTCACACATTATAAACTAAGCTAATTCCCAGAAATCCTAGGTTGCTCCTGACAATTTTAACACACATTTGACTTCCACCATGAACAGTGCTATGACGAGGATGTAGGTGGGGAGGATGCAAGGGGCTCTAGGCTGGTCACTACAGAGTGTCTGGGTACCTTCTGCCTAGTCACCACTTGAGCCTTGATTAGTCAACCAGGGAATGCGTTGGCCTGGATGAGTTCTCAAGGATTCGTTGACTCACAAAGCTTTACGACAAAATCCATCTATCTCTCCTTAAATAACTAGCTAGGAAAATGTTGACAAATTATTTAGTCTTGATTCTTAGGGCTCTTTATTTAACAAGCAGAGCAGAAGTGAATTCATTAAGGGTATGGACCCTGAGGCTACATTGCCTTGGTTTAAAAACCTGGCTTTTCCATTTACCAGTTGAGCAACCCAGCTAGTTAACCGGGTTACCTGACCTCTCTGTACCTTGGGTTCCTCGTCTGTAAGATGAGAACAGTGAAAGACAACAGAACCTGCCCTCAAAAGGCTGTTAGGAAGATTAAATGGGTCCACATGAATGAATCAGAACAATGCTTAGCACAGAATAGACAATAAATACACCTTGAATGAAAGGATTGTTACTAGGAATTTCACACAACTTTTAAAAGTCTTAACATAATTAAGGTAAGTCATGAATACTTCTCGTTCCCAGAAAGAAAGTCAGCCCTACTGACCAGGAGGGAAACTGTTCTCATTGGCAAGATTCCTGATTACAAACTCATGCAGCTGCTGCTTTTGGTATCAGCTCTCCTCCATGATCTATGCCACTGCCGTGCTGTTGCTGTTTTTAAAGGAAAATTGTTCCTCAATTTCTCTATGGTAATTGAAGTAATTTTTTTAAAATACGTACTTTTAAAAAATCAAAACGGTATTTTTTCCTTGCCTACTTTTAATTTTATTGATCTTCAATGAAAACTCAAATATCTACAGTATTTTTAATCTTCATATGTATTTTTTTGTTTTTTATTTTTATTTTTTATTTTTTTTTTAAAGATTTTATTTATTTATGTGACAGAGAGATAGCCAGCGAGAGAGGGAACACAGCAGGGGAGTGGGAGAGGAAGAAGCAGACTCCCAGCGGAGGAGCCCGATGTGGGACCCGATCCCGGAATGCCGGGATCACGCCCTGAGCCGAAGGCAGACGCTTAACGACTGCGCTACCCAGGCGCCCCTGTTTTTTAAATTTAATTTGAAGTCAATTACATTTTAAAAATATAGAAATGATCCATATAGAGTTAAAAATATCAAATAATACAACATAGGAAAAAAAAAATCAGTGTCTCCACCCACTCATCTCTACTTTATTCTTGGTTACCCATTTTCTCTGCTTTATCTTTCTGGAAATTCTATTATTTGGCTATTAGGATCTCCTGAGTTGGAACTCTAAATTTCCCTCTTGTTTTTCCTCTTTCCCTTTCACCTTCTCTCTCTGTTTTACTTTCTGGGGGGATTTAAGTACATTTCCTACTATCTATTGATTTTTTCATTTTTGCTATCAAATGTTTACTAATAGTACTTTCTTGTATTTGTTCTTTTTTTTACAGCATTTTAAAAATATTTTATGGAAGTGATATAATTCGTGTATTTCTGAGGATATTAATGGCAGTGTGCCTCACCCCCACCCCAACTTGGAGCTTACAGTATCTGCTTCTTTCAACAGATTCACATTTTGTGCACTGGTCTCCTTCTACATTATGGGCTTTCCTCAAGTTACCAGTAATCCTCTGCTGCCTGTTCTTAAAAATTTAAGGCTGAAGCTCTAAAACATTACCTGGAAGTCCTGCTTTCATCCACAGGATTTGACAACTGAACTTGAAGATTCACTTTAAGATGGCAGGGCAGTTTTTTCATCAGAAGTTACTCAAGTATCGGAATGTTTCTCTTCTCTTGGCCTAGGTAAGTGGTACCCTGACTAAGAATTCCCCAACCTCCCAGGAGGAGGAATCAGCTTGGCTGCTGGAATGCTGGGATTCCCACCAGTAGGTATACACACCTTTATTTAAGGGAAATAATACCCTCATTTTCAGGGTGGCGTCTCTAACCCTTGGTTGTATTTATCTGGGTCTTAGAGCCCAGGCCTCCTTCATTCCACCCCTTCAGGAAATCTCTAGCCTGCTGTAGGTTAAGAAGGCAGATGCCTGGTTTTATCAGCCAGGAAGAGCATCCAGTGGTCTAACCACTTCTCACACAAACTTTGAACCAAGTCTCCTCTTCTTCAGTTCTGCCCATCAATCCACCTTCTCAATAACTGGTGTCCATGACTCCTGAGCCTTGCCGAGCTATTTCTGTACTAACGGGACACGTTTCTGGGACACTTTCTCTTGTCCTGTAAGCCTGAATCCCGCCTTCTCTTGTCACCTAAGTCATTACCATGTATCCCTTTATTTTGCAACCACCAAAACTGCACTCCATCGTCGGCCTACTAGTGCCTCACCCCTCCATTCTCATCTTTGAGGATGTGTGCCTTTTTCCTTCATTTATATTCATTTTGGCGGGTTTCAAAGATGGCATGAGACTAAATCTGTGGTCGAGCAGCCATATTTACCTCACACCTTTAATAGCTAAATATTTCCTCATTAACAAAAAGACTAAGACACCTTAGAAATCATCCAGCCCAAACATCTAATTTTATACTGAGGAAACTGAAGTCCACAGAATGACATGATCTGAATAAGGTCACTTGTAGAACTCAATAGAAGAAGGAAAAACATTTTTATGATTTTATATGCCTTTAGGAGTTTTCTTTCTCCACTTAACTTCTACTAGTCTTGCATTCACAGAACGGGCATAAATGAGTGTTTTGACCGTCAGAAACACTTTCACTCCCTTCTCTGCTCACGTACGTGTTCTGCAGGAGTTGCACGTCCCACGTCAAGTCACCGCATGAGTCCCAGACTTCACCCACAACACAGGGATCACACGATCTACTGATTAATGAATCAGTAAATATGAATTAAATATAGGAAGGTATAAAAAATCATCTAACAGAGCGACCAACAGAGGGTGCATACTCTATGCCAAATTAGTAAGTAATAAATTGATGAATTCAACAATTATGGACATACAGAAATTTATGTGAACAGGACCCACTATTACTGAAAATGGACTCCCCCCCCCATCCGCAGGGCTACCAAGGGAGTCAGCACACCTGAACAGCAGGACTGTGCCCAGTCCACCCCGAAGGGTCATGGAGTTGGCCTCTGACTGGAAGTCATGGGAGTCTGAGGTTTAGAATCCAGAGTGTGGACACTCAGTGTCCTTAACACGGAGTCACAAACAATGGCAATATGCTTAGATGCTTGGTTGGGTTCTCAACCCCTGACTGCATCACCTCTCCAGGGAATTTAAAATACTTAGCATGTTTATTTGGTTGTCACAATGACTGCAGGTCACTACTGGCATTTAGTGGGCAAAGGCCAAGAATATCACACATTGGAAATGGACGGGACTGCCCTTCACAACGAAGATGTATCCTGTGTACAATGTCAGCTGTGTCCCTACTAAGAAACACCGCCAGGGAGAGGAGTCACTGACTTCGGTTCCTCTCTCTTTCTTAGGCTTTCAGTCCTTGTTGCTGTCGTTCTTGCAGATTACAAGTTCAATTTCTCCATGGATTCTGTAAGGTACCCTATGTACCTCAAAAAACAAAACAAAACAAAACAAATCTTAAGCTGGCCCAGGTTGATACTTGCAACAAGAAAAGGCCTGAGCGACAAAGGCTGAATATACGTTTTGGATTCTTCAGACATGAACGATACATACACAAGTTACGCAGCACGGACGGAGGTCTCGTTTGCTCCGAGTACCAGGGCCGTCCCACTGGTGCTCCCGGGCCACAGCCTTCTGAAGCAGCGGGGCGCCCTCTTACTGGCACTGTGACCTTGGCAGTTCCTTAGCCTTCCTGGTCCTCAGGAAGCCAAGTCATGGCTTATGAGAGTCCTCACACCAAAGGGTTATGATGAAGATTAAGACGCATCAGGTAAGCGCTGAGCACCGGGAGGATGCTGAATTTAACGTGACCCTGTGCTCCTGAAAAGCAGTGCTGATGAGGACAAGCTCAGGCCCTTTTCCATTCCTGGGAACGGCTCATTGCAAAGAACTACTCTTCCCCAAGTGATTCAGATAAGACCTGTGGATGACCCGATGTTCACCTATAACAAGGCCAGATGCAGAGCCTCTCGATATGCATTCTTTACCCCACAAAAGATTAGCTGACCAATTTGTCCCCACTGATCAATCAGAAAACGTCCACTAACCTGACCTGATCAAACTTCAGGGAAGTTCTCGCTTTCCTCACACCCCTGAATGTGACCCACCAGAAACCTGGGCCAGCATACAACCCCGAAAGTCCCCTCCGCTTCAGGAGCCAGCCTCGGGGTGAACCTTATCTGATCTACTGTCCCTTCAGGCCGCCTCCACCACTCCTCCCACTTCCCCCACCTTGCTGGCCTCATGCCCTCTCCTCATAAAAGCAGAGCCTTTGCCGTCTGACTGATCTCATGAGGTGCAGATCTTCTCCCTATTACAAGGCCCCCTCCCTGCTCTTGTAATAATACATTCAAATAAAGTTGTTCCTCAACCAAAGTCAGGATCTGGTTTTTGATAACTATATTCTAAAATGAGAATGTAATACATTTTAACTTTCATTTTTATTAATAATTTCACTTGTGTCTAGATTTGAATAAAAGGTGAAAGTGTTGGGGCGCCTGGGTAGCACAGTCGTTAAGCGTCTGCCTTTGGCTCAGGGCGTGATCCCGGCGTTATGGGATCGAGCCCCACATCAGGCTCCTCCGCTGGGAGCCTGCTTCTTCCTCTCCCACTCACCCTGCTTGTGTTCCCTCTCTCGCTGGCTGTCTCTATGTCAAATAAATAAATAAAATCTTTAAAAAAAAAAAAAAGGTGAAAGTGTTATTTCCAAGACACATGATACTTTTCCAGATGTCAATTATTACATTATACAAATATATTATCATATTACAAGCCTTACAATTGTAAATAGGAAACTTTTCAAAGATAGTAAACCAACATGGAGTTTTCACTGCATAATGTATAAGATCCCATAATTATGTTCTTCGTTGGTAAAGACCAAATGCTGTTCTGAACTAGCTTTAATTGGTTTAAACTATATTTGTGACGTGACACTGTTCCTCAGGGAACAATTACACTTAAGCTGTCATTTCATAAACAACTAAGCCTCAAGAACATGTCACTGTCTCCATTAAAAGGTCTCCTTAATTGAGTGCTCACCAAAAAGTTGGTTAGTCCAACAAAGGGATGCTTTATTGACCTCCAACTCAACCCTAACCCTGAACTTGTAACTTGTGCCCGTGTAGCGTCAGATGTTGTCTTCCAGAGCTCCTCAGCCCAGTGAGCAGCCCCGCCAGCGGTGCCCGGACTCGAGCCAGGAACCTGGCAGTCACTCCATGAGGGCAGGGACGGGGCCTTTTGGGCTCACCGCCCCAACACCTGTGCAGAGAGAGCATCTGATAAACGCTCACTGGACTCACATCTCACTGATTTCACCCCCTTGTCTCTCACACACTCTAGTTTTCTGCAGTCACACCACGAGCTCCTAGCCCCGGCCACCAACCTCACTCACCTTGCCTGCTGAACCTTTCACTGAATCCACCTTGACCTCCTCAAGCAGCACAGAGTTCTTCACACAAAGTTCACTCGGGTACACTCTGATTCAAATACAACTCCCAACTGTCTTCAGAATCAAGTCCCAGTGTCCTGACTGCTGAGAAAGGACCTTCCTGAGCCGCCTGGTGCCCGCCTCTCTGGCTCTACTACTCTCCTGCTTTTGACTTTAGCCACTGCTGTTTCTCAAAACTACCATGTTCCAAGAACACCCATTTAGCTCAGATGTAGAGCTGAAAAGAACCTCACTCTTGCCCTTTAAGACAAGAAGAAAGCTGGACAGAATACAGGTTAACGCCCAAGCCCGAGGGCAAACACCAAGCACAGGTAGGGCAGAGTTCAGGCCCTGCAGCATTTGCTCCTGGGCTTACCTGGACGGGCTCGCGTGAGAGCACAAAGCCCTAAAAGCCGCAGGAGTCGACACCTCCTTAAAGGTCTTTTGTGCAGGAATTCAACACTCCTGTCCCCAACCTCCACAAGCTCACAGGTAAGATCACTCAGTGGAGAGGACTCCCAAGGCTACTTCCCTGGGTGCCATGTGGGAGAAGGAAGCAGCCACTGCTGAGATCTGCTCAGACCCATGTCCTCATCACCCCCCTGAACAAAAGCTTAATCTGCAGGGGCAAGGAGAACAAGACCACTTTGCTTTGTTTTTTAAAATACTGACAAAGTCAACAAAGCATGTCCTTATATCAGGTTCCAGCCTTCAGCACGTGTTACGACGACTGCAACACTGGTGAAGAGACAAGCTCGTTCTAGGGCCCAAGTAGAAAAGAGAAGGAGATGGTGAGCCTGCTCATACGGAGTTTCCCGGTCCAGCAGTAAGAGCCAGGTGACAAGTGCAGCTTATGCGCAGACGACCATGCTGGCTAACTGGCACTGAGCATCCATGGAGCTGGACGAAAGCAACTGCAGAGCGCCTGGGTGTCCCCGAGGCCTGGACTGTGATGCCTGCACAGGAGCTGTGTCCCATGCAAGGGCGTGGGGACAGAGTGCTTCCTGCATGTGATCAGCAGGTGCAAAGGCCCTTGGGCATGAAGGCGCTTCTGAGAACCAAGAAGCTGGCAGCGTGAGGGGAGCAGAGCGAGTCAGGGCTGGGAAGGAAGAGGGTCAAAGACAGACATCCAGCAGGCCTGGTAGACCTTTGTCAAGAACCCGGATTTAATTCTGAGTTTAAAATATAGATGGCAATCTGGATGGTTTCATTTTCTCTTTGTATTTTGGTCACTGCTTAACTGTTCCCTGTTGATAGGAACTGACTCCTTTAAGGATGACAAAACTTTACACTGAAGGGAGAGAGAGCTCCAGGGGACGAAGCACGTGCACAGCCAGTCCCAGCTCACAGCCAGCCCCTGCTCACATCATCTCCCAGGCGCAGATGGCTTCTGCTCCAGGGGCGCCTCTCAGCATCCCGGGACCACACTCACTCTTTCTCCTCCTGCATTCCCAGGTGACACTCACCAAGCCATATTTTAAGATACTGTCTTTTGTGTTAGATTCCTGAGAAGAGGGAATGTGTTTTGCTCAACTCTGAATCAACATCTTAATTCCCATCTCCACTCTCAACACACTGCTCGACACGGAGTCATCTTAAAAAAAAAAAAAGTACTGAATCAACAAAAGGAAAAGAATAAGCTCATGGGCCTGGGACTAGGACTCTAGTCTCCCGGCTATTGTTGCTTTATTTTGAGAAAGCCACAGCTATATCAGCTGTATCACAGAACAGAAAGCGCTCTTCGGCACAAGAGGAAAGCACTCTGTGGCACAAGACGCTTCAAAGTGTCACATGCTGTCAGTGGTGGAGTCCCTTCTGTCCATGGTGACAAACAGAAACACAAGTGTTACGGGACCTTCCCTGACGGGAACTAAACTTTCGAGTGCTGCCTTCACCTCCACGGCTTTTCTTAAATGCACTGAACTATTTCACCGCCAAAATAAAATCCCGGGATAAACCTGACACTTGCTAAAAGCAACATCTTCGGTTCACGATGGCCCTTCTCCCCTTCACAGCCCTGCCACTCGAACCCTAAAACCCTGACCTGCAGGCGACACGTGCACACGTAGGTCGTTGCACACGCCCGTCCTGACCTGGAAGCAAGAGAAGCAGGACGCAACAGCTACTCTGTAACGCTACCCTGGTTATCTACAGCTACGTAACAAACTAACCCAAAACTTAATGGCTTTAAACAATAACCACTGATTTATCTGCTCACAATTCAGCAATGTGAGCCCTGCGGGAGTTCATGCGGCAACGGCCAGATCAGCTGGGGCAGGAGGACCCACTCTCAAGATGGCTTGTTCCCATGTCTGTTACTGCTGATGGTGGCTGTCAGCTGGGGTCCTCAGTTCTCCTTGGTTTCATCGACTCTACCCCACCTGGGTATCCTGGGCTCCCAGGCTCCCACTTATCATGGTGGCCTCAGGTGGCAGAGATTTTTCCTGGCACTGGGCTTCCAAGATCAGAAAAGCAGAAGCTTCCTGTTCCCCTTAAAGCACATGCTCTGAAGCCAGCATCACGTGGGCTCTGCTGCAAGCTCTCACTGGACGGGAGCTGCAAGGTCAGGACAGACTCAAGGAAGGGCCGCGAGTGATCACTGGGGCAGAGCACCAGCACAGAGAACAAGGACAAAGCAGTCATTTACCAAAAAGTTTTCATAGCCTCAAACATCACAGTCTTTTCTAGGCCTAGCAATGTACCTGCCTACCTATTTTCCCTAAGGGAGGCAGAGGTTGTGACCCTCTGAGGGCAGAGACCCTGTCTCATTCATCTGTGCAACAATGCAAAACTGCTTACAACCGCACCTCGCTTCTAGCAAGCACTGTCTCATGCATTCAAAGAGAATAATGAATGTCAATCAAAATTAATGTCCAGAGTATACCAATCACTACCCAAGGGTTTAACACAGTTTAATTAACTTAAAGAAAACCTAGAATGTGCCACACAAGCACAGATGGAAGGTAGATTTCCGGTATATGGGTCCTAACTGGCCAACAGCATCTCATAATTGAGTGTCTTATAAAATCTAAACGTTCATTAAAATGCTTAAAAAGACATCTGAGAAAGACTACAAAATAATAGGGTACGTACCAGATAGACAACGTAGTTCAGTAACACAGAGATGGGTCTGAAGTAGGATTGTGAAACAAAAGAGAGGATACAAAGAATTTTTTTAAATGCTTGGATACGGTATGAAGTATATATCTCATTAATTTAAGAGCTAAGAAGATGTAACAGAGGAAGGAGGCCAAAGGGAGCAGGTCACCAGTGACGGCAAACACAAATGCACCCTTGGGCCATTGCCTCAAGTATGCCAAGATCTTACGTTAGGCAGCGAAGAATTACCCCCGCCACTGGCCCCCACAGCTCTCACAGAGATATATAAATACACACACACGTAAACTGTATATGTGTGTGTACATATGTGTATCTGTGTATGTATGTATGCACTCATTTATTTTAAAATTCTGTATCCATTCTACCTTGGTTAATATTCTAACACTTAGGGCAAAAGATTCATCATTAACAATACTGGACATAGAGAAATAGTTCCAGTTTGAGAAGATTCTTGTCATATCCAGCTGGATCACAGGTGCTTTCACTTTGTTATAAGGCTGAGCTTGGACCAGGCACAGGGGAAGGATCAGCGCTGCCATTTTTCTTGCTCATTTTGAATGTATTTGTAGACCTTTAATTCACAGTTTCTTTTGCAATGATCTATGCCCATTTAAAGGTAAGTTTAACTAAAACTAGGTAATGTAGCCCATGCATCCATAACGAGGCACATATCACAGTTATATGCCCTAACATACCGAAAGCAAATTAAGACTTGGTGAGACCTGCCCTGTGGAATCCGCTCCCTGCCCCACATACCTTTACTGCAAGACACGGTCTCAGCGTGCACGGAACTGTAGGCACTCACATGAACCCTGTAATGGAACCAGCATTCATCTGGGTACTAAATACTAACATGAAGTTTAATTTCTTGAATGAAGAGCATGGGCTCTGGAGCCAGATTTCTGGGATTCAAATGCCTGTTACTTAGTAACTGCATAACCCTTAGCAAATTACTTCGCTATTCTTTAGTTTTTTCATATGTGAACAGGAGATAATCATTCCCTCCTAAAGTTGTAAAGATTAATACATGTAAGATGCTGGAACAGTGTCTGACACATAGAAAACCATAGACTATATATATATACGTATGTATATATATACGTATATATACATATGTGAACAGGAGATAATCATTCCCTCCTAAAGTTGTAAAGATTAATACATGTAAGATGCTGGAACAGTGTCTGACACATAGAAAACCATAAACTATATATATATACGTATGTATATATATACATACGTATATATATATAAACAGAAGTCCTAGCAAGGGCTTCTAGCACCAAATATATTGTTGTGCATACATCCCTCTTTGGAAAACATCACCAAAGCATTTGCTTTCACTTTAACGGGGAAAGAGAATTAAACCCTCAAGAAACACATTTTGTTCATAATCTCCACACTCCTCTGATTCCTGCCCAAGGGCAAGAATGGAAAGTAAAGAGTAAATGAGATCTGTCTTACCTGCCTTTTCATGAAACGAAAGACCAGATCACTGCTTTTATTAGCTCTATGGGCCATTTTAGATTCCAATAATGTAACCACTAACCCAATGGTTAGTTAAATAAACCTACAATTTAGCTGATATTCAGAATACTGATCTTACTTGAATTAAACCAATGTCATAAATGCCAACCTCCAAACAATAGTAAACCTAGTAACAGACCCGGGACCATGGCATCCACATGAAGTAGAGTGGGTCTTCAGAAATACCACGCTTGTCTCTTAGCAGAGCTAGTAACTAAGTCAGTCTTTGGATCACTGACAACAACTTCTATGATTCTGATACATCAATCACTTCTATCTACAAAGACGAATTCCCTAAGAATAAAGTCATTCCAAACTTGTTTAAACTTGTTTAAACATTCCAAACTTGTAATTAAGTCAATCATTCCTAAATTTTAAGAGGAATTTAAAAAAAAGAGAGAGAGAGAGTAAGTTCTTTTATAATACCAAGCACCTTCCCCTATACGTTCTGATTGTCTATCTGTCTCTATGTCATCAGTCTCCAGGGCTCCCTCCGGGCTACATAAAACTCTGATGCCCAAGTCTAGCACTGAAGGCTTTCCAGACTAGCTGTCACCATTTCAGTGACTGCTACAACCTACCATTCCCCATAAGTAAACCGTTCTGGCTCAACAGTCACTCTGCCCTCCCTTCTGATCTCTACTTGTTAACATCCTGAACTTACACTTTAAGGCCTAAATTTAATCCCATTTGTATTTTTTTCTCCAAAAATAGCTCTCTGTCTTACATCCTTAAATTCTTGTAGTGTTAACGTCGTATTTACTCTATATTATTTAGTGACATGTACTCTGTTTCTCCCATTAGAGTATCAATCCCTTGGGAGTAACTGGGACCCATAGTTACTCATCATTTTTCCTACAGAATAGTTTCTCAAGAAATCCTGTGGAATTAAATAAACTTTAACCCCAAATCAAATGGCACAAGTCAACACAGTTTTTATTGATTTTTCTTTGGTGCAGAAATTATTGTGACTTCTTAAAGCTACGGGTAAAAATAATTAAGTTTATTAATTTGCCAACACAAATCACTAAGTATTATTGGTAGTAGTGGAGATTATTTGGTGTTGCTACACTGATTGTAATTTTAACATAGTATCTACTTCTAAATGGCAAACAGCTCAACTTACTTAGACATCAGCAACTCTAAAAATCCATGAAGTGTACAAAGAACTTCTCCAGGAGATGATATAGGCAAAATCCATACACACAAGCATACAAAATAATGTACAATGTGAAATAATCTACATACTTTCTATCTCTATTTGCTCAAGGCTGGATTCTATTCTTTGGGTCAGCAGATGACAAAACAAACAAAAAAAGCAAACTATTCAATAATGAGTTTGAAATTGTTCACTAGAAACTCCCAGACTTCAACAGTCTAGCTGCGAGAGTATGGAACTAAAGGGAAGAAACAGATCTGGACAAGAGCCTGTTACATAAGATGGGTGAGGGATGACAGTATAAACTAAGGAGCAGTAATGGAATGTAAACACAGAGATGAATGGTCATTAACTGAGGAAGTAGAAATAATAAATGTGTAAGTCATGGTATGTCAAGAGTGGAGGGGGAGGAGGTAAATCAAGTAGAAGCTACTAGAAAAAAATCACACACTGATTTCAGGCACGGGCACTTAGGTGTATGTGTTGTCATTCAGTGAAATAAGGAACACAGAAAAAGGTCTAGGTTTGCCAAGAAGAGGAGGAACGAAGGTCATTTTTGGGCACACCAAATGTAAGAGGTCTGTGGGACATCCAAGCAGAGGTGCCCAGGCGGTGCTTGGTCTGATGGGGATGGAGAGGAGGTGAAGAGGAGGGAGAGAGAGAGACATGCACCGAGGGGACACAGCAGGTGTCAGAAAGCTAGTAAATGACAGAACTGGGCGTAACACAAGAGGGATGGAACATAAATTCTTTCAGGAACCCCACAATTTATGTCTGGCTGGTTTGGGGTCCACGTAACAAATCTAAATCTAGCTTTAAGTGCTACTTTACGGCCAGTAATCAAGAACTTTAAAGAGAATAAAGGAAAAGTCACAGCATAAGATTTGAAATTCCTTCATAATATTTTCTGAATGTTATCCTATTTACAAATACCAATTTAAATAACTTTCTAATTGTCATGACAGCAGCATGTGTCACAAGATCACAATGGAGGGAAAACAGCCTCTGCCGATGTGTTCCTCCGTGTCCACCTACAACCGCACAGCTCCCGCTTCCCCGGGGGGCTGCTGAGATGGTGGGCGAAGGCTGACCGGGATGGTGTGTGGTCGAACAACGGCCTTACAGGTCAGTACATTCCCTGAGGTTCTAGAGTCCAAAGTGGCCCTCCTACTTCATCATGGGGTCCCAAAATGTAACAGATACCAGGAGGGACACTAGCAAATTATCACAAATACATGTGTCTTAAAGTGATTATTTTTAGTGTCAGGCTTCCGTGATGTCAGCAAGTTTCAAAATCCCCAATGGCCACCACCATCAATTTTCGTAATGGTACCTACACATCAAGAAC